>NC_140583.1:395192422-395792422 GCF_964204655.1 Triturus cristatus | reverse complement strand
CCTCTTCTCTGACAGGCACAGCTCTTTATTAGGCATTGTGTTTAGATTTTCAGCCTATTAGTTATATTAGCACAGCTCTTGTTGCTTCCTTTTTGCGCTTTCTCTTTCTTCTCAGCACTCTTATTTACTTGTTCTGGTACTCTTTTATAGATCCTTCCTTATATTTATTCATTCTTCCTCTGCTTATATATCCTCTCATTTATCTTCTTTCCTGCTTTACTATTTCCTTTCTTTCCTTTTCGTCTTTCTCTCCTTTACCTTTTCTCGCTGTCATGTCTGCTTTTGCGATGTCCCAACCTCCGTCATTTCTTGATGAAGAAGGTGAACCCCTCATTCCATGGAAAAAAAGGGTGAATTTATTTGAATCTTATCTAATTGCCATAGGTGGTGACAGGTTTTCTGCAGTACGCAAACAACATGTTCTCCTGCACAACCTAGGGAAGCATGGTAGAGACATTTTTGATGAGCTTCCTGATTCTATAATTGATAATGTAGATGTTGATGCGGAAGGGGAGGGAGATGTTCAACATGATGTGTATCAAATAACCTTAAAAAAATTGGAGGCACAATTTGGTGAAAAAATTAATATTGTTCTAGAGCGTCACAAGTTGTTTTTGCGTGTGTAAGGAAAAAATGAAAAGGTGATTAATTATATAGCAGTATTGAGAGGTTTAGCTTCAACTTGTGGTTTTGGAACTTTGACAGAGTCTCTTATTAGGGATCAGCTTGTCAGATGCACTAGTGACAAGAAAATACAAGAAAGACTTTTAGCGGAAGCCCCAGATTTAAAACGCGCCATTGACATTGCTAAGAGTATAGAACATACTGCGTATTGTATGAATGAGATGAAAGAAGCAATTGAGGTCAAGCAAGTTTCAGACAGTAATGTAAACAAAATCTCTAGCAGGGACACCAAACATAAAACCCCACCTACAGATTCTGAGAAGCAAATTGTCAGTGGGAATAAACTAAGATGCTACAGGTGTGGTAACCCAAACCATTTAGCAAACAATGTGAAATGTCCGGCGAGAAGTGTTACGTGTAGTAAATGTAAGAAAAGCGGACATTTCTAGAAAGTATATCATGAATCTAAAAAAAATGTCACCCACATGGTAAAGAGTGAACCAGCTCCACAACTGCCTGGTGAGGACATTGTTTTCCAAGTGTGTAATTTTACTGAGTGTAATAGCAATACATACCCTAAATGTGAAATATTTCTAGACAGCGTCATGTATGAGGTATTTGCCGACTCTTGTTTCCCATATACTCTCCTCAATGAAACCACTTTCCTTGCCAATTCAGGAGAAAAAAAGTACAACCTATTGCCTCCAGACATCAGACCAGGGGGATACAATCAGGACCCCATACCCTTGGTAGAAATGCTGCTTATGCATATAGACCTCAAAGACAGATCAATGGTAGGAAAGGTTTACATCACTAAAAATGGTTCAAATCTACTAGGATGGAAACATCAGAAAGATTTAGGGATTAAACTGGACCCGAATGCACCTAAAACCAGTTTACCTAGTAGATAGATCGAACATTGGGGTGGAAATTTGTGAGAAGTTTCCAGAGGTGTTTACTGACAACCTTGGTCTTTAAAAGGGTTTTCTTCACAAAATTATACTCAAAGCAAATCCTAATCCTGTTGTCCACAAACCTAGGTCTGTCCCTTTGCTTGTAAGGGAACCACTTAAAAGGGAACGTGACAAGTTAGAAGCTAGTAAGGTCATCGAAAGGATCGAAAGCTCGGAATGGTTGGACCCCATTGTAGTAGCGGCTAAGGGTGGAGGCAAGGGCATTCGTTTATGTGTGGACCTCAGAGATTTAAATGCCAATATTTGAGTTGATAGATACCCCCTCCCCAACATTAATGAAATGCTTTCTGTCATACAAGGAGCTAAATTCTTTACGGTTTTAGACCTATCTTCAGTCTATCATCAGGTTGCTCTTCATGCTGAGTCAAAACCCCTCACTTCCTTCATAACTCCGTTCAGAGCGTATCAGTTCTCAAGATTACCGTTTGGACTAGCATCTGCTGCGGCGGTATTTCAACGCATAATGCAGCACTTATTACAAGGACTAGATAAAGTACTTTGTTTCCAGGAAGATATCCTGGTTCATGGAGCGTCAGCTTTGGAGCACAATAAAACTCTGGAGGCAGTTTTGACTAGACTTAGCAAAGCAGGATTCACCACTCAAAGAGAAAAATGCAAAATTGGTGTGGAATCTGTTATCTACCTTGGCCACACTATATCAAGTGAAGGAATTAAACCCAAATCCAACCTGGTAGACTCTGTTAAGCTGGCTCCAGCTCCCACTAATACAGATGAACTTAAATCTTTTTTGGGCTTGGTTGAGTACATGTCCAAGTTTGTCAAGAACTTTGCAGACCAAGTCGAACATCTCAGAGAACTACTAAAAAACAGGGGTACCGTTTGAGTGGAGTCACCAGTGCCAGCACGCTTTCACACACATCAAGGAAGCCATTGCTGAAGCGCCCGTCCTAAGTGCATTTGACCCTAACGCAAAGACCATCCTGACTACGGATGCCAGCATGAAGGGCTTAGGAGCTTCACTTACACAGCGAGCAAATGGCCAAGAAAAAGTAATAGCATTTGCATCTAGAACCTTAAAAGATGCCGAACTCAATTACTCCACAATAGAGAAAGAAGCCCTCGCCTGTTACTGGGCCATAAATCACTTCAAATATTTCTTATGGGGGATTCCATTCTCATTGAAGACAGATCACAAACCGTTGCTCCCTCTATTCACTACTAAACGTCTAGAAAGTGCCACTCCACGTATTTCCAAGTGGGTGATGGGGCTACAAGGTTTTAACTACTCCATGATCTATGTTCCAGGAACTAAAAATCGAGTAGCTGATTGTCTCTCAAGACTCCCATTGGCCAATGGGAATCTCTCGTATAACCCTCCTGAGGAGACCATCCTCTCAGTCGAAATTCCAGCCATCAATAAAGAAAAATGGGAGAAATCCTTAAAGGATGACCATGATCTCCTTATGCTGAAGAACATGATTTGCAATGGTTGGCCCGAAACCATAAAAGGTGGACCAGAAGCCCTCCGTAAGTTCTGGTTTGTGAGAGAGGAATTATCTGTTGTAAAAGACCTTGTCTACAGGGGAAATAGAGTCATTCCTCCAAGAAACATGTATGAGCGCATTATCCAAATTGCGCATGAAGGCCACCCTGGAAGGAACATGACCCAAGCAAAATCAGACAAGACTATTGGTTCCCCAACATGGACTCCATGGTTGAGAACCGAGCAAAGAATTGTGTGGCTTGTAGAACCAGTGACAAAACTAAGATCATCCGCAAATCCCCACTTTTGCCTGTGTCGATCCCCAACAAACCCTGGGACAAGTTGGGTTTGGATATAATTGGTCCTTTGAACCTACTTAGTCATTCTCAAAGATGCATGTTCATTCTCGTTGATTACCATTCCCACTGGATGGTAGCAAGATTGGTTTACTCCATCTCTACGACATCATTGATCGAATTTTTGAGAGAAGCTTTCTCGAAAGAAGGTATTCCAAATGCTATAATAACAGACAATGGTGTTCAATTCACTTTAGATGAGATGAAGCAGTTTATGACCACGCTATCCATTACACATCTCAGATCCCCGCTCTACTCCCCCAAAGCTAATGGCCTGATGGAAAGGGCCAACAGGATGTTAAAGGACACCATTCAACTTGCATTGGTCACTCATGAACCGGTTGAAGAAGCTATAAGGAAGATGTTGTGGTCGTATCACACGACACCTAATGCAGTCACTGGGGTTTCTCAATTTACCTCTCTTAAAGGAAGGAACCCTGGTTCTAAGCTCACACCCAACTGGCTTAATGGTGGGTCTCCTGTTTGGGTAGACAGGAATTCTGCTTTAAGACAGGTTGAGAAACATCATCTAGAATATAAGCACAGGTATGACACAAAATGGGGTACATCCAACAAGAATTGGAAAGAAGGCGTATGTGTAGTTGTCAAGAAACCCACTGTTTCCAGAGCCAAGATCTCCTCATTATCAAAACCATTGAGGATAAGACGTGTTCACAACAATACTGTGGTGTTGGAAGACAGTAGCACTTGGAGCATGGACAACATAGCTTGCTGTCCAAGAATTCTTGGTTCCACGTCTCCTAGGGGAGACAGTCAAAGCATTCCAACCACCATAGATTTTGATCCCAAGGTGTCGAGGTCGCGCCGACCACCTATTTGGCAAGCTGATTATAAAATGTCACCTCTTGATACCTTCTCTCTCTTAGTTTCTTGTACAGTATATTTTTAGGTTGTCATATATATATATATATTGTATCCATATTTCTGCTCACCTCTTACATTTTGTCGTTTATATATTGTATCCACATTTCTGCTGACCCCTCACATTTGAGGTGCATGTTTTTCTGTTTCACCTTTTTGAGGTGTGTTGTAACTTCCCTTTTCCCTTTGTTCCCCTTTCCTTTCCTCCCCCCCTTCCCCTGCCCTTACTTGGTACTACCCTACCTTGGAACTCGGTGGTGAAGCTCGCCTTAGAATGTTGATGAGGCTTTCTGTGAGCTGGCACTGAAGGATCCATACCACAATAAAACTCTCTCTTTCAACTTCTCCTGTGAGAGTATTCTTAACACCCTTGTCACAGAAAGGGTATGTTATCAGTAACCACGGCGAGAGTGGCGACAGCTATCACAGCATCACAGTATACCCAATGCTCAATTTGAGCCGGTGGATTCATAGCACGACACTTATTTGTTGTTGTATCTAAACCATGGATGGTGATGTCATGCCTAGGGAGGCCTTCGAATGATGTATATGTCAGACTAGAATCTTTTGCGGTGGAGATGAGCAGTTGGCCAGAGAAGCTGTAGGGAGCTGGCTGGGTATTCTCTCCTTTAGCTGCAATAAACTACCTTCTCCTCCAACAATCCTGCTGTGGACTATTTCATTTCATTTCTGCCCGATGAGATTCCTGCAATGGCATAATCGGCAGCCACAGGACAGAATCCCAACAATCCTGAAGAATTTCTATCACAGCTACATGAGAGGTCCTATTCCAAGATGTTTGAAAAAATCTGGTGAGAAACCTCTTTTAAAATATTCCTTCGTGGATGTGCATAGCAAGGTCTTCACAGAACAATGAAATTTGGTTATTTACACACCGTTCTACTCAACTGACGGTGCTCGGATCACCAGTCATCTTCACGCGTACACTAACCTGTTGGGCGGTTGCTTCCTCCGCAACAATTTCTCTGTTGGCTGCTACCTTGCTAATGCACCACTCGTTGCTGATTTCTATTACGGCTTGCCAGCGCACCACCCGGGACTGTTTTCCTTTGCCGCTTCCTGGTCCCTCATTAGGGAGGCATGTTCCTTCTGCCACCTGGGTAGAGACTTCACTGCGCAGGCCTGGCACTTTGACGGGCTTCCAGAGCAGGTGTTTCCTTGTTGGCACGCTGCCAGGTGCTTGTCTCCATCACTGACTTGTGGTGTCCCTCGTTGGGGCGTCTGGTTCTGCTGGCGCCTGTAGATAGTCTTCCCTATGCAGGCCACAGCACTTTGGCTTATGGAGCAGCCGGAAATATTTACCCGCACCTCTTCCCTTCATGCAAGCTCCCTTAGTGTGACGTTCTCACGCATGTAACTAGACTTCTGAATTGCCTGCACAGTGATGGGCACACATACGCCATTCTGGAGCAGGTTTTGTTTGCTGTATCTTGCCTGCTCAGTGACAGGCACACTTATTCCTCATCTGTGCTCATTTGCATTGAACTGGGATACAGTTTTGTTTGATCTTGCCTTCTCATTTGCCTGTTCAATGACGGGCAGACTTTCCAGAGCAACTTTGTGTTGTCTGCCTGTTCAGTGACAGTCACACTTACTTATTGTTACTTGGAATTGAGTGATGTGCACATTTTTTGGGCATCCATTTTTTCAAAGATTTTCTGCTCAAGAAAACAACAGTGATGTGAACACTCTTTAATTGAACACAATTATTAACTTTAGTAATCATTTGGTGTGCTTTGGAACCCATTCAGTTAAAGCTTTATTTAACAAAAAAATTTTTTTTTAAGGCAAACACACCTGTACCACCTTTTTTTCTCATTACTCCCAGTGATCTAGTGATCCCCCTATGTAGTGGCAAAAGTGGAAGAAGGTTTTTGAAAGATATGAAAAGGTATGTGGAGCATCCTTGAATGCTGAAAGAAGGTCTTCTTTGCTACTTCATTGTTTAGGCTCTGAGGTGTAAGATATTTTTGATCATCTCCCAGATCTTGCCGCTGCAGAGACTGAGGACTTAAACAAGAATGAGATATGTACTAAAAAATTGGACATTCATTTTCTACCTAAAGTGAGTACTATACAATAGACATATCACTTTGCTAGGAGGCTTCAAAAGGAAGGTGAATCTGTTGAAAATGTTGTCACCGAATTGAGGAAACTAGCTTCCTCTTGTAAATTTGAGGGTCTTGTTGATGAAAGAATAAGAGACCAATTCTTGTTGGGATGTGACATAGAAAAGGTCAGGTAGGAGTTGTGGATGAGATGAGCCTTCTTTGGATGAGGTTTTGCAAGTTGCAAAAAGAGTTGAACACTCTATGAAATGTGTGGCGGCAATAAAGAAGGAAAAAGACTAGAGTGTACAAGTGGTGAAAGAAAGAGTGAAGAAACCTAATGTGAAGAGTGTGCGGTGAATCAGAGTGTAAACCCTTGCAAGTGTTATAGGTGCGGGAAAACAGAGCATCTTGCTAATGATAAGACGTGTCCTGCTTTGAGAGCAATGTGTACCAGGTGTAATAAAAAGGAACACTTTGCATCAGTGTGTAAGGCAAGAAACATCAGTACGTATGTCAAACGGGTTACAGTAGAGGATGATCCAGAAGGGGGTGATCAAGAAAATGGTTCCCCTGATTTTGAGTGTGGGCAAATTATTTTACAGATAAAATGTAATGTAAGGAAAACAAGGTAAGACCAGTTGATACCATTCTAGTTGAGGGGGAACCAACCAAGGTACTCGTTGACTCTGGTGCAAAGATCACGATTGTCTCTAAACATTTTTCAAGGAGGAACTTAAAGGAAAATTTGAATTGTTAAAACCTGATATTGTTCCATATGCATATGGAGGTGAACCCATATACTCTCATTGAATATAAAGAACGATATGTCTCGGGTAAGGTTTAGGTCTCTGAAAAAGGGGACAGTATCATAAGTTGGATACATCAAGGTGAGCTTGGTGTCCTGTAAGAGCCCAATTCTGATCCCCATTAGGAAAAGGGTGAATGTTGTTCTTGAAAATGGCTTGTCTGGAGGAAATGTTGATGGTGAAATAAGGAAAGAGTTTCCCAATGTGTTCAGAGAAGATCTGGGTTTCTTGAAAGGGTATCAGCATGAGATAAGGTTGGTGGCTGGGGCCCAACCTGTATGTTGTAAAGTTAGGAATGTCCCCCATATCCCTCAGAGATAAGATGCAGAAGGATATTGAGAAATTCAAAGTTGTAGGGCTAATAGAAGAGGTAGGAGGGACAGAGTGACTTGCACCCATGGTTGTAGCACGCAAAACCAATGGCAGTTTACAACTTTGCGCTGATTTGAGGCAGCTCAACAGGAATGTCATTGTTGATAGTTATCCTCGCCAAAACGTTTTTGAGTTGCTGTTATTTTGGGAATGTAAAGGCATTTAGTACCATCAAGCTCACCTCTGCCTATCACCAGGTTGAGCTTGAGGATTATTCTAGAGATTGCAAAGCATTTATCGCCCCTTTTGGTACTTTCAGATACATTCGCCTTCCATTTGGTTTAGTATCGGCCAATGTACCATGGAGAGAGTACTTAAAGGGGTTGTGGGTGTCTGTGTATATCAGGATGATATTCTCGTCTTTGGAAAAGATTTGGAAGAACACATTGCTCGCCTTAGGGATGTATTGCAAAGGTTGGATAGTTCCAATCTTAGCATTAAAGCAGAGAAATGCATATCTGCCACTACTAACATTGATTATTTGGAGCCCAACATCACTGGTGATGGGATAGCTCCCAAAACTGAGTTGGTTAATACCATTGAGCGCATGTCCTCGCCCTCTTCAAGGGAAGAACTCATGACGTTTTTGGGGATGGTTGAGTACTATAACGAATTTGAACAAAATTTTGAAGAATTGAGTGTCAACATGAGACAATTGTTGAAGAAAGGTACAATGTTTTTGTGGAATGAAGCTTGTGAGGGCGGATTTTTGCTTTTGAAGGAAAAGCTCAATTCAGCACCCAAATTGATGAACTTTAACCTTAGGAAGAGATCAGTCATCACCGCCGATGCTAGCCTTAAAGGTTTAGGTGCAGTTTTGCAGCAGGAAAAGTGTGATGGCAGCGTGGATACCATCATGTTTGTTTCTCGTGGACTGAAAGAGGCTGAGTCAAGATAGTCGGTGCTTGAGCGTGAGGCTCTCGCAGTATATGGGGCCACCAAGAAGTTGAAGAAACTTCTGTGGGGTGTAAGGTTTAAGGCTCAAACTGACCACAAACCTCTATGTGACAGTTTTATGAAGAAGGGGATTGCCTCAGTGTCGATGAGAATACCCAAGTGGGTCAGAGCTTTGCAAGAGTTCGATTTTCATATGTAGCACATCCCGGGGTGGAGAATGGGACTGTCAACACGTTATTCAGGTTGGTCTCAAAGGAGAGCCATGGCGAAAGTGATGCCAATGTGTTTGATAAGGAGTCTGAATTTGTGTGTGTGTTGGAGAATAATGCTATCTCAGAAGAGCGATGGCGTGAAAACTTGGACTTGGATCCCTTGCTAATGGAAGTATTGTCCTTGGTGAGGGAGGGTTGCCATTCTAGTAAACAAGGTACTGATGGTTGTGGCATGTTTTGGGGTGTGAAGGATGAGTTAAACACATGTGGTGGTCTTTTGTGTCGTGGTACTCGACTAGTTCCTCCGGTTGATTCATGTGAACAACTTATGGACTTGGCTCATGAATCCAATCTGGGAATATCCAAGCCAAAAGAGGAGTTGCGTCAGATGTATTGGTGGCTAGGTACGGACATGCAGATTAAAAGAAAGATTCATGACTGTTTGCCATGCTCTTTGAGTGAGAAGTCCAAGAAACCTAGGGTACAGCCAATGTTGCTGAGACAACGCCCCTCTGGAACCTGGAAGGAAATTGCGTTAGACATTTTTGGTTCAAGTCATAGCGAGGGTCATCAAACCTATGTGTTGGTTGTGGTGGATATGTACTCACAGTGGCCTGAGGTATGTCTGGCGATGAGCGTTGAGACCAAAAAAGTTGTGTGTTTCTTGAAGAGTCTCCTAGCTAGAGAAGGTATTCCTGAAACCCTTCTTACTGACAATGGGGTTCAGTTGGTCTCAAAGGAGATGGAGGAATTTTTGAAGGCATGTGGCATAGCACACAAGAAGTGTGCACTTTATCATCCTGAGACAAATGGGATGGTGGAACAGTTAAACAGGGTTCTTTAGAAAACCATTATGCTTCCAAAGTCAAATTCGTTGAACTAAAAAGAGGAAGTGGAAAAGAAAATTGAGCTGTATAGGTTGACACCCCATAGCACAATGGGGAAGACTCTATTTGAAGTGTTTAGAGGGAGGCATCCTATTACCTTGATCGAGCCTTTTTGGGTGTGGAATTTTGAATTTTGAATAAAGGGAGGAGGTGCAGTAAAGACCGGTGGTGATAAGGAAGAGAGAAAAGTGTTGTAAAGAAAATTACATTTTGATAAGAGAAAAGCTGTAAGAAAACTGTGGTTGCTGTGGGTGATTTCGTAATGATCAAACGTCGTGGGAGGGTTGGTGAAGAAGCAAAATATTCGCAACCCATCAAAGTCATCAAAGTTTTCGAGAATGCTGTGAAGACACAAGATCATCGCATTTGGAACCTTGGAAGAGTAGTGGTGTACAATGCTCCTCTTATTTCCTCTTCACACAAAGGGTACTTGGAAATGACCTTGGCAAAAGGAGGGCATGTTATTGACTCTCAAGAGAAGTTGGGCAAGGAAAGTCTTGTAGAGAAGTCAGGAAACCTGGTTATTTGCATGATTTTGTTTAAGACATTCCTTAAATTTAAACCTTTCTATCCTTCAGATTCTTTCTGTTTTCTTTGGCCCCATTGTCTTCAATAATCCAATATCTACTTACTTGTTGCTTAAGCTTTCATAATTTTCTGTATATAGCTTGTTTGTTTAGTTGTTAAATGAGGGAGGTATGTGGTATCAGAGTCATGGAGGGTGATGTCATGCCTAGGGAGACCTTGGAATCAGTCGATGCCGGCATGACTCGCGGGGAGGGGAGGGGGGAATCGCGCTGGGATGGAGTCGCAGCTAATTTTAAATAAACTTTAAAAAATGTAACTTACCTTCACGGCCCGGTCTGGTCCCGCGTTGTCCTGCGTGTCTCTGCTCCATACAGGAAGCAGATAGCCTCCCTCCCTCCCCTAAACCAATCACAACGCTGCAATGGCAGCGTCTATAGGGAGCCTACATGGAGAAAAGGGCAGAGTGCGTATGACTGATTTGGTCGTCCCTGGGGCTGACCAAACAGTCAGCGCCCACAAGAGTGGGCAAGCCAGTCCTGCCCTGCCCTAGGGCAGGACCGCCCACCCACCCGCCCCCAACCAAACCCTTCTGCTTTCTTACAGTGCGAGAAGCAGAAACATAAAATGGTATTGATAATGCCATTTTATGTTACTGCTTCTCGCACTGCAAGAAAGCAGTGGGGCGACGCTCCTCCGCCCATGTGGCGGAGCGGCCCCTGATTGGAATCATGTATATGTCAGAATAGAATGTTGTGGGGTGGAGAGGAGAAGGTGGGTAGAGAAGCTGTAGGGGGCTGGCTGGGTATTCTCTCCTTATACTGTAATAAAGTACCTTCTCCTCCAACAATCCTGCTGTGAACTATTTCATTTCATTTCTGACTGAAGAGATTCCTACACTTGTACTTGTCAACACCAGCACTTTAAAACGTACATTTACAATGCCAATAGCTCTAATTCTAAAAAATTCAAGACTGATCACATTGCAAAAGCTTGTGTTTTAACTTGACACATCTGGAAAAATGTAACATAATTTTCATACATTGTTTGTATAATTCCAAATATAAGAATTTCTTTTAGCACACAAGGTAAAGAGTTGCAGATTCTGTCTCTTGCACATGCAGATCAGAACACCAAGGATGAGACGGGAGCGCCTAGGGAAATTGTTTATATTTTTGGTATGTGGATGCAAATCATGACCCTGTCCCTGCTATTTTTGCTTGACCCGCTTTTGCCTACAGTGGACTAAAGATGGTGGCGAACTGAGGGTGCTAATTCCTTGGACGTCCACGAGCCACTGTGAAATTACCGGAGCACATGATCCTCGGGCGGTGGGTCTGGGAATCAGAAATGGTCCTAAAGAATAGTAATACTACGATTGGTTAAAATCGTCCCTGGGTTAGCGCTGTTTTTATTGATTGTAAGCAGCCAATCAAAATGCCTTTAGGCAGACCACATCCCTGTGGACCGAATTGTGCAGCACAGGGAGGCAATCCGCGTATCTTTTCTAAATGGTCTGTGGAGTAAACTCGGGCTTTTTCAATTTCACTCCACAGATGAAAAAAATTGCGGTGGTTTTCACTTTTTTTCATCCAACCCTACTATGCAGCACACAGAGGACTGTAGAAAGAACTGAACTCCAGTCACAGTGAAAGGGGCTTTATTCTGTAGAGTGTGTACAGCTGCCTAAGTATCAGAATATACTAAGTGCCTGTCCAGCAGCATGCGTGGTTTAAAAAGTCTCACTACCGACCCACTTCTGTATTTTCCCAATAGAACAACAAAGATGCAATGAGTCCTCAGTGGGACTGAAGGAGAGAGAATGCAGCCGCATCTATGTATTTAAAAGTCCCGCTAATCGATGACACGTTAAAGTCAGTGGTTCCGCCTTCCTCCTCTCTACACACCTTCCGAACAGAACCCCAAGTGTGGAACCTGGGGTTCACCCAGGACACAGGAAGCTGGCCCTTAAGGGTGGTCATTGGTGCCAGGGATGCCCAGTACATGTATGTTCTTATTTTAAATTGTGTGTGCTGCTTGAATACAGCACTGGGAATATACATTGTTTAGTCAACTAATGGAGACATTGATTGGGCGTTCAGCAGACGTCATAGTGAGGGCCATAAAAATACGTACAGCGGTGTGGTGAGTAGCACCGAAAGGTACTTGCATAATTATCTGGCCACCCTGCACGACATTTGCAACAAGAGTTTGAGTTTCTCGTGCGTCAGCTGCGTGCGTCCACGAGCGCCTGAAGTGTTTACATCTAAATATTTCAGCTGAAATACGGATGTGTGCTGCGCGCGAGACCAGGCGGGGTGGATCTGTGGCTTGAGGCAATGAACGGATAAGGCACCAGAGTGCCAGTAAGCACGCAAGGGATCAGCGAGGTCGTGCTCGGCACCCGGGCAGGCAAATACTATGAGATCTCCGGATAGCAACTTCTATACACTCATGACGAAGTTGGGCAAGTTTGGGGGTGAGACAGATATCTCTTTTATAATACAGAAGGTGGATACCCCGCCCAGAATGAGGCTGAGAACCAAGGAGTGGACTCTCATTTGGTGCAAACTGCTTGTTATGTATGACCAGACCACAAGCAGGCGGAAGTGCACAGTGCACAAGAGCCGCCTTTCTGTTGAATGTGATCAGGAGCCAGGACAAGAATGGGTTGCCTGAACATTCTGGAAATGTGGAAAGGCAGGAGGCCGAGCAGTGATTGATTGCTACATTCATTCTCAAGCGCAGAAGGAGAGGCATGCAGCTTTGAGAGGGTCTTCTGTGCACTTAGGCTTGCAGTGCACTTAGCACAACATGAACAGTTGGGCCGATCAAATCTTAACTGGAGGTCTGTGTAGGTAGGTCGCATACAACAACAAAATTCCGGAGCCTGACATTTTCCACTGTCGCTCAGTGAACAACTTTAGAATAAATAAGTGGCATCGCAAGGGTGTTCTGGCCCTGATGCAAGCAGGTGGAATAGCCTCCAAAGTTGCTGGTTGGGTCATGTAAGACAGTCATAACTGGGGAGCAATGGGCCTCTCACACCCCTGGGCACTGCAACCCTACCAGATTGTCTTGCCACACCATGCAAACCACCGACCTCATGAGTGGAAGTTGTGGTTTGAAACGTTCATTACATCTCACCATAATCACAGGCTGTTTTCTGTGCTCAGTCCTGATCAAGACCCACAGTGATGTTTTGAATTTAACACATAAAGGGTCGAAACATCAACAATAATAATTGGCGCTCCCTATCCCTGCAAAGCCATTCTTATTTCCAAGTTAAAAAGGACAATTGTCTATGCACTCATCTGTTATCTTGGGACACACTAATGATTCATTTATGTAACCTTTATATCATTGTATGCTTATTGTGTCTTAGTCCTTATTCTTTGTTCATTTTTGTATATTCCATAATTGTATATGTTCAGTAACAGTCCTGTGTATTTTCTGTGACATGTTATTCCTCTTTGCATCACTTCACGATATATGATTGATAATATATCACACTTACAAAGTCTCCTTTTCTTGTCTTATATTATTACTTTTTCCCCATGGGGGTGCAATTGATTTGCTCCATCATTAATTAATGTTTTCTTGAAGAATGTTTACTACTAATTAATGTTTTGTAGAAGAAATATCCTTCTCCACAGAACCAATTGTTGTTGCATACCACTAGATTTCCAAGGTTCTGAGGACTACTGGGTCACCCCGTTACTATTAATGGTTTAGTCGGAATACTGGGCACAGGTAAGTGGGACAGGCAGGGCCAGGTAGTGTCTGCTTAATGACTGGCTAGCGCTGGGGCTGAAATTAAGTCGGATTATGACCGGGAAGGAGTTCTGGGGGCTAAGGGCAGGGCTAGATTGGGCAGCAGGAAAAGCAGGTGGTAGTGCAGCACTGGGAAAAAAATGGGAAGGTCGCAGGGTGGTGCAGAACAGGGAGCAGAGAGCCGGAAAACAAAAACGGCTGAAGCAGAGGTTATTCTTTTGCTCCTGATGTTTATACATGAGGTAACTTTAGATGCTTTTTTATATGTATTTTTAGTGTTACCTGTAGTAAATATACGAATTTCTTTGACATATTACAAAAACATTAAACTGGAGGTATGTATTATTTTGAATTTTGGTTTTAGTATGAATTGTGAGGCTAGACGCAGAATAAAACAAAGATCCTCTTTGGAGGCTAAAGATCACTCTGTGGTCAGATTGTTAATACATTCTGAGCCGGGGAGAATCCCAGGGTAAATAAAGATTAGAAAAACCAACATGTACCCCAAAGACATTAAAGGAAACCAGAACGGAATGCACAGAATACCAGAATCTCGCCTTCTAACACATCAATATGAACATAAAAGAGGGACTATAATTTGAATTGAAATACTATATCAGTTTTCCTTAGTTTGCAGCTTCATGGGAAGTTGAACTTTTCTACTAGCTGTTTAGGAAAAACCAGAGGGAAGGTGAGGCCTGAGGAGAACGTGTTCAGTAATGCTAAACTATCCTAACGTCTTTGGTTTAAGAAAATTGCCGTCACGATATGCAACTATAGGTTTCAGTGATGGCAAAATGCCGAATACTAAATCTTAAAAAAAATAGATTCTGCATCATGCGAACGGGTCTGCCATTGTAGCCATTGGGCATGAAGTTAATCCGCTGGGTCGGCATTTACACTTTAACATAACAATTCTCTGCCCAGCAATATAATTTTCCTTTCAGTTCCAAAATGGCCGCTAGTTATGGCCGTGGATAGCAAGGGCAAGGCAGCCACTTCATGCCCTTCTATGGTAGAAAGAATGATAACGGCATTAGTCAGCTAGATCATCACAAAGAAGAAATAGAATCTGAAAGGGTAATAAACATGCACTGTTCGTATATGTGTTAATTAAAAATTTCAACATAATTCTTATGTTTTTATGGCTTTTGCCTGCGTTAAAGCTGTTGTAATAATGCAACATCACCATTGCTGAATACGCTATGTAAAGAATACATTCTGACGTTCTGCGTTTATGCGTTGCGGGTTTCTCAGTGATCACTAGGGGCATTTAAGAGATTTTATATTATCTTAAACGTCAAGACGTTTGGTAAATAGCAGAAGGGGTGCATCTGCTTAGGAAGGGCATGCAATATGAAACATTTATGACGTATATGTGAAACATTTCTTTATGACTCTATATATAGCAGACGCGTGGCCATTTAAGTACCACAAAGTCTATGACTGTTGAGGGCCATGTTAAAGTAGCTCTAGCTCGATATCGGAATTTTTGTGAAACCAAAAATCTCAAACCAATTTAGAAAATTAGAATATATCTTAATAAATCCAATTGGTAGAACCGGTATATTCAATCTCAAAGTTTTAAGTGAAAATAGCATCTCAAAAGCACAAAGCGTCACTGGTGGTCATCTGGTTACCTGGTTGCGCTAGACCGGGGGAAAGTCACAAGTTCAGGTTGACTTTGATGGAGCACTGATACAGGGATCAGATTAGTCTCACTGAAACCTTCTAACTGTTACCTTCTAAGTCTGGCACAAAGAGTTCCATTTGCATTGGAGGAGGACGTGAGCAGGAGGCAGAGCATTGTGGACGATCATCACTGTAGCGTAAAGAGCAGGTCAGGTGTCAACGAAGATCATCACTGTAGCAAGAAGAGGAGGTTGTGCCACGGATGGCCATTGTCACCATGAAGAGCAGGTTTAGTCAGATCTTCTCGTTGACTGTTGTTGTAGGAGGCAGAATTTTAGCATGAATAGACCTATTCACATTTGCAAGCAGCTCAAACTTCTGGATTTTCACCTTTTCTCCTTTGGAGAAGCTCTTACTCATGCCAGCAAGGGCCCATGACTAGGGAGAGGACACACTCCAGCAGAGGCCTGCAGCATGGCTCAGGTAGGTCAATTTGCAGCAGGTCAGCTGGGCAGTTACTGGAAGGCCTCTGAAACTTTTTATGTCTCTGTAGCTGACACAGGATGTAGGCCACTGACATTTGGAGACACTCTGGGTAGCCTGGAATGAAAGCAAGCAGGTCAAGTCTTCCTTCCTTGTGACAGCAAGGAAGTTCTTCTAGCAGTAGGGCAGCCCTTCTTCTGTAACTTCTACAGGTCCAAGAGTGCTCTGATGAGTGGCTCTGGAGGTCCAATATTGATATACGGTGCCAGCCTTTGTGTGAGTGTGGGGGGACTCCCTGCTGTACCCCAAAAATCTGGTTTTGGTAAGTTTTTTCCTTCCCATGTGAAGGTTCCAAACTGTCTGAGGGTAACAAAAGTCAGGGCTAGCCTAGTGTCAGGTTGCTTTGTATGTGCATGCGGCAAAGTCATTTTAAGTGTAAGTGGGGCTGCTAGGATGGCTCATCCTGTCCACACCTAAACCCCTTTTGTGTTACTGTCTGGAAGCAATGCACAAATCCCAGCAGCGGAGCTATTCACAGTACACTGGTAGTGGGCACAAATGGTTGGGACAAGAAAATGCCAACTTTCTAAAAGTGGAATTTTCAGAATTGTAACTTAAAATCCAACTTCTCCATTATAGGGAATTTTAAATTACAATACATTTGAGTTTAAACAGCATATGTCTACCTGCTCCCAATCTAAAGTTAGCACTCAATTAAGGTAACACAGTGTTAGTCAATAGGAGAGATAGGCCTTACCAAAGTGAAAATAACTTTGGATATTTTTTACTGCCAGGACATGTAA
This sequence comes from Triturus cristatus, assembly GCF_964204655.1. Lineage (NCBI taxonomy): Eukaryota > Metazoa > Chordata > Amphibia > Caudata > Salamandridae > Triturus > Triturus cristatus. The sequence goes on along the minus strand of NC_140583.1, from coordinate 395,775,679 downwards.
ACCTTAAATACACATGCTCTGACGATCATGCCAGAGGATACATTTTAACACAATATATTTATTTAGAAACCTGGTATCTTTCATAATTGAGTAAGTGAATATAGTCACTACGTTTGTGGATCTGAGGCGGCTTCAACTTTTCGTAAGTAATACGTTTGAGAAAGCCTACTAACACATCCAGAAAGATGTGAGCATCTAGCTAGTAACACATAGATCTTGTTTTATAGCGGTCGAGCTCGCACTGAATTACCGATTCCCAAGACTACAGTATTGTTGTTATCTTCTAGGTACAAGTATAGTTATCAGATAGGGACACTTGAAGGTGTACTTGGCCTTTTCTCACATATGTTTTCGGTATACGAGAATTCATAGATACTCTTACCTTACGGGTTACTGAGATGCAAGGATTTCTTTACTTTGACAACAGTTGCACAGAGGATTGTTTCACAGCATGCATGGTTGCACAAGGGCACAATGGATTCGGGTGTGCACTGGAGATCATCTTAAATCTGGGTATTTTTTGGCCATTGGGAATTTGGACATGAACTTCCCCAATTTTTGTAATTTAAATAATGTTCCTAACGGATACAATTTAGATCTTTCATTTAAATGTTTTCTTTACAGTTCCCCTGATGAAGGGTTATGGAAACCTGACATGCATTGGGAAAAGAAGAAACTTTCATTAAAAAACGTGTATTGTACATTAGCAATGTGATGTAACATTGTTAGAGAGACAATATTACTTTTTCATGTGTAGACTTCATAGAATCATATAATTGCATATGTTTTTGCAATCATTGAATTAAAAGTGTAACAACAGAAAAAAATAAGTGATCTTAAGAAGTGGTTGAATTACTTTTACCTTGGTTGAGCACGCTTATCACTGTTTGAACCTCAAAGGTCTATGAGTAGGGCGCCTTGTGTGCAGTGTACATTTTTTGTACTCCAATGAGGTAACCCATCCCTATGTGCCATGCCTACAAACCACTGCCCTGGCATACTTCAGCCAACCCTTTGGCTGGGTGGACTGTACCTGTGGTGAGGGCACAGGTGCATGAGCCCTGTACCCCTACAGTGTTTAAGCCAATTCTTAGACATTGTAAGTGCAGTAATGCTATTAAGCGTATATGGTACTGAGAGTTTGTCATTACGAACTCAAAAGCACCATAATGGCGTTACTGAAAACTGGGAAGTTTGGTATCAAACACTAAACCCACACTGATGCCAGTGTGGAATTTAATGAAAAATGCACTCAGAGGGTATCTTAGAGATGCTTCCTGAAAAACGACCTAACACTAGCGCCCTGTCTGAGTGGCTGCTTGCCAGCTGCCACCACCAGACATGTTTCTGGACCCCCGAGGCGAGTGCCTGCTGCTCTCGGGGGTCTGAAACAATGCACATCTTGGGACGAGGTGTCAAGCCTCCTCCCTCAGGATGGGCAGTGTCCATGAAGGAGAAGCTTCAAAGGTTTGCCACCTTTGTGAGCTACCCCAGCCCTTTGCTGCTTCCAGTAACTGGTTCTGACCTCCACTTTGGGTGGGAAAATCAGCAGAAAACCCAAGTGAGAAATGGAGGTGTGCCCACCTTTGCCAACCCTACTCCTCAGGTGAGGGAGGAGAGGGAAAGCACAACTCTCAGACCCCGCCATCTTACAGATGGGGGGCCCAGCCAACCAGAGAGAGGCATATGCCCCCTCCCGCTGGAGGGTGGCATGATAGGGGGTGTACCTACCCCAAAGAAGGGTCCCATTGGTCCCAACCTTTACTTACCTGTACCACTCCTAAATCTAGTATTTAGGTGCAACCCTGATCCTTGCCTCCTCAGACAAGAACCAAACAGAAGAAAAGAAGAAAGACAGAAGAAGCTGTGCTAAAACTAAGAAGAGGAGGATGCCCTCTGACTTGGCCCCAGCCTTACCGCCCTGTCCCCACCTCAAACCTGCTCCAGTGAAATCCTGGTGTGCCCTGCAGCCAGCAGCGTCAAGAACCAAAAGGACCTGCCCTGCCTTCCAAACCCAAGACTTTGTCTCCCCTGAGCACCGGATTTGCTGACCAACAGACTCTGGCCCCAGCCAAAACTGCGAGTCTGCACCACTTTGCACCTGACGCCTACGGCCCGTGTTCGAGTGGCCCAACACCACGAGGGGGTCTTCTCTGCGATCCTGGCCTGAGTTCTGGTGATCTATGACCTGCCTTAACTCTCAACGACGCCTGCAGGCTCTTTCTGGAGGACGCCCATGACCGCGACCAGAGCTGGTAAGAAAACCCGACGCCTAAAGACACCCCTGCACCCTACGTCCCATAGGCTTGGGTGGCCCATCCTACGGAGTCCCAGCATCCCCAGGCATCCCATCTTATCTCTCCAATCGGTGGTCACCTCAAGAAGATCTTCGTCCCTGAGCCTGCAGTTTTTGTTGCAACCGGAGAATCCACATTGAAAACAACGGGGCACCCTATGCCAAAACAGCACCCTACACCCAGCCACCCCTGCGCCTCTGTGGGTGTACTTTGGGAGCTAACTCGGATCCCCCTTCACCCTGAGCCTAACACCAGAAGCTTTGCTCCCACAACCGTGTGGCCTGCTCATGAGCAGCCACCAACCGGAGGCCCCCTATCCCCCATTGGATAACATTTGGCCTCAGTACTCTGCACCCGGCCGCCCTAGTGTTGTGAGGGTGTTCTCAGAGCGCATCCTTCACCCTGGGGGAACCCTGGTTCTAACCCCAGAATACCAACTCCCACAAATAAGGACTCACCTGCAAACCACTAACTTCATTTTTCTCAATAGGAATACATTGACTGTTTTTTCCTTGACGATTGTTGTAAGTGTGGAGTTGGTTTGTATGGAACATTGATAAACTTGCTATGTACTAAAAGTGAATTACTTACCTTTTGTCTAGGAGATGTCTCAGTGTGATATCTAGGCATATCACACTGATTAGCAAAAGTAATCTGAAAAGTAATCTAAAAAGTAAAGTAGATGGTAATCTGTAAAGTAACTGAAAAGTAATTTTGAACTGCTGACTGACCTGTAATCCAACCAACGTCATTTTAATCTGCATTCAAATGTAAATCATTGTATAAGATTTTGCAAAGTATTATTTCACTCACCTGCACCACGCTTGGCTTGGTTCAAAGAAATAAAATAACAAAAAAATATTTTACAATAAATGCTTAACCCTCTGATAAAGCCTTACTGCTTGCACACACTACCACAAATAGAGAGTAAGGTGCTATCTACTTTTACCTCTGCCTACCTTTGGGGTTCCACTGGACTCTGGGCACACTATACCTCATTTTGGTATAATATATACAGAGCCAGCTTCCTACACTAGTGCGAAGCACCAGTTTGTCCGGATAAACTGATAAGAATGGAGACTTGGAAGATAAAGCCTGCAGCTCACTCACCCTCTGGGTTGATGTAATCGCCTCAAGAAAGCCTGTCTTTATGGTGAGCAGCCTGAGCGGACAGTTGTGCAGAGGCTCTAAAGGAGCACACATCAAGAATGTGAGGACCAAATTAAGGTCCCACTGAGGCATGATAAAGGGAAAGGGGAACATATGTACAAGGCCTTTCAATAATCTATTTACAATAGTGTACTTAAATAAGGAGGGTTAGTCAGGCAGCCACATTAAGGCAGACAGAGCAGAAGGATAAGAGCAGAAAGCTAACACTTCAGGATGCCCAAAGTAGAGCCTACTGGGCATGGGTCAAAATAAAAAGCAAAATATCAGAAAGGGAGTAAAGAGAGAGTCAATGGTCCTTTCTGTACAATATGATACAAATGGCTTCCAACGACAGTCATTTACCGTCCTAGCTGTCAGAATAACATTGCAGTCTTCAGGAGGAAGGTTAAAAGCTGCCGCTGCTCAATCTCCATGCAATAAGGTGAAGAGTTGACAGGTTCGGGTGTAGGATCTTCCCCTTCTGCGACAAGATTCTTCCGAAGGGGCAGCCTAATCGGAGGATCGACACTCATGTTCAGAAGCTTGGGATAGCAGACTCTCTGTGCCTAGTTGGAACTCACAAGGATGACTTGACCCAGTCTTGATCACTCTAGGTAGGGTGGTATGGGCGGAAAGGTGTACAGGAGGCCTTAGCTCCACTCAAGAGGAAAAGTGTCTCCTAACAAGAGCTGCCTTGAAAACTCTAGCGTGCAAAACTGCTGACATTGAGCATTCTCGGCAGAGATGAACAGATCTAACCAAGGCTCCCCCCACTGCTGAAAGAGACCTGGCACCACCTTTGGGGGGAGATGCCTTTCATGATTTGCTAGGCATTAATGGCTGAGTTTGTCCGCTTTGTTCAGAGAATTTGCCAGGTGTTGTACCACCAGGTATATGCCCTGCTGTTCTAGCCATGTCCAGAAATGCAGGCCCTCTTGACAGAGGATCCACGACTCCACCACGCCCTGTTTATTGTAGTACCACATGGCGGTGGTGTTGTCTGTGAACACCTCCACTAGCCTTCTCTTGATGGAGGGTAGAAAGGCTTTCAATGCCAGTCGGATTGCACTGAGCTCCAGCATGTTGATTTGGAGTTCAGATTCCGCCAGAGTAGAGTCCTCTGATCTCCACCTCTCCCAGGTGGCCACCCCAACCCAGGAGTGATGCATCTGTCACTACTGTGAGATCTGGTTGGGGAAGGGAGAAGGGTCTGGCTCTGGCCCAATCACGGTTCGTTAGCAACCAGTGCAGGTCCCTTGCAGTTCCCTCTGAGCTCTGAACCATGTCAGAGAGATTGCCCTGATGCTGCACCCATTGCAACTTCAGGTCCCACTGCAGAGCCCGCATATGCCATCTGAAATGCATCACCAGAAGGAAGGAGGTTGTCAGGAGGCCCAGCAGCCTCAGAGTCAATCTCACCAAAACCCAGGTTAGAGGCTGAAACAATGGTACCATAGTCTGAATATCCTGGAGTCGCTCCTCTAGAGGGGTCCAAAACTGAACTGTGTCCAGAACAGCTCAGATGAAAGGGAGTGTCTGAGAGGGAGTCAGGTGTGACTTTGTCATGTTGATAGTGAAGCCCAACGAGTGCAGAAGGTTCGCTGTAGTCTGGAGGTGGGAGATGACAGCCTGGGGCAAGCCTGCCTTCAACAGCCAGTTGCCAAGATAGGGGAAGATTGTCACCTCTGATCTTCGCAGAGGAGCTGCAACCACCGCCATCACCTTGGTGAACACCCGAGGTCCCTTGTAAGGCCAAAAGGGAGAACAGTTAACTAAAAATGCTCTTGACCACCGTAAACCCCAGGTAGCGCCGATGGGCAAGTAAGACGGGAAAGTGGAAATAGGCATCTTACAAGTCAAATGTTATCATCCAGTCTGTTGGGTCCAGGGAACACAAGACCTGAGACAATGTTAGCATCTTTAAATTCTCCTTTTTGAGTAAGTAGTTGAGGGTTTGGAGATCAAGTATAGGAAGAAGACCCTTGTCCTTTTTAAGGACCAGAAAGTAGTGGAAATAGCAACCACAGCCTACTTCTGATGCCAGAACCCTCTCTATGGCTACCTTGGCCAAACCAGCCATGACTTTCTCGTGGAGCAGGGACAAATGACCCTCCATCGGACGGTCAAAAGATGTGGGCTTGGTGGGGGGGGGTTGTGATGAAGGGAGGGGAGTTGCCCCTTCGGAAGATTTGCAGAACCCACCTGCCAAATGTTATGGACTGCCAGTGGTGGTGGTGATGGTGGATCCTGTCAGCAACTAGACACCCATGATCTAAAAGGGCAATGTTAGGAAGGTTTGGAGGCTGCAGTTGCCGGGGTGGTGGCTGCACCAGACCGTTAACTACCAGGCCCACAAGTCCAGTAGGAACTGTGTCCTTGTCCACGCAAAGGCTCGGTGGCCTGGATAGGGTTGAGTGGTTGAAAGCCCCTTCCATGGCCATGAAAGGAGAGAAAGGCAACAGTGGGGCAACCAAGAGGTCCAAGGACTTTGCAGTAGCCTGCAAGTCCTTAAAGCAGTCCAGTGCTGAGTCTGCCTTGTCTCCAAAGAGACGGGTGCCATTGAAGTACATGTTCATGAGGGAAGCCTAGACATTCTCCGAAAAGCCAGATGTTCTCAGCCAGGCGAAACCGCTATGCCCAGCTAATTGGTCATATCCAAGTCACATTGTATAGTGAACTTCGCTGCATCTCTCCCATCTGTAACTGCTAGGGAGAGAATGGCCAGGGCCTCTTCCATAACCTGTGGCAGCACTTGCGCAACCGTTTTTCACAGCTAGTTGGAATAGTGGCCCATTAAATATGCGGTGTTCACTGACCACAATGCAAGGCAGGCGGTAAAGAACATTTTCTTTCCCAAGATGTACAGCCTCTTGGATTCCCTGTCCAGGGGAGGTGCAGGAAACGCCTTGGAAAGTGGAGGCTAGGACCACCAGGCTCTCCGAGTTAGGGTATTGGGTGAGTAAATTTGGGCCCCCTGGAGCAGGACGGTGGCGTTGGGAAATCATCCTATTCACAGGAGCCCCTATGCTGGGTTTGAACCAGATCCCCAGAAGGACAACAGTGAGTGCTCCGTTGAACAGAAGTAGGGGTTCAGAGGAGGAGACTCCTCGTTGCAGCTCAGCCATCAAGACGTTGGTCTTGACTTCCACCAAGGGCAACTGAAGGTTGAGGATCTCAGCTACCCTCCACACCACCTGATTCGGGATCACAATGAGGCTGGCGGCACGGATGGGTATCGGTGGCGCCTAGAGCATCAGCGTCATGGCCACCGCCTGGTAAGTCGCAGTGGCATGACCGGCACCAGTCTGGATCAATTACTAGATTCATGGGGGCCTTTCAAAGTTGGCGCTGGAGGCGCAGGCGTGGAAGCAGATGGGGCCCCCTCCAATCCCATCTGGCCCAATGGCGTGGCGGAGGGGTCGGGACGCTCAAAAATGAGACTTATGGCCTCGTAATTTGAGCAGGGTTCGCTTCAGCTCCAGGAAAACTGGGGAGGCACGGAGTCAGACCAGGCTCCAAGGAACCAGGCATTGAATGCCGATGTTCTTTCATCACGTCAGCTGACGGATGAGGAGAATTCGAAGCACGCTTCAACTTCTTGTGTTAATAGTGTCGCTTCCCTGAGTGCCCGATGATTTTGAATGGGACGAAGAGGACTTCGGACTGAAATGGTCCCAACAGGGGTACTTGCATGGAATCGCAATCGCAATCGCAATCTGGCTCTTACAGGTTCAGGTACTGCTCCCTTAAAGCCTTCGGCATCATGGCCCGGCACTTGGAGCTGTGGTTGTGCTCCACATACTCAAACATGCGAGGTGTGGGTCTGTCATTGACATGGTGCGGTCACAGGTTCTATAGGGTTTAAAACCTGTCTTCCTCAATGACCTCTTTGACACACCAGGAGGAAACAACCTCAAAAAAGGCCCAAAAAACGTTGCAAAAATCCTGTCAAAAACTGACCGAGGGGTAGCTCTTCTCTCAGATCAGCGCTGTCTGGCCTGGAAAGAAAAGGACTGATGATGTTCAGCGTGCTTAGGTGGCACCTATATAGGTGATCTGGATATCACTTCTGTGCCAGACGAAGCCAAAAATGGCCTGCGGAGCTGATCGACCCCACCTACTGGTGTGCAGGGGTACTGATCATGAAAACATTTAAGGATCCAGTTTGACACCTAGGGAAATTAAAAGGCAAGGAATATGCAGCTAGATGTCTCTAACAGATGATAGGGTGCTTAAAAGGATGAGATGACACATTAAGAATAAAATGGATGTCAGTGACAGAGTAAGCAGTGTTGCCAACAAGAAGGGTAGAACAATAGTCTTGTTGGTGAGAATCAAATATCAGAATAACCTTAGGCAGGCATAGAATTTGAGGTTAAGTTTGGGTCTAAAGATATTATATAACTGAAAAATGCAGACAGGGTAAAAATATGAGAAGGCAAAGTGGGCAATAGAGAATCATAGCTAAAAGCTATAGACAGTCGTAGGAAAATGAAGTGGATTGGGTAAATAATGTAAGGGGAAGATCGAAAATATTGGTTAAGGCAGTGGGAACACTTTCGTTTCGTTAGGGTCACATTTCAAAGAATGAATGGGATGTCACTCTGTGATTGACAGAAGAGTGTCAGTTGAAAGAGTGTACTAAAGGTAACACTTAGAAGAGCAATTTGCCTTCTACTCAACCCATTGATGTTTAGTTTGTTTTACCTCATTGTGTCCTTTAAATAACAGAGTAGTGACCAATCTATGCTCCTTTATCATTCCACATCAATGAGTAGAATGTGACTTAGCAAGACAAGAGTGGTTCAGCTCTTTTTAAGGGCTGGCGTGACAGTGCAGCTGTCACCAGACATGTGATGAAGCTAAAAAAGTGCTTTAAGAAACACTACCAGGGGAGAGGTTTTGGCTCCACCCACTTGTTGGTATCTAGGAGTACATGTTTTGATTTGGCAGACTTGTGTTCCCACACAAAAAAGTGCTTGCCATCCATGCAGGTGTGATCAATTTGTTTATTTATCCAGCTGCATGAGCTTAAACGTTCAGTGGCACCACATGACATTGTAATGATATTAAAGGGTCTTAGATAACTAAATGATTTGCAGAGCGTTTTCTCTGGCAGCAGCACAGATTGGAGGAAGGCAGTCATTAACTTTAGACTTCAGAGTCTAATTTTGTGTTTGAGAGCCCATTGCTACTCTAATCTACGTGGATTTTTAGGTCTGGCTTGACAGTAAAACTATTCTTCGACCTTATGTGATCAACAAAAAAAAGCTTTTATAGTTCTACTGATTGAGGAGTTTAGGCGCCACCCACATTTTGCTTCCCCTGACCATAGGATGTGATTGGGATGAAATTGTGTGCTAACACTAAAAAGACTACTTGTATTGCATTTTTTGGCTTGTGGCAAAGTTTATACTCGATAGAGCAGGTCTGAGTTGGTTATGGTGGTAAGCCAATGATCATGTCTATAGAGGCCTAATCTGTTTATTTTAATATACAATGATAAAGCGCTAGGCCTGATGTATTTATTGTGAAAAGCATTTGCTACGTGGATTGTTATTACTCTATATTAAAGAATGCAGATAGGTATTTTGTTACATGGAATTTCACAGATTACCGTATAAGGCAACTTGGTGTTGGTCACCCAGTGTTACAAATCAAGCACATAGAAGGTTTGATCTGTGAAAATCCTCGTTAGGCCATCTTAGGGCAGATAATATTTTGCTTAGCCAGCTATAATTTTGTACACCTTTCTAATTGTAGGACTTTGTGTCTTATGGTTGCCGTATAGAAAACCTTACTCTCTCTTCTTAGCGGTCTGCCAAGGTATTGTACTTAAAAACATTTTTTTAATAATACATCCATATATAGCTACATAGAGGGACTTTGGGTCAGCCCTGTTCTGCCACCGATCCGAGTGTCATTCACACTCTGCTCCTATCCATAACTGTGAATGCATGGAGCCATAAACGGTTCAGTCCGCATTAGTCATTGACTCTATTGCCCAATGAATGATGGCATTTTATGCTCATATGTGTATAATGTCTTGAAAAGGAGTGTGCTTCAGTGTCAAGGCTGGGTGGCCAGTTGTTTAGATGCAATTTTCTTATTTTATAGCCAAAGTGAATGTGTCATGGAACCTTTGTTGATTGGAGTTCATATATACCTACTCTAGGATCTTGTCCATCGCTGTCATTTCTGGACTGGTGAAGCCCATTTATTTGAGCCGCGTGGTTGCCCAGCGGCAGCTGCCTCCCAATGCCGACCTCCTGCCTACCTAGCTTCTTTCTCTGATGGTTCAATCTGATCGAAGTGAAGTTTTCTCAGAGGAAATGGTTTAGTGGCTCTTTGCGGTACATGACCTAGGATGGCAGAAGTGCTGATCTGAAATAATTTAGAGGCGGAAGAAGACTATTTCTCCTTAGGTGTGAAAATAAAGATGGATAGCGCTTCGGGTTCCAATTCAGACTCCAGTGCGCTTCAAAAACAAACGACTGACACTGAAAGTATTATAATTAGTGTAAATAATACTGTATTTTTGTTTGCCTTCATGTATGAAATCGAATGCCTTTAACCATAATTATGGAAAGGAAAAGCTGGGCAGCCTTTTACATTAACCAATATCTTTACGGCGCACCTTGTAAGACGTGTGTTATGAAACCAAAGTTCAAAGGCTGTCTTAGTTTATGGATCTGCAGTTTGTGAGCCGAGGGATGGCTCGCATAGCGCTACAATCTCCTCCCCTTCCATTAAACATGAATCTGATGAATTATTACTGGAGTAACAGCTGTAGTCAGTGCTCGTGTCACAGGGACAGGGCTTGTCTTCACGTCAGATCACTTCTATTTCTGACGAGCAGCCTCCGTGGCCTTTCCGCGCCCTGTGCTGGACTTTACATCTCAAGTAGCGGCTCAACCCCGAGGGGACTTCGAGGGGAAATCAACACTTGTGAAACTGGAGGAATCACAATGTGAAACATGGTAAGCGCTGCGAGGCTGTGCTGCAGTGAAACCAAAGCGCGTTAGTGTAAATGCAGGAAAGCAATTGATTTGTTAGGGGTTTAAAAACTAGATGACGCTGGCGGTGGGGCGATGGAGCAGAGGAGAGCGGGTTATTGGGCATTTAATGACTGGCATCACTATTACTTTCAGATACACTGATCTTTATTTTCTTTGCTAACAGAAAATAGGTCAGTACTGTTTTCAGAAAATGTCTGAACTTCTCCTAGCACGGGATTGAATATTAAACCAAACAATGCTGCAACACGAGAAATAGGACTTTCTGTACGTATTATTTAAGGCCAAAATTATTGCGACTCAAAGGCGATCTGATAAAGTCACGGCGCCAGCTGATTTTATTTCATTTTTTTTTTTAGCTTTTACCTTTTTGAATAACTTTCTACCGGCCCCGACTTACCACCCACGACCCAGAGGTGTAGTATGACACAGGTCAGCTGTGCCTCCACTCTGTCACCCTGGGGAAATGAGGTGGCAATGACTTCTCCTTGTGGGGCGAGATTGTAACCACTGCCACCAAGGGCCCAATTTAGATTTTGCTGCACACCTTGTCTGAACATCAGTGTCGGAAAAAGCCATCTTCGGTGGGTGATGTCAGGATCCTGATGCGTGGAATCTTTGGAGATTTACGCCCGGAGGATAAACTTAGGGCCATTTTTTACGACACACATTTTAACGGTTGTGGCGGGGAAGAAGGATTTGCAGGGGCGTGCAGCCATGCAAAAAGCATGGTAAAACCACAGACTCCTGGGTTTGCTGGTTTCCACAAATATTTTGCTTGGCCTTTTCTACCTCGAAAAACATGTAAAACTCTTTATAAGCCCAAAAATACAAGTGTTTCCACGGTAGTGAGGGGACAACCCAAATAGAATGGAGGTATAGGTTAACCAACTCCCCCACATTGGAAAACAATAAATGTGCAAATGCACATTTCCATCACTAGTAGCAAAGTAGATTGTCCACATGCAGATAATCCGCTCCACAAATCAGGGAGAAACTGGAAAACAATTGGACATCTTCAAGAGGGCAATGCCTACGTAATGTGGCGTGCTGAGGTTTGACGTACATGCCACCCTGTTTATACCACAGAATCCTTAACATTAAAGCTTTTGGTTTACTATGCTTTGAAGAGCAAAGTTTTTGCAAGGCAGATGGAATAGTAATGTATGAGCGTATTTTGTCTACATGTACCTATAGTCAATCAATACGGGGGACCAGGAGCTATCAATCAATTAATCAATCAATCATAGCATTTATAAAGCGCACTACATACCCGGGAGGGTCTCAAGGTGCTAAGTGGGGGGGAGGGGATGCTGCTACTGTTCGAAGAGCCAGGCCTTGAGGAGTCTCCTGAAGGATAGGAGGTCTTCGGTCTGCCGCAGGCGGATGGGTAGGGTGTTCCATGTCTTGGCGGCGAGATGGGAGAATGATCTGCCGCTGGCGGTCACTCTTTGGATGCGGGGGACGGTGGCGAGGGCGCGGTCTGCGGAGCGGAGCTGGCGGGTGGGGGTGTAGAGGCTGAGTCGGCTGTTGAGGTGCACTGGTCCGGTGTTGTGGAGTGCCTTGTGTGCGTGGGTGAGGAGTTTGAAGGTTATCCTCTTGTTGATGGGGAGCCAGTGCAGGTCTCTCAGGTGGGGTGTGATGTGGCTGCGGCAAGGGATGTCGAGGATCAGGCGTGCGGAGGTGTTCTGGATGCGTTGGAGCCGTTTCAGGAGTTTGGCCGGGGCTCCTGCGTAGAGTGCGTTGCAGTAGTCCAGTCTACTGCTGACAAGGGCCTGGGTGACCGTCCTTCTAGTTTCGGTGGGGATCCACTTGAAGATCCTGCAAAGCATGAAGAGGGTGTTGAAGCAGGAGGAGGAGACGGCGTTGACCTGCTTCGTCAAGGAGAGGGTGGAGTCGAGGATAACCCCTAGGTTGCGTGCGTGGTCGGTGGGTGTGGGGGATGCTCCTAGTGCAGTCGACCACCAGGAGTTGTCCCAGGCCGAGGGGGTGGATCCGAGGATGAGGACCTCCGTCTTGTCTGAGTTCAGCTTCAGTCGGCTGTTTCTCATCCAGCTATTGACGGTCCAGCCACCCGTGCTCCTACTCTAAGTAGTCAAACAAATGTAGGGAGGCTGTTCCTGAAGAGGAAAATGTCAGGGAAAGGAAGGTTGGAAAATAAATTGATTCTGGGGAGTCTTCCTCTTTAGAAAATAAATCCCTCGCAAACCTAAATGGGTGTCACGCTTCTTCATTGGGCTTTTGCTCATCATGGGGCCGGCGCTGCAATGCCCCACGGGCCCCGCCAGAGGGCTCTTTGTTGGAAATCTTCATTTTTTGCCATTTTGATGAGTGCAAGAATATGAAAGTCGGGTAGGGTGTGAAATAGTGAGTTAAAACTACCTAAGTTCTGCTCTATACTCTTTACCCTGGTAGCACCCTTGGTAGGGATAAAAACACTGGTGTGAGTACTATCTGTTAGGGAACTTATGACCCGTGATAGTCCCACAATATTTGATACTGGGGTTTCTTTAAATTTAGGTTGACATGACTCTAGTGTGACACCCATTTGGGTGTGTGAGGGCTTCATCTTCCAAAGACAAAGACTTCCCGGAATCAATGTATTTTCCAAACTTCCTTTCTTTCACATTTCCCTCTTCAGGAACAGCCTTACTACACTTGCTTGAATACATTCACCCAGTACAACAAGTGAGGTAGGTCAGTGCCAAGCTCTCCAGCACTAAGAGGCATATCTTCTTTAAGGAACTGGAAATTGATAGCCAGCCTGGCTGTGGATCAAGGCTCTAGTCTTTTATTAGGCCCCTGCCTGCGTCATTGCTAGAGTCTAGCCGGTGTCCTTATCGCGTCTCTCAGAGACTTTTGCATTGTCACGCCTGCCTGTTCCTGCAGCTTCTCTGTTAGTACTTGTTGCCCGAGGTGAAGCCAACCAGATGAACCGCTTGGGTAACCTTGAGGCCTCCCCAGAGCTGCAGCGAGGAATATAAACCCCACCTGAAGTCGTTGATGCATTCAGTTATTTATAAACGTTATTGTTTGGAATTGTGCTTTTTAACACATGAGTGTATTTTCTGATTAAACTATATTTAAAGATATATAAAACCTGCTGAGGAGAGTGGAAAGCACGGAGTGTGGAATTTCTGACGAAATAAACACCTATGCTTGATGGTAAACATTGCACTTTACTTCCTGGGAGAAGATGAGACAGAATTTCCGAGTTCATGTTACACATAATGTTTGTAGAATGTAAGCTTAGCAAAGCAAAGAATGTATGACGTTACAACGCATACATTTACAATGCATGCCTTTACAACTCAGTTTTTGCATCGCAACATCTTTTACAATGCATACATTTACATCACATACTACTACAACTAATTTTTTTACACTACATTTACAACGCATTCCATTACATCGCATTATACCTTTACAACGCATACCGATACAACGCATACCATTACATTGCATTTAAGGTAAGTGTTGGATAGTGTAGGGGTAAACATTACTATTCTAACTCCAGAGGATGCAACAGTAGGGTAAGTGTTGGATAGTGTAGGGGTATACATTACTATTCTAACTCCAGGGGGTGCAACAGTAGGGTAAGTGTTGGCTAGTGTAGGGGTAAAAATTACTATTCTAACTCCAGGAGGTGCAACAGTAGGGTAAGTGTTGGATAGTGTAGGGGTACTATGCGTCGTAATGGTATGCATTGTAATGACATGCGATGTAATGCCTGCATTGTAGTGACATGCGATGTAGTGTCATGCGTTGTAGTGACATACAATGTAATGGATGCGTTGTATTGACATTCGTTGTAAAGGTTATTGCAATGTAAAGACTGCGTTGTAAATGTAGTGCGATTTAATGACTGCGTTGTAAAGGTTTCCCCAAAGCAAAGCCTCTAATGGGACTATGAAAAACAGAAACAACTGAAAGTTCAGCATTTACATAGTTTGCTTCTATTACTTATATATCTTTCATAGGCCTACATAAAGGGTTCCAGTTCAATTTTGCACCAACATTTCTCAAGTCCACAGTTGGACTGGTGCCAAGACAATTTTGTTCAGCATTTAGATTGCTTTTGCACTTGTTTGTGTATATGAAAATGTAATTTTCTTTCTCATCAGGTGACTCAAATCCAGGGGCAAAATTGTGCCTGCACCGTTGCAATGTATGTACACTGGAAATTGACCTGCAATCGTTTTCTGCAAGGTACCATCAGGGCCGGACTGGGAACCAAAACCGGCCATGGCCAAGTGCTCGGCCGCCCCCCCAGGGGTTTGGGGTGCGGCCGAGCTCTTTCCCAGGGCCGGTTTTCGGCCGATTTTGTTACAGGGCCTATTTTGCAGCTATGCTGCAAAAACGGCCCTGTAACAAAAGCGGCCCCCAGGGGCCCAAAACCGGCTCCCAGCCTTGCGGCGCACCAGGGGATTGCCCGGTGCCCGCTACGGCCAGTCCGGCCCTGGGTACCATGGTCACTGAGTCCAAAGCAACACTCTGATTGGTTTAATTCTTGGAAATACAGAATCCTTTAATGAGGGTTTGCCATTTGAGTCTCGTAGCCCGTTAGATGGCTGACCACAATCTTTAAAAAGAGCCATTGGCAAAGACACTCAGTTTTGCTTTGCCAATGCTGAGCAAGCAGTATGATCGGCTTTGCCAATGAACGAATGGCTATTTTAATAGAATAGAAAATAGCTTTTTGTACCCCCAAGATAGGCACTTCATTATATGATACAGCAGGCGTTGTGTCACCGCGTCACTTCACTCCAGGGAACAGCCATTTTGAAAATCTAGATGTCCATTGTGTTGCATGATGTGAAGTAACAACACAATGAACGTCACACAACACAGCAGCCACTTCGAAAGTATAGAAAATATTGTTGTCTATGGTGCTGTGTGGCTGCTACGTTGCATGGTGCAACCTGAAGACAACACACGCTGAAAATTTTGAAAACAATGCTTTATTTTCTATACTTCTGACATGGCTACTTGCTACTAATGGCTTTACCAATGCTGATGGATTTGAATCAGGGCAGATGAATCTGAAAAGTATATGGGGCCCTTGTAAGTATGATAAGTGTCTAATACAGGGAATATAACAATTGGGAACAGAGGGTCTAGACGAGGCAATGAAACTTAGTGCTACAAAGGGCAAAAGGCAACATATAACAAAAGTTCTGTATATAAACATGCACAGGTACTTTCCACTTTTTATATAGATTAATATGTTAGAAAAATATATTTTTTCTGTTTTTTATGATTATTTCTTTAAACCTCTCCAGGTTTGAACGCTCGGCGACTATTCAGCGAGCGTTCAAACCTGTAGAGTTCTTTCATTTCAAATGCAGAATCCGTGTTCCCTTTCTGGCTGACAGCACCCACATTGACTGGGGTCTTTAACCCCTTGCATGCCCGCCCCTTTCCCCGCCCAGTGCCGCGCCTTCCATTAGCGGGCGGAGTTCATGACGAGCTGGACTCGTCATGGGCACAGCGCCACCGCAGCCCATGACGAGTCCAGCTCGTCATGGGCACTGAAGGGGTTAAACAAAGCAGGAACAGCGGGAGTGTATTTCAAAGTCCATTAGAACCGGGCGATGTCTTACATACAAGTTACAATAAGGCTTTTAATCGTTGATAGAGTATTTACTGAGATGGCACCCTGAAGAAGGCTTCGCCGAAACGCGCGTCGTTTAAATACACCGCCACTTCTCTCAATACTATATTGTATTATGTATAAAACAAGAAATCAGATGTGTTCCTGAGACAATCTATGTCCATAATTTGAATTCTAATCATTTTGAAAAAATACATTCGCCTTTCATTTGTATTGCATATCTATTGATGAAAAGATTTTCTCTGAATGCATCAGCAATATAGATTTGGAAATTGTGAAGTTTTGATAACTGCACATTAATAGTTGTCATCCCAAATGAATTTTATGTATATCTTTTTAAAGAAATAATCATAAAAAACTGAAAAAATATATTTTCTAATATAATAAACTATAAAAAAAAGTTGAAAGTACTTGTGCATGTTTATATACAGAACTTTTGTTATATGTTTCCTTTTGCCCTTTGGAGCACTAAGTTTCATTGCCTCGTCTAGGCCCTGTGTTCCCAATTGTTTGAATCAGGGCCGACCATGGTGCTGGTGGCACCCAATGCCACAATCTTTTTTTGGCATCCTGCCCCCTTGACCTCTTCCACAGATTCCTTCACTACCACCCTCCAACAGTGCCCCTCTTCTCTCCATAGCTTCTCACATGAATTACATTTGATTTATAGCTCTACTTATACCAGAGCAGAGTGTCGGAGCACTTTGCATCACACATATTATAGAAAGACAGTGAATCAGAGGTGTGTAGATCAGTCTATAGGAAACGCTATATAAAACAATAAGGATTACATGGAGTAGGATTGACATGACATCCATACTAGTAGGAAGTATATTTTAAGAGTGTTTGGCCTGGAGAATCACAAACTCCGGATTTAGAATGTACCACAGTGGTTGGCTTTGATTTGTATTTCTATCCAAACAAACCCTTTTTAGCAACATTAGGAAAAAATGAAAGACTGGCCAAAAAACAGAAAGTTCTAACCTATGCCTTACAGTTTGCATGCAGGTCTTTTATGACAGCTCATAAGTCATAGTGCGATATTATGATTGCAACTTATGAACTGCAAGTAACATGAGGATCTCTGTAACAAAAGTAGTAACCCACTGAGCTATCCACATAAAATACAGGTATGTGACCTGCACTGTACACAATATTTGCAGCAGGCATATTAACCCTTAGTGCTACTTTATAATGAGTTTTAAACTGCCACTAGACAAGACTCCAACAGGAACATTAACTACCAGAGTTATCTTGACATTTTTTACTGTTTTCTCGAAAAAAGCGGGACATACAAGGAAATCTGCAGGAGGTGCAATTAAATCCATGCATTATTTCTAAACACAGCACCCGCCCCAGCTCAGCACCCGGCGTGGCTACACCGGTAGCACATTCCTAAAGCTGTGCCTGATTTTAATAGTTCCTGAC
The DNA here is from genome assembly GCF_964204655.1 of Triturus cristatus. NCBI lineage: Eukaryota > Metazoa > Chordata > Amphibia > Caudata > Salamandridae > Triturus > Triturus cristatus. Next base: position 395,758,175 of record NC_140583.1, on the reverse strand, counting down.
CCTGGTATTGGCAAAGCCAATAGCTGCAACCACCATGACATAAGAGAGGAGCAGCAGGGTAAGGAATGCAAACTTTTAAAAAGGGAAATAGATTAAAAAGTCAAATTACATCAGCAAAGGAAAGATACACTAGACAGTCAATCAAAATGCATAGTGAGAGCGCAATGCTGCAGAGGCAGGGCACATACAGGACAGGTAGGAAAGCCGCCACTCCAAATCACAACATTAAAACAGCCAATAGAGCCATCCAATTGAAGAGCTAAATGTTTTAACAAGGTATGGAAAAATGCTTCTTGCAACGCACTGCAAAAGCAGCCTGTAGTGAGATCACAATAAAGGCCCTTTGTTGAATAACTCTGTATTACATTAATTGCAAGGGTCGGGGAATGAAGTGGTGGTCAATGTACACAGGTAAAAAACATAGGCTTGTTCACTCTTTGCCTCATTTGGATAGTATTTTTTTTTTCTACATTGGTCACTGGAATTTCGTCTCAAGTTCTCTGCCATACTTCAGTTGCATAATGTACAGTTAATGATTCCCTAAATGACTTCTAAGGAAGCAAAGATACTGATTTCCCTTTTGAATTGCGTCACTCTCACAACAGCAATGTTACAGAATGTGCCTTATCTGAAAGCAAATTAAAAAAGGGAGAGATAATTTGTTTAATCTGTGTTAAATTAAATATGGGAGAGACCCAGTATCTTACCAGGTCACTAACTACCTAGGTTTGTTTTTCAGAGGAGTGGAATTTCGTAAATTCACCTGTATCTGTGTAACACACAACTGTGTAACAGAGGGAGAGTGTGAGCTTTAATAAAACCAAGAACAAACAAGATATGGAGACTCTAAAGGCAGGGAGGGAGTACAGGTGCACGGTGGGAAAGACGCATGGCAGCCTGATGCTCTAGCAATCTGAGCCCCCTCAAAACCTTGACTTGGGATCTGTGGGTCGTCCAGAGTTGGGAGCAGTCGCGTGAATGGAGACTCAAAGGGTTTCTGTTGGAACTTGCCCTTTAATTGTTAGTTCCTTTAGGGACGGCAGCTATGTAGTGGCTTTAAAATCTCTAACACAGACATGTGAATTTGAACACTTATCAGACTCTCTTATTTGTGACCAACTTGTGCGTTGCACTAATGACCCCAAGAGCCAGGAGAAGTTACTTTCTAAGAATCCAAATCTCAAAGAGGCGAACGCCATTGTGGAAAGTATTGAACATACCTCTCACTGGGTAAAGGAAATGCGTAATACCAATGTTGCCACTGATGCTAGCACTAATTTAATAAGAAGTGATTTTGATAATACATCTCTAGAGACGACAGTTGCCACCGTATCCAAGCTCAATGCTAAAGTAGAGAAGGGGTTTACCAGAAGTGGCAAACCCAAGTCAAATCCCAATTGGAACAGAGACGGAAAAACAAAATGCCCGAAATGTGGAAGCCTAAATCACAGGCCCAATTTTCCCAGTTGTTTTGCCAGGAGTACTAATTGTAGAAACTGTGGAAAAAAAGGATATTATGCCTGTATGTGTAGGAATGTGAAAGTAAACATGATTGATGACGAAGAAATATATTCACAACAAGCCATTCACTGTATCACGGATAGTTGTAACGAATCTGTACTTGATGTTAAAGGAGTTGATGCTGGTAATGTCTCTATACTAAAATGTGACATAACTGTTGGTAATGTAGTGGTTCCCGTTCTTGCTGATTCTGGCTCCCCGTATACCTTGCTCAGTGATACATTTTGGGATTCCACTCTCGCATTCAGGGAAGTCAAACTTTTGCCTCCAGACATCAACCCTGTGGGTTATGGTGGACAGAACATTGACCTTGTTGGATTTTCCATCCAAACCATTGTGTTCAAAGGCAGTGAGACAGTCGGCAAGGTCTATGTTGCCAGGCGTAGTGACAATCTCTTATGCTGGCGACATCAAAAAGACCTTGGGGTTATTTTGAATTCAAATGCTCCTGACCAAGTAATGTTGGTGACTCCCAATGGTGAATATCTGGATATTACAGAGCAATACCCTAGAGTTTTTTGTAAAAAGCTTGGTCTCCTCAAAGGCTTCAAACACAGAATAATTCTAAAGGATAATGTGACAGTGGTTGTACATAAAGTGAGGAAGGTCCCAAACCTCATGCTGAAACCCCTTGAGGAGGAGTTCAATGGACTGCTTGAATTGGGCGTCATAGAGGAGATTGAATCCTCAGAGTGGTTGGTCCCCATTGTTTTGGCCCAAAAGGACAAGGAAACAAAAATTAGAATGTGTGTGGACTTGAGGAGCCTAAACAATTGCATCTGGGTGACAGGCAGCCATTACCCAATATCAACGAAGCTCTCACAAATATAGGTGGTGCCTGCCTTTTCAGTGTCATGGATTTATCATCGGCCTACCATCAGGTCATGTTGCATGAAGATGTTAAGGCACTAATTTAGTTTGTAACACCTTTGGATGTGAATAGTTTTATTAGGATGCCTTTTTGTTTAGCGAGTGCTGCTGCATGCTTCCAAAGAGTCATGAAGAACATGTTGGCAGGGATTGACTCTGTACTATTTTTTCAGGATAATATACTTGTTTATGGACAGAATAGAGACAGGCATGATGAGGTGTTATTTAAAGTACTATCTAAGAGCGAGGATACTCTGAAAAGTGAGAAGTGCACGTTTAGGGTCAGCTCTGTATCATATCTTGGTCACTCTATTTCAAGCGAAGGTATTAGCCCTAAAATTGACCTTGCTTAAACAAAGATCATGTAAAGTCCTTCCTTGGTTTATCTGAGTATTACTCGAAGTTTAAATGCAATTTTGCTAGTGTTGTGCAACCTCTAAGGTTACTACCAAAAAAGGGTGCTGAGTTCATTTGGTCTTAAGACTGAATTTGCTTTCAAAAAAGTAAAAAGTGAAATTGCATGCATGCCTACCCTAGGCCATTTTGATTTACTTAAGAAAACCATCCTTACTACCGATGCTAGAGTACGGGGTTTGGGTGCGGTTCTTTCCCAAATGGTTGATGGCAGCGAGAAGGTCATTGGTTTCACCTCGCGCTCATTGAAGGGAGCAGAGGAGTGCTACTCCGTGATCGAGCGGGAGGCGTTGGCCTGTTCGTGGGCCATCAACCATTTTAGATTCTACTTGTGGGGCTTACCATTTTTGGTCCGTACCGACCACAAACCCCTTGTACACATGTTTGCCTGCAGGAATGATGAGAGCACTACCCCCAGAATCAAAAGATGGGTAGAAGGACTTTGGGAATTTAACTTTACAGTTGAGTATCTGCCTGGCCTTAAGAATGTCCCGGCCGATTTTCTTTCCAGGTTGCCGCTTGAGAAAAATGTGTTGAACTCCTCTGAATGTGTGGTATCCTGGGTCAGAGAGTGTGCACTCAATAGGGAAGAGTGGAAGACTTGTGCTGAATGCAATGTTTCAAGGGGACCACCAATGGAGCTTGTCGTGAATGCGTGGCCTGCTCTTCCTGGTGTCCCTAGTTCTGTCAGGGCTTTCTGGAATATACGTGATGAACTGAACATTGTGCAGAGAGAACTTTTCCGGGGTGACAGATTGGTTCCTCCTCACTCTTTGAGAGAAAAATCATTAATTTGGCACATGAGAGTCATCTGGGACATAGCTTGACCAAGGCAAGGGTTAGGGAGTCTTACTGGTGGCCAGAGATTGACAGATAGGTTGAGGAAGCCGTCAGAGACTGCACCATTTGTGCTGGTAATGACAAGTCCAGTAAAATCAACACAGCTGTCCCCTATGCCCTTACCTGAACGCCCGTTGTCCAAGCTTGCTATCAACATTGTTGGACCATTTGAGGTTCTAGCACCCTCAGAGAGGTTCGTAGTTGTGTTGGTTGACTATACCTCAAATGAATCTCCGCATGTTGCATGAGCTCCGTTATCACAAAAAATATCATTGAATTCTTAAAAGATGCATTCAATTGCGAGGGTGTACGTGACATTTTAGTTTCTGATAACGGGGTGCAATTCTCCTCTCAAGAGATGACTGATTTTCTAAACAGTCTTTCCATCACCCATCCTCGCACGGCTCTTTACTCTCCGCAAGCCAATGGTTTAGTGGAGAGCATGAACAGACTGGTAAGAGCTTGTGCTCAAACTGCCGTCGAAACAAGGTCCCCCCTCAGAGGTGTCCTAAGAGAAAAATTATGGGCACACAGGAACACTGCCAATAGTGTTATGGGTTGCTCTCCATTTAAAAAACTTAGAGGCAGAGCAGCTGGTTCCAAACTCAACCTGGTGTGGTTGAGTATCAAGGATAGGAGCAATTCCGTGAACGATTCGAGAGTTAAGAAATATCAAGAGAGTTACAAGCGAAGATTTGATAACAAGGTGGCGGCACGTAGGTGTGACTGGAAGGTGGGCGATTTTGTTTTTGTGAAGAAAGCGGTGTGGTCTCCTAAAGGTGAGACCAAATTCTTTGGTCCAAAGTCATTAAAGTCATGAATAATGTTGGGCTGCTCACTGGTGGTGATGTTGGTAGCATGTCTCGTCTTTCAAAATGTGGGAATGAGGATGGCAATATGGATTTTCAGTCTCAGACTGGATGCTCCCGGTCTCAGACTGGACACTCCCAGACTAGTACTGGTTATTTCCAGAGTTGCGTTAATAAGGTCCAAGCTGATTCTTTTAGTCCTACCATCAGAGCTAGGAGGCCTCCTCTGCATCTTCAGGATTATGGGCTTGAATAATATGTATAGTAATTATGCTATCCTCATGTAATCATTCTCATGCTTTTCGTTGACCTTCCTTTTCTCTCTACTCTCTGTTCTCTTTCTTTCCATTTCTTTCCATTGTATCCTTTTCCTCTCTTTATTTCGCTGTTCTTTTATATTATAAAGGAGACATGTGTTGTAACTTGCCCTTTAATTGTTAGTTCATTTAGTGAATGTTAGGCATGTCAGCTGCGGAACGCATAGACCTCAGATGATGAGTGTCAGCTGTAGCATCTGCTGCTGGTGTGGACTGTCTGGTGGGTGTGCAATAAACTCATCTTGATGTTACCTTGAAGACTCACACTCGCTTCATTAGTTTCTCGGACCCTTGACTCATTAGAAAGACTTCTCTGACAAGACAGAGATTTGTAGACCAGCCCTGAGGTGGTTAGAGATCGTGCAATTGGACCCAACCCAGGAAACAATTGCTTTTTGTGCCTGACAATGACAGGGCTGCAAACATCAGGTGCAAATGTGCAACTCTTAATCTGCATTAACATAGGGTGCACTAATTAGTGGGTGCACAATATGCACCTGATTAGGATTTGCACACCTGGGAATGGAGAATCACTCACAATTTGTGCATGATATCACTCATTACCAGGCTCTCAACCAAAGCGGGGGGACTCTTTGCTCCCACGCTTTGCAGCAGGTTTTATCTGCTTACAATCTCAGGGGCAAGCACCTGCAATTTGCGCCTCAATTGTAATCCTGTTTCAGCAGAAACACTAAGGGCCCAATCGTGATCGGGCACTGTGTGTCATACAAACTCACACTGGAATATGGGGAGAAATCTCATTTGCATGTGGTTCCATCGTGTATAAATTCTCTCTTTCAAGAGCCATTAGTCTGCTGGCAAAGCTTATGGTGCATAAAACAGGTGCAAAAAATGAACTGTACTACACGCAGTGCCCGGGGAAATAGAAACGGTTTGGGTGATATAATGAACTGTATGCCTCAACACGCTAAGTTTCTATTACGCCACCTGAGCTGAAGAGCGGGAATGCAAGGAGCTGCTCTAAAACGTACAACCCACCTTAGCTTTCAAGTAATAGGTTGTGCTTAGCGTCTGGACTACTGTGGGATAGGACAGAAATGACTGCAATGGACAAGGGAGCTGAAAGACTTGGGACCCCTATTCATTGACCTCAATTATTACACCTTCCCTAAGCATGGCCTCCTCTTCAAGACAAGTCAGTTCAGTCCACTGCTTGAGTAAACAGTCTTTAGTACTTCAATGCAGCCCTAACTTATTTTGAAATCGCTGAGTTCTAGTGTGAAGCAGCAAGAAGAGGAGTGCTGGCCACTGAATGGTCCTTCCATGAAGATTTCTTTTCATCTTTGTAAAGTTATGTGAGCAGCTTCCTTCTGGGGTTGCCCGAGGTCTCCTTGCCAGCCCTTATACACCATGATGTTTTTGATTGGTTTGACTTCCATGACATGAAGCCCTGGTTCACTTAAATTATTGTAATCAGTTCCTGTACAGTACAATAATAGTTTGTTATCTTGACACCAATGACATTATGGTACCCACTAATGGCATAATGCTGCTTCTAGTATTGTGGGTACAATATATGGCCCAATGGGGGTAACTCTTGATAGCAGTGGGAATCCATGGCGTACAGAAATGCCTTTCATGCAAGATCGCCCCCAAGGTTTTGGACTGATGCTGATGGTTTTTAGCCTCTCAAGGTGCACTGAGGACTGCTAACCAGACCTCAGTGCCAGTGATCTGACCCTTAAAAGATATATGTCTGATTTATTTTTACCAACAATCAACATAGTTTAATTTTCTTGTAAGTCCCTAGTATACTGTACAAGGGGTACTCAGGGCCTGCAAGTTCAAATGTCTCTCATGGACTGCAGAACTCAGTGTGCCACCATGTTTGTGACAAAGCAAAGCGTGACTCTCAGCCCGCCATTGCTGGCTGGCAGAGCAGTTTTCAACTGATAAATTGACTTTGCCATTTAAAGTAATGGCAAAGGCAAATCTTTCCTTTTTAATATTTATAAGTTATCCCTAAGGCAGGCCCACTTAGCTCTAAGGAGAAGGTGCACTATATTAATACGTTAGACATGTGGTTCTTAACTTTACATGAAAGTATACAAAAAGTGCTGGATGGACAGCTTGAATTAATCCCACCATCTGACAATTACTCGAGCCGCATCCCAATCTATCATTATTTTGCACACCATGTCACCTCAGTTTGTACCCATCTCTATGCAAATCAGTCGTGACCCTACTACATATGGAACAATCCAGCCCGAACTGCCAAGCCAGGTCCTCCCCGAATCGGAATACAAGCAACCCAGGACCAGTTTTGCCTTAGTTATGTTCTCACCAGCCAGGTACAGCTTGATTCCAGTGACAGAGTGTGCACGGGACCAACTTCTGGGCATACCCGTCCCACTTACGGCAAAACACTAAAGTATAAAAAGAGTGAATGATTGACTGTTTGAATTAATCTCAGCCACTGGTAATTACTTGCGGCCGCATCCCAATCCACAGTTATTTTGTACACCATGACACCGAAGTCTGAACCAAGCTATATGCAAATCAGTCTTGACTGTGCTCCAATCTTAACCCAGGACTGGTTTCAAGAATTCCACCCATCGCCTTATTGTTTATGTCTTAACTTTATATGTCCCGACAGTAAAATCCTTGCATTGTAATGTTTGCTATGGAAAGGCTAGTAGCCCCACTGGTGAGTACAAGACTACGTGCTGACAAATCAACAGTGCTAACATCTGAATTAGACCACTAAATATGATACCTGAATATATCAAAAGAATTGTTGCATTGAACCCAGCTTTATGGCCAAGTCAAATTTAATATAACTTTGGCATGAGTGGCACCTTTAGTAAGGAGCCACTTTGCTGCCAAAAGTTTTCCAGCGACCATTTACAGTTGCTTGCTAAAAGACAGTCTTCTGACCTCCTGGGAGAAGGTGTAAACGACTCTCTGGATGGGACACAAAGAGCCTGCCATTGGAAGAAGTGTGTCCTCTCCTGTTGGAAAGTGGGTTATTAGTAAGTGGAACTATGTACCTTCAGCTATTTAAAATACCACGATAACTAATAAGGTCCAGTCAAGTCTCAATAAATTAATCCTTGCTCAACCCTTGGTAGCTTGGCACATGAGCAGTCAGACGTAACTTAGGAGACAGATGAGTAAAGCATGTAAAATCACCAAAACAACAAGTAAGTAAAACACACAACATAAAAGAAATCCAACACCAATTCATAACAATAAAAACAATGTTATCTTTAAACTTACACCAAAATTACTTAAATCCAATGTATTTAACCAGAGATATGAATTTTTAAAGATTAAATTAAACAAATTGCATCTAGTGCCAAACAGCTTAGAGCGTCACTTGCTTTAAGCTTTTTGGCACTAAATACTATCTGGTTGCGGAGGACCGGGACAAAGTCAAAGCTTTAGGCCGACCGAGATGGAGCGCGGGTCAGATAGCTTGTGTGCTAGGTCCTGGTCAAGATTTCACCTTCGGACTTAGTTTTTTTCTTGGAGTTTTTCTCTCGACGTCGAGCCCTCGGGTTTGTCGGATATGGGGTTTGCTTCGATAGTGGTGGCCTGCTGCAGCATGATGCTTATGTGTGTCACTGGAAGTCTTTGTCCACAGGTTCAACAGCGAGGAACTCCAGAACTTTCGTCAGGATAAACAAGCTCGGGCAGGCCGATTCTCGAGTCGACAACGGCGGCTTGACTCTCGACATCAAGCTGGTCTTCTTCTGGAGCTTTTTACCAAAACTTTGTAGAAAGTTCCCAAACTTTCAGAACTCTTTCTTGGTTGTTTCCTTCATATTGAAAAGTGTTCCGCAGCACCAGCCAAGGGTTCATAAGCTCTGGATTGCCTTTTGGGGTCTGGGTTTCAATCTCCCAAAATGCAATCCAGGAACATCCAGTTGTAGCTGGTCATCTGGAGTAGTCCTCTCTTTATCTCCTGCAGGTGACTTCTTCCAGCACTTTTTTATCTGTCGCTGCTCAGGGAGTCCACTTCGTTTCCTTGAATCAGCCACAGTCCTTTATTTGTGGTGCCTTGAGGGTGCAGCAGGTGCAGTCCTTCTGAGTGCCAGCCTTCTGTAGTCCTTTTTCTTCAGATGTTGCAGGCGGTGATCTTAGGGGATTCTGCAGATCTCCCATATTTATTCTCCATTCTGGCCTGGTCAGAATGGGGGCACCTAAACCAAATAGGGGGTAAAGTTGCCACCCTCTGCTGTGACTACTTCCTCTGAAGTGTGACATATTTTTGATCCAGAATGTACTGCTGGGATAAAAATAAAAATTGAGAAATTCTCTCCTTTGTATGTGTGTCAGTGTAACCCATCCAAGAGGTGTAGCTTATCTTTGACTACACTTCTCTTCCAGCCCCTCTCCTAATCGAATCAAGGGGGCTCCCATCTGGCTGGGGATTAAAGAAGTGGGTGCTGGCCTGGGTCATGTGACTTCTGCTCTTCTACTTTTGAAATCCAGATAATCTCCCCAGCCTCCTTTGTCTCCCTGGCTTCTCCAGGAAGCAGATCTCCTCCCACCAAATGGCTATACTGTTGAAGCCCCAGGCCTCTTCACACCTACTCAGATGGCAGCCGGGCTCAGGCTGAGAAAGTCTGCCCAATCAGAAGAGGCTGCTACATGGCTGCTATAGGTATCTTCAGGATAGTAAGTTCTAAAACGACTTTCCGGTAATAGTTATTATAAATCCAACCTTGGCAAGTTGTTGGATTTATTATAACCATTATTTTGATACTTTGGATAATATTGCTGGCTACCTCCAATCAAATGTTGGACTATATTAAGTGTAATAAAGCCTTCTCATGTTAGCCTGGGGGCTAGCAACACTACAATGGGGACATATTACTTTGGCTGTTTTTCCTCACCAGGGCATATAAAACATTTTTTATAATGTCCCTGATTTTTATAACAAGGCACCCTACCCTTGGGAAACCTAGGGCTCAACTTAGGGGTGGCTTGTATGCAGTAGATAGGTAGTTTTGGACTGCTTTGAATTCCAAAGTAGAATTTGGACACCGTTTTATTTTAAAAACCAGCCTGCAAGGCAGGCCTGGCTTTAAAATGACACCAGAAGCCACAGCAGTGCACACTTAAGTGCATTAAGTCAACTGTGGTCCCTTTACCTACATGCCCTACCATATACTAAGGACTTATAGTTAGGCTGTCTTGGCCATTTAGAATAATTCCAATTACCATAAACCTTTTAAAGACAGAGCACTGGCCCTTGACCTGGTTAGCAGAGCCCAGGGCACTTCCAGAGTCAGTAACCACCAGCATCAGCCACAAAATGGAGCTGATCAGGGCAAAAACTATGACGTTCCTATATCTCCCTGACAGGAAGGCCAGACAGGGTGTGAGCTAAAAAAGGGAACTTCAAAGTGGAAGTCGCATTCGTAGGGCAAATGGTGGACACATACAAGAAGGGCTCCTCTTTTTTTCTTGCAAACAGGTTGGCATGAGGGACAGAGTTGGGGATGTTGTTGTCATACCGGTTTTTCCGTGGGCAAGTAGCTCCCAGGAAGCCACCACAGGAATAGGCTACGGAGCTCTTCATGTCAAGGAAAGGGATCTTCCTTGTTGAGAGTGGGTACATTAGTGCATTCTAGGTTAGTTAGATGCTGCACTTTACAGGAGGTCATCACATTGGCTAGTAGTCACCACATCCTCCAATGGCACAAACTGGTCATAAAAGTGGCACTCATGGGTCATATTACAAAACGTGAGCTGGCAGCACAAAGGACAGGTGCGGCGGCTTTGTGCACCCCCAGGGCACTTTGGTGTTACAGAAGGGGCTGCAGACGCTTGTGAGGCCCCTTCTGTGATACTGATAGCTCTAACGCATATGTAGTACAGCACTATCTCAAGATGGCGTTCCTTCATATGCATGCAGGTGTGGGCCCATGCAAATGAGGAAATCGCTTTGCCTCTGCAACTGCACTGTATTATGGACGTGGGTGCAGAGGCAAACATGCCTTTAGGAGGCACACTGAAAGTGTGCCAAAATAAAGTGGCACACTTTCAGTGCACCTCCTAAAGGCATCCCTCTGAAGGGGAGAAACGGGGTCCCATAGACCCTCCAGACATCCCCTTGCAGGTGGGTGCAATGAGTAACGGCACCTCTCTTCAAGGGGATCTCTAATCCCTCTTGAAAGTGCAGGTGGGTGCCCTGAGGTAGCACATATAACACAATAGGGCTCACTTTCCTGTTTGTGCCTGGAGACCCTCTTTGCGCATGGCACAAACAGGAAAAATGTGCCCGTGTCATAATACAGGCCCTGGCACCCAGACATCAGTTCACATCTGTACTGAAGAGGGAACCAAAGAACAACTGGCCAACTGTTCCTTAGACCCAGCAAAGTGAGGCTGCACCAAAAAGTGGACTCCTTGGGTTAGCTAAGACAGCACAGTGCCTGTTGTGCCCTGCTTGAGGAAAAGTCATACCCAAGCCTCAGACACCACTGACCAGTGAAGTGTAGCCAGGTAGACCGAGTGCCCTTACCTCAAAAGTTGCAACATAGTCTGCTGGACCAGAGAGAGTCATCAGAGTGCAGTTTGGTTGTCCAGCAAGGAAGAATTCGTCAGTGAAATGGAACAACTGGTAAAGTTTTCCACTGGCACAGTCCGTTACAATGATGTATTGTGCTAAGTGAAAAAGCAGTGATTTATTGTTCCTTTGAAAATTCATATCTCCGGAACACTCTGGTTGATTTTTGCTGTTGAGGTGTCTATTTAAAGACAGAAATACAACCTATTTTATAAATTGGTGGCAAATTTTTACTGAGTCTTATTTTTTTCTTATTCAACAGTTTTGGCACTTTTTAATGCTTTAAACTTATTTATTTGATAAAGTCGGATTGCTCAATGTCACAGCTACCCAGGATTAAACTAAGGTTTTTCAGATGAATCTAACGTGACCCAGTACAGGTAGTGAGTTTATTACATGGAAAGGTGGCACAATCACACTGTATAATAAGCCGCTATCCTCGTACACAGCATGTCTTCGACCACCACGAGCAGAGTGCTCCTCATGTCATAATGGTGGTAATTTTTTATCTATTGTTGGCACCCATGGCATACTGGTGTCCAAACCTGCATAATACACTCATTGTCATACTGGTGATAATTCTTAATATAGTGTGTGAATCATGGTGTCTAGCGCTGATGTAATATGTACACTGAGTAATGTAGAAACGTTTTGGTAATTTAATGATATTATCACTTTTGCTGAGGTCTCGACCTATAACACTAATGTAAGCTGTCTACATCCACACACTCACTCACTCACCTCTTCATCTCACCATAAAGTTTCCATGCATGCACTCAGTCACTCATTAATTATACATGCAGCCATTCATTAATCCATGCAGTCACTCATCCACTGTTTCTATCTATTCCATTCTATTCTATTCATTTGCATATCCATTTAACACACACAAACTGGCCAATCAATACAGAAGAGGGCTCACTTAGACAGAACCAGACCTATTGGCGTCGCCAATGTTTGTTCTTCTAGTTGTTGCTTTATGCAACCATCCCACGCAGATCATATCTTGTAACAGGGTTTCTCAATCTGAGGTCATCAATTTGATAATTAATAAATGCAGTTTTATTGATGAACCTCAACATCCATTAGTCTGTGATAGTTTTGAGATGCTTTGCACATTTCCACGTGACAGGCCGCTCTTCCAGACGTTTTTACATTAACATCTGTTCTACTGGATTCTCAAATAATACTTTCCTCCATGCTGTACTCATACAATGCTAGCTTTAATGAATTCTTCCACTACACCTCTACAAGTCTCTTTTGTCTTATCTACTACATAACAAAACAAAACCAGAATATCAAAGTAAAGAGACCAGAGTGGGGAGATAGAGGTTGAAAAGGTCTGGGTTGCGGCGTGGACACTGCATAAGAGTGGTGAACTAGACTCTGACTGAAACGGGGGCAGATGGATCACCTGGGTATATCTATGAGATCCCAGGTAATGAAGCTCAAGGCAGAATCCTACTTGCCAATGGATGAGAGATGCCTATTGAGATATTGCTGGGAGATTGCCTCATGAACAGTTCTCTGGTTCAGAAGGACCAGGGCGACTCTTCCTGCCTGATCAAGGATCATGCAGAGATCACAGACCACCGCTTCTGTCAATTGGTGAGAGTGCAAACCTGCCTGAGTAGAATCAAGGGGGGAGTTGGAAAAATAAAAAGGAGCCCTAAAATTCTGAAATCAACAGAAAAAAAGCACATAGAAAAGAAAGCCGTCTACTCTCACTCTCTGTAAACACTCCTCCACCTCCACCTTGCTTTAATACTTCAGATCGAGCCTCATAGGGCCCCTTTTCTCAGATCACCTCTCCCACCCTTAATTCCAGCCAGGCCCTCTCACATCTGGCTGCAGACAGCTCCAGCTGTCAGTCCAGTCAGCCTTGTATATAACATTCCACAGGGTAAACCCATGCTCAGGATTAGAGGGGTTAGCTGGCATTCTCAGTAGCCTCGCTTTTATTGGTGGCTTTTCTGTGATTGATCAGTGCACAGGAGCTTTCTGGCTTCATCATTGGTAGATCCGTTATTTGTCTGTGGAGGCTGGGTCTGGGAGGCATGTAAAGCAAGGGGATCCATGTGCCAGCCGCAGCTCGCTGTTTCTAACCATTGGCTGAGTCCTCTTCAGTCTGTGGCAAGACGCGCTGCACCGCAGGGTCATGTGAAGCACAGGGATCGCTGTGTCAGGCACAGTTCATAGAGTTTATTCGGAAACAGCTGTGTAGTGGAGTCCCTCTCACAATGTGCTGAGTCTGACAAGAGCAAGCATTGGCAATGCCAATTGGGCTCAGAAATGCCACTGAAGTATGTGCCGTCACTTATGTCAGTAATGCTGTGCAAAGTGACTCTTTGTCGCTATCATATAGCATTGGCATAGCGCTCCCTGCCTTAGATGTGCAGTTTCAAAGCGCAACATGCCTAACAACACCACAATCCAACACCATGGTACGCTTCTTATTGACACCAGGACCCTCAGCACCCTGCCCAGGATCTGGCACACGGCCCCTGGGGATGTGTAAAACACAAGGGTCACTGTGCTAGTTGGAGTTTGCTATTTTCCTTTTGGAGACACTCATGTCTTGCAGTCCCTTGCAGCTCCAGCTGTCTATCGCAGACAGCAGCATTGCCTACAATACTCCACCGAGTCAACTCTGGATCAAGATTAGATTGCTTTCATGTCAATCTTAGTTACTTTGCTCTTATTGGTGACTTTTCTGTGTTTGCCCCACCCACAGGAGCTTTTAGGTTTCACCTTTGGTAGATTCTTCATGCTCCTGTGGAGAGGCATGCTGCCTCTGTGGGTCATGTAAGACATGTGGATTGCTGTGCCAGCCACAGGTCACTGTTTTCCACCATCTGTAGATTTGTCAGTCACTGTGGAGCGGCACGCTGCCTCTGGGGGTCATATGAAACATGAAGGTCACTGAGCCAGTCAAAGGTCACTGTTTTTCAGTCAGAAACACTCATGTAATGCAGTTCTTTTCTTAGTGAGCTGCCAAGAGCAAGCATTGGAAATGCCAATTGGTCTCTTCAGCACCTTGTCTAGGCTTTAGGAATGTCAAGATGCTCCAGACAAAAAACAAAAAAGCAATTCTTACCACATTCAGGCCACAAATATGGAGGAAAACGACCTTCTTCAATGAAAGCGACACAGCAGGAAAAATTCTTAGTAGAGACTTCCCAATAGTCACATTTTGAAAAACTGCTCAGTTTTGCTGGGTTTGAAAGCCAGTAGATGGCCGCCGCTGTCAATGGCGCGGGCCAGAAACTGGACGCAAACCATTCCCTACTGTTAAGCTTACATCCTAGTGATATCACCGTCAAGTAATGGTGAGGCAGTGATGGTGGGGCAGTGCAATTCGGTCTTTATTTGGAGACGTACCTCAGATAGTTTTGCACCTCCTGTTGAGGGTTGTGTAGATCCCTCCAACCGCATATTCAAATCCTAGAAAGGGAACTCAAGCGTCAGCTCTTTTGGGGGTCGATAAAAACTATCAAGTATAGCTCATTGACTCTTGCTACTTTATATGTTTTTGACCTGGTTTATCTCATGTGGATTCACTTTGCTCAGATGAATTTATTTGTTTTGAAGAGCACACGCTTCGCTCCAAGTTCAAAAGAAAAATAACTGCTTAATCAACATTTTTACTACTAAAAAGTGCTTTACTAGGATCCCTCATAAACATAATTCCAAAACATTGGCACAACAATTGAATCTGATAGAGTTCAACTCATCACGCTGTGCCAATAGAGCCCCGACAAGCAAAAACTGCAGCAGTGTCTGTGATAATGTATTATCCTGTTCCAGCTTCACCAAAACTAGTCTCTGCTTGTGAGACTAAGTAATACATCTACTGGAAGTTTAATCACAATTTGTTTATGTAGCAATCTCCTAAGGTTCACCCCTTTTCTGCATTCCACTACAGTTTGTGGGCTTCACAAGAGGAGTCATACTTAAACAGTAGAAATATTTTTTTATTTTTTTATTTGTATACGTTTTATATAGCGCTAGCTCGACCCAGGGGTATCAAAGCGCTTTACAGAGCCAAGACCCAGGTTATAATCCAGTCACTTCGTAAATTACGCACAACAAACTACGATCAAGTACCAACAAACAGTAAATACACAAGTAAATATTAGGCAAAGCGAATGGAATACAATATATATACAGACAGCAGCCAGGCTCTGAGGGCGGTAACTGTTTAAAGGGCAAGTCACCTGTTTGGGTCCAGTGAGAGGAATACCTTCAAGGGTAGACGGAGGCAGCAACAGAAATAAAACAGACAGCAGATTAACAGGTTAAAGGGAGACTAATGTAACTGAGGTCCAGAAATTGCTCAGGTGTTCCAGTATTTGTTGAGGAGATGGTGTTTAAGATCTCTTTTGAAGCAAGTGAAGGAGGCGTTGCATCGTAAGTCCCTCGGGAGAGAGGGCCATATGCTGGTGGTGTTACCCGAGAACAAGCAAGACTGGGTAGATTTCTTTTTTAGTTTGGGAGGGATGAGAAGAAGTGTGTTGAAGCTTCTCAGTGATCTGGTTCTTCCTGCTTTAATGATTTTGTTATCTAAATATTCTGGGGTGTGCGAGTGAATGGCTTTGAGGGTAATACAGGCAGTCTTGGAATTGCATCTTCCTTCTATAGGAAGCCATTGAAGGATCTTAAGTGCAGGCGTGATGTGATCATACCGTTTGATATCTGTAATGAGCCTGGCTGCCATGTTTAGCACTGATCTGAGGGGAGCTAGGTGTGATTTCGGGGTCCCTGTGAGGATGATATTCCCGTAGTCAAGTTTGGAGAGGACCAGAGATTGAACAACCCTTTTGAAATCATCCGCGGGAATGAATGGTTTGATTTGTTTTAGGTGTTTTAGCGTGTTAATTTCTCCTTTGGCTCAGTTTTTGATGTGCTCCTTCATTGACAGGGCTTTATCCAGGGTGAATCCTAGGGATTTACCTGAATTTAAGAGAGTGAGAGTACGCTTTAGAGCCTTCAGGTCAGTGATCCAGTATTTGATAGGGAGGTGGTTACTTATGGGGGTAAACAAGATAATTTCTGTTTTGGTGGGGTTTGATTTTAGATGGTTAGCGTTAAACCATGATAGAATATTACACAATGTGACACAGAGATGTTGAATGTCATTAGGAGATTTGGGGCCATATGTATGAAGCCAATTTGCGATCGCAAATTAGTAGTGTGTAATGTATCACACAAAAACCCCCTCGCAAAATAAGGAATCGCAAATTTTCTGAATCCCCATTTTGCGATTGCATTCAAGGAATCGCAAATTGTGATTCCTTTAATGCAATGTAAGAAGCACAAAAGAAAGTGTGATTTGGCCTTAAGGAACCGCAAATTACCACCAACTTCAAGTTGGTGATAAACTGCGATTTTACTCAAAAATGCACTATTTTGCTTTTTTTTAAAGTGCCATGAGGCGCACATACATGCCCTCTGGGCATGTATGTGTGCCACATGTGCACACATGCACATTTCAGGGATGCAACAGGGTGTCCTTTTGACACCCTGGCACCCTTGAAATTGCTTTCTCAATTTGCGATTCTCTCATTGCTAATCGCAAATTGAGAATGCCTTCCCATTCATTCCTATGGGCCTCCTAGCCCATAGGAATGAATGGGAAGGTATTCCTTATTTGCGAATCTCAATTTGCGATTCGCAAATAAGAAATATGTGGGATTCGCAAAATTATTAGAAAATCCCACATACATTGCATTTTGCGATTCTCAAATTGCGATTCGCTGAAAATCGCAATTTGAGAATCGCAAAACTCTATTTTGATACATATGGCCCTTGATTTTGTAGTAGAGTTGTGTGTCATTGGCAAAGAGGTGGAATTTGATTCCAGCTTACTTCAAGATGATAGAAGGGGTTTCATGAAGAGATTGAACCGTGACAGGGAGAGGATTGAGCCCCATGGTATTCCAAGAGAGACTGATGTGGGTTTTGAGAGGCAAGACTTGATTTTGACTTGTTGTGATCAGTGTTGAAGGTAAAAAGAGAACCATTCTAAAACAGTGCCATTTATACCGGAACAGAACCTCAAGGATTCCAGCAAGGCTGTGTGGTTTACAGCGTTGAAGGCCGCTGATAAGTCAAGTAGGATAAGTATGCATGCAGCACCATCATTTAAGGATCTATGGATGTCATCTGTGATATTAAGTATGGCAGTTTCTGTGCTACAGCCTTTTCTGAACCCTGATTGGAAGAAGTCAAGTAAGTTGGAGTCCTCAATATGTCGGTTGAGTTGTTGCAATACGCATTTTTCTATGGTTTTGGCTAGGGACAGGAGGTTGGAGATAGGTCTGAGGTTGCTTAGATCATTTGGGTCAGCCTTGGGATTCTTGGGACTGGGTGTGATTTGTCCTAGTTGAAGGGACTCTGGAAGACAACCCGAGGCGAGAGAGGAGTTGATGATTTTTGTCCAATACGGGGCAATAATGTGGTTAAGGTTGTGTACGGTTTTGGCAGGGAGGGGATCTTTGGTGTGGAAGGCGTGCTTTAGTTTCGCAATAATATTGAAAACCTCAAGTTCTGTCATTGGTTTGAAAATCGACCAGTTGGCGTTGCTTTTCAATTGGATGCCGCTCCATTTTGTCTTTGGCGAGGTCCAAAGGAGTGATTGAGGTAGTGTCGGGAGTGTCCAAGCAGATAGGTGGTAAGGGGGTGGGGTAGTAACTTTCAGGAAAGATTGATCAATTTTTGTTATTTTGTCAGTGAAGAAACTGGCAATTTCTTCACATCGTTCATAAGAGGCTATAATTTCACGTGTGGAGGGAGAAGTGGTTTGTTGTTTGACTATGGTAAAGAGTTCTCCTGGCCTGTTCATTGCATGGTCAAGTTGATTGCGGAAGAAGGTGGCTTTTTCTCTGAAGATATGCTTCTTGTATGGCAACCTTGCCGTTCTGAGTAGAGTAAGATGTACTGATGATGGGTTTTGTCTCCAGGCCCTTTCAACTTGCCTCAGAAGTCTTCTGTAGTTGTTGAGATCCAAGGTAAACCACGATTTTGATTGAGTCAATCTTAGTTGTTTCAGTTTGAGAGGTGCAATTAGATTGAGAGCTTCCGTAATCACAGTGTTGAAGTGGGTGGTCAGGTCATAAACGTTATGCGAGGAAGGGGGACGTTGCAGTTGTTCACAGATCTTGGCTTCAAGGTCCGTGAAGGGGACTTGTTTGAGGTTTTTGGTCCAGTGTTTGGGTTTAATTGATGAGTCTAAGTGTGGTTTGATGGAGGTCTCGATGTTGAACAGTATGAGATGATGATCTGACCAGTCTATGGGTAGGATGGCATAAGGGAGACCAATTAATTGTTGATGATAATCGTGTCAAGTGTAGCGCCTTTGCTATGTGTTGGTTTATTGCAGAGTTGCTTTAGGTCATTTATTTCTAGAAGGTTCATGAGGCGCTTGATTGTGGGGTCGTCGAGGTTGTTCCAGTGTAAGTTAACGTCTCCCAGAAACACGTCCTGCGTGTCAGTTAAGGAGAACCGAGTTAATAGGTCCAATAACTCTTCGGGGGAAAAGGGCAAGCTTATCAGGAGGGTGATAGATGGTGTGTAGTTTGATAGGTGTGGAGCCAATTCCTTTAACTTCGACGCCGAGGTACTCGAATGTTGAGTATTCTGCCTTATTTAGTAAGGAAAGAGGGATGTCAGCTTTGTGGATAATGGCTAGGCCTCCACCTGTTCTTTCCAGTCTGTCTTGTCTTATAATGGAGTAGCCCGAAGGGGTTAGCAGATCAAGTATGGCATTTGAGTGATCATTGAGTCAGGACTCCGTGAGGAAAGCATAATCAATTCCCTCACTGAGTATGGTTTCAGCGATATCTGAAGCGTGTTGGGCTGGCGATCTGCAGTTGACGAGCATGCAGGATAAAGGGGCAAGAATGTCTTTGGCAAGTTGAAGAGTCGGAATGGTGGTGAGTTGCGCAGGAGATCTGGGTGAGTCAGTGGTTACATGGGATCTATTTATGCCTACTAGTACTGGGATGGTGGGGGGATTGTGTGCCATGGTCTGGGTTGTGGATGCCGATCTGCAGTTTGCAAGCATGAAAGGTAGCAGGCAGGGATAGTCTATTGCAGATTGTAAGGACTGGATCGTGATGAGTTGGGCAGGGGGTCTGGGTGAGTTAGAAATAACAGGGGTCCTATTAATGCCCATTATTACTGGAATCGAGGAGGAAGGGGTGGGATTTGGATGGGTAGGATTCGCTGAGAGCCTCAGCTTCCCGTATAGATAAGGGGCAGAGAGAACGACTGGGCCTGTGAGCCAGCCTGCACAGTGTTGCCAGTGAGGGCCTTGTAAGGCTAACAGTGTGCCTACTTGAGGAGGCCGTTGCCGACTCTCATTCGTGGGAGGGTAGGTAGGGAAGGTCTGAATTGATAGGTCCTGTCTCAGGTGTGCTAGTTCAGCTGTGCAAGAGTCTATTTTTCACTCCATACATTAGAGAATCTGAGTGAGTGTGTGATTGATGTGATCCACGTAGTTGATGGGGGAAGACACAGCAAGTTCTGCGCCTGCGAGTGCTGAGGCCGTTAAACTATTAGGGTGTTCTGTGCCGTTGGGGGAGGCACTCCAAGATCTGCGTGGGCCTCAACAGGCTTAGTTCTATTGTGATTGTGTGTTGGTGTAGACACAGGGAGGACTTGTCGGTGGGCAATTTACTGCTATGAGAGTTGGGGGGTGACAACTGTAGTCAGATTGGAGGAAGACAGGCTAATGATATGGCCCACTACCCTAGGGTTGTTGATCACGTCGTCTGGGTAAGTAATTGTTGAGTTGCTAGTTTGGGTGGGCACTGTAGATGTCCTTATTGAGGACATTGGTCGGGGGTGAGTGTTCGAGGGAGTGGCAGGGTTGGGGGTAGTGTCAGGGGGGAAGGATGCAGACAGTATAGAGTCAAGTTGAGGAAGAAGGCCGGCTTGTTCAGGGTTAGAGTATTGAGGAACAGGGGAGGGAGTTGTTGAGGGTATCTGGCCCTGTTGTGTGAGTGCATTGAGAAACGAAAGAAAGTGTCTATCAAAGATGGTAAGGTGAGTGTCAGTGGCTTGAATGAGTATATTCCCTGTTCTGAAGATGGATATGTCAGTTTCTCTTCTAAATGATGGGGAGGGAGACGTCATCAGGTTTATTCCATATGGTATTTCGATTGTTTTGGTGACTTGTAGGAGGAGGAGGAAGATGTTTTTCCATTTAGCTGGACGTTTAAAGTAGAAAATAATATCGGTTTTCTTGGAGCAGTTAAGCACGCTATGGTAGGTATCAGCTATTAGTGTTTCTGGGTGCAGCTTTAGTAGCTTATGTTAGAGGTTCTTTTTGCGTACTTGGAGATATTTTTGGGATATGTGATGCTCCATGAGTTTGGCCCATATCTGGCCACGGCAGGATCCACAGGTTTGTGTAGGTACATTGCTATGGGAGTTCCTTGACTGAGTTCTGCGGAATCATTCATCATTGTTCGAATTGTGATTATTATTCAAACATAGCATAGTCATATTTGCTATGGGCTAATTTTAGATTCAAGCAACAAGGATACTAAGACAGTTCACCTGAAAGCCAGGACTATAATTGCCGAGGCACCATTGCAAGATGGTCGCTCTTTTTGGGTACACAGAGGATGGTCTTAACTTTCTGTTCATGTAAAGATAAATCGCGCAGATCCCTACTTTACTTTCTGTGCAAGTGTTAGAGTGCAAGTCCTATATCAGTTTTTAACACGGTGCTTGGGCCGTTATCTTGTAGAGGCAATCTTTAATTAGGGATATAGGTAAGATGAAGATGAAAATGCACCATTGCAAGATGGCCTCTCCTTTAGGGTACAAAGAGGACAGTCTTACCTTTCTGTTCATGCAATGGTAATTTGCACAGAGTCCTACTTTACTTTCTGTGCATGGGCAGGAGAGTAAGTCCTATATCAGTTTCCATTAAGCTGCTCCAGCCACCATCTTGTAGAGGGAGCATTTGTTTAAGGATAAAGTACACACAAGCACAACACTGCCTGAATGATAAAAGTCTAGTATGTCTGCGTAACATAGCATCCATGAATATAATTATAAACTTTTCTTTGTCAATTAATTTTCACAACATAGAGAAAGTATATTTCCCATTCCTCACTTTTTACATTTATCAGGTCCAACACCAATAGTCTTGATGAAGCCCTTTAACCTACTTTCACGGGACGAAACGCATTGAACAAAAGTAAAACAAATTAATTATGCACATGGGTGGTGCCACACATAGGATATCTCTTAAGAAACAAGTTGTGTACTCTTATGGGTCTATTTGGATGGCGGGCGGATCGCCACCGCCCGTCTGGCGGTGGTGATCCGCCAGCCATTTCCCACCGCCCGCCTACCA
Organism: Triturus cristatus; assembly: GCF_964204655.1. NCBI lineage: Eukaryota > Metazoa > Chordata > Amphibia > Caudata > Salamandridae > Triturus > Triturus cristatus. The sequence continues at coordinate 395,736,491 of NC_140583.1, read as the reverse complement.
TTTCCCCCGCCAAATTACGATGGCGGTGGGGACCCCGGCAGACAGAAAGGCCGTCTGCCGGTTTTCAATCTGTCGGACAGGTGACTGGGCGGAAAAGGGCTCCAATATGGTGGCGGTGTCTGCAAGACACCCGCATCCATTTTAGGATGGGCGGCGGTGCAGGGCTTTCCATGGCGGAGACCCTGCCATGGAAAGCCAGGCGGAGTTCACTTTCGGGGGCCCATTGTGGGCCCCGAGGGGCTGTGGGCGCACTTGGGGGTACCCTCTCCATTTGCATGCACAATGTGGCAGGAACCGCGCGATGCCAGCCACGGTGTGCATGCAAATGCAGGACATGCATATATTGCATTGTGGCGGGTGCTGATTACAGCACCGCCTGCCACAATGCAATATATGCGGGATGCCACTGCCACCGTGGCAGTGGCACCCTAATTCTCATGGTGGGACTGCCGCCACTGTGGCGGCCGGTCCAGTTTCCCGGTACGGTGTCTGCCCGCCATTGTAATAGGCCCCTTAGTGTTTTTAATTGAAGTTTTAATTATTGTAAGGCTGATAGCTGAAACAATAAAATTAAATAATCTAATAATCCAAACTGGATCTCCCTTGTCAAAATAGCATGCGCTACAAGCAGTATCAAAAGACACAGAAGAGTATAGTCAGGACTCTGTACAGACAAAGAGAAATGTTGATGAAATTTCAAAATAGCATTATACTATGAAGTATACAAGCAAACGAACTGATAACACTGTATAACGACTGATAAAAGACTAGGAATGATTTCAAACTTGTAACGCACTAGGGGCCTGAATTTGATTTTGGGAGATAGATATCTGCTCTGCCCTATTACACGTGCATTATATCCTGTGGCACTTGTAATGAGGCGAATGGGATATCTGTCACTTTTTGATGGAGTAATCTCTCCTTACTAAACAATAAGACAGACTGGGGGGCTTTTGAAGTGAACCAACATACTAATCAATGAAACTCAACAAATAAGGTGTTCTGATTTTCAGACCGATAAAGGAATGGTAGCCCTATGCTATGCCAGTGTCCTGCAAAAAAGAAATCCTTTTGCTCTTTTGGTTTTTATATAGGGTCTCTCACCCACAGTTTCTTCAGGGCATGCTTCATCATTGAGTCCCTAATACAGAATAATGGTACATCTGGATGGGCTCGGCCTGCATGAGGGAGCTCTCGAGATTGCTAGGGATCTGATAAGAAAAACGTTCCTTTAATTAGGAGACCAGGAGCGTTGCCTGCTTTACAGGGTACAGATTGATGTCTTTTGTAAAACACAGCACATCATACCAGCGAAACATACTCTAGTGACGCAAACTCAGTGTTGACACAGCAACCATAAACATATGCTGTGTGAGAAAGTGACAAACAACGTAGAGGAGACTCAACCTAGTGAGGAAGAAAAACATGCCTGGTAGACATCAAACTTCCATCCATTCAAGTTGGGAATAACAATTTTGATAAATTCTGAAAATTATGCAAATTAAGTGGCAAATTACAAGGCAGTTGTCTTTAATCTGTAATTATGTGCTAAATGCTACAGCCACAGAATCGTAAAAATCTACTTACACCCATCGTAGTCCAATGTTTTATCAATAATGTATTCATGAAATGTAAACAAAACGGAAACATTTGAATTCTAATGTGTGGCCATTGTTAGATGTACTTTAAAGAACACAGCTTTTTCATAGTTAGTACCCCAAAATAAGCACATAATATAAATAATTCATAATGAGCATGTGTAACATGGTTGTGTGATGCTATCTTGGCGTTTTGGGGAAATATACAAACCACTTGGACTTTGATCTAGTGGCTTATGATGTCAGCAGAGCCCTTTGATACACAATTGTCCCACATTACCCATTATGAATGTCCCAACGCAGAGGACATATTTGTAAGGTCAAAGACATCAAGTTATCATGCCTATTTTGTCCTTTGTACAAGGAGGACCAACTCCCAGAAGTACAAACCCTTTAGCTGCCAGGTCACAGAGCACTCTATTCAGTTGAGGTAGGATTTTCATCCATACGTTCCTGCTGTTGGAACTTGTATTTATGATTCATTAAAGCAAAGTCTTTATATAAGGAAATACTGTGAGCTCGAATTGCACTACTGACAGTGGTTCCAGAATAAAAATGTTCACACATATTTGCAAAGTTTAACAATTTGAGACTAATTATGGTGCTCCCAGCATTCTTTTGGATCAGTTGCAAATACATACAGAAGCCTGAAAGCAAGACAGATGATCTTTGCTTTCAAAATACCATGTACACAAAAGACAGCATCTAGAAGAAAATCTTTTGCTAAACTGTGCAAATTTAGGTAGCATTTCTTTGAGGCATCATGTAGCTAAAGGTGTTTGACACATGCTAGTATTTCCAAAAAATGAATAATGGAAAATTAGGTTGAAATCAGTTTTGTCAAGTTTATAGGAAACATAAAAATAACCAAGTATTGACAAAGACAATAGACTTGTGGTGGTTTCCAGCCTTTTGGTTTTGCCAATTTGTGTGTTTTATATGGTTTTTGTAAACCTTTATTGTTGTGGGAGCTCCTGGGCCCTCACCCATGCAACAACAACATCGTTAACAGCAACAATGCTTTTTTAGGGACTCAAAAAGCACACATTGCCATAGTAGTCCCTTGCACTGAAAGAAACTACTTTGTGTGCCAACATGCTCCTTCTGAAAGAGCAGAATGCCATCTCTCACAGTGAATTAAGCCATATAAAAAGTTACATATGTGTATGGTCTTCGTTAACAGCATATGTAATGAGGGGCCCAATTATTAAAGGTCACAAAAGTGCATCCATGGTATATGTGCTTGTGTTAGAGCAGATTCAAAACTTTCATGAATTCACAAGAATTTACAGAAGTAGGTCTGTAAACCACATTCCCCAAAAGGTTTGTGAACTGCATTTGAGCACGAGCAAATATGGATGTGTATGTTTGCTTATGCGAAAATATGCTGAGCATTTGCAAATTCACTTTTCCAACAACACCTTTTTCCTACCCTGGAAAAGATTTCACTTCTTGCCTTGTCAAGAGCAAATTTCAACCTTTCCCATTGTAGGAAGAAATTAGAGAAGAGTTGGTGAAAATCCTTAAAGATGCAAGCTTGTAACCTTTTCATGCTCAAATAAGGGAAAATCTGTGATCTTTTGCTCCTTTGCAAACTCCTGCTCCTCAGCAGCATGAATGCTGAAAACAGGTATACCCTGGTGCCACAACTCTTTGCTGTCCAGCTTTTGTCTCTGAGGCAACACTGTGAAGCATTACTCCCACCGTGGTGAAGTGGAAGGCAGTGTGTCCTTCAGGTAGTTTGTCTCTGTCTGGGGTGTCCTTGCACACTGAGCACCGAAAAGGATCTTAACTTGCTCCACTGAAGTCAGTGAAGACCACAAAGCCCCATGGAGTCACTGCAGGATGGTGCCGGGCTCTGCGCAGCAGGATTAGAACGATTAAAGCAGCAGCAGGATCCTGCGCTTCTGGATTGGGGCATGGACCACAGGGTTCAACCTGCAAAATACAGAGACATGAAGGAGCAGACACAATAAACAGAAATCAAACAGAATATTGAAAGCAGAGTTACTGTCAGATTGACCCCAGCCTTATGCACAGGATGCAATGTGAGCAATACTCTGCTGTACCTTTTAACACTCCAAACTAACTGATCACATCTACAGAAAAACCATGGGCAGTAGCAGAAGTCTAGAAAGGGGAATGGGATAGTAAAAAACACAGAGGCCACCACTTTTGCCCTGGTACTTGGTTGGTTAATGAGGTCTGCGAAATATGGTGAAACAAAGAGTTGTCTGTAATATTCCCAATATCCAAATATCCATTCCTTCTAGCCAACCTTCACCCACACTCATGGAAATAAAACAAAACATCTCCAGCTGGCAGTAAGGATGTAGGGATAGCACTCCACAACCAAAAACATGAAAGGGTAAATTGCAAGTAAGAGGCACCGCTGCACTTCGTAGAGCCACAACTAAGGGGATCCAAGGAAGCTTCCAAGTACACTCATAGCTAAGGCACAATGAATGGATATGAATGGATACTAACCGATTTATCTTCGAGCTCCAACTAAACAGTTCAGAATAGTGGATAGACAATTTAGGTCTCCAGAGCGACACCACTTCAAACCTTGGCTTGAGAAGCAGAGGGAAAGACAAGATATGAGATGAAGTGTACACACCCACCATTGAGAATGCCACAACAAACAGATTGTCTGCAAACAGACATAAGGAGATCCAGCTGCAGTATGGAATATTCACATCTCAGAAATCTGAAGAGAAAGGTTTGAGAGCCTCATGGAAACATTTAAATTGAAGAAGTGGAAACAACTGTTCCTATATTCCCTCACCTGTCACCTAACACACTAGCACACTCACAAAGGGTTGCACACTAGTCTTTTGTGCCCCCAGACACGCTGGAGCCAGGGCAGGGAGGAGGGACATTCCTCACACCTCTGTAAGGTAAGGACTCTAAAAATGTCTCCAACTTCAAGGAAGGCACCAATGTAAATATTGGACCCTCAGACCCAACACGTCAGTACACTTCTGGGCCTGTGAAAGACTCAGAAGAAGGACTGCAGTAATGCTGCAAGAAGGACTACCCTGGTGCCCTGTTGCCTGAGTGAGGGGGACTGGACCTGCATCTTGAATCCAAGACCACCAGAGTGACTCCAAGGGCTAGTTGTCTGGCCACCTGATCAGAGTCTAGGCACGGAAAAGGCTCCAACCAACTTGAATTCTGCTCTGGACCCTGCCTGCAGTGAGTCCTGACCCCCAAAGTGGTGCCCCTCCAGTCCTGGACCCTTGAAAGTGGGGTTGAAGGTCATCTGTCAGCCCAGCTTTGGTCTCAACAGAACCTATGCAGCACAACACAAACCCTGCACAGCTCCTCGCAGTGCCTCATCGGAAATGACATAGTGCGATCCAGCCTTGATGTAGCCCGTATCTCATAGCGCATCAGAAACGTAGCAGCGCATCTCATCCTCAACACAGACTACGCAGCCTCTCATCAGAACCAACACAGCATGAAGCAGCCTCAGCGCAACTCATGGGAACCGCTGCTGCACAGCGCAACGCTCCACAACTTGGATTTAAGATACGTTTCTCAGCGGGACTAACTTGGTTGATGAATACTGCTTTCGCTCCATTGCAGTCAGCCTGAACTGGTGACTTTGTCCAAGTGTGCCACAACCAGATAACAATAGTTGGCACTTTGTGCTTTTAAGCGCTATTTTTTTCCTGAACCTTTAAAATTACTTATCAGTAATTCTAGCAATTTGATTTTTGTTGTTTTGGTGTCAAATCATTCATTACAATTTTTCTAAATTGGTTGGGAATTTTGCTTGTATGTGTTTTCACTTTATTTCTGTCTGTGTGCTGCGTAATACTTTACACATTGCCTCTAAGTTAAGCTTGACTGCTTTTGGGACAAGCTACCTGAGGGATAAGCACAGGTAAATGTTGTGACTTTTGTGGTTCACTCTGAAAGAGATTGTGGTTGATACTTGAGAAGGACTCACATCCCCCTTAACCAATAAACCAATTTCTCACAGGGACCTAATCCAATATAAGGAAGTACAAACAAGCAATCAATACAGTGGAAAAAGGCAAGAAAAGGAAGCCTTTTTGAAAACAAAATCTCTGTATAACCTCTGATTTTAGAGGACTAGGTGTCTTCGACAAGGAGCTCAGGGGCACATGGATCATTCCCGCATTTTGCGATTTCTAAATAGCAAATTTTAATGATTTGCCATTTAGAAATCGCTAAATGAAATGCATGTAGGATTTGCAATAAAAAATGTGATTCCTTAAAATTCCTTAATTGCGACTTGCAACTTCCGAGTCACAATTAAGGAATTGATTCCCATTCTTTCCTGTGGGCCCAGAGGCCCATAGGAACGAATGGGAATTGCATGCGCAATTTGCGAGTACTCCATAGGTACTCGCAAACTGCGCATGCAATTGCAAGGGTGCAAGGGTTCCAAAAGGATACACTGTTGCACCCCTGAAATTCCAATTATTACACATGTTGCGCACACAATTGCCCCAAGGGCATGTGTGTGTGTAATATGTGACTTTGAAAAATGCACTTTAGTGCATTTTTCACCGAAATCGCAAATTACCATCAACTTTAGTTTGATGGTAATTTGCGATTCCTAATAGCGAAATCGCAATAATTTTTTATTTAATGCATTGCATTTAAGCAATCGCAAATTGCGATTCCTGAAATGCAATCATAATTAAAGTTATCACAATTTTAGCGAATCCTTAATTTGCGAATTTTGCATTTGGGATGATGCATCCCAAATGCAAAATTGCAGTCGCAAAGGGGCAGATTCTGCGAATCTGCCCCTTTGCGACCGCAAAAAGCAATGATGCATGTGCCCCTAAGAAGCATAGTCTGCAAATCATATTTCAAATGTGAAAGTGGCTGCTGCCAAAAGAGGCTCTGCATTGCTTGTTAAAGTTCGAACAGATTTCCCAACCAAGGTCCTTCAAGGAATCAGAAAGGCCTCTCTGTGGGAAAACATCAGTGAAGTAACTAACCCTTGGGCAGGTGCACGGCCATAAACTGAACGGAAGGGAGGAGGAAACACAGAAGCATTTTTTCAGATTCGTTTAAATTTGGAGTCCACCTGATTGTGAATGACTGAGGAGGATAAAAGAACCATGGGAATGTTTAATGGTCTCCCAGCCATAATCACATCATCCAGTAAGTGAACGCCATTGGGTCGAAGAAAGCAAGGTTCCTCTGAAGAGGTAAAGATGATGCCATTGCTAGACAGCCACAGGGAGTGGTGAGAATGATTTATGTTTAGGACTCAAAGTTCGAGGAATGATATTTAGGCTAAACCGGATTATTTTAATAATATTCACTCAGGAACTGGTGAAATTGTTCGACTTGTAACATGATGGAAACACCCTTGTCTGGCAGAGTCTTCCTTTAGGTGCAGCTCACTGGGCTGTTTTGCACTCCCTTGATTTTTTTTACCAAATCCAACTATGATGTATTAAGAGTAAGAGCTGGATTTGCCTTTGCTATAGTTAGGTGCCCTTCATGTGCCTTTTGCAAATGCTTGTTCCCTACTTTCAATACAAGCTGCTTTAAAACAAGTCACACTAGCCCTTCACTGGGATCAAAGGTCACGTGGCGTCACTCCCTATGATGTCACAGGCGGTGGGGGTAGAATATCGTGGCCTGTCCCTTTCCTGCTCTATGCACGCTGTCGTTTCAGACTCTGGATGCAGAGAGCTGATTCCTGGAAAGGCAGATTATGAGGAAGATAGACTCATGAATGAAGGGACATCATGACCTGAAGTCAAGACGTTTCTGCTCCCCAGGCCTAATTCCTAAATCATCCCTTTCCGAGCACAGACAAAGAATTCCTGGTGATGCAGTAGCAGAAAGAACAAACTGTGCTCCCTTCCAGGACGTCTAATCGAAAACAAAAAGCTACTATTTTTGGGAAACGAAATTAAAGCGCCGTTGGAGTTTCGCTATAGAGTCTAATTGGAAAACAGCTTCATAAATAAACATGATGCGCTCCTTTGACTGGAAGGCGCTCAGCGAGAGTTATTGTCGGTGGGACCGTATCAGCTGCATCCGTCTAATCTCTTTCTCTGAAAAGCACTAATAGCTCCGTTCCCGGTGCTGTCAGACACATGTTGTGCTCCTGGGCGCAGATTTCTGGCTTCATTCTGCCCCATCCGTCCCAGCGCCTCCGTGACAACTCTCCTGCCAGGAGACAGCAGAGCCTTCAAACTTCACTTGACGTTTTACAGAGTGAATGAGTTAGAGCTCATCGGAGAAGGCGAGGAAATGAGTTAGTATTGGAAACGAAAAGAATCGGTGAGGACATTGACTGACCACATATTACAATCCTGGCAACATACTAAAATCTAAAGCTCCCAAAATGCTGATACCTCGGACGCTTCTCCGCCGCCTTTTGGCTAGGATCGCCCATAGAAATACAACATATATATATAGAGACACACATGCATACAGTGATGTCCCTTGTGTACTCATTGGACCGAGTAGGTGAATTGTGCAGGAGGGTTTAGAAATATAATGGTCCCGCAGGCCTTTCACTAACCAATACCATCAGTCAGCTAGACAAAGAGTTCAACTAGGTGTTAAAGAAAAATTCTTAGACGAACTAGGCAGTGCATACACGTGGAGCAGGAAATACCACATGCAGAACAGTTCATGACCAAAAGAGCCCAGTGAAGCATTAGGACGAGAGGCGGCTCGCCGGCAACTTTTAGAATTAACGGAAAGGTTCATGACTGATGCGCTGTAGCAACTGTGGGGTTTTCAAAGATCTCCACATACAACACAAATTTTAAGAAGAAAAGCAGAATGGCAACAGGACAAATTTCCACAATGGGGAAAAACAAGTTAAGAACCATGTTTACACTGGCAAGCTGGCTTCAAAGATGGCACTTCACATCTTGTATACAGATCAGTTCTCTCTTCTGGGCACAAATAGGCGCCTTCATTTTAGTTTGGGCTTATGCACCATCTCTGTCCAAGGTAAGTTAACTGCCCATCACTATCTGATATGATTCCTGATAGCTAGAGGTCCTGGTTTAAGAGACAGCTGGGCCCTGAAATGGCAGTGGCCTGCCATACTAACGCATAGTTACAATAGGCTGCCTGGACAAACTTGAAGTTGCCAGCCCACCACAACATATTCTGGAGAATTTATACAACTGCGAAATCCTAGCCAGCACAGCAGGCCCAGGGGCATCCCTGGAGCTCCCTTGAGGATGAAGGGCTGATATGCATAAAGTGGAGGCTTGGATTACTCATGTTCCCATTGTCCAAGGTGAATTTAATCCCCTCCTTATGAGTCAGACACTCCTCATGAGAGGGCTATGGATAGTTCCTGCTCACTTCAAGGGCATGCGCCCCAATGCACTCGGTATTCCTGGATGGCACAGTCAGAATCAAGTGTGTAATGCTGCTGCTGCTGCTGCTGCCCGAAGCTGGAGATAGGCAGTCCACCACCATCGTGGTCGTATTATACTTCAGCTGCAACTCTATATCTGTTTTCTTGTTCAACCTTTCTGTGTGCATCTGCCGGTTTGTGGATTGACTGTCTGGTTTGGGAGAGACAGGGGCTGGGGTGGCTCCAGGAGGAGTCAGCACTAGGCTGAATAGACCTATCTGCATTTGGAGGGGTGGGAGGAGTAGCACCTGTGCCTGAATAGGGATGGGCCTGCCTCACAAAATGTTGGCTCCACCCCCTGCGGTGTGTCTGGTGGCCCTGGCCCACACTCACAAAGGAAGAAGATGTGCACTGGCAGAATGTACCCAGAACAGGTTTGGACTGGGTCCAGGACCCCTTACACATAGAGAACAAAGACTTTTGCAGTATAAGTATGAGAGCTGAGACCCCTGAAAGCCAGACTACTTCGTGATAAAGAGGAATCCCTGCCAAAGAAGATCAGCTGAAGAGACTGAGGAGAAGTACTGCAATTGCTGTGTGTCTGGGGCTGGCCTGCAGTTTGCTGTTTCTACTGAGGAGAGAACCAAGGGACTTTGCTGTGTGCTGTGTCCCCCTGCTTGAAGAAGGAGTTTGCTGTGTGCTGTGTCCATCTGAAGAAAAGTCTCCAAGGGCCTGAGAAGAGTTGGCCTCCTGTTTCTGAAGTCCCAGGCACAAAAGGACTTCACCCCCAGCTTCCCTGAACGTCCTTGCTGGGAGTTCCAGTCTGCCAGGAGGGCCTGTAACTGTGTGTGAGTCCTTTTTGCTGTTGGGAGCTGGAAGCGTGACGCAACGAGAGAGAAGCGTGATGCCGCCGCAACAGCCGCTGTCGCATCATCGAGGAAGCGTGTCGCCACTGCCGCTGTTCGCCGTCGTATCACCGGAGATGCATGTCGCAGGACCGTCGCATAGATGAGGAAGCGCGACGCCGCTGATCGCCGCCGCAACACCGGGGAAGCACGTCGCTGTCACCGAGGGTGTCCTTGCATCACCAGGGCAGCGTGTCGCAGGGCCTGTCGCGGCTCAGAAAGCCACCGAGGTCGCTGCACGGCTGTCGGGCATGCACGCATCGCCTCTACGTTGTCGCATTGCAACATGGACGCCCTTTTGTCACATCGCATCGGATCATCTCAACGCATCGAGGCGCTATCTTGTCGCATCGGAACCGGAGTGCAGGAAGAACCGATGCATCGCCTACTCTGCGTCCCTTTTGTTTGTTTTACGTTAGGAATCCCGGGTACTTTGAGACTGAGTGTCGCATTTGATAATCTACAAGTTTATTTTTGCAACAACCTTTTTAAAGACATTCTACTGAGATTCTGTATATTGGATTTTTGCCGTTTTGGTCTTGTTTAGTTTAGATAAAGATATATTATTTTTCTAAACTGGTGTGGTGTCCGTTTGTGGTGTTTTAACTGTGTTACTGTGTGTGTTGGTACAAATACTTCCCACATTGCCTTTGGGATACACCTGTCTGCTCTTGCCAAGCTACCAAGGGGGTGAGCAGGGGTTAGCTAAAGTGTGTATCCCCCTTACCCTGAAGAGAAGCAAGGGTCCCTATTTGGTCAAAGGTACCTACCTCTGCCAACTACAGACCCCCATTTCTAACACTGGTGGTCAGCGGTGAGGATTTGAGCTTGCATTTGTACTTGACCCACAGTGATTGGTGTACATCACTAGATTAGTGCAGACCACTACGCAGCCACATACTGTGTTTTTCTTTTTGGTTCTATTTTTGATCCTTGAGTCATCCACGCATCATGTCTCAAAATGGTAAAGCAGCAAGTGAGGAGGCAGAATTGGAGTTTCACATGGAGGATTTGTATTCCTACAAGGTAGATCAACTCAAACCACTTTGCAAGGATTTGGGATGTCCCACAAGGAGTAGCGCTAAGAAGAATGAGCTACAGAAGGCCTTAAAAGCCTGGTGGGAGGCCAAAAGAGCAGAAGGAGGTGATGATACAAATGTGGATGAGGATGAGCAAGAGAATTGGTTTGGGCCACAGGATTTGCCTGTGCCAAGAGCAGCCTCCAGGGCTGCCGGTGTCCATTCCGCAGGAAGTCTCTCCAGAGAGGAGCGGGAGGAGAACCAGAGGATCAGAGAACATGAGCTGGAAGTTTTGAAGCTTAAGGCCAAAATAGAAGAGAAGAAATTGCTTTTGGCTCATGAGTTGAGCACGAGAGAACTGGACATTAAGGCCAAACAATTTCAGTCCAGTTCAAATGGTGGCAGCGCACAGCCAGTGAATGAGGGTAATGTGTACATACCCAAGGATTTCGTGCAGAATTTCCGGGAGGGAGAGGATATTGATGCATGGTTTGAATCATATGAGCTTGCATTGAAGATGAATGGGGTGCCTGAAAAGAACTGGAGGGCGGGCCTATGGAAACACTTTGAGGCTTCTGGGAGGGCTGTTTTACCACCTTTAGAGAAGGCGGGTACCCTGACCCACGCCAATATGAAGGAGGCCATATGTCTCAAGTATGGTCTCACCCCAGAACAGTACAGAGTAAGGTTCAGGAACTCCAAGAAGAATGAATCAGACACTTGGGTTGAATGTATGAGGGTGTACACGTGTGCACTGGAAGGTTGGATGAAGGGCAGTAAAGTTACTGAGTATGAGGGGTTGTGCTATCTAATTAGTTAGGAGCACTTGAGCAGTCTATGTGTTCCAGAGCTGAGCCAGCATCTTTTGGACAGTAAGTTAACTGATCCCAGTGAGCTTGCTAAGGAGGCCCAGGTGCCTGCCAGGAAGAGAAGAAGCAGGGGGCGTGGGAATCCAGCCCCAGCTGTTCCTACGGTCCCGGAGGCAGCAGAACCTGAGGGGGGTGCCCTAGAAGCGACAGGGGAACAGGTAGCAGAACTGGGAGACCTGCCTGAGCTGACCCATTGGCAGCAAGAAGGAGGTCCCTCCAGGGAGGAGTTCTGCAAGGCGCAGATGGAATGCCCTTCTCTCATTGGTGTGCGGCAGCAGGCTGCAGACCAGGCAGCAGGTGGCGAGTCCAAGACTCATCATTTACTGGGAAGATGGATTGCTCTATAGTGAGCCTAAGGTCGCTGAGCCCGGTGCAGCCTGTGTGCTAGTGGTACCTGAGCACTTCAGGACCTTCCTACTATATCTGGCTCATAACGTGCCTCTTGCAGGACATTTGGGGTGCGACAAGACCTTTCAAAGGCTTGCCACCCACTTTCACTGGCCCCAAATGAGGAAGCACGTCAGTACACACTGCAGGGTTTGCCAGACTTGCCAAGCAAGCGGCAAGAGTGGAGGGAAGTGTAAGGCTCCCCTCCAACCCTTTCCCGTGGTGAGCACCCCTTTCGAGCAGGTAGGCATTGATATTGTGGGGTCACTGGAACCCAAGTGGCAACAAGTATATCTTGGTCTTGGTGGACCATGCCACCAGGTACTCGGAAGCTGTCCCTCTACGGACAATCACATCCCCCGTGGTGGGCCGTGCATTGATGGGGATATTTTCCTGTGTGGGGTTCCCCAGAGAGGTGATCTCCGACCGGGGAAACAACTTAATCTCGAAGTACATGAAGTCTTTACCATCCTCAATGGAATGGGTTGGTTGAGAGATTCAACTGAACCCTGAAAGGCATGATAAGGGGCCTTGCGGAGCCCATGAGATGGAAGTGGGACGTCTTTTTGCCATGCCTGTTGTTTGCCTACAGGGAGGTACCTCAGAAGTCCTTAGGGTTCAGTCCCTTTGAACTCCTGTATGGTCACCCTGTGAGAGGACCTCTGAGTCTGGTGAAGGAGGGTTGGTAGAAATCCCCTGGTAAGACCCCCCAGGATGTGTTCAGCTACATGCTGGCCTTCCGCAACCAGACTCAACGCTTGAGGAAACTCGCTCAGGCGAACCTGGAAGCTAGCCAGGAAGAAATGAAAAAATGGTACGACCAGAATGCCACTCTGGTCCAATTTCAACCTGGGCAGAAGGTGTGGGTGATGGTACCAGTGGAGCCTTGTGTGCTCCAAGACAAGTGGACAGGGCCATATGAGGTGGTGGAGTGCAAGAGCGATGTAACCTATTTGGTTGACTTGCAGTCTCCCAGGAACCCTTTGAGGGTCCTACATGTGAACCGCCTCAAGCCACACTTTGAGAGGTCTGAAGTGACAATGCTCCTTGCTACAGATGATGGGATGGAGGAGGAAAGTGATGCTCTTCCTGACCTCCTGTCAGCAGAGGAGCAGGATGGGTCAGTGGATGGGGTGAACCTCTCGCCTACCCTGACCCCAGAGCAGCAGAGGGACTGTCGCCATATGTTGGGTCAGTTTGCCTCCCTGTTCTCCCTGACACCAGGAGTCACCAATTGGTGCATCCAAGATGTGGACACTGGGGACAGTCTACCTGTGAAACAGAAATTTTACAGGGTAGCTGACAAGGTCAGGGCCAGCATCAAAGAAGAAGTTTCCAAGATGTTGGCGCTAGGGGTAATTGAGCCCTCCAGCAGCCCGTGGGCTAGCCCAGTGGTCTTAGTACCAAAAGCTGCTGCACCCGGTGCCACTCCAGAACTCCGGTTTTGTGTGGATTACCGTGGGCTCAATGCGGTCACCAAGACTGACGCAGACCCCATCCCCAGAGCTGATGAGCTCGTGGATCGGTTGGGCGCTGCCCAGTACCTCAGTACGTTTGATTTAACATCTGGGTACTGGCAGATTGCATTAACTGAGGGGGCCAAAGAGAGGTCAGCGTTTTCAACACTAGAGAGGCACTTCCAGTTCTGTGTCATGCCCTTTGGGTTGAAGAACGCCCCTGCACCTTCCAGAGACTGGTCAACCGGGTACTGTCCGGGCTGGAGGAACTCAGCGCCGCTTACTTGGATGACATTGCTGTGTTCAGCTCCAGTTGGGAAGAACATTTGCAACATCTCTGTGAAGTGTTGAAGGCTCTGCAAAGTGCAGGCCTCACTATCAAGTCCAGATAGGGCAGGGATCTGTGGTGTACTTGAGACACCAGGCAGGGAGCGGCCAGGTGGTGCCCCTCCAAGCGAAGTTGATACCTTTCTGGCTTGGGAGCCCCCCAAGATCCAGACGGAGGTGAGAACCTTCTTAGGTCTCACCAGGTATTACAGACGGTTTGTCAAGGGGTATGGCACCATTGTTGCCCCCTTGACAGAGCTGACTTCAAGGAAGTAGCCCAGGAAGGTGATCTGGACCGATGCCTGCCAGACCGCGTTTGATGCCCTGAAAGCTGCCATGTGCATGGCACCCGTGCTCAAGGCGCCTGGTTTCTCCAAAGAGTTTGTGGTGCAGACAGATGCTTCAGAGCATGGAGTGGGAGCAGTACTCTCACAATTGAACGACAAGGGCTTGGACCAACCCGTAGCTTTCATTAGTAGGAGGCTACTTCCCAGGGAACAGAGGTGGAGTGCAATTGAAAGGGAAGCTTTTGCTGTGATCTGGGTGCTGAAGAAGCTAAGGCCCTACTTGTTGGGACTCACTTCCGGGTTCAGACAGACCACAGGCCCCTCAGATGGTTAATGCAGATGAGGGGTGAGAACCCAAAACTGTTGAGGTGGTCCATCTCCCTACAGGGAATGGACTTTACAGTGGAACACCGCCCTGTTACAGAACACGCCAATGCTGATGGTCTGTCCAAATTCTTCCGCCTTAGTGATGAGAACTCCCAAGAGGGTGGGTAGTTCTCCCCACTTTTCAGCTGGAGGGGACACATGTTAGACCTTGCATCCTTGTCGTGGTTTCCCCTGACTTTTTGCCTCTACCTCCTGTATTTTTAACACTGTGCTGGATTTCATTTTTGCTGGTTTAGATGCTTTGGGCACTTTGCCACTACTGATCAGTGCCAAAGTGCAAGTGCTACCTGGTTAAATTGTTATTGTGATTGGTTATCCATGATTGGTATTTTTGTTTTACCAGTAGGTCCCTAGTAAAGTGCACTGAGTGTGCCAGGGCTGGTGATTCAAATGCTACTAGTGGGCCTACAGCACTGATTGTGCCACCCACAGGAGTAGCCCTAAGATGGTGTCTCAGGCCAGCCACTGCAGTGCCTGTGCGCAGGTTGTTAACTGCTATGTTGACCTGGCCAGTGTACACACTGGCCAGGCCTTACCCTTCCCTTTTCATGCACATTGGACACCCCTATGGTAGGCCCAAGGTACCCCCCTGGGCAGGGTGCAGTGTATGTGAAAGGTGGGACATGTACTAGTGTGGGTAACATGTCCTGATAGTGAAATACTGCCAATTTCGTTTTTCACTATTGAAAGGCTATCTTGCCCATAGGACAGAATGGGGAATGCTGTGTATCATGTTTACCTGCATATCTTCCCATAGGAGCAAGATGGAAATTTGGAATCTGGTATCCCTGAACTCAGAATTTAATAACACATCTTGTAGGAAGGATGGTTTTTAAATTCAGTGTTTGTTCAACCTTTCTGTGTGCCTCTGCCTGTTTGTGGATTACCTGTCTGGTTTGAGAGTGACATGGGCTGGGGTGGCTCCAGGAAGCTGGGTGAGTCAGCACTAGGCTGAATAGACCTATCTGCATTTGGAGTGGTGGGAGGAGTAGCATCTGGGCCTGAATAGGGCTGTGCCTGCATTCCACAATGCTTGGTCTACCCCCTGTGGTGTGTCTGATGGCCCTGGCCCACACTCACAAAGGAAGAAGATGTGCACTGGCAGAGTGCACCCAGAACTGGTTTGGACTGGGCCAGGACCCGTCACACATAGAGAACAAAGACTTTTGGGGTATAAATATGAGAGCTGAGACCCCTGAAAGTCAGACTACTTCGTGATCAACGCATCGAGGCGCCATCTTGTCGCATCGGAACCGGAGCGCAGGAAGAACCGATGCATCGCCTTCTCTGCGCCCCTTTTGTTTGTTTTGCGTTACACATCCCAGGTACTTTGAGACTGAGTGTTGCATTTGATCATTTACAAGTTTATTTTTGCAACAACCTTTTTAAAGACATTCTACTGAGTTTCTGTATGTTGGATTTTTGTTGTTTTGGTCTTGTTTAGTTTAGATAAAGATATTTTATTTTTCTAAACTGGTGTGGTGTCCATTTGTGGTGTTTTCAATGTGTTACTGTGAGTGTTGGTACAAATACTTTACACATTGCATTTGGTATAAGCCTGTCTGCTCGTGCCAAGCTACCAAGGGGGTGAGCAGACGTTATCTAAAGTGTGTATCCCCCTTACCCTGAATAGAAGCAAGGGTCCCTATTTAGTCAAAGGTACCTACTTCTGCAAACTAGAGACCCCCATTTCTAACAGTCAGTCAGTAAAAACTTTATTCAGCCAATAAGACCATAAAAGAACAGCAGCAATACATAAACAGATAAAAGTGTGATAATAGCCTAATATTTTATGCCAATAAGGTGTTACAAATTGACAAAATAGCAGCAGAGGTAACCAGTTAGCAACAGAGTAAAACAAGAGAAAAAGCAGTGAAACAGATCAAGGCTAACTGTTTGGCAATATCCTGGTGTATCTTCAAATTTTAAGGGAATGACAAATAAAGCCAATAATAGCGTGACAAACATATTTCGACAATAGGCACTGCAGGAGTTTAAGGCTCTGGCTAGCCGATCTACAATTAATAGAGCATAAAATAAGATGAAGAAATAGAATCCTGGGAGCTGTAAAAATAACCAACAAAAAAAACGCAAAGTGCATGGTAGATTGCTGGCTGGTATTGTCACATGGACAACAGGGCAAAGATGAGAAGCAGCTGCCCTGCTGAGGAAAGGCAACCAGGATATGCATGACACATAACCTAAAATGTGTTAAATAAAAACTGTGCTCCTAGTTAGGTATTCAGTCTAGATATGGTTTAGCTTGTCAGTTTGTTATTCTATAAATTGGGTCTTGGTTCTAAAGGGTTTGGGAACCACTGCTGTAAGTAGATTGTGGGATAATCCTCCAATCACAATGATTTTGGATGTGTATGGGCCAATTAACATTTAAATATATCATTTGAATACCAAATTGATGACTGCCTCGTTGCTGGGGAGAACTACATGTAGCTCCCTAATATTCTGTCAAAGTGGACATAACTAAAATTGTGTACCTACCACAACTTCTCTATTACTTCCAAAATGTATTAGTCATTGTTAGAAATTGGGTTTCTGGTTAGCAGTGGTACTCACGCTGTCCAAGCAGGAACACAATCCTAGCCAGGGTAAGTGTAGTACACACTAAACGTTTACCTATGCTCACCCTCTGATAGCTTGGGACAGAGGAGGCAGGCTAAACGAAAGAGACCATGTGTAAAGTATTTTGGCACACACACACACACACAGTAACACAGTGAAAACACCACTACAGTACTCCACTCCAGGTTAGAAAAATAGCCAATATTTATTTTACACAAGTCAAGTTATGAATTCAAAATGCAGTGCTTAGAAATCAATAACTCCAATTGGGGCTATTTGGTCGTGCTTGACTGGGGCCAATCCAAAGGTTCAGTCTGACCACGATGGAGCCGAATACAGGAGTCATGCAGATCCGCTGATAGTACCTTGGATGCGTCACTGTCAAAGCTGATGCGTTGTTTCCTAAGTCAGACAATGTCATTGATGCGTTGATGTCAAGAGTATTGTGTGCCGGGACAATACGTAGATGTCGAACCACTGAGCTTTAGGCGATGCGTTGGTGTGAGGCCACGCAAGGCCGGGAATGCTTTAGGGATGGTGCATCGCAGATGTCGGTGGTGCGGTGTTCAGGACTCGTGCAGCAGTGGTGGTGCAGAGGCACTGTGCTGGCAAGTTCGGGGCTGCGTTGTTAGTTGAGGTCATTGGGCCATGCAGTCAGTGAGCAGTTTCCACAGCTACGGTGCGGGCAGCAGCGATGCGGCGATATCGCAGGAAAATGTGCTGGTTCCGATCGCCGCGTCTGTGTCAATGGGTTGGTTTCTTGAGTTGCAGCACCAAACACTTACTTCAAAGGGCCCAAGGCAGGCTTTGGTACAACTTGGCAGAGCAGAACTTCCAGCAGAGGAGCCCAGGGGCTGGTAGCAAGATGCAGGTGAAGTATTTGATATCACTGAGACTTCATACACAGGATGGAAGCCTAAAAAAGCCCTTAGGGAACCTTTAGAGATGCATGATGTAGAGAGTCAAACCAGTCTTCACACTCACAGGCAAGAAGCACCAGGCAGCAGGCAAGCACAGCAAACACAGCAAAGCAGGCAGCAAAGTGCCAGTCCCTCCTGGCAGCACAACAGCTTTTCTTATGGTAGAATGTCCTTAGTTCCAGAAGGGTATGTTAATGGTGTCAGAGGCCCAATACTTATACCCATTTTTTATCCTTTGAAGTAGGGAGACTTTAAAGAAAGGTCTTTGTAGAGCACATGACCCTGCCCTTTCCTACCCTGGCTCCGGACTCTCTACAGGGAGGTATGCAACCCTTTCAGTGAGGACAGGCACAGCGCTATTCAGGTGCAAGTGTCAGCTCCTCCCTATCACTCTAGCTCGGGAAGACCCATCAGCCTGATGATGGGCCAGCAGGATGTCAGTGGCACACCTCAGCTCCCTTTGTGTGTGACTGTCTAGAGGGAATGCACAAGGTCCAGCTATCACCCAAACTAGACTTGTATTCCAGAGACAGGCAGAGGACACAGAATGGTTAAAGTAAGAAATAGCCAACTTTATAAAAGTGGCATTTTCCTACCTGCAATTTAAACACCAACTTCACTAAAAGATGTATTTTTCAATTGTGATTCCAGAGACATCAAACTTACTCTTCCTATCTTTTCCCAATTGAAAGTTACACTTGTAAAATGTTACACGGCAGCTCCAAGGTTAACCTATGGGAGAGAGAGGCCTTGCAGTAGTGGAAAACGAATATAAGAATATTTCACTACCAGGACATATAGAACTTAAAGAGTACATTTCCTAACTTTTAAGTACAATGCACCCTGCCCATGGGCTGTCCAATGCCTACTCTACTGGTGATCTATGTATACTAAAAAGAAAGGTTTAGGCCTAAAAAGTAGGTGATTTTGCCAGGTCAAAATAGCAGTTGAAAGCTGCACACACAGGCTCTGCAGTGGCAAGCCTGATACATGTTTGATGGGTTACACGTATGGGTAGCACAATCAGTGGTGCAGGACCACTAGCAGCATTTGATTTACAGGCCCTGGGCACATTTAGTGCACTGTATTAGGGACTTAATAGTAAATCAAATATGGCAATCATGGAAAAACCAAATGCTATTACATTTTAGACACAGAGCACATGCACTTTAGCACTGGTAAGCAGTAAAATGTGCACAGAGTCCTGAACACAGTAAAACCGAAGTTCAGCACACAGTCAAAAACAGGAGATAAGAAGGCAAAACTCAGGAGAAACCAAAATATGCCAAGTCTAAAAGTCATACTTGAGTCGTCCTTCTTTAGTGACCTAAATTTTATCCTACTGGTCTAATATAAAGCAATGGAATGAGGAGCGTAGCCCTAGACAAACTTCAGCTGAGACTAGTGGACCGTTGACTGCATGCTTCTGAAATGAAGCTGTATTATCTTACTGCTCAGCTCCAGTTGGTTGTGCGGTGTCTGAGAATAAGATATTAGAGAAGACACGTCAGCCTAATTGCACGTGGCCCACAACCTTACCAATTGATTGTTGAGTGATAGGGACCCCATTCATCTCCTCCCAGACTGGTAGTAAAGGCATTTAATTTTGGAGGAAGTGTCTGAGAACAAAGGCTTCTTCTGCCTACAAATGCAGGATCCCCCTGAGTGTGGCACAGTTTGCTAAAATGGCACATGGAATCATCATACTCATGTTAGCAGATGTGGGTGTTGGAAACCTCTATGGTTAAGGATTTCATAGCTTCTTCGTCAAAGCTACTGAGGAAGTTGATGTCCGTGGTCAGTTCCTGATTTATGGACTCGTGACCCCAGTGTCCCGTCAAACAAGGGGCTATGGTCCACTGAAGCTGACCACTTATGGTACACTACAAGCATTGTTGGCTCTGGGTACTGTAGGAGCGATTAGGCAATGTTAACATTGCAAAATCATGCACTGGGCAGTATCTGCGCCCAGTGGCAGGAAAGCAAAAGGATGGGCGTTCTTTGTGAAGGACGAGAGAGGCAGGATAGGGGGCCATCCAGTGGCAGAGGCAGGTGTTTGTGCCAAGAGCGGCAAATGACTCCTCAAGGCGCACCATAATCAGTTATGGCTGTTAATTTTAAATGAGTCTATTGCAATTATATTGGGGCTGGTGGTTGACAGAAAGGGCAGATGTGAACAGTGATGGCTGGTGAAGTCTAACGTTGGTGGGGTTAAACCTCTGTTAACAAATTGCACATAATGAGTAAAGTCTAATTGATCGAAGGGTTTCTGGAAGGTTCTCACCAAAGAAATTTGGTCCTATAGGGCATTTTAGAGCCTAATTTGTACCCAAGTTGGGGGGAGAGGGGATCATGCCCCTCATGGGCCACCGTACTCAGCTGTGCTGTTGGCTTTCAAAACTGAGTGATGTCATAAAGGACAAACATGACCAGGAGCTGCTGGTAAAGTCTAACAGAGGTGTTGTAAATACCCAGTATGAACAGCACAAAGTGAGCAGAGCAAGGAAGCCACGATTACTCGAAAGGATTCTTTAGCTGAGAAACGTTTGCAAAAATGGGGCCAAATGGGGCGTTACTTGTACCGAAAGCATCTAACATGTCCCTGGATCTGAAGGGAGTGTGAATAAGAAGCTCAATGCTTTCATTGAGCGCTAAGCAACCCTTGTCAGGCATCATTCTACGGGACTGAAAGCCTATCTGGAAGTACACAGTGGAAAAATGAAAACTTACCGAACTCACAATGTCCGTCTGGAGGCAGCCACGGTAGACCGAATTTAAAGGCTCGTGCAGCAGATACCACCAGAAATCATGTAATAAACGCTTTATCGTTAAATAAATGAAATGGCTCCACCAGTCATGAAAGTAAAGCTATTGCAGGAAGCACCATCCGGCACCAAGAAAACAGTCAAGTAATGGTAACCCAACTCCAAGCGGGTATTCCAGAGACAATCTGGGGTGCATTATTATATGAACATACTTAGAAACACAACACTAAATGGATGCTAAAGCTCAATTCATAGTCCTTATGAAAAGTAGTCAAAACCAAACCTTAGGATTCCATCAGGGCACCCAAATCATACAGATTGTTTGTGTAATGGCATGAAGTGATCACAAGTGGGCGGCACAGATTTTCACAATGCGCCCCAATGTAAGTAGTAAGTGGGGATATGTGCTTCTCAAGACGCAGTTCAACAAAGTCTAGTGTTCAGCCACTTGCAGGACGTCAGCCCTTTCGCCCAGGCATGTTACTTCAAGGGCAATCATCAGGAAGGTCAAATTATTATAAGATATCACACTATGGACAGTGACCACTGGCTGCCATTCAGAGCTAGAGTGATATCCCAGGGCTCCCCGGTTTCCTGATTTGTGCACCACGCAGAGGGCCTTCAAGCCGGGCATTGCTAAATAGGGAGCCAGTGCAGAGGCCTCACAGTTGGTAGGATGTGATCCGAAAATCTGGAACTAGAAGTACGGCGGACAACATCATCCTGGGTTTTACATAAGTCCAGGAGTATTGAGGCAGGTGTTGCCTCAATCATCCCGGCAGGATACTTGGCTGCAACAAACAGGGATCCAACGGATCACAGGCAGGTGGTAGAATAGACTCCTCGGCATAGCATCCACTTCCTTCTCCAATGACAAGTTAGGGTCAGGGATAATCCTTCAGTTCTGTAACTTTTCCTTGTTGGGAAGGAGGCGGGCACAGGGTTGATGGCCTGGTGCAGGGCCAGCAGAATCTCAGTCTTCTCCACATTCACACATCACTAGTTTTGAATAATTAGTTAGTGGATGTGTCGATCATGAAGCAACCGCTAAGAGGCCAGCTGCATCCTCCTAACATTGAGGCAGGCCTCGGTCTCATCTTTGTACACTTGGAAACCCAATTAGTAATTCCATTTGCTGTCGACCAGAAGCAATGTGTGTACACAGGCCAGGAACAAGAAGAAGGTCGGTCACTGTGGTGCCATGCTGCTGACATAAGAGCATTTTTATATATAAGTTGGCAATTTAGCCTGGTAGCGCAAGCTGGTATTGACAAAATATCAACATGAGCACTGTACCCACCTTTCAACGAGGAAATGGACCACAGCCTCACGGGCTACCATGTTGAAAGTAGCAAAGGGGTCAGAAAAAGAGAAGTGTCATAGTCTGACCGTCATCCTTGGATGCTTTTAGATATAATTATGGGTAAAACATGTACCTTGCCTGATGGAAAACAGAGTGGTAGGTAACGAAGAGATATTCCAAGTTCTAGCACCTTAGCTACACAGCCTGACATGAGCTTACTGCTCACAGGTTACCAAGATCTCTTTGCCGGGCATTGATAGCTAGGGTAAGACAGTGATGACACAGTTGGTCTTTTGTGGGACATCCCCTGCTCAGAAGGGTGCATTAATGAGAAGAATGACATATATGAGGATAGAAATAAACGGTGACACTGCTCATTCTCTTGTTTTCAAAACTTAAATTATGAAAAGCAATTGGCTAGCCTTTGTTGATATTGTCAGTGGTTAGTTCTACTAAAGAAAGTTCTTGACTCCTTTTATTAATAGAGACATTTAAATATTTTGTATTCTGAACAAATATTCAGATGATTTAGTTTCCTGAGTAATCAATCAAATTATCAAATATCACATTAGCTAAACGATTTATTTGGGTTGATCTGAATTATTGCCAGCAATGTATCTCAGTTGTATGATATTTACAAAGTGAAAGACTGCGTGACTACCTGGGTTACTACTTCATATGTGCCACAGCACTACCTGTACTAAGGGGCATTTCCCTGACATAATATTAGGGCCTGGATGTAAGGAGGGTCAGGAAATCACAGTGGCCTTTCAACAACATTCCTAGAAGGCACTGACGCCCACAGTATATGTGGTTTTGATCTACCCTACAGTCTCTTGATATAATAAATGATTGCTTAGAAGACCGGCACCAACATGACTGCCATTAAAATGAAGGCACCCTATGAACATGAATGCAGGTATGCAAACACAGCTGAAACATTCAACACCAACAACACTGTTTAATTAAATGGAGATGGTTATTATGATATAACAAAAGAGAGAGAAAGGGATTTCACAACTAAGTTGTAAGGGGTACTCCCAGTCCCCTGAGGTATACAAAATAAACAAAGAAGGGGGTATCCTTAAATGAGAGAAGGTAAAGACCTTCTGTCTGTTAGAGAGTTCTCAGAGAAGTAAAAAGAGAAATTATTTCTTTTTTATGAAACCCCTCACTCACCAACCTAGTTGGTGACAGGCTTCATCATCGGGGTCCAACCGAGCAGTCGAATACCACTCGGGTGTGCTTCAACACCTGATTACAGCGGAGCAGGTTTGTTATTATATCAGTACGTGTAAGTGACGTGTGTGAGTGAGTGAAATAAAGTTAAAAGTAATCCTACTGTACTCCCTAACAAATTTAATATGGAGAAGCAGGGTCACGATTAAAAAAGTGGTGAAGTGTAATACTAATGTAGGTTTAATTTGACCTAAAGTATTATCCAAATGTTGACGGTCTACATGTTTCAACCTTTGAGTGTAATCACAGGTTTTCGTCAGGACCTATCGGCACACCGGGCGGTCTACACGCACTAAGGTGCATCCAACCCTGGAGCGTCTGTGTGCCACCTACATATACTTGCGAAGGTGGTGAAAAGGGTTCAGGGAGTCCTCTGTGTACAGATGAACCTGAAAAAAGCACATACAGTTCTGGGCAATCAGAAAATGATCTATTTAGAATTAGAATGAACAGTGCCCATTTCCGTGTGAACTCTCATTTTTGCGCATATAATCACCTCATTCTGAGTTATGCGCCCCATGTAATTGCCATTGGTTGTTGGAACAGAGCATTCGTTCCATATTATGCGAAATTAGCATCAACCCACTAAATCAATGTGGAAATCGTGGGTGTCTTACGGCTACACAGCAATTGTGAGTATACTTGATGTGTGATTCTATAGAGCGGACAAAGACGCACGTGAAAAAGACTCTATTTGTGACATGCGTGCGCTATGGAAATTATTTAAAAACAGAACACGGTGGAAAAAAGGAAACGACTCAAGACTCACTCGCGATTCTTACTCGAATCGTGTCATGGGCTCATAAGGGAGACAGACGGTGCTGCATTACTGTTGGACAAGAAACACAAAACACGGGCGGCAATGGTCAGAACACTTAAGTCTAAGTGCCTCACGTGTGCGTGGCCACCAGCTCCTCCCTACATACTCTTACCTCAGCTCACCGACTGCCTGCCATAAACCTGCGGTGCTTCCCCCAGGCGCCCGGATGTTACTGAATGGGCAGCAAGGCTTCAACTAAATACTCCTCACTTCCTGGTTATACGTCACATGACTTGTGGGCGTGGCCTGGAGTGAGGAGAGAATTCTTAAAGCGACAGGTCGATTTCTGCCGGTGAATGGCTAGTCATAGGTGAGAAAATAAAAGGAGTCAAGAGTGATTATTAAAAATATATTTACATGGAATAGGACCTTCCACACGTAGGAGGAATGCTACAGAAAGGAAAACAGTAGTTCAGTTAAAATTACATGGCACAATGAGGTTATTTGTTCAGCACAGAGTTCCAAGGTATGCAATCGTTCATACCATGTTTGTGGGTGGACAATCTGTGTATCCAGCGTTGTTCTTTTTCATACAGATATTTCTGTGTGTTGATACCAGTCACAGTTTCAATTATCGTCCAACGCATATCGTTGGGTGTATGATTGTGTTGAAGAAAGTGTTCTGTTAGACGCGTGGTTTGTTTTTTGCATCTAATAGTGCTTCTGTGCTCACAGATCCTCTGCTTCACTTTCCTTGTTGTCATCCCTATGTAACGAAGTTCACACGGGCAGGTAATTAAATATACTGCATTAGTGGTGTTACAGTTTGTATGTTTTCTTTGTGACCATTCTCTGCCAGGTTCTAGGGATAGTGTTTTTGTGGCTGTGGTGAGATGGCACACGCTACAGTCACCGCATGGAAAATGACCTGTAATGTTAGGTAGTCCCCATGAATTAAGGACAGTACATCTTGTTGGTGTTTCTGGTTGTTTTGGTCTGGTGTGTACCAATGCATCTTTAATACTCCTTGCTCTCTTGAAAGAGAACAAGGGTTTTTCCCATTTTAGATTGCCTGTATTCAGGATGTTCCAGTGTTTGTTAATTGTCCTTGTGACCTGGTTAGAGATAGTACTGTATGTGGTGACGCACGTAAGAGGCGTGTCCGTCACTTGTTTCGGATTGGGTTCCAACAGTGCCTCACGGTTCTGATTAGCAGCCCGTTTTTTGCAAGTTGCCAATATCTTTTTGGGATATCCTCTGTCTGACAATTTGAGTGACAGGTCATTAGCTTGGGAGCGGAAGTCAGAGCTCTTGCTACAGTTTTTCCGAATTCTGAGATATTGTCCGAAAGGGAGGTTTTCCCTGAGGGGCCTAGGGTGGAAGCTATCAAACCTAAGTAGATTGTTTTTCGCAGTCGGTTTGTAGTGTGCGCGGGTTTCAAGGGCCCCGTTCTCTATAGTGATCACAACGTCCAGAAAGACTAAGGACTGGGTGTCACTACAGTGAGTAAATCTGAGATGGTCATCGCAGGTATTTATCCATAAGAAAAATTCATTTAGAACATTCTGGGGTCCATTCAATACTAGGAGTACATCATCGATGTACCTGCGCCATACTGTTATGTTTCTAGAGAAGGGGTTGGATATGGTCAGGATGAACTTCTTCTCAAAGTCGTAGACATAGAGTCCTGCCACACTAGGAGCGTAGGTACTACCCATAGAAGTACCGCCCGTTTGTAAATACAGGGTACCCTCGAACTCAAAAAAAATCCGTTTCAGGGCTAGAGTGGCGCAGTCGATGATAAACCCCTTGGGGGTTCTATGGGACCATTCTGAGTTCTCGAGTGACTGCTCAAGCACGTTTAGGGTCGCATCCTGAGGGATGCTGGTGTAGAGACTTTCAATATCCAGGCTGACGAGGATGGTGTGTCCGTCAACCTGGATTGTTTTAAGTAATGACAGAAGACTTTTGGTATCCTGGAGATATGTTTCCGATTGTTGGACCATAGTCTTGAAAAAGAAGTCACAAAATTGTGATAGTGGCTCCAGGAGTGAACCAATCCCAGAAACAATGGGCCTCCCTGGTGGTGGGAACTTATCTTTGTGCATTTTGGGGAGGATGTAAAAGTAAGGAATTTTGCCGTGGTTGTCAAGTAATCTGCCTCCATTTTGGAGATCTCCTTGTTACAGGCTGCTGAGTTAACCAATGAACTGATGTCACATTTTAGGTCATTAGATGGATCAGAGGGGAGTGGGAGGTAATTTCTCCTGTCAGATAACAGTCTCAAACATTCTGCTTGATACATTGCTTTATCCAGTATGACCACCCCTCCACCCTTGTCAGCTTGTTTTATTACGATGTCCTCACAGTTCTTGAGACCCTCTAAAGCAAACTTGCAATCTTTGTTGAGATTGAAAAACGGCTTCTTGTCTGGTAATCTCTCGATTTCGTTGAAGACCGCCTGTTCAAAGGTGCTTATTTCACCAGGGACCATGTGTGGTGGTGGTGTAAAATTAGATTTGAGTCGTAGTCCCGTCTCATTAGTGTCAACAATTGGTATGTCGTTACTTTTAGTTGCAAAGAACGCTTTTAGTCTTAGTTTACGGAAGAAAGTGGCAAGTTCACAGTGTAGATTGAACTTATCTTGTTTAGCTGTCGGGACAAAGCCCAGTCCCTTTTCCAAAACTTGTTTTTCTGCCGATGTGAGCTCTTTTTTCGACAGGTTTGTGACTAGGCTCTGTTGCTGCTCGTCCCTGCCTGGGGTTCCTTGGTCCTGCTCCTCGTGTTGTGTCCCACTGCCCCCTCGTCTACATGGTATGAACGATTGCATACCTTGGAACTCTGTGCTGAACAAATAACCTCATTGTGCCATGTAATTTTAACTGAAATACTGTTTTCCTTTCTGTAGCATTCCTCCTACGTGTGGAAGGTCCTATTCCATGTAAATATATTTTTAATAATCACTCTTGACTCCTTTTATTTTCTCACCTATGACTAGCCATTCACCGGCAGAAATCGACCTGTCGCTTTAAGAATTGTCTCCTCACTCCAGGCCACGCCCACTAGTCATGTGACGTATAACCAGGAAGTGAGGAGTATTTAGTTGAAGCCTTGCTGCCCATTCAGTAACATCCGGGCGCCTGGGGGAAGCACCACAGGTTTGTGGCAGGCAGTCGGTGAGCTGAGGTAAGAGTATGTAGGGAAGAGCTGGTGGCCACGCACACGTGAGGCACTTAGAGTTAAGTGTTCTGACCATTGCCGCCCGTGTTTTGTGTTTCTTGTCCAACAGTAATGCAGCACCGTCTGTCTCACTTATGAGCCCATGACACGATTCGAGTAAGAATCGCGAGTGAGTCTTGAGTCGTTTCCTTTTTTCCACCGTGTTCTGTTTTTAAATAATTTCCTTAGCGCACGCATGTCACAAATAGAGTCTTTCTCACGTGCGTCTTTGTCCGCTCTATAGAATCACACATCAAGTATACTCACAATTGCTGTGTAGCCGTAAGACACCCACGATTTCCACCATGATTTAGTGGGTTGATGCTAATTTCGCATAATATGGAACGAATGCTCGGTTCCAACAACCAATGGCAATTACATGGGGCGCATAACTCAGAATGAGGTGATTATATGCGCAAAAATGAGAGTTCACACGGAAATGGGCACTGTTCATTCTAATTCTAAATAGATCATTTTCTGATTGCCCAGAACTGTATGTGTTTTTTTCAGGTTCATCTGTACACAGAGGACTCCCTGAACCCTTTTCACCACTTTCGCAAGTATATGTAGGTGGCACACAGACGCTCCAGGGTTGGATGCACCTTAGTGCGTGTAGACCGCCCGGTGTGTCGATAGGTCCTGACGAAAACCTGTGATTACACTCAAAGGTTGAAACATGTAGACCGTCAATATTTGGATAATACTTTAGGTCAAATTAAACCTACATTAGTATTACACTTCACCACTTTTTTAATCGTGACCCTGCTGCTCCATATTAAATTTGTTAGGGAGTACAGTAGGATTACTTTTAACTTTATTTCACTCACTCACACACGTCACTTACACGTACTGATATAATAACAAACCTGCTCCGCTGTAATCAGGCATTGAAGCACACCCGAGTGGTATTCGACTGCTCGGGTGGACCCCGATGATGAAGCATGTCACCAACTAGGTTGGTGAGTGAGGGGTTTCATAAAAAAGAAATAATTTCTCTTTTTACTTCTCTGAGAACTCTCTAACAGACAGAAGGTCTTTACCTTCTCTCATTTAAGGATACCCCCTTCTTTGTTTATTTTGATGGTTATTATGAACCAGTTACTACCCACTAAGACGTTAAATACTTCTAATACATGGATACTCACAAATATTTTCTCAGGAGTCAAAAAGGTCTGTGGCCTAATAAGCAGCGGCATTGATGCAGGCAGGATGAGGGTCGGGGTAGTGTAAAGTGGATGTAGAGGAAGCAAAGCAGGTACATGATGTGAACAGTGAGTCGTGGAGTTATTTCGAGGGTCAAAACATATCCTTCCTTTGCTTGTCTTCCTAACTGCCATTATGTGATAGAAGTGGGTGAGCTAGAGATGTTTCGGGCCAAGCTCGGGCCGGATGCCTGACTCTAGCTCCGTTTGAAGTTATCTTGGAGCCTCAAGCATTCATGGGGCTTCTGTCTGCCACCCATGCACTAACATCATGCACCAGTAATTAAAGATAAACCCTTAATTTTTTATAGGAAACCTGGGAGGGAAAGAGATACCTATCTAGTGTCTGAATTGCACAATGTGAAACCAGAAAATCAGGGATTAATCCGGCTTTCCCACTTTACCAAATTGTCTGATTCTAGACAATTGTTTTGTTTGTTTTATTTTTTTACTTTGCATCCTTTTTCTACATTATAACATAACATAACATGTGTATTTATAAAGCACACGTTCACCAGAGGTATCTTGGCGCTGAATAACAGATGTTTATTGTTACCCAGCTCAATGGTACTCATTTTATCAACCTCAGATGGATGAAAGGCTGAGTGAACCCGCCAGGATTTGAACCTGTGACCATGAGGTCAAACACAGGCTCCTGCAGAGGACGCATTAGTCCATTGAGCCACCAGACACAGCTATCGCATACAAGAGCCCCTTGAAGTAGAGTTCAGTATGTGCTCTGTACAAAACCTTCTCCTGTGTTTGATTTAATAAACTATAATGCTGCTCCGAGTATAATAACAACCGAGGCCACCCAGATGGTGCACATGACAAATGAGTTGCTCTTGGTTCACTAATGGCATTGTTGGCAGGGCTGAGGAAGGCATGAATGTTTCTAACTTCATGTTTGAAAACTAGTACTTGTAGTAAATGCCTCTCAATGCAGTGATATAATCTGATTACTAAAGTCAACCACTTCTGCGTGTTAATGAAATACACTTATTTTAATTTTAAGGAGAGCTTATCTTATTTTTACAATGCACAATGTCTTTAAAAATGGGTACATTCCTAAAGATAAATGGTGTAGGACACCTTGAACGCTTCTTTTCTTTTACTTTAGTTAGCGTGTAAATAAATGCTTGCCTGTTTAACAGCTTTGTAAGTCAGTTCTCAGTCCCGTAAACAGAAGTTCGATGCTGCTGTTCCACAGGGGACCCATGTGAAAGTCAGGAGGGCCACACTTTGAGGATCACTGTTCTAATGCATTCAACTTCTTGAGATAAACAAGACACTTATCAGCGATAGAAGCAGATCAACAAAATCTGACTTGATTTTAAATGATGGTAGTGTCCTCTGCAAGCTGCAGTTATTTTCAATGACATCTTTTATCTGTACCAACACAAACACTGTTAAGATCACAAAAGACTAATATGTATGCAAATAAAATTAAAATATTCTCAGTGGCACAGTAACGACAGTTTAGAAACTAATTAAAGACTGGCAGATACCTAAAAGATTCCATCTTGAAATAATTGTGTTGAGTATTAGCTTAGAATATTCTAAGGTTGCTTATTATGAGGCAGTAAAGAGTTTTAAAATTAGCTTTGAAATGCCTTTATACTGTTTCATGATAAGAGGTCGGAATGTTAGTAAAACATTTTTTAAATCAAAGGGAAAAAACATAATTTTTATTCAGTGAAAAAAGTTGTTGGAATGCGAGAGAATACAGATGTAACTGGTTTACAAATTCTTGCATGATGAAGACATTCTTTATCTCTTAAAGATGGTTGTTGTCATGCGGGGTGTTTAAAACGTGCCAACAGGAGTTCTCGCTGGTATCACTGGAGTATTAGCAGATTGCCTTTCTCAGTTTGATATGGCCATGATATGCCCAACGGTGATCCGAAACTAAAATGTCTTTTAGTGCTTGTGTTTATAACAATTCCTGAGTTGCCTGGAAAAGGTCCAGGGAAATTATTCTATATAGTGAATTTGGCAGTTTTTAGTACTAGGTAACACCCTGTATAGATTACTGAAAACTTAGATAACAAATGGTTTAGAATGTACAACCCATTTTAAGAGAGTCACTGGCAAAAAGAAGATGTAAGAGAAGGTAAAAGCAGAATATGCATTACCCGAGCAACAACAACATCCAAAAATAGGTTATTCACTGACTGAGGTGTAGGTGTCCTCCATGTTTACCCTTCTCAGTTTTTGATTTAGCTGAGCCTACAATTTTAACTTTGCAGAAAGGGTTGTGGGTACAAAATACAACAGTTCAAATCAAAACAAGCATTCGTAATCCGATCTGTCTCACATTAGTGAAAGTTAGAGATATTGGCGTTGCAAATGACACTGTTTGTTAGTTATGCTTTTTTGTAAAAATATCCAAGCAGTATCATAAGCAATAAAAGAAAATCCAAGAAACAAGGAAAGGGTGCAGTACCACATGCTTTTACTAGGTGTCCCTCTAGAGTTCTAACGGAACCTCTATTAGCCACATAAGGTATAGCACCCTTAATGAGCCACGCTGATTAGTGAAGCTGGCTCACATTGCCTTCAGACTGGCAGCACAATGACGGGAGGGCGGGGGGTGCGAGAAAGAAAAAGCAAGAAAAAACACACAAAGATAGGGGGAAAAGTGACTGACTGCCTCTTTAGGTACAATTATGAAATGTACCACTATAACATCACAACTGATACGAGGCACTAATGCAAGCATGATGCAAACTGTCACTCCAGCAATGCTCCAGCCCTGCCTGTACTTCATAACAGATGACCTTTCCTCATGACTTGAGACTGTTACCTCCCAGCAAACATGAAGATGTAAACACGTAACAGATGTTACAGAACCAGTGGCACCAGGAGTCACCCGGTGTCAACAAATAACAAGAGCACTCTGCTCGGATCATGTGGTAAATTGGATAGAGAGGCGAAGGCACGCGCGGTTGGGAATACACACATGCACACAGACACACTCACATATACACACAAACACACACAGACACACACCTACACATCTCTCTTTGTCTGGAGGTGCAGCATAGTGCTTGCTTCTGTGGCCACAGGAAAGTGCTGTAGCTCTGTGTGCCCACCTGCGAGGCCTCAGACTCCATGGTAGGGTGTGCAGTTAAATACACAAGACCTTCAAATTTCTGTATACAAAGACTGGCGTGTTCATTAGACAAGGAGCAGTCTGCAGCAGTTCAAGGTTTCGAGTAGCTGACTGGAAAGCTTGAAATAACAATTTGGCGCTATGGAAACAGGTCAAGCATCCCAAGAGAGCAAGCAACCATGCTGCCACCATGGTCCTTTGTCTCCGCCCTTACCCGTGTGTAGCCACTGATGGATGGCTCCATGTGAGGAGGAAAGTTTAGGAACAGGAGAGAAGGGAGCAACGATCGGATGTGGCCTAGTGGCTGTGCACCTTGAATCTGGGGAACTGGCATCGGCCATAGCTGTAAATTGAATGTGTCCATCTGTAATGCAACTGGTGGCCACATAAAGCGGTCTGATACTTTCAGTTCCAGTTCACGCTATATAACACTGCAAACCACGCCTTTCCACTCTGTCCTGTTGGTGCAACCACTCAGAGCAGAGGCAGGCAACGGACAGGAAGTGGTGTTGGGAGGTGAGAGGCACCCCAACGGAGAGATGAAATGAATCAGTGGGCATGGCAAGCCTCTAAGCTCCGGGTTGCGAGCACAACAACATTATATAAAAAGCAGCCAGCGTGGGGCGGGCTGCCTTTCCTCTCTGCCCTGTCGGCGCAACCACAAAGAACCGAGGCAGGCAATGAACTGGAGGTGGTGGTGGTGGGAGGGTACCCCAATGGGAGAGATGAAAATTAATTGGCGGGTGTAGCGTGCGCAAAAGAAAGGAAACCAGACATCAGCTGAGCGCCAGCTGATGCAAGCAAAAAAAGAGTGCTTCACAAAGTGTAATAAAACATGAAGAGTAAGAGGACATGAAACATGGGCAGCCCTCTTGGGAGGTTACAACAGTAGAAAAGGAGGGACTGCAAAGCAAATTAACCAACGAAAAACAGGCATTTACAAAGAACAGTTAAAGAAGCCAATTAAAAAGATGGGCCGTGCTGAAAGCCCATATTCCAGATATGGCATTTCTAGAAGAAATAGCACATGCGCTGCCTAGGCGAGACCTACAAATGGAGGGAAAAAGAAGCAGGAGTGCATTCAGATTCCAAGTGATATTTGTCATCAATCACAACAAAGGAGAGAAGGGACCACATAGATCTTAATACCAGAGTCCCAGGGATAGTGTCTCGTAGATCCTCAACCACACTTTCATAGTCTGCGGTGTATATAATCTCTGCTTAGTGTGATTCCGTAGATAGTGCTATCATAGGATCTGTCACTTGATTGTCCCGTTTTCCAAGTGACATCATAACCTCCAACAGAAGGGTGACTGGATGTCGACAGTGGTTTGTGAATTAAAATTACCTCCAATCCTGTAGGTAAATTAAATCTTTATTGAGGGAGAACAATAACATAGGGATAAGATTAAAAACCAATCGGTGTTAAGTGGGGTAGAGTGCAAAATCTCTCGTGTTGAGCTACCGCCGACACTGAGCGTCTGCCTGCCTTGAAGCACTTCTTCTAAGATAGGCTTCCGACCCTGATTTGGGTTTCTTTCATCCCTGCGGTTAATTAATTTCCCTGGTTGCTACTCCAGGCATATCGATTCCTTCCTCGTGTTGACATTGATTTATTAGCAACTTCCAATAGCTTTTAATGGTCCCTCAAAGTGACAATTTAGGTGACAAACCATTTGGCACGCCTACTTATTGGTTCACCTCCTACCTGTCTGCGAGGTCTCATGCCACTTCCTGGACTCATATGCCCACGTACTTACAGATGATGCACAGCAATTACAAGTGATTTGTGTAGTGTTTGTCCTGCAGATGACCTAAAATCACACGGGTTGAAACGTCGTCAACAAAACTCAGTGGACTTACGACCTCTGACACATAATTTAAATGTCTGTAAATTCGTCTACCCAGTTTTTTATGTTATGTACCATTTTAAAGTAACGCCTTCTCGCTAGTTACTTTCACGGTCACGTGCCTCACATGCGACCTTCACTTTTCATGAGGACTATGTTTGCACTTTTTTGCAGATTACCTTTAATTATGTAATATTGATATTGCTGTCTGAAATGTATTTCTGTGCCCATTATCATTAAATACAGACTGCAATAGTCGACCTAGGTGTTTCTCTTATTTCTCTTCGTTCGCTTGTTGTAGGTTATCATATTCACCCAGGTCTCAACTGGGTTTACGGGCTTCTCCTGTTGTGTTTATTGTGGAGTAGTGTCTTACAAAATCTGCCTGCCATATTATTATTGTTCCACCATTTCATTTCCATGCTGACCTTTTTACAAACTCGATATCCTCTCAGTCCCCCTTTATGTGAGATCATTGTTTAAACATTCCTGGGCTTGTGTTTGGGATCAAAAAAATACATGATGTCCTCTGCCCAACACTGTCATTACCACCATCCCTGACAGAACTGAGACTTCTGAAATATGGAAATTTGTGCCTGGAAATCCTGTACCAACATACTCTCTTTGTTTCCAATTGCACCATCAAAAGTATTTTTTTATTTACCAAAAAAGTAAGAGCAATGCTCCACGTGATCTTGAACACCAACCAATAGCAGATTTGCAAAGGTTTGTACATCCAATTGATGGAATGAGTTTTCCGTCACCAGCCTGTCGTCCAAATACGGGTACGCTCAAGTGGTAACTTAAGTGAGCCGTTACAACTGCCAATGTCTTGGTAAATACCCCTGGGGGCATAGGTTATACAAAATAGTAAAATAATGAATTGATAAAACACCTCCACCATCACAAACCTGATATATAAGCCATTTATTGGATGCACTGAAATACGACGGTAGGCATCCTTGAGATCGATGGCTGCCAAATATCAGCTTTTGGCCAACAATGCAGTCTCCTTTTGGATGGTTGTCATTTGCAACATTGGGTTTTGAAGAGTTTTGCCACAAACCACCAGGTCTAATATTGGTTACAAAATTAGATACAGTTTTGGTACAAAGATGTACATCGAGTGTACCTCGAAGTCTATCTGCAGCAGGGGAACTTCTTCTGTTACATTATTTTGTAATAGTTCTTGAACTTCCTGGTGAAGTATTTGTGTGTGACTTCGTTTTCACTGTAGGAAGTTTTTGGTAGCAGTTCTATACAATAACCATGCCTCATCAAGAGTAGCTCCTATTTCTGTGTTTTTATGAGCTTCCAGACACTGAGGTAGTCCGTTATATTGCCCCCTACTGGTGTTAAATGTTGAGGGAGCTAAGTGATTAAGTCATTTTGTGCTAATGACAGACCAACTTGAGGACGCTACTTGGGATTTTCCTCTACCTCTAAAGGTACTTTTTATCTGCTAGGCCTCTTTCCAAAGCACTGATTTGTGACTACCCATTCCTGCAGATTATCTCTGAATTTCAACAGTATAGGTCCATTTACCTTGATCTCGCCTATCTGTAGAACCTCCTCTTTTGAAGAGGCCTATCATGCTTTCAAGTGTTGTCATTATGTTCGGTTTGTTTGCCTTTTTTCATGGCTTCCTGAGAGTGATCGACTTCTGAGCCAAACAAGTGACTGCCACTGAAAAGGCATATCTATTATGTTTGATTAGACATTGGAGTTGAAACCTGCAGGGCATAACCATGCATGTCTACATAACACATTGCGGTTTCAAGTTGTATGCTAGCTGTGTTTGGAGAGTCTAGTGCCAATTTTAAGCATGGTCTGATATAATCCTCACCTCTTTTGCTATAGATTTTGCCCTCTTCTGAAATTCTTGGGGTAGGTGCTTAGTACTCTATGCCATCCCATTGTTAGTGTACGTTTTTTTTAATACATTGCAAGTGGCATTGCACAATTGAGTACCAGCAACTCTCTCTAGTTTTCTCCCTAGAGTCTCTTACTATCTTTATTTGAAGATGGACCTTGAGAAGCTGGGAACTATGCCCCTTTTAGGTTGAAGCCTACTGTATGTTATGTTATGTTATGTTATGATATGTTATGTTATGTTATCTTGTAGAGCGCGACTGCTGGCCCAGCAAGGGGGCGTCCCGGCGCTAATGCAGGAAAGACAGACACAGCAGAGGGCCTACCGGAAAACTAGGGGGCAGTGAAAAGTTAGGTTTGATGGCCTTTCTAAATGCTAAAGACATCTTGGGGACATTCAGAAAGCTTCCTAGGGAATGCATTTTGCTTGTTACTAACCATTGGCTTTGCGGTTTTTAACTCACATTTTCTGGCTTTTGATTTGCTTGCTTTATTTGTTTTAGGCTGTCCAGTGTCAGTTTGTCCCTCCCAAGGAGTAAAGCCTTTTCACACTCCCTCTCCTTGTATTCTTCCACGAGTGCTCCTTTCTGTAAACAGGACTGTAAATCTTGCTGTTATCTTGTCACATTTGCTAAGCATTCATATGTCCAATGTCAGGCTCTCTCTTCCAAAGGAGCTTGGTGTTTACTTTTCTTTCTCTGACTTCAAAGTGAAAGGATTTATGTGGAATTCTTGCCGGATACGGGGGGTAGGAATATATTTTTTTTCTAGCACACAACATTTACATGAACCGTGCAGGTATTTAAAAATATCGGTGCAAATGTAATGGCCATTTTAATTGCAAATGTGTTGTCTGTAATAGCAGTTAATTAACAGACCATGCATACTCCACTCTATGCCATTCAACTCTACTCTTCATCACTCCACACCACTACATTTCACTCTGCACCTTTCCACTTTACAACACTCTGCACCACTGTACTCTGCGTGACTGCACTCTACTCCACTCTGCATCACTCCACTGTGCCAGTGCATGCTATGCCATTTCACTCTATGCCTCTCTACTCTGCACCATTCTACTCTGTGCCAATGCACTCTATGCCACTCTACTCTACTGCACTGTACACCACTCCAGCGAAGGCCACTCCACTCTACTCTGAACAACTCCACTCTACGCCGCTCTGCAACACTGCACTCTACGTCAATGCACTCTACTCTGTACCACTCCACTGTATACACTTGCACTCTATGCCAATCCACTGGACACTACTCTACTCTGCATTACTGCACTCTACGCATTTCACTCTATCCCACTCTATGCCACTGCTCTCTACCCTGCGCCACTCCACTCTACGCCACTTCTCTCTACTCTGAAACAATCTACTCTACGCTACTGTACTCTACGCCACTTTGCACTTCTCCACTTTATGCCACTGCACTCTATGTAACTCTACTTTAAACCACTGCACTCTACCCCACAGCACTCTACTTTGCACCGCTCTAACCTACACCTCTGCATTGTACACCACTGATTTCTATGCTGCTGCACTTTATGCCACTGCTTTCTACACCACTATACTCTGCAACACTCTACACCAGAGCACCTTACTCCAGTCCACTCTGCTCTTCTCCACTCCATGGTTCACCGATCATTGCAGCAGCACTCTACGCCACTGCACCACTGTACTCAATGCCACTCTACTCTATGCCTCTCCACTCTACTGCACTGCACTCTGCAGCACTCCACTCTGCCACTGCACTCTACGGCACTATAACTCTATTCTGCTCCACTCTACACCGCTCTACTCTGCAACACTTAACACCACTGCACTCTATGCTACTCTACTGTACACTGAAAAACTGCACTCTATGCCGCTCTACTTTATGCCACTCTAGTCTACTCTGCACCACTCCACTCTACCCAACTGCACTCTACTTAGCAACACTAATCTACACCACTGCATTCTCTGATGCTGCATACACCACTGAATTCTATACTGTTGCACTCTATGCCACTGCACTCTACGCCGCTATACTCTGCCACACTGCACCAATACACTTTATACTAGTCCATGTACTGGAGTGGCATACAGTGGAGTCCCGTAGCGTGGCATACAGTGGAGTGGCACAGAGTAGAGTGGACTGGTGTAGAGTGCATTGGCATAGAGTGTTGCAGAGTGCAGTGGTGTAGAGTGCAGAGGCGTAAAGTAGACTGGACTAAATTTTTTCATAATATATATGCAGTCTTCATCCACACATTGACTGGCCATTCAGTGTTGCCTAGTTTTCAAAGTCCCAGAGGAAGGGCGTTGGAGGAGGGAGGGAGGGGAAATCGATGGGGCTCGACATGCCCATACTTTTGTAATTTTGAA
This sequence comes from Triturus cristatus, assembly GCF_964204655.1. Lineage (NCBI taxonomy): Eukaryota > Metazoa > Chordata > Amphibia > Caudata > Salamandridae > Triturus > Triturus cristatus. Next base: position 395,698,728 of record NC_140583.1, on the reverse strand, counting down.
AGAAAACCGTGATGGGGCATGGCATGCCCATACTTATGCAATTTAAAGAGAAACTTTGCTTCTTTCTGTCAAAAAGTAACTGTACTGGGAGCTGAAATGCTTCAGCTGCTGTGAGAGGCAGGGAGTTTCCTGTGCTGTGAAACCGAAAGCGAGCAGTTCGCTTTTGTCAGTGGTGACGTTCCTATGTGCTATGGGAACGAGGGGGATTTGGTCTCGAAAGAACAGCATCCGGAGAAGGAAAACTCTTTCTATGTCCGAAACAGAAAATAGAGTGAGGGAACTCAACATTGAGATTGCTAACCTCTTTAAAATGCTGCTGTTCATCATTGCTAAAGGTGAGTGGCGTAGAGGAGAGTGGTGTGGAGTGTCATAGAGTGGAATCGGCAAGAGGGTAGTAGAGTGGAGTGGCATAGAGTGTCAAGTGGGGGGACTAATTAGCATAAGCAATGCACATTGTTGTCACACGACATCACAGGAAGGGATGTCGCCACCCTGTGAGATCCTTCTTTTCAAAGGGAATGTGCTAGGCTTTCCTTCTTTGCTTCCTATGGCCACCTCCTTTGATAGTTACCCAAGTATTATCAAGACAAAGCCTTCAATTGCACTGGCAATGCTCAACAATTTGAGAAGGTGCAACAACAAACCTGGGACTGAGTGGCTCACTTCCATTCAAAGTGTTTATGAAGATGTTGGTAGGTATTTGCCTGACTTGAGTGTAATTACTTAGGAGGTGACTGGGCTGATCCAGATAAAACTGTCCCCATATGGCTCAACTGTATAAGTAAAACTCTTTAACACCTAAACATTGAAGAACATACACAAGTCTAACAATGTCATAATGGCATGAATCTTTTTTGCTTCTTTTCTTTCACAAGTCAATTTACACCTTGATATCATCACTTCATTGATTTTAACCTTCAGCCATGTGCTTGGTTTGCACAACTGACCTCAAACGCAAGGCCACTAGGTCAGTATTACCGAACTGTGGAACACAGTTTTTGCAGCTGTAACGTTTAGTAAACTTTCCATTCAACGGTGCCCTAGTGATGGACATCATAAGAAACATAGGTATTGTTGGAAAGTGTGTGTCCGATAAATCGTAGGTGTACCAAACATATGAAACACAAGAGATGCGAAAAAGAAATAGAGGATGCATGAAAGAGAGAAGGCAGAGTTTGAGGGAGTGTATGACCTCACAGTCAGGAGAGGGTATGAGAAGGATTTATGAGGGATAGTGGGTTTAAGAGAATGTGAACTGTGTGAGAGAGGGGACGTTTTAGTGAGAGGCAGGTGGGAGAAAGACATTGCAAGACTGTGTGTGAGACAGCAAATCAGAGAACATTTGGTGATAAAATCATAAAAGGGAGTGAAAAGCAGAAATAAAAGATGTGGAAAATGTATTTTAAAAATATTTTGAGAAAGGTCTGAAGGTGACGAGAGTGAAGAAGAGTGAGGCAAGTGTATGCAGCAAAGTGGAGGAAGGAAGCTCGCGGTGTGGAGTATGTAAGAGAGGATGTGTTTGAGATGAAAAGAGGGCGAAAAATAGGAAAAATAAATAATACGAAAGTTGGTTTTAAACAATATGGTGAAATTGTGGAAGGTGAGAGACGGGGTTGCAAGAAAGATGATTGTGTGGAGTGGATGGTGAAAGAAGAGGGTGAAAATATAAGTGAAGGTGAACGAAGGAGAAGAATAGAGGAATGACTGTGATGAGAAAAATAAAGACATGCGACAAGAAGGGGATAATGGAGAAAGGATAGGAGGAAGGAGAGATAAAGCCATAGATGTTGTACTGAAATGATCCCTCCCTCTAGCCCTTTTCACACACTGAGTATGGAATGTTTCTGTAAAGGTATGGCAAAGACCCCATTCTGTCAAAGTTCATTGCAAAATGTGCATTTGTGTACATCTCTATTACCAGAATAGTTGGGGCTCAGTACAATTGACTGATGTGTCACCATAGATTGGGGCTGAGGTACCTAGGCAAATCTGACTGTAAAATGTGATACTGGCGTACTGTTATCAGTATAACACTTGTCTAACCCACAAATGAATTACTACCCCTGTAGTAAGACACCCACAGCCTCAACCTGCATTCTAGTGGTGTTTTGAATACCACCAGTCTATGAGCTAAGGTTGGGGCTGCCTCTGGGCCTGATGTGCTGCTAAGCTGAAGAGCTGCAGTACCAGCAACAGAATGCATATGGTTGTTGAATTGCTTTATTCGATAATTAATACCATAAAAGCTCCTGCATCCATAAGATCAATATTATACAATTAAAAAAGAAACTTTTTTTTTTTTTTGGTACTTAAAAGAAATTTTAAAAGATTAAAAGACAGACTGTAGCGCAAATAATTAAAACAGTAATTCATGAAAGGGAGGATTCCCAATAGTAAACAGATTACTCGTTTCAATAGGTGATCTAGTATGCACAATTCATCCCCCCTACCCTCTTGAAAGAGTAAAAGTTACAAGATCATTATATAGCAGCATCATATATTTAGACAGCTTTGGTAATAGCTTTTGCTCGAATGATCCAGGCACAGCCCAGAAATTTAGCAACTCCACACACAAAAGCAGGCCTGGATGCGTCAGATCTCAAAATGCGAAGTGCAACTTGGTACTTCTTAGTTCCCACCTGAACACAGATCGATTTTAGCCATTTGTTCCTAGGCTGACAATAGGCCGGGCATACAAATAGGCAATGGGCTATGGTTTCTTGCTTATTATTACAACACGGGCAGCTTGGTGAAAGGTTTTTGGCTGGATCCCTTTGAGCAACTGTAGCATTTAGATATAGGGACCCAAACCGAAAAAGCATATACAACTTCCTGTCCATGGGAACTCTAATAAAATCAAAATAAGGTTCCAATTGACCAACTTGTTTGTGAAAAAGAAAATCCTCAGTTAATTTCCCATGCCTCGGGTGAAGTAGGAGCCGTTGATGTACCCAGTTCCAGTAGATCTTTTTTAGTTCCGCCTTTGGCAGATGTACTTGGTTCTCCCACGCATCAGCTAGGCCCAGAGACAATAAGAGTTCCTTAAGCTCTCTTAACCATTTTACCCTTTTGCCAGTGTCCAGAGTGATCAGTTCGCTAAGACCTGCCGCATAGTGGGATAACTCGGGGGTAGATCTTAGTCTAGCCCAATACAATAGGGGGCGTAATCTAACTATCTCGCTCAGCCTGTGTCTCCCCATGTCAAGTGCATATGGAGAAAAAAGACATATGTGAGAGAGGCTAATGGAATGAACAGGTGAATTGGGTAGAAGAAAGCAAAAAAGATAAGGATTTGTGGAAAAGAAAGGAAGGCGAGAAGGAAGAAATAAAAGATTAAATTAAAAAGGAAGGGATGAGGGAAGAGATGGTAGAGAGAGGAAGGAATGGATGGTGGGGCGAAGAAATAAGGAAGGATGGATGGAGTGGTTTTTGGAAAGTGGAAAAAAGAAGGGTGAAAGGAAGGTATTCATATTTATAAATATGATGTCCAAATACACCATGATATATGATGTATGTGTAATAATAACCTCGCATCTTCGTTGTTGAATTCACCCCATATGACCTCCCTCTCAACCCTGAGTCAGAAATATGTGGTCAGGCAGGCCTTGCAACCTAGGCCTGAAGCAACTGATTGACAGATAACAGGTGAGGGGAGACGCAAACTTTGGGCAAGCACGCAATTAGGAAAACCCATATCGATCAAACAGATAGGCAGCGACGCCACAATGGTCTATAGAGATTGGCCCCAAAAAAACACGTTGGCCGGAGGGGCACACATTCCCAAAACACCAGATGCCACACTATGTTAGGAACACTCAGCCAATTAGAAAACCGCATGCACACTGCACACAGTGATCACTAGCTCCCCATGCCGGACAGGTACCCACTGGCCCCACATTGTGTCCACGCATGGTCGAAACCCACCTGCGCTTTCTATCAAACAACCAGATTTATGGCCCAGTGACTAGAACCAGATTTCTGCCTCCGAAGGAATGTACAAATTGTTTTTATGATGTAATGTATAAAATGACAGCTGAAATCAATGTGATCTCATTCTCCTGCTATCCCACAACATAGAAAGCAAAATAAAATAGAATTGGTAAATGTGTGCCTTTTTTATTTTCATGCCTCTCTACTGTAATTTATCAATTTAAGTGAAGGAGTTGCAAGGAAGTACATGCAAGATCAATTTAACCATCTTGAGAATAGAAAGCTAAAATGGCCCTGCCAGAAATCACATTTTTAACTTGGAGATCATGGCTAACTTCCCAGCCATCAGGACTTCAAACTAATAACTTGCAGATCATAGCATATTTTATTTGCCCATATGATAAGACAGTAGGTAACTTCTAGGCATGCCATCACTATGATTCTGATCTCTGGGGAGCTTTCATGATGGCTCATGCAAAACATACAGAGAACATGCAATTAATACTTCTTAAACATTTTCTCTTCATTGCAAGGGGAAAAGCTACTTGATAGCTAGACAGAGGACTCCTATTCAAGCAGCAGGAACATCCAAGGAAGTGAATAAGAAGGTACGCATTTGTTTTTGAGTGATGGGTGAAGGGACCATGCCAAAGTTTGCCCACACTAACCTTTGTACAAGTAACTTGCAGAGCCTCATCATTGCTATATCACATACTGCAGCACTTTTGGAAGCACCTACTTAAAGCCTGGATGAGGTGGAATTACTTTCTATCCACTTACCACAAAAGTATTCTTTTATCCAAACGTATTTTATTTATAATAAAAGAAGATCTTTTTTAAAGATTTTTTTCAAACTACAAAGTCAAAACCTGCTGTACCTCATTCAGCTGTAAAATTGCAGCCATGTACTATTCATCAGCATACAGATTCTGAATTGTTTTATCTTAGGTTAAGCACAAATTTGACATGGATCATTTCCTGCTGCCAAAAGATGGTAGAAAGCTCAAGCAAAAGGCTGAAACAGAAACAGATGGAGAGAGAAAAGCTGCAAAAATAAGAAAATATGATGCCTTCTATTTGGATTTTGGTTTCACCTGCATTGTTGTTAGTGGAGAAATAGACCAGAGTGTGTGGTTTGTGGTGTGTACTTAGCTAACAACAGCTTGAAGCCAACCAAACAAAGGCGTTACTTTCAAAAGAAACATGGGTCTCTAGCAGGAAAAAGTAGAGATTGGCCAGGAAGTTGCAAGAGATAACTGAGCAGAAAGAAGGTGTGAAAAATGTGGCAAGTACACCAGCAAATGCATTAAAAGCATTATACCAAGTAGCATACCACATTGCCAAAAACATGGGCAATGGTGAAAAAGTAATTCTCTCAGTATTGCCTGAAGTGGCTAGGACAATGATGGGTGAAAAGCAGTAGAGAAGTTCAAAAGTATACCTATCTCAGACACAACATTTTGCTGCTGCATCTCTGACATATCGAAAGATATCCAGAACCAGCTCATAACCCGGTTGAAATCAAGTTAGTTTGCTGGATGAAGCAACTGATGTGTCACAGGATGCCAATTTAATTGCTTATGTTCGATACTGTTATGAAACACTATTATTGGAAGATTTTTTATTTTGCAAGCCAAACAAGGGGCGAGCAACAGGATCAGTTTGTTTGACATTATCAATGACTACCTAAGTATCCATGGATTAAAATGTCAAAACTGTGTTGGAGTCTGCACAGATTATGCTTCTTCAATGTGTGGTGCTAGGGCTGGCCTAAGAGCTAACGTGTTGAAAGTGGCTCCACATAATCTGTAGACCCACTGCATGATACACCGGGAAGCCCTTGCTGTTCGAAACATGGACAGTGAACTTGAGGATGTGCTGAATTCAGCTATAAAAATAGTACATTTTATAAAGACCCATCCCACAAGAGCTCGTCTATTTGCAATTTTATGTGCAGAAATGGGAGCTGAGGATGATGTTTTGCTGTTTCATACAGTGGTGTGGTGGTTATCCTGGGGGAAAGTGCTGACTAGCATCTTTGAATTAAGGAATAAAGTACGGCAGTTTCTTCTGTGTTTTGGACTCCAGCAAAAGAGGAACTATGCAATCCCCTCTGGCTTGTGCTTTTAGCATACCCTGCTGACATTTTCAAGAAATTAAATTCCCTGAATCTGTCTCTGCAAATCACTTCTTTTAACATGAATGAAAAAATAACTGCATTCAAAAAGCAGCTGGAATTATTGAGAAGATGAGTTGAAGATGGCCTGTTTGATCCATTTCCATGTTTAGCAGATGCTCTGGAGGAGACTAAATAAGAACTTCCAAGTGTTGCTGAGATAATAAAAAATCAGCTGACGTCTCACAGGGACACAGGGACAGTTTACGAAAGTATTGTCCTGAGGACAACGATAACTTCAATGATTGGGTTTGCAAACCATTTCTGGCAGAGGTGGGGAGCCATCTCCTGATTTGCATTCAGGAAGAACTAATGGATCACCAAAGTGACTGCACTCTTCAGATGCAATTCAGCAAAGTCTCATTGGGAGAGTTTTGGCTGAAAATGTCTACAGAACATTCAGCTTTGAGAGAAACTGTTATCAAAACTCTCTTGCTTTTTAGCTCATTATATTCATGTGGGATTGGGTTCTCAGCACTTGCGGTATTAAAGACTAAGTATCGTTTAAGACTGGATGCGGAGCACAACCAGAGGATGGCAGTAGCAAAAATCCATCCACAGATTGACCGTCTTTGTGGCGAAAAACAGGCACACCTGTCACATTAATGTTGGTGGTGCAATGATCAATCTATGTCAAATTATGTTATATGTGTAAAACAAAGCATCCTAGTAAAAACAATTAGTGCACATTTTAACTTGGAAATGTTTTATTTGAACTGTGTAATAAGCCTCTGTCATTTATCCACAGCCACTCACAAACCTGCAGTTTACTAAACATTCTTACTGTGTTTAACATTATTTGATGGATATGGCCTGGGATATGCGGATGGCGGTCGATTATGTAGTTTACCAGATTCCAAAAATCTTTGGTTAGGTGGTGGGTGGGTGGGGGGGAGGGGGCACAACATCTAAAACAATTCAGCTGGGGGGCTCAACCTAAAAAAGTTTGACGACCTCTGCTCTACACTGTAAGAGGAAACCTCTTCAAGGTCCAAATCAGAGGCTGTTCTCCCTGATCCTGCGGCAGTGTCTCTTCTTCTTCTGAAAACCCCATGCTCGCCATATTTGGTGGGGTTTTATTCTGCCTTTTCAACTCTGTTTGTCCCAACATGTCCGCTGTGCACTAATATGCCAAGAATTTATCTTAATTAATGCCTTTTGTTTGAAAAGTGAAAATGCATAACAATCCTCCAGATTATGGTCTCTTGTAAAACGGAACATGCATAGCAAGAACTTTCTGTTGTAGCTGGGTCCCAATTTGAAAAGCCTGCCCATGCTACCAAAATGCATTACATCTCAGAAATATTACTTCTGCTGTAAACCATACTCTAACTATGTTGCAAACCAATTGGAAAAACCACATCCTCGATCCAGCATCAATTTTAGGTGTTGATTACATGGTCTCTCGGTCTGTTGATGTCTACTTTGCCTTTGTTTTGTTCTTTCTGTGATAACTTCTCTGGAACTCACTCAACGCACCTCTGACACTCTATAACAGTGGCAGTGAGATCAGCTGAATTAGTAAACTCAAATCTCTGAACATTTATTTCACTAAATATGAAGCTCCAGACTGCCAAGACAACATATATTGAACCTGACTAGCAACATAGTACTGTATGAGGACCAGTAAGGCTATCTCTCCATTCTCCCACCAGAGACAGAGTGTAGATTACGCTATCCTTGCTGCATTGCTACCCCAGAGTAATTTCAATAATAACACAGCTAGCCTCTTATACATCATCTTGAATAGTTCAAAAGGCAGATGCCGCCATGTATACAGTACACTATCACCAGGAAAGGCTAGCTTTTATTTTCAGGAAGCAAAAGGGTTTTCTGGTAACCTCAATTATCAGGAAACCCAACTCATGTATAGACATATCCGTGATAGGATAAAACATGGATTTAGTTCAGTTCACTTGCACCGAGATGCCACTCCACATTCCTCTATGGCTGACATTTGTAGAAAGGCAAATATAGTAAGATGTTATCTGCGTAGAGTAACATAGTATACATTTTGTTGCAAATCACTACTCGTCTATCCATGAATATTTTCCTCAGTATCTGGGCCAGTGGTTCCTACATAAGGGCCAAGATCAAGGGTAACAATCGACCCTCTCCTTTTGTGTGCCTCCCTTGCATATTTCATCACAAAAAAATCATAATGTTTGTTTTAATATAAGCAGCAACACCTCTGTACAGTAGGGATATCTAATCTGTATAGTCTTGGCTTAGGCCAAAGTCATAGTACTATTATTGCTAAGTAGTTATTTGTACAGCTCAACATATACCCCTAGGAGCCTCTTTCTCTTTCAAGAGTTTTAAGTAAGCACCAAGATCAGCTCAGATTGCGGTTACTAGCAACTTACTAGAAGAATAATGTTGTCCTTCCACGAGTTGTCTGTGCAGAGTCCCACAAAATTGACCCTATTGTGAGAAGTTGGCCTGATATATGCTGTCCACTAGTTATAGTGGGCACCTTGTATCAGTCCAAACAACCCCTTATTGGTTATAGGTCAAAGACAACCTATATTGAAAGCTATCCTAGTGGTAGCTATGGAGAGCAGCCTTCAGGCTATGTCTTGAAGGAATGTAAAGAAGCTTGTTTTACCAGTCTGTAATCTCTTGAGTCACTAAATGAAAGATATCCACACCAGGTATATATATAAAATATATGTATTTATTACTAAACACACCCTCCTAGTCTATTTATGAGACTAGAGGTCAAAACACATAAGTTACACTTCAATAATCACAGTAAAATAGCACAAATACACGTCAGGCCCTAGGGGCGAGCTAAACCATATACTAAAATAATGGTATAAGAACCACGACTAAACTAGACTAGACACAAGGCCTAGAGCCTGTAGAATCGCTGGTACCCCAAGGAACCACCCAAGGTAGTGACAGAGCGGACCCACAGGGGCCAGGTGCAGTGTGTGAACACAGCCGCGAGCTTATATGGGGAAAGTCACGGTTAGATTTTTAACGATTAGGGACACTTAGAAATGAGTCAAGACCAAACCCTTTTGGACTTAGGAAGTTCTATGGCTAGCACCCACGGGAGCACCGGAGTACTCGTGTTACCTCACCCAGGGAAGCCGGGTGCATAGGTGTCTTTTGGTGTCGGTCGCTTCGTTGATTTCAATGGGAGCTGGCGAAGAAGTGCTGCTGCCGTGAAGATGCGACGTGCCCGAAGAGATCCAAGCCTGGATCGAAGATGAGAAGAACCTGAAAGCAGAGGGGACAGAGTCTGGGTCACTAGCCAGTGACCAGGAAGGCGATGGATAGATGCCCACCGATGTCGGGTGATTTCAGGTGAAAGAGGTGAAGATTGACTCTTCAGCCACGAGGACCAGGAGGCGTCGAGGTCAACCAGGAGCTGGATTCGAGCTGTCCCATGAAGGATTTCGAGTGCTGCAGTATCAGTGCCCAGATTGGAGACAACAAGCCTTGGCAACAGCAACCCACGCAGAAACAAGAAAAATGCTTCGGTGCAGACCAACAAGGTCTGTGGGACTCACCACTTGGTAGGGAGTTGGGGCACGTCTGGAGCAACCAGGGAAGCCCAAGAAAATTTAAAGTCACCCCCTCAGGGACCCACCAGTCAACGGACCAGGGATCACGAAGGGACCTCGAGACGAAACACAAAATTGCGGCCCACGGGTCACCCAGAGTGACCAGACCGACAATCTTCGGTGGATTCAGTGCTCGAGATGGAGGCTATAAGTCAGCTCAAGCACGACTTCAGGAGACGTCGAAAAGTCAATGCACTTGCAAAAGTGCACGGTAACCAGGAGTTCTGGTTCCACGCTACTCACGAGGGCAGCGGGTCTCTGCTTTGCTGGGGACTCGGGTCGGCCTCTGAGATGTCTGGAAATCTTCTTCCTGGGCTGCAAATACTTCGGAGTCCGGTGGGAGCTTCGATAATGCAGACCGGCAAATTGCTTCGTTGGTGCCTGCCAAGCAGGGGAGTCACTCCTTGACCCCAAGGGAGATTTCTTCAGTCCTCTGGTCTTTAGCAGAGCGTCGAAGGTCCAGGATTTGGCTTCAGAGTTTTGTCCAGGGTAATCTAAAGTTCTGGTTACAGAGATTCCTTACTTATACCTATGGGTTGGACTAACTCTGGGGACCCACCTATGGGAGGGTTTGGAAAGAGGGGTGGCTACACCCATTTCCTTTGTCCAGTTTCGTGCCAGAGCAGGGGCTGAAAGCCCCTGAACCGGTCTGAGCTGGACTATGCACAGGGACATCAAATGTGCCCCCAGTGCAGGACTTCAAACCAGTCAGAGAGTGCTCCCACCCAGCCCCAATACACATAATCCTGTCCGGGAGATGGTTACACCTCCCTGTGACAGGAAACCTATTGTCCAGGTCTCCCCTGCCGGAGTTTCGGTCAGCAGTAGGAGGCCAGACTTGTTTCTGTGGCTGCAGCATCCATTTTGTGATGCCAGGGCACTATTACGTTTCTACCGGGTATACCAGTGCTGCCATGTCTCTCCCTCTAGAAGGGTGGGATCATACTCCCACACTAGTTACTGATGTGGGGTTATGATTCCAAGGTGTTCGACGCCAAACACAGCATGTTTCCGTGCAGCCAGTCCAAAGTTAGCATTTTCCGTTTGGTTATAATGCACTTAAGAGTATATGGTCAGGCTGCACTACAAACAGCATCAGAGAAGGGTCTCCGAATGCTGCAGAGGGGTGTACTAATCATGCAGGGGTACCCTCTCACATAAGAACCAAGCACTCTGCCTTCAGGATTGATAAGGCCTGCCATAGGAGTCACATAGGTTTATATGTGTGTATACATATAGTGATATAGGTAACCTATATCACAGTAAGGGGTGCATGCACCACCTTACCCAGGCTGCAGTAGCAGACCTGTGGTGTCATTTTGCGTGGCTTTCCAGGGGTGGCATAATACATGCTTCATCCCCTTGTAGGCCTCTGGGGTACCTATGCCCTGGGTACATAGTGTACCATATACTAGGGACTCACAAGGGTACCTCAGGATCCAATTGGAAGTGTACCTTAAGTACATGGAATCAATTTATAAGAGAAAGCAGATAGGCTGGGGACCTGAATAGCAAGTTCCCAGCCAAACTAAGTCAAAAACCATCAAAACACCAGAAAAAAAGTGGGGGCAACCATGCACTTAGATTCCACCTTCCTACACCTATCTCCATATTTCTTAAATTTAAACATAGCACCTATGGCTGAGTCACTGTCCTCATTTGGTCTAAAAGTATACACCTGTGCAGATGACACAGCTTTATACTTCACAATTCTACCTTGGATGCTCAAACAGTACAAGACTGTCTCTTGATGGTGCGCAATTGGATAGGGCAACATTGGTAGAAGAATAACAGTGATAAAAACAAAATCCAAATTTATGGCAGTAAACAATCTTTGGAAAGATGATGGTGCTCTGTATACATTTAAGTTGAAATGCGATGGTCTTGCTGAAATAGCCATATTATAATATGAATCACCTGTGTTAGCACTTCAGTTCTTTCTGGTAATTCTATTCCTGTAGGTTTACATGAAGGCAGGAGCATTCTGAATAGTCTATGTCTTGAAAACAGGTGGTATTGGAGTTCTAATTGAGGCAATTAGAAATCTAGCTGGCTTCCGGCTGGCCACCACAGAATTGTAGTGCAGTAAACTCAACCTGAATCATCTCGAGATGCCAGAAATTCTTTGTGAGAAATTGGGTTGTTGGTTGACTGGGCTGTGAGCCCTGATCAGGCAGCAGCCAGCCCCAAATTAACCTGTGCTCAACCCTCTGGTAGGTTGGCACAGATCAATCAGGCTTAACTTAGAGGCAAAGTGCAACACTTCAAACAGTAATAACGTGAAAACACCACGCAGAAGGGATCCCACACCAAGTTCAGAAAATAGAAATTCTTATAATAAATCAAACAAAAAAAACAACAAAAATCTAATCAGTGTAACCAAAGATATTCAATTTAAAATATTTGAGTCAAAATAGCGCCAAAAGCACAAACCGTCAAAAATGGATATCTGGTCGCACATGACCAGGAAAAAGTCACAGGTCCAGGCCAACCGCGATGAAACACTGGCCAGTTAAAAGGCCCCAGTTAGTCCCTTAAATTCTGGTTTGCGGAGAATTGTTAGGATTGCATCAAAGATGCATTGTGCAGCTGAAGTGATGCATTTCTTCCGAGATTTGGCGAGGCTGCAATGCGAGGGCCTGCGTTGGTGTCGAGTGCCCTGCCGCCGGGGCTTGTGATGCAAAGTCAGGTGTCGAGGATACAGTTTGCAGTCAGGACAATGAGTCGGTTTTGAAGAGCTGCAAGGCTGAGATGGGGAGTCTGGCGACATCATCGAGGCTACCGTTGATGACGGATGCAAGGGCCTGCACCAAGGATGTGTTGTGCAGTCAGAGCGATGCAGCAGTTCCAAAGAGCTGCGATGCGGGTCTTTGAGATGGGTCCAATCCACACAGCTGTGGTGATGCCTCAGTTTTGCTTGGGTTTGCACCGCACAGCAGAGGGGATGTGTCGGTTCTGCTGGATCCACAGAGGCTGGCAGAGCACCTTAAGCCCACTTCCAAGGGTCCCGGATTGGGGTGGCACAACTTGGTAGGGTAGACTCACAAATGGCAGAGTCCATTTGCAGAGGCAAAGTTGTGTGAACCATGTTGTGTCCCTGAGACTTCAGATCAGGAGGCCAACCAACTAGCCCTTGGAGTCACTCAGAGTTCTAGGTTCAGGAGATGCAAGTCCAGTCCTTCTCACCAGGCAAAAGGGCAGCAGGTCAGCATAGCAGGGTAGCGGTTCCTTCAGAGCAGCAGTCCAGCAGAGTGGCAGTCCTTTCAGTAGCACAGCAGTCCTTCTTCCTGGCAGAGTATTCACATGCGAAGAACTGTACTGAGGTGGTGCTGTACTGTTAAATGGTAGCGGCAGTTTCAGTTGATAACCTTTCAAGTATTTGCCCGGCGGTAATCGCCTCTCATACCACTCGATAATTTACCAATAAAAGAGGCAGGCGCCGGAGACTGGAAGGCAGGAAACAAAGTTTTATTCCGTCGGAGCAGAACACATCAGATCAGACAGCAAGGTATCGTCACGAGGTGCTCTAACCGCATCTCTGAGACCTGGTCTCTTATACACCGGTTTATTGCTTTATTACATATAGTACATTCTTGAGATTCTCTTGATGCCTGAAAGAACATCCCCTGAAGCCCCGGCTCAGATCCGATCCCACACATGGTTACAGTAGAGGTTCCCACCCTACCCGCAGTGGGAGATGGCTATCGCGCAGCAGGGAATTCCGCTAATTCCCGGGGGTGTGTGCAACCGGCCGGGTCTCAGGGGGTAGGGGCTTTGATCTACTGTAATCCCTTTGATGCGGGGTGTTTCCCTTACAGTAGGGGCAATAAACTGCATCCGCAGGGCTAGGTGATGGCCTGGGACCAGTTCGGACAATGGGGCGCAGAGGAAGGGGGTTATCAAAGGAGAGGCATGACCATGTATGGGATGTCGGTCGGATGTGGTTCCGTAGCAGGGTCACGCAGAAGGAGAGGGTTTATGGCCTGTATGAGAGAGCGGGGGTGGCCGGCGCGCGGGGGATGCTCGCAGCGCCGGGGGAAAGCGCTGGCGATCGAGAGTGAGCGGGGAGAGAGAGTGGGGTGCCTAAAATGGCGACCGTGCATTTGCTATGCGTGGCGCTGGGGAGAGGCAAGATGGCGCAGATAATGTTCAGTTTGCACGCTAAATTTCCACAGTCCTCCCTTTTAACATGTCTCGCCAGCTTGCCTAGTTTGGATCTATCCCCATAATACCCCGTACCTCCATCTCATTCAGAGCTTTCATCCGCTCAGTTTCAAAGTCCAAAGTCTTAGGGCAGATGCAGTTCATAAAAAGCGAACATAAAGGTGGCAGACACTGAATCCCCAAGCAACATCCACATAGTATCATGATTGGTATGAGGATAAATGAAAACAGCCTCCATCCCCAACCTTTAATAGTGTCCCAAAACCAACTCCCCAGTGACCATTCTTCTTGCTCTTGATGGACCTCTGTGGACAGTCTGTGGAGGTGTTCAATTGCTTTGTAGACTGAGGGTGAGTTATCCGGTACGTAGGTACAACAGCTGGACCCAATGATGCGGCATGCTCCTCCGCGATCAGCCAGAACCACATCTAGAACAAGGCGGTTCTGGAGAGCCACCAGGCGGACGGCCTGAAGCTCAGCGGTGTTGTTGGCGAGGGCGCCAGCTGTAATGTTCATTGCTGTTTCGACTGCCTGGGTTAAGTGGCGGATGGCACGGCTGTTTGCCATCGGACCCCAGAGCGGAACAAGACCCTTTACTGCGTCCATGAACTGTGCTCCGGTGGAGTCGGTTTGTACAATGTCTTTGGCACGTTTCTGTCGGTGATGGTTTGCTGGAGCCACATACGTCGGAGGAAGGACAAAGGCGATGTAGCAGGTGCCTCCCCAACCTTTCGGGAGCCAGGTGTAGGCCTTAGTACCACAGACGAAGTACATATTCGGGGAGGCAACAAAGGAGGGTGGGTCAACTGAGTCCAATGTTCGGGTGATGAGGCAGGAGCTGTGGCCCACCAGCTGTGCCCCCAGGCCTTCGAGGCATACAGATCCAGTGATGTTGATGACGGACAGGGCCACTGTTAGGGTGGCGGCTGTCCGTTTTCGGAGGTAAGAGAAGGTGGGTCTGGCTGGATTGTTGAACACTTGCATTTCAATTCGTTCTTTGGCGGGGATGTCCATGTGAAAGGAAGTGTTCGATCTCAGAGGGCAGAAGAGGGCGGAGGTTCTACCACTTTTGTTCAGCCAGAACCCATGGTAGAAGTGTGACATGGTTCTGCCGGAAGTGGCATTGTCCTTGTAGCTCTCCTGCAGGAGGATCAGCCAGGCGAGGCAGGAACCATGGACAGAAAAAGGTGAAGGGATGAAGGGGATTGAGTGCCCAGTGGCATGGGGCAGCAATCCACAGATCCAGCAGTTAGTGGCGTTGGTGGCAAGATTGTGTTGGTGGAGCAACTGCACAAAAGAGTTATTCCAGAACTCCTTACGCCTTTCTCGGAGTTGGGGTGAAAGTGAGATCAGATGGTGTTCTTTCGTGGTGGTAGGTTGAACGGTAGTCAGCAATGTCTTATGAGCGGGTGTGCTCTCCTCCATGATCCAGAAGGTGATCACGAGGAGAAGGCAAAAGAGAAGGGAAATGAAAAGCGCTATTGTCTTAAAGCTGTGCATTCGGTCAGTCTTTGGGTTTTTGAAGTGGATCTTCGGACGTCCGGTTGCTTCCATCATCTTCATGTCGGGCGCTTCCATCACCTTCAAGAGACTCGGTAGCGGGCAGAACCACAGACTTTGTTTTAGTTTCTCTCCTGGTGGCCTTTGAGGTGACTAGGCTACCGTTCTGAGATTTCCACTCAGCCTGTGGTCTGCTTAGCCGAAGTTCTCTCCTTTCGTCGCAAGTTATACCCTTCTTTGGATGGCACAGTGGGATCGGGATATTCAATCAATTCAAGTGTCTCTGTATCCGGGCAGTGGCTCAGGGATGGTCGGTCTTTGTCCAGAAGAACCTCTTGGGCGGTGATGTTGTCCGTGGTTGTCAGGGTCGGTGATACCTTCTTGCAGTGGTGTGCATGCAGCCAATTGCGTTTCCCCTCCACTCGAAGAGCTGTTCGGGTGGTGATCAGGACTTGCAGGGGGCCCGTCCACCGGGGCTCCAGACTCTTGGTGCGCTGGAAGTTACGCACTAAGACAAAGTCACCGGGTTGGATGTCGTGTCCCGGGCCCCTGGAAACATCGGGAATGGCGTGCAGCACCTGCTGATGGATAACAGACAACGTCTTAGTTAGGTTATACAAATAGTCAGACATGAGGACGTCCGGGACGTCGTGGATGGATGTTGGTTTTGGTGCAGTCCAAAGGTTCATGGGCCGCCCAAAGACGACCTCGTAGGGGGTTAAGTGGTGTTTGGTGGGGGTGGAACGCATTGATAGCAATGCTAGTGGGAGAGCGTCTGGCCATCTTAGTCCTGTGGTGGCGACTATTTTTGCCATCTTAAGCTTCAATGTGGCATTGTGTCGCTCAACCAGGCCTGCAGATTGGGGATGGAAGACCGCATGGAACTTCTGTTTTACACCCAACCCTTTTAAGATGAGTTGGATAACTTCAGCTACGAAGTGGGGGCCATTGTCACTCCACAAAATTCGACAAAGGCCGTATCGGGGGAAGAATTCCTTCAGCAGTACTTTTGCGGTAGTCATAGCGGTGTTGTCATGGGTTGGGTAGGCTTCCACCCACTTGCTGAAGGCACACACAACGACAAGTACATACTTTAAACCTTGGCACCTTTCTAGCTGGACATAGTCCATTTGTAGGACTTCAAAGGGGTGATTGGGGACCCCAAACCCTCCCCGGGGTACAGCAGTTCCCTTCCCAGGGTTGTGTTGGAGGCATACTAGGCATTGTTGGACCAGACGTTTGGCTGAGTCTGGTATTCTGTCGTTGTGCCAGACTTTGGAGATGAGTTCGATCATGGGGGCAGACCCTATGTGTGCGGGGGAGTGTGCCATGGTCAGCATGGGGATCAAGTATGAATCTGGTAACAACCATTTGTTCAAGTCTTTGGTTCGCCAGCAACCGTCATCGTCCTTCAATCCCACCCGGGCCCATTCAGTTAACTCGTGTGGTGTGCTGGCTAGTTGGATATCCCTAATTGTTTCCCTAGTATCCTTCCATTTCTCAGTTTGTGACCTGGTCACGTACATACGGGTCGTGGACCTATTTTCGGCTGTGGTTCGGGCAGTAATGTCAGCCAGTGCATTTCCCTGTCCTATAATGTCTGTCACCTTCTTGTGTGCCTGGCATTTGATCACAGCTAACCGTGTGGGGAGGAGGACTGCTTCGGTCAGGGCAGAGACTAGATCTCCATGCAGGATGGGTGTGCCATGAGAAGTCAAGAATCCCCTCTCTTTCCATAAGAGCCCGAAGTGGTGAACTACCCCAAAGGCATACTGACTGTCTGTGTAAATGTTTGCAGTTGTCCCTGCTGCCAGGGTGCAGGCTCGTGTGAGGGCAATTAGTTCAGCCGCCTGTGCGGATCGCTGTGTGATGCGGGCTGTCTCAACAACTGTTCGAGCTGTGGTGACTGCATAGGCAGCTGAGGTGGTGCCATCAGGGAGCTTGATGCATGAGCCATCCACCCATAGTTCTCCGTCAGGGTCCGGGAAGGCAGTATCCCGGAGGTCAACCCTACTCTTGGTTTGTTCGTCGGTGAGGGTCACGCAATCATGTATAGGGGATGCATTGGGGTCAGCGTCAGGGAGAGGTAGTAGAGTAGCTGGATTCAGAGTGGTGCATCGTTTCAATGTGATATGGGGTGCAAGCAGAGTCAGTTCATACCCAGTCAGTCGTGCGCTAGTCAGGTGTTGAGTCTTGGTTTGGTTCAGGAGGGTATCAACAGCATGGGGTACCAATACTGTGAGGGGGTTCGAGAGCACGATCCCCTCACTTTGCCGGATAGAGACAGCAGCGGCGGCTACTGCTCGAAGGCAGGCGGGCAAAGCTCTGGCTACGGGGTCAAGAGTGGCAGAGAAGTAGGCACAAGGGCGTTGCTTAGGGCCTATGGACTGGGTTAGGACAGACAACGCACATCCCTCCCTTTCGTGGGTGTAGAGGGGGAAAGGTTTAGTGTAGTAAACGGTAGGCTTTCTCATCCCCCTCGCCTTGCTTCTTTACAATGGGTAGGATAGGGCTGTTGCAAACATTACTCACTACTTCTTCTACCACTCCTGCCTCGACTAGGGACTCGATGATTTCCACCAATGCCTTCTCGCCTTCGGGTGATATCCGATACTGTGGAAGCTTTGGGAGCACTGCGTCCGGTCGGACGGTTATGTGTACCGGGTCGATCACCATGCGCCCTACATCTGAGTCGGTTTTAGCCCATAGATGTGAAGGTAATGTGTCGAGTAGGGACATGTCAGCGTCGGTTATAGAGACCATACGCCGTGTGTGACAGGGTCTGGACAGATCTGGGTTATCGTGTAGGATGACTCGAACTCCGTCTGGGGAGCATCTGATGGTAGCTCGAAAATGTTTTAGCAAATCAAGTCCCATAATAGCATCGGGGGTGTTGGAGGAGAGCAGAAAGGTCGTGTCAGTGGTGTTATCGTCTAAGTCAAAGGAGATTGGTGCTGATAAGGGGTTAGTGGAGGGCGTTCCATCGAAGCCTATTGAGGTTACATGTGAGCCAGACAAGGGTGCCCTAGGGATCAGTCGTTTGGATAACGCACTACGTGTCGCCCCAGTGTCTACCAGGAATGGGGATTTTGTGCCCAAGACCTTAGCAGTGACGTAAGGGCCTTGCTGGTCAACACGGAGTTCGACTGGATCCCTCCCTTGCCCCTGGCGGTCCTATGCGAAGTCATGGGTGCTTTCATAGTCGGACTGCTGACACTGGTTTTGTCGGGGGCGATCAAAGGTGTTTGGTCTGCCTGGCCTGTCGTTGATGGTGTTGTTCGTGTGCCCTCGTCCCTGTCCTCTATTTCTGGGGTCATATGCTGTGTCTCTGGGGTCCCTATTCTTGTTCATTTCCAGAAGGACCGGGCACTGGGATTTCCAGTGTCCGAACCCTCTACAGAACGCGCATTGATTCCCATCTAAGTCCCTCCGTCCGTTGTAGGGTGCAGGTGTATGGTCTCTAGGGGGTAGCTTTCTAGGGGCGGTTGGTTGGTAATTCTCTTTTGGAGGTTCTCTTCCTATGGTCACCCCTTGCAACTGTGCTATCATTACCCTCTCCTTTAGTTCCTTTTTCTTCTTCTCTGACGCCCTATCGTTCTCGTTCTTCTGGTTTTCGTAGTATTGGGCCATCTGGAGAATTGCTGCGGGTTTGGAGGCTGCCCAACTACTCTCGCTGGTCTGTAGGTTCTGGGAAACTTCTTGTGACAGACCCTTTACATAATTCTGGACAAAGAGGTGGTGTCCGGTTGCGGTGGTCATGTCTTGGCCACTGTAATCGGAAAACACAGTCTCGAATCGGGAGAAGTATTCAGACACATCTTCCTGGGGTTTCTGACGGCAAGCCGTCACTATCGACCAGTCTACCTTTCTTTCTGGGATTAGAGTTTTCAGCTTTTGTACAATCTTGTCTGGGAGCTCTAAGATGGCTTTCGGGGGTTTCTGTCCCGGTTCTCGCTGTTTATCTATGGTATCGAGTTGTACCCAGGTATATCCGAACGGCTCAGCGTGGTCAACTTTCCGGATTTGTTTCCACACATCAGCCGGCAGACATAGCCCAAAGAACAAGTCGATATCTGCTAACGTCATTATCGTTGAGCCTAAGGCTGTACCCAATTCCGTGTAGAAGGCAGTCGGGTTCTTTCTTAAGTCGGGTAGAGTCTTTCTAAAAGTCAAAATATCTTGTCGGTCCCACGGCTGATAGACCCAGTTATATACAACCCTTCCCTTCGCATCTGGGTTGTTGATGTCGTCGTGTGTTCCCTGACCCCGTGGGGGGACCCAGTAGGGGGCAGCTTCTTTAATGGGCATCATGGCATCGGCCCTTCCTCCCTGGGGATTAGTTGCTATGGGGGTTTCTGTTTTGGTGGTCTGTCCATGTTCTTTGAGGTGTCGGTAGACCTCGAGTGTACGAGTGAAGAGGTTCGTTACATCGCCCTCTCTTTCTTCCCCAATGTCTACCTTCCTATATAGGGCCGCTAAGCCTTCGGGACCTTTATCGTGGTACCTATCCTCATATGCATTCAGGGCGTGATAACAGAGCCGTACGACGAAGTGTCGTCTGCGGCTGTCGGCATACGAGTTATACACGTCTGTTATATACTCCTCACTTTCTTTTCGTTCCACCAGCGTCCCTACTATCTTGTCAATTCCTGCTCGTTCATCCTTAGTTAATCGATTCATTCTGGTGGACTCTTTCTTTCCTATCTCATGGTCGTCTGGCGTTGTAGTCGACGTTGGGTTCGGCACAAGAGGCTCAGCCGGCGCGGAGGCCGTGAGGGCCGAGGCCCCTGTACTGCTTTCGCTCGTGTTCGGGGGTTGTGGGTGTTGCACTATTGATTGGGAGGGTGCATACGGAGGGGGCATGTAAATGATCGGGGGACCTAACAGTAACTCGTCATTCGTTCGCTGCTTGGAGGACAACTCAGGGTAGAGCAAAGAAGGGGTCCTAACAGCGTACTGGCCTGAGGTTTCGGGCTCCTGTCTTAGTTTAGTTTCCCTTCTCTCCTTTATGTCTTCTTCTAATTTTCTAGCGGCAAGGTGAGCTGCCTTTCGTAATTCCTTTTCTGCTTTTACTTCTTCCCTCTTTTTCCGTTGCGTCGCTTCTTTGCGCCACATGCCGATACTGTCAAGCATAGTAGGCGTCGTCTTATTGCTACGCAGAGCTATTTCTAGCGCTTCTATCTTATGGTCGTCGAAGGATCCCATCAGTGGCCACTGACTCTCGGGGTCCTTCTTTGTATATTTATGCCATAGCTTGGTATAAGCTACGGCGACTAGTCCATATTTAGTGAACATGTCCTTATTAGGGGTGCCCTCCAGTGGAGCCGGATGGTTCACCTCTAATAAGCGGTCCGGGCAGAACCAACTACCAATCAGTGGGGAGAAGATAGGCATGACGGGTTTCAACGGGGACAAAAGTCAGCACTACCTATCTTTTCACTGCTTGCAAAGACTAGACAGAATATCTCTATTCTTCGTTATTTGCAAGCAGAGAATACCTCCAAAGAACCAATATCGAACAACTAGTGTTCGGACAATCAATCAATCAATCAATCAATGGGAGATAAAGATAGGCATGACGGGTTTCAACGGGGACAAAAGTCAGCATTACCTACCCTTCACTATTTGCAAAGACTAGACAGAATATTCCTATTCTACGTTATTTGCAAACAGAGAATATCTCAAAAAGCACTATTCTCCAAAACAATCAATGTTCGGACAATCAATCAATGGGGAGATAAAGATAGGCACGACGGGTTTCAACGGGGACAAAAGTCTGCGTTACCTACCCTTCACTATCTGCAAAGGGAGAGAGAGAGAGTATTTCTACTCCTCCCCGTTTGTAGACAGCGAATATCTCAAAGAGAACAATCAATGAGCACAATCAATGAGCAATACTAGTATTTCCAAAGCATCAAACAATCAATCAATTATTTCTCAATTTGTCGTGTATCACGACCTTACCCGGACCGCGTGGACAGTTTCTCGTCTTCCGCCTCCAGCGCCCGATCGTCCTCTACTCTCCGTATTTGCCGCGGCACTCCTGATGGTTCCCAGTCAGGACCGTAGATCACTCGAGAGAGGTCTGCTCGGAACCAGTGAAGTTCGGATGATCGGCTGCCAGACGAGGGTCTATTGGGCAGGAGCTCTCCCGATCGTTGCAGTCGTTCACTCTGTCGTCGGGACCTCTCCCACTGGATCCACGTGTCGCTGATGGGCCCCACGTTGGGCGCCAATTGTTAAATGGTAGCGGCAGTTTCAGTTGATAACCTTTCAAGTATTTGCCCGGCGGTAATCGCCTCTCATACCACTCGATAATTTACCAATAAAAGAGGCAGGCGCCGGAGACTGGAAGGCAGGAAACAAAGTTTTATTCCGTCGGAGCAGAACACATCAGATCAGACAGCAAGGTATCGTCACGAGGTGCTCTAACCGCATCTCTGAGACCTGGTCTCTTATACACCGGTTTATTGCTTTATTACATATAGTACATTCTTGAGATTCTCTTGATGCCTGAAAGAACATCCCCTGAAGCCCCGGCTCAGATCCGATCCCACACATGGTTACAGTAGAGGTTCCCACCCTACCCGCAGTGGGAGATGGCTATCGCGCAGCAGGGAATTCCGCTAATTCCCGGGGGTGTGTGCAACCGGCCGGGTCTCAGGGGGTAGGGGCTTTGATCTACTGTAATCCCTTTGATGCGGGGTGTTTCCCTTACAGTAGGGGCAATAAACTGCATCCGCAGGGCTAGGTGATGGCCTGGGACCAGTTCGGACAATGGGGCGCAGAGGAAGGGGGTTATCAAAGGAGAGGCATGACCATGTATGGGATGTCGGTCGGATGTGGTTCCGTAGCAGGGTCGCGCAGAAGGAGAGGGTTTATGGCCTGTATGAGAGAGCGGGGGTGGCCGGCGCGCGGGGGATGCTCGCAGCGCCGGGGGAAAGCGCTGGCGATCGAGAGTGAGCGGGGAGAGAGAGTGGGGTGCCTAAAATGGCGGCCGTGCATTTGCTATGCGTGGCGCTGGGGAGAGGCAAGATGGCGCAGATAATGTTCAGTTTGCACGCTAAATTTCCACAGTACGAGGTCAAGATTTATGCCCAGTTGTGCCTTTGAAGTGGGGAGAGGCTTCAGCATGTCTTTGAAGGGCACAGGTGTCCTGGCCACAGGTAAACTACAGGGGGTAATCAGTTCTTTGCGTGGAGACAGGACACAGCCTAGTCAGGTGTAAGTGGGGCTGGCCCCAGCTCCTCCCTCCCATCCTGCCAGTGAAGGCTCATCCAGTCACACATAAGCTCTCCATTGTGTGTCGCCGTCTAGGAGCAATATACAAAGCCCAACTGTCACCCACACCCAGTCGTGTGACCCAGAGCACCAAATGGCAAGAATATGCCAACTTTCCAAAATGGGCATTTTCAAAATTGTAATTTAAAATCCAACCAACATAAGTTAGGATTTTAAATTGCAATTCCAAAGACACCAAACATGAAAGGGTCACCTGTTCCCATTTGGAAATTACACTTATAAAATATAATAAGGTAACTCCAGTGTTATCCAATGGGAGACATAGGCCTTGCTGTAGTGGAAAACAAATTTAAGAGTTTTTCACTTTCAGGACATGTAAAATGTGAAAGCATATGTCCAGTTTTTTAATACACTGCACCCTGCCCTTGGGGCTGGCCAGGGCCTACCTCAGGGGTGACAAATGTGAACCATATCAAGATTGGCATGATAGCAAAGCTAACAAATTGAATTGTACACCGTCAAAAGGCAAACACAGACCTTGTCACGGGTATGGCAGCTTTTATTATAGTGCAAAGCCTGAAAATTGTTTTGCAATCAGAGATGATTGCAGGAGAAGCGGCAGGTTACTTTGCATAGATGTGCAGAGGATGGTGGAAAATAATGTTTTGAGCATTGGAGAAGAATTGGGGACGAAGAATAGGTCCTTTCGAGAAAAGAAGCCAAGAAGCATTCCTCATTTATTTAGAAATCTGTTTATTGAATTTTAAAATTTGCAGCAAGAAGATTATACAATGCAGTGCAGAATGGCAAAGAGCATAATTACAGCTGATACACAGTAAGGACTCGGAGCATGCCACATATAAGCATAACACTTTACGCCAATTGAGGAGCATTCAGTATGGACTAAAGTTGTGACCCGTGAGTCTGTAATGACCACTACCATCACGCGTGTTGTTGCAGTCACCGTGTCAGTTGAGGGCAGCAAGTCACCGCCTTATTCACTATAGACGCGTGCTGCCCAGTGTACACCCAGATCAATAATCAAACAGCCTTGCGCACCCATACTGCAACTGGGGAACTGGCCTGCTTGCCACAGAACAACGAAAACAACATCTAACAGCAGCTCTCCTGTCTCAATTCTAGGCGTCCTTCTCCCTCAAACCCCCCCTCCCGTCGAGTCCCCCCCCCCGGCTCCCACCCCAGGAACGTCATGTGTAGGAACATCCGGGCTGCGACGCGCAGGAATGCCAGAATCCAAGCAAATCAGCCCCAGCGCTGCGGCACCCCGTCAGATCGGACCACCTCCCCGCAGCTAACCCGGGTCCTGCAGCTCACCCTCGACCCCAGCCAGAGTCACCCCATCAGATTGTAGCAGGACCTGCAGCATCTCTCCCCATTGGGATGCGATCGGTGTCATCCGGAGACCCAGCGTCTCCTCTCTCCGAAGTGCCACCTCCTCCGCCTTGGCCCAGACTAGAAAAGAGCCGCGCCACGCCCGCACGTGTGGCGCAGCGTCTGCTTTCCAGCGTTTAGTGATGAGTCGCTTTGCCACTATGATCCCCAGGTCTATAAAACGAGATGCTACCTTGACCGGGGGCGACCTATGAAAGAGGTGCAACAGGTAAGTAGGCCACTCAGGAGGGATCTCCCGTCCCGTACACCGACGGAGCATCCCGTGTATCGCCTGCCAGTATGTACTCAGTTCCGGGCAACCCCACAGCATGTGAAGCAGATCAGCATCAGCTTCCGCACAACGGGGGCAGCTGGCATCCACACGGTGGAAATACCTATTAATGGCGGCAGGCGTTAGGTAGGCCCTATGCAAGACGAAGAACTGTATTTGACGAAATCTCATATTTCGAGGTACCCTCCTCGGCCCCTGCAACACCCTGTCCCATTCTTTGTCTGTCATGGGGCGGGCGAGGTCTCCCTCCCATTTCTCGCGTAGTGCACCCAGACTCGGCACAGCATGCGCGCGCAGTGCCGCAGCAAACCACCTGATCAGGTGTCCCCCGCGGCCCAAGACATGGAGGTACTGCATCACCAAGTGTTGTTCCGGCTCCTCCCGTAGGTCTCCCCAGTGCCCCGTGAGCGTCTCTACCAGGGCCCGATGGCGGAGGAACTGGCCCTGTGCTAGTCCCGTCTCCTCCGCAAGGGTCGCGAATGACAACAATTCTCCCTCACGGTAGAGATCCTCCAACGTGTGGATATCCACCGCATGCCAGTCCCTCAGCTCCGCGGCCCCAAGTGTGTCCCGGCCGCAAGGGGAACCCTCCAGGGGCATAGCCGGGGCATAAGGGATCCTGGTACTGGTGAGCCGGAGGCTTCTGCGGTAGCATTTGCACGCCACCGCCAGCAGCGCCGGTGCTGGCCGTGAAGCACCCGTCGTCGGGTGAAAGATCCGCAGAAGCTCCGCCACCGCCATCGGAGGACTCTCCGCTGTTGCAGTATCCTCCCGACATCTGTCCGCCAGCCACCGGGCTATCCATTGCAACTGCGCCGCCAAATAGTAGTGTTCAAGACAGGGCATTGCGAGCCCGCCCTGGCCAACGGGAAGGCATAGCTTGGGCAACGCAACCCTATGGCGTGCCGCTCCCCAGACGAAATCCCGGAGGGAGCGCATGAGGTCTGCGAAGAAAGATGCCGGCAGGTACAGCGGCAGATTGGCGAAGTAGTACAACAACCGAGGCAGCACTACCATCTTGACCAGCGCTATACGGCCAGTGACAGATAGGGCTAGCGTACTCCAGAAGGCCATCTGAGTCCGAAGCGCCGTCACGGTGCGCCCCAGGTTGCCCTCCACCAGGTCCTCTGGCCGGCGATAGATCTGGACCCCCAAGTAACGAAAGGTGTCCGGCTGCCACCGCACTCGCACCCCACCAAGCTGGTAAGCGGGGTCCTGAGTGTCGTCTCGAAATGCATAGAGGCAGGATTTGGCTGCATTCACCCGGAGTCCCGAGAGCTGTTCAAAAGTGGACAAGACTCGTTCCAAGTCCACAGGGATAGAAGACACATCCCTAACAAAGACTAGGAGGTCATCCGCATAAAGGGATACCTGGTGCACCGCATCCCCCAGCGGAATGCCGTCTGCCAGGTCCCTACGAAGCGTCGCCGCCAGCGGCTCCATTGCGAGCGCAAACAGGAGAGGCGACAACGGGCAGCCCTGCCTGGTGCCGCGTCCGACCTTAATGGGTTCCGAAACATATGGGCCAGTACGCACTCTCACCGTCGGACCCTTATACAGGAGAGCCGCCAGTTGGAGAAAGCCGAGCCCCATCCCGAAGCGCGACAGCGTAGTCACTAGGTACCCCCATTCCAGGCTATCAAAGGCCTTTTCCAGGTCTAAAATCAGACATCCTGCCCGGGGCCAGAGGCGGGTGCTCTCCGCCATGACTCGAAAGAACCGCCTCAAATTGAGAGAGGTGCTGCGCTTAGGCACGAAGCCGTTTTGGTCACCGTGTATCAGCGCAGGCACCACCGGCGCCAGCCTCTCCGCCAGTATCTTCGCCAGGATTTTATAGTCGGTATTGAGCAGGGCGAGCGGGCGGTAAGACCCCAGCTGGGTAGCATCGCGGCCCGGCTTAAGCAGGGAAATCAGATAGGCCTCCTTCATCGACTCCGGTAACGTGCCGTTCTCCAGAGCTGTTAAGTAGAGGCTGTGGAGCTTTGGTATCAGGGACTCGCGGTAGGCCTTATAGTATTCCGCCGGGAGCCCATCCGGCCCCGGCGCCTTACCCGTCGCCAGCGAGGAAATAGCATCTCCTATCTCTTCCACCGTGGGGGGGCCCTCCAGAAGATCATGGTGCTCCTCCGGCACCACGGGCAGTACTACACTGCCCAAAAATTCATCTAAGTCACACTCTGTCCTCCTTCCAGTTGACCGGTACAGAGAGGTTTAGTACGCCGTGAATGCTTGATGAATTTCCCATTGGGTATGGACAAGCGTACCATCGGGGCCAGCAATGGCGCCTATAGGGGCCCGCGTGGTCTCCTGCCGAATCAGCCAGGCCAGGAGACGCCCGGCTCTATCCGACATAGCGTGCACCCTAGCCGAGTGGGCCGCGTAATTAAGGCAGCGCAGCCGTTCTAGAAGTTCAGCATGGCGTGCCCTGAGCTCCAATAAGCCACTTGAGCCTGCACCGCCACCCTCCCCAGGCAATTCACACGCGAGGAGGCGGGATTCCAGGTCGGCAAGAGTTCGCGCCAACTGCCTACGAATATTCCACGTCGCACCCAAGCAGTGCCCCCTAATATACACCTTATGGGCGTCCCATTCCAACAACTCACTATCCGTGGTGCCCTCATTTAGGTCAAAGTATTGTTCGATCGCTGTACCCAGGGAGGCACGGAACTCCGAGTCCTCCAAAGCCACCGTCTGAAGGCGCCAGGTCGGAACCGGAGGTCTATCCGGGCGCCACCGAAGTCCCAGGATGAGGGGGTTATGGTCCGAGTGCGTCCTACCCATATACTCCGCCCGAACCACCCACGGAAGCACCGATTGGGTACCCACCACCCTGTCCAACCGAACATGGAGGCCGTGAACCGCTGAATAGAATGAGTAGACGCGGTCGCCGGGGTGCATGCTCCGCCACAGGTCAATCAGGGTCCACTGCGATAGCCAGGCGGTCAGGGCCCTAGCATTCGACCCCACCTGTGTGCTCCGCAGGGGTGGGAAGGACCGGTCTAAGTGCACATCTAGGATGGAATTAAAATCTCCTCCCAAGAGCCAGGGAAGGCCAGCGTACGGCGCCAGCGCCGTCGACAGCCCGGCCAGGTAAGAGGGCTGTTCTACATTGGGCGCATAAAGGGACCCCAGCAGTACCTGTTGCCCATCAATCTTCCCGTGTACCAGGGTATACCTCCCCTCCGGGTCCACCTCCAAACAAACAAATGGGGTACCCGCCCTCACCCATATCAGCGTGCCTCTAGCGTGCGCCGAGCATGTGGTGCCGTATACCTGTCCCCTCCAGCGCATGCGCAGTCTGTCCAGTTCCCTCGGTGTCATATGTGTTTCCTGCAGGAGAGCTATGGCCACTGCGTGTCGCTGCATGTATGCATAGACCGAGTACCTACGCGCCGGCGTGTGCATACCTCGGACATTCCACGTAATTACATTGGTAACAGCCATGGGTAGATCCAAAGTGGAGATCTGCGACCGGGGCCAGGGACTCCGCCCCAGAGCGGGAGGCAGAGGACTGTCACTAGATTACAGAGGGAGCTGCATTGATAACCAGTTAGAACAACATCATGTAAACGTACAATCAAACACAAAACCAGACCAAACAGGCCAAAGTAACCATCAGGGCAAACCCCTCTGCGGGCGTTCGTCCAAACCATGAGGCAACGCTCACAATATTAAACTGAGCCTAATTGTGGCTGATGGGGCGGGCGAGTGGTGGTCGCTGCGTATGTGTGGTCCCCTGTAAAGGTGCCTGTGTATATGCGGTGCAAGGGTCTCCCCTGCGCAGGGTGCAATGTGAGCCGGAGGAGCGCGCGGCCCCCACAGCATGTGCCCGCAGTCGGGAACGTCCAGCACAACAGGTGCGCACCCCACTAGAGAGAAACACAAGCCCGGTCGCCTCTTCCTCGTCTCAGCCTCCCCGCCAACCCCTCCAAATACCCCGACAACAGGCCCCACCTCCGTCCACCCCCCAGCACCCCCTCCACCCCACAGGCCCGGGTCAAGCGGCAGCAGCCCACACGAGTCAGGCCCAATGCTGGGGAGTACCTTTGGCGATGACCCCAACCTCCCCACCACCCATGCCCTACATGACATGGTCCGATGTCTGTGGGGTGACCAGCGGCAGCAGCTGGTCATCCGATATTACAGTGGACGGGGAAGAGGAGCCGCTGGCCACCAGTCCACCCTGCTCTCGGGTAGCTTCCCCACTCCTGCTGTCCGGGGACCCAAGAGTGGCCACCGCTTCCAGCGCCTCTTGCCGTTCCATTCTGCTCCTCTCCGGGCTAGGGGCCACTCCCAGGGTGCGTTCCTCCTCTCGCCAGTGTCCTCTCCCCCTGCGCTGCCGAGATCTCCTGCAACGCCGCGGAGCTGCTTCCCCATCCGGCGGCCGCCAGCCATCGCTGCGCCCAGTGTCCTCCAACCAGTCCCAAACCTCAGATGGTGCATCGAAGAAGCGAGTGCCGTCAGCGGTGACCACCCGCAGACGGGAAGGAAACAAAAGGGCGTATGATATCTCCAACTCGCGCAGGCGACGCTTGACCGCCAGATAGTTGCTGCGACGCCTCTGCACCAGGGCAGTATAGTCCGGGAAGAATTGCACCTGTCCATTGCCGACAGCGATGTTACCAAGTCGCCGGGTCTCCCGGAGCACCACATCCCTATCCCGGTAGTTCAGGAGCTTAAACAGGAAGGGCCGAGGGCGAGACCCGGGGCCGGGCCGCCGCGCCGGTACCCTGTGGGCCCGCTCCACCACAAAGTGCGGCGAAAGCTTCTCGGGGCCGATCAGGCCGCGCAGCCATTCCTCCACATAGTGCTCCGGCTGCTGCCCCTCCTCCCCCTCCGGCAGGCCCACCACGCGCACATTGCTGCGCCGTGAACGTCCTTCGGCATCGTCCACGCGATCCTCCAGAGCATGGACGCGGTCAAGCAGGTCCTGGAGGGTGGCCGTGTGAGTGGCTACGACCGGTCGTACGTCTTGCAGAGTCTGCCCCTGCAGCGTCACCTTGTCCGCCAGCTTGCGATGATCCGCGTGGAGCAACGTGAAGTCAACGGTGACTTTGTCAATGCGGGCCTCCAAGGAGGATCTCGTTTGCTCGAGCGAGGATCCTATCCGCTCCACTGCGGCCAGCACAGAGTCCAGTTTAGCCGCCAGTAGCTCAGTTTGTGGAGCCGGGCCAGAATCTCCGGGCGCCGCAGCCCGGCCCGGGCCGGCCGCCGGTGGCTGGCCATCCCTCTGGGCATTGCGCAGCCGACCCATGACCAGCTGCTGTGCAGTGGGCATCCGCCCGCAGTCCACGCGACCGGCGACCACGTCCTGTCCAGTCCAAGCCGGCTGTCCCTCCGCAGCACCGTGGATCCACTCGCTACGCTCCCACACAGACTCTCACGTGCGGGCCTCCACGTCGGTAGTCAAGCGCCTGTGTACTGCCAGGTAGCTCCCAGCAATGACCCTGCGCGAGGCGCCGCACTCCCTGGATACACCGCGTGGGCAGCAGTGGAAGAGCCGCTATCCGCGGGCCCCGGGCGGCGTCACACTCCCCGGTCCTCTCGTTACCTCCACGATAGTCCTCCGCAGGCAGACGGGTGCCCCAACGGGGGCCACCTCCCCCTCCACAGCAACGTGATCACGCCTCGGTGGGCTCTGAACCGCAGGGTGGCTCCCGCCGGGGTGTCAGGCCTACTCCGCTCTCTCCGCAGCCGGCCAGATCGTCCGCCTCCCAGAGCTGTCCACCGTCCACACCGTCAGCGCCAGACACCCGCTCCTCCGCGTGGCCCCTCAGGGCAAGGTGTCGCACTCCCAGGACACACAGCGGGGCAACGGGGCAGCAGCGGAAGACCTGCTATCTGTGGGCCCCGGGCAGCGTCTCACTCCCCGGCCCTCCCGCTACCTTGCGCCATAGTTCACCACGGGCAGCCGGGGGTCGCAGCGGGGAGCGCCTCCCCCTTCCCTGCAATGCGATCGCGCCTCGGTGGGCTCCGAGCCGCAGGATGGCTCCCACTGGGTCGTCAAGCCTACCCCGCTCTCACCGCAGCCGGCCAGGTCGTCCGTCTTCCAGGGTTTCCCGCCGTGCACACCGTCAGCACCGGACACCTGCTCCTCTACGTGGGTCCTCAATGCCGGCTCCTCACAGCATGCGCACCGCACTGGCACCTCTACGGATCCTCCGTGTTACCTCCGGATCACGATCTCCGGCGCCGTAACTGCCGCGGCCCAGTGGGCCTCCACCAAGCCGCGGTGTCCAGTCGGGGTCGCTGCCGGGCGCCGAGCTCCAGCCTCACTCCGGGACTGCCGGCCGCAACTTGCGGGCGCCCCCCGCCGCACGTACAATGCCCACGCGTGCCGACTGTCACGCCGATGTGTTGGGGGGTGAGCGAGCCGCCCCCGCCACAGCCCACAGCACCCAGGAGGGGTTCCCCTGCAGGAGAAATCCCAGGATAAAGGCACCAGCACGACGGAGCTCTACAGGGCTGTGACCATCTTAGTCGCGCGCCAAGCCACGCCGCCAAGAAGCATTCCTCATGGTAGAATCAGGGTCCTTGTGTACCATATTGTCTAGGAGTATGACATCAACCCAAGGCAGTGACATTAAGGTTGTGGGGTACATGTGGGCTAATGTCAAATTTCAAGATCGCCTGGACGAAGGGAAAGAAGTGAAATAATAATTGCAGGCCTGGAGAATTCTACTTGCCTGCTCACTATGGAGTAACAGATTTTATCAAGGCAAGCTGATTTTAGGGCCTACTGGCCCAGTCTGTGTAGAATTCAAGCTGCAAAGAACAGGTGATCCGTTCATTCAGAAAGTGAAAGAGAAATAATGATGCCTTTAAATCTTGTTTTTATCTTGTCATGTTTGCTGTGCATTCAAAGACAAAGAGGTCAAATGTCAGCTTATGTCTTCTAGAGTTGCTGTTTTTTAATCATGGAGATTGCTGTTTACTTTTCTTTGACTACAACGTTAGAGGATTTTGTACAGTTAACTGTCTAACAATGGCGCTGGCCATACAACAATTTATTAGCTGTAAATGCACAGTACAGATATTTCAAAATGTGTTTCACTAGTTTGGAAAGCACTTTTCTGAAATTCAGAAGTGAGATGCGAACATATATTTTAATAAATCCAAAACTTATAAGAATACTTTACCTGGTGATATCCAAATGATAAATATTTGTTGAAACCTGATTTCCACACATTATCGTCTATATGCTGTATAGTTTTATTTATAAAACTGCATGTGAGTGGGTAAGTTATGACCAGATGCCTGTCTGTAAATGGCAGTGCACTACCATATCACGCTTTAGTAATATAGTTATTAAAAGTGAGTTTTTAAAAATGAACTGATAAACATTCCTGGTCCCACCCTGATGACAGTGCCATTATTGAGGCAAGTCATTGGTCATGTGCACCCTATGTGTGGTCTAGATTGTTATTATACATGGTGCAAAATGTTACTCTATTAAATTAAACTAAAGAGTTTGTTGTACAGCAGACATGCTGAACTCACATATTTGAAGGTGCTCTTGTATGTAATAATGAAGAAAAAGGTGACTCGTGAAACAAAATATTTGCATTGGGATCACACAATTTGGGACGCGTTTATGGGTCAAATGCATTACAGTTAGGTCGTGGAGATTATTCAAGTCACAAGACCTGCAGATTTGGCAAGATTTTACTGCTTTATCGAGGCTTGAATAGCATGGGGAATAATACCCAAAAGGTTAACCGACAAATGAAATAATCGTCCCACACTGGGAAATTGCCTTTCCTGTGGAATTTGGAAGTGCTTGCCTCACTCACAGTGCTTCATGAGGGACCTGCCACTACCTCTAAGGGAGTCCCAAGCTTTATGCCAGAGATATCGCACCCCAGCCCCCCCCCCCAACCCTTATTAGGCCCCGAGGACCCCATCTCTAAACTGTAGGTGCCCACCCTAGGCACCTACCAAGCACCACGCCTAGGTCCCTGCGGCCCCAGCCAGCGCCACCAATGGTGTGGGAGCTGGCATTGCTCCCATCAGGAGAAAGTAGCTGTTTTTGCATCTCCCTCTAAACAGGAGGAATTTATGTTTCCCTGCCCGCAGGAGCACGGCAGGAAAACAAATGTCAGCTTCTACCTGGCTTGATCAAGTTTAAAGCTCTCGCCAGGAGGGAGTAGGAATATAGGTGTGCTGGATTTAGGAATAGTATACTTTACTATTCCAACTCCAGTGTGTGCAACAGTAGGGACAGTGTGGGAAGGTGTTGAAATAGTGAATTATACTATTCCTTAGTTTTGAGAGTCCCCTACAGCAAGTCGGTGTAACGACTTGCGTTGTAATGGTACTGCGATGTAACAACGCAGTCGTTGTAACGACCGCGTTGTAATCATTGTAACGCATGCGATGTGATGGTATGCTTTCTCCTGCTAGGTGGGAGATTTAAAAATGCTCCCGCTAGGCGGGAGCAAACATGTTTCCCTGCCTACAATAGTTAGGGCAGATAAATTTCCGTGTCCTGGTTGTGGGCTCCCCAGGACACAGTAACTGAGCTCCATGGAGATAGGGTCCTTGGGGCAGTTAGAAGCTCAGGAAGGGGGGGCATGTTCCCCCCTACCTTTTAGGTTACATTCACCCACCGGAGATGGGGTCTCAAGGGTCTTTTAAGGCTCAGAGTTGGGTGGGCAAGGGCACCCCTCCCCTTTTATTTGATGGATTTCAGTCCTGTGGATAGGATTCATGGGGCCTAATGAGGCTCCAGGGGGCCCACAGGCCCCCTTCCTTCCATTTTTTACCTCGCCTCCAGGTGCACACTGAGGCTCAGGGAGGGCAGGCATACGCCCCTCGGCCCAAATAATTATTCTACACCACCCCCATGATATGTCTTAGCTACTATTAGTTTCACCTAGATTATTCATCCTTGAACCTATTCCTAGGTTCTGATCAGCGCTTACATCCTTGGTTCTAGAACCTTTCTATGGATCTTCGGAGGCAGTTGCTGATTGATGAGGATCCTGTAAGATGTTCCTGTGAGCTGTTCTGGTGTTTAAACCATTAAAGATATCTTCAACTCAATTGGAGTAGGACTATACATTACAATTTTGGTGATGATTTCTAGCGTTGAAACACCACGGAGGACGAACCTACGCAGCACTACAATTTAATTATATTTATTTCCATTAACGTTTTAACAGCGAACAGTAACGACCGTACTACCATTGCTGCATTTTGTGAATACTGATTACATGTGGAAACTTGGAACTGGGCTGTGGATCTGGGATATGCATATTGAAACCTTTGTTCTGGCAACGGATTGGTAATGACATTGTTTCTACCTTTGATTTTCGGCAAGCGGTCTGACACTGCAGGCTACTGACTTCGGGCTACAGTTGGAAAGCCTTCGGTTCCTGCATCTTTTAAGTCTGTTTCTCTGTTGGTTCGGCGAGCCCGCGTTCTAGCGCACGTACTCTATCTTCTGCATTTGGAGGTTAGGCGGATGTGAGGGGGATTCGTGCGCTACCATTCCAGAAGTGCCTTGTGACAAGACAAGCGTTAGGTTCGCATTCCGGCTACGCTTCTCATATTTTATAATACGTGTATGTGCGGCCATTTTAGAATTGGATGCACACAGCAACATGTCGAGTTTAACCAGGATTTACAGAAATCACTATTTCTAACAATACAAAGGAATATTGGGCTGCAATTCAATTAATTTAAAAGCTATCAGCCGTTTAAGAGGATTATGCTTCATTGTGAGTAATTTTTTTTGCTCTTTCCTACTTTTGTTTAAACATCGTTCTGGTGGTGGAAAAGGAACATGGCTTAACTTTATCTTCACATTCTTATTCAGTGAACTAGTCCCTTTGGGTGGAGAAGGGGCACTGAGTGAAGTTATTGAAATTTAACTACGGCAACACAAAATTTTTCTTTACAGTCACCATTAGTCTTTTGGCCTGCGGGAAGTGAACCATGCATGAGATGGATCGAGTGGAAATCATATTTTTTTAATTTTATTGAGACTATTGACGACGAAGGAAATATGAAACTGGAATGGAAAAATGCATTATTTTTACATTCTGTGGGTCCTGGTGTTTTAAAAGTGTATGAAGAAATTACAAAAACTACAGGAGGGGGTGATTCAAATGTGTTTATAGATGTTTTGAGAGATTTTGATAACCATTTTGCTCTCAAAGTGTGTTTAGGTATTACAAAGGAAAAATTCTTTAGAAGGAAACAGGAATTAGGGGAAACTGTAGATGTATATGTAGAAGCATTGAAGAAACTTGTGAGAATTGTAAGTTTGACCATCTACAAGAACAATTTATCAGGGATCAAGTCGTGATGCACACTCACGACCTGGGATCCAGGATGGATTATGGATTAATGGCGATGCTGATCAAAAAGATATATTGGCAAAAGTCAGAAAGTCTGAATTATCCGGTTGCAGCGCTAAGGCTCTTAAAGAGGAAGCTAAAGAGACCACTGAAGAAGTGGTTGGGAAAATTGAAGGTAGTAAAGTTGGTAAACAAAAGAGAAAGACGGCGAATGTGGTTGACTTTGATAAGACAGAAGGTTTAAAATGCTATTGCTGCGGCAGTGGGTCGCATTTGGCTAGTAGCACATTTCGTCCCGCGATTAAATAAAAATGGTCTGTTTGTGGATTGATAGGACATTACGCTAGGGTTTATAAAAAGAAAAAGAATTATAAAGTGAATGGCGTCGATGAAGGCATTTCAAGGGAGGATAAGAATTTAGTAAAGAAAATTATGCATTGTACTTTAAAAGATGCAATGGATGAGGCAGTAGACAAAGAGCAATTTCTGTTGAAAATCAAACGCAATGCAGATTAGGAAGAAACCAATATGCGATATGGCAATTGGTGAAGTCTCAGTACAAATGGATTCTGGTTCTCCTTATTCCATTGTGTGTCAGGAGGTGTGGAACTCACTCAAATTTCAAAAAAGATTAGGGAACATCCGCCCTGAGGGTTACTCAGGTGAAAAAAGTGACAGGGTAGAGTACAGGTCTTTGATTTTTATATTTAAGAATAGAGAGTCCGTACGTGGCTAAAAATGGTCCGTCTGTTTTAGGATGGAAAGATCAAGGTGGATTAACATTATTCTTAATTCCAACAGTCCAGATCCTGTTTTAGTTCAAGATGAAGGTGGATATGTGGGTACTGAAATGTTGAATAAGGTCACAAGAGCCTTCAGTGGTAAAGTTGAGGTTTTTAAAGATTTGAGCACCGCATAATCTTGAAAAACGATGTGTGTCCCAAAATTCATAAATCAAGAGACATACCCATTCTTATTAGAAACAAAGTTGAAAAAGAATTGGACATACTTGTGAGTGAAAATAATATTGAACCTATAGAAACCTCAGAGTGGATTTCTCCCATTGTAGTATCTAGACGCTCCAATGGAAAAATGAGGCTATGTGTAGGCTTGTGCCATTTAAATAGCAACATAGTGGTAGATAAAGTTTCCGCTACCAAACATCTCAGAGATGCTGACACTTATTAAGGATGCCAAATGGTTTTCCCCAATAGATTTGTCTGCAGCATACCACCAAATTTTGTTGAATGAGGAGAGTAAACAGTATACTGTATTTATTACTCCTGTTGGATGTTTCCAAAATAAAAGGATGCCTTCTGGATTAGCATCTGAAGCAGAAAGTTTTTTGGTAAATATTCTTCGGTCAGGTGCTTTCAGGATGATATATTGATTTTTGGAGAAAAAAAACTTGATCATGACAATATACTAGATGAGGTTCTGGGTGTACTGGAGGAGAAGGGATTAACAGTGAAGCACTCTAAGTGTAATTTCAGAGTGCAATCAGTGACATATTTGGGTCATGTTTTGTGTGGCAGGGGCTTGGCTACAAAACCACAGTTAGTTGATGCGATTAAAAATACTCCGCATCCAGTCAATAAGGATGAGGTGAGGTCTTTTTTGGGCATGGTAGAGTTCTATGCTAAGTTTGTGGGAGGATTTCAAGCAAAGTGTACAATATCAAGCAATTACAGAAGAACAAAGTCAAGTTGTGTTGGTCTGATCCTTGCAAGAAGGAGTTTGAAAGCATTAAGAATGCCATAGTGCAAGCACCCATATTGAGTGCTTTTGATGTTAATGTTATGAGTATGATCACCGTAGATGCAAGCAGCAAAGGGTTGGGAAGTGTTATATCTCAGATTAATGAACAAAGCAAGGAATGCATTATTGCTTATGCATCTGGATCATTGACTCAAGCTGAAGAGAAATACTCAGTCATTGAGAAAGAGACTCTAGCCTGTGTTTGGGCCCTGGAGCACTTCCGTAGTTTTATTTGGGGGAGTGAACGCACAGTTAAAAGTGATCACGAGCCATTAGTCAAATTGCTCACTACTGAAGGCCTTTAAAAGGCTTCAGCTAGGATTGCAAGGATGTTGATGCGCCTACAGGACTTTATCTACAATGTAGTCTATGTGCCTGGGAAAAGTAATGTCTTGACGGATTTTCTTTCTCGTATGTCTTTAGACTTACAGGAATGCATGGAGAATGAATGGGATTCTTTGCAAATTGCCTTAAATCACGATGAAGGTACCTCCGGTGTGGGTGAAAAGAAATGGAAAGATGAATATTTAAAGGTTGGGAATTTACAATCTCTCCTTACATATGTGGTTCAAGGTTGGTCAGAGAAGTCTAAGGTGCATTGGACTTGAAACAGTTTTGGGAGGTAAAACATGAATTATCTGTTAATCAGGGTACAGTTTTTAGAGGGGATAGGGCCATTCCTCAAACCGCCTTAAGAGATCTCATTATGAAGATTTGTCATGAGGATCATTGTGGAATTTTAAATACCAAACAAAGAGTTAAAAGATGGTACTGGTGGCCCGGCATGGATGTGTGCGGAAAGAAACATGAGGGACTGTGTGGTATGTGCCAACTCTGATAAATCATTGTGGACTTTAAGGTCTGATATGTGTTAACCCATTATTCCAAAAGGGCCATGGCACACAGTAGCCATAGATATTATGGGTGCCGTTGGTACTCCACCTAAATACATACTTTATTTGATTGATGTGTTTTCCAGTTGGCCAGTCATTATTGAGGTTGTGGATAGAAATGATTCTAGTGCTGTGTTAAAGTTTATTGACAGAATTTTCATGGGAGAGGGATTACTGTTCAGATTATAAGCGACAATGATGTGCAATCCATGTAAAAAATGGCCAAGCATTATTTTGAGAGAATTGGCGTGAAACATAGAACTACTTCGCTCTATAATAAAGTGGTAATGGTATGATCAAGAAATTTAATAGAGTGGTGAAGAATGATATTCAAATTGCAGTTATGAAACCTGAAGAGTGCGAACTGCAGGGTTATAAAACCGATTGGACATATAGAACCAATATTCATAAGGCTTTGTGAATGTTTCCCTTTGAGGTTATGAGGGGACGGAGAGCTAGAATTAAGTGTAACCCTGAATAGTTAATGAAAAGTGGTGGCATCGAAATTTCCATAGCAAAGGTTAGAAAAAGCATTGTAGGAAAATATTTACAGTATAAACAAGCTTTAGATTGCAAGATGAGCTCTAAGAATGCTGATATTAAAGTGGGCATGTGGGTGAAGGTTAAAAAACCATAGAAGGTCAGGAAGGGTGAGAGCCAATATTCAGAACCTTTACAGCTAACCAAGTTGTTACGTAGTGCTGTTCTTTTGAGTGATGGTAAGGCTTGGAAGCTTAGAAGTATTGCCATCCTCAAAGGTAACAGTGGTTTACATGAGAACAGAGAGAGAGAGAGAGAGAGATAGTTGCAACTGTGTAGTTATAGTTGGATCAGACTTTCCACAGGCAGAGCATTTTTTAGTTTTACTAATAACTTTGGTGACATTTAAAAAATCTTCATGAAACTTTAAAAAAAAGTTTCATCCACCTCAGCTCCTTCCTAGAAAGTTTTTGGGTGATCCGTCAAGTGGGGGCCAAGAAAATGGAGGATCCATAGAGAATTTTAGACAGTGCTGCAGCCAAAACGGCTCAATGGAATTAAACCACATTTTTCAGAAAGCTAGGTCTTTACACAGAAAACATACTTTTTGTGATTTGGTGTAAATCTGTTCAGTAGTTTTATAGAAATGAAGGTTCAAAATGTATAGACAAATTGTCAGTCAATCTAAAATTAAAAAATGCAAGCCTTCTGATTGGCTGGTGGGGCTTTTTGAAGCAAGTGTTTTGATTGGCTGGCTGCAACATGAACAGAAATGTTGCAGCAGCTATTACAGGACTCAGTCCCCTTTACTGAGAATGTTTTTAAAAACCATAAAAGGGGGCATGGTAAGAGTACCCTGATCTCCTGGGGCTTGGGTGGGATGGAGAATGGGTTGGGGTAGTAGTTCCTCTGGGCCCAAAATTTTATTTTAAAAATGTGATCATCGCCTAAATCCTTTAGGATGCCGGAGGGACGGGGAAAAAGAATTACAAAAAAGAATAAATGTGGTGTGGGTGTCTGTGGAGGGTTGCTACTAGTGGAGGTGGGCCCTACACCCAAACCCATCCTGCAAAACTCTAGATGCACCGGGAAATTGAATTACAAAAAATAACAAATGTGCGGGGGTGTCAGTGGAGGCCTGGCTGCCCATCGGTGGCTAAGCCGTGCATCCAATCCTCCGCCATGTACAGCTGTAGGATATTCACAACAGGGGATTGGTCACATGGTCAAAGGCTGTGCGGGGGGGTTGCCCACCTGCGGAATGGAGTGGATGACAGGCCCTCTGCCCAACTCGACACAGAGCGGCGTAGGGAGCTGGCTGCCCGCGAGGGTTGGGTAAGATCTTTATGTGAAAAAACCTATCAATTTACTGAATAAACAAAGGTGAGAGTGAGATTATAGTTAGGTATGGTAATATCTTACTTTACATTAAAAATAAATCTTACACATTCACTGAAAAAAACAAAGGTTAAATTGACATTAAATTTGGGTGAAAACTTCAGCTAAAATATAAACTCAAGAAAACTTCAGAATTTCGCCAGTTATAGTTTACTGAGCTAACTAGAACTTGTGTCTGTTGCAGCGCGGATTGTCAAATTCCCCCATCGGCACAGACCAACTACCTCGGCATCAAATTCACTCAAATACATTCATTGGTGGGGCCCATAACACCAATATACTTACACTCCGTTGATCTTTTTTCTGAGGGAAAATACGCTTCCAAACGCTGACATGAGAGGACT
This sequence comes from Triturus cristatus, assembly GCF_964204655.1. Taxonomy (NCBI): domain Eukaryota; kingdom Metazoa; phylum Chordata; class Amphibia; order Caudata; family Salamandridae; genus Triturus; species Triturus cristatus. The sequence goes on along the minus strand of NC_140583.1, from coordinate 395,659,280 downwards.
ACCTTTACCTTACTTTAAACACATTGACCTCAGACCTAAGATATTCCTCTCATAAGGAGATGGATCATTTAGTTGTTATATATGATTTTAAGGAATAAACTCGTCTATCTACACATTACTTCTTTACCATTATTCTCTTATTCAAATAATCGACACAACACATTTGTCAATTAATCAAATACTCTTTATCTAAGAAATATTGCAAGAAAAGTTCGAAATCATCATCAGCATTTCAGAGCATCATGTTTACCTATTCTGGCTAAAGTCGTCCTCTAAGTCAATCAGTCAAGGAAGAATGTATTCAGCAAAGTTAGGCCGCAATTCAGTCTCTCAAAGATTTAGGATAACAGCTGTCCAGCAGTGTCACCGTCCTCTCCGTCAGCATAATGTCAGGAAATCGAGTTCGTCAAAGAAGAGCAAGCCCACTGCGAATGACCTGGCCTAACTCCCCACCTACTTTTATAATGAAAATAATGTCAAAAAGTATCAAGATCAGGGTTTAGAAAGTCCTGATTAGTCAACTTGGGGTAGCGGGGTACAGTTTTCAGGGTGTTGAATGATGAAGTCATCAAACTTGCTTGTTGCGGCTTTTAAATTGAGCTTTGTCTTTGGTCTTGGATGGGTTCCCGGAGCGTCCTTGAAGGGTACATGTTCTCCCGGGGTCAGGTCCAGGCCACTGCTGCTGGCGGTGACGCCTGCGCACTTCGCCCAGAACCTAGTGTTGTCAGGGCAGTCACATTTAACGTCTCGTTCAGCCATCTTGTTTAGGCCGAAATGGTCAACTTAAGCAAAAGAAACACAAAAACGTAATTAAAACATAAAAATGGCTAATAAAATGTTATCCCCTTGCTAATACCCATATGTGTGTTTATTTACCTAGCAGAAGCAACACTCAGAGTGGTTTATACTCACTGAATAAAGCACAAATCACAAATACATCACTAAAGCGACATATAACATGCAATATTCTAGTTTTCTACTATTAATATGCATACTCAAGTTAGTTTACAATTAATATAGCCATGCAAGGTGCAATTCCCACGTGTAATTCTTTGTTAATATAGTTGGTGAGTTATCACTTCAAATAAATTAATAATAATACAATGTATTGATTATTCGGATTAATATAAACATGCAGAATGGGGGGGTATACAAAATTCTGTATTGCCCGCTCCAGCAATCCCCCCTTTATATAATCACCACACTAATCAAACATTTTGTATCCCTTTTACGAAAATTTAAATTGATTTCTTGTTTCGTTCATATTTCAGTTTCCCCTGTTTCTTCTCTTTTTGCTGTTTTATACATGCTACCCTTTAACTCTTCTAGTTCTATTTCTTCAAATTCTCTTTCTTGTTTCTTATCCCTTTACCTTAAGTTTATTTTTTTTATTTTTTTCTGGTTTTTATTCTTTCTATAACAAATACAACCTAATCTTATTATTAATACTAAAGTAATTACACATGTTAATGGAAAGAATATCTTACCTATAAATGTACTACCTAATTTTACTTCAAAGTCCTTAATAGCTGATATTTTCTTACCAATCTTCTCCCAAACACCTTTAACCTCCAGTGGTACAATTTTGTCATGCAATTCTGTAATATTCTTAATATAAATTTTCAAATCTCTACTTTCGTCAGGAATGTAAGTACAACAATTTTGAACTTTCAGCATTCCACAGACTCCACCCTCTTTTGCCAATAATATATCAAGGGCAAGTCGATTTTGCATTACCATAGCACGCATGGCAACCATTTCAGTATTTACCAATAGGAATCCTCCAGCGGTGCTTGTTGACAAGCGATCCACTACTGTTGAAAGTTTACTAATTTTGTTCGCATTCAGAGATATTCCCACTGCGGGTATCAGTGCTCCATACTAGTGGTCTGGCAAACGATAATATTCCCTGTTCCCACAAATGAAATACAGTCCTGGAAAGACTGGATCTCTTCCACCTTTAAATCCCCATCCCCCCATGATTCGGTATGTATCATGGCACTCACTATTCCCTAGAAAATAATTGTCATACGCCGTCTGATTCCTTCTTATACACAATTTCCCTTTCTGAGGCCAATCTAAAGCCATAGTTGGACTCGTTTCTCCTCTTAAATGTTTCTCCGTTTCTACATCCCAAACCGTTTTCTCCACTTTCCCTTCTGAAAACTTCCTTTGCATTTTCAACCCCCTTTCTTCAACCATATCCAAAAATGTCTTCTCCTCTTTCTGTAAACTGCAAGTCAAGTTATTTCTAAATATATATTCCACGGTTAGTTCATTTGTCTCTAAGAAAAATTCACCTAATACCTTTGCAGGTTTTACCTTGTTTAGTTTTTTTAATTGCTGGTACTTGCGAAAATATAGTATCTACATCAGAAAAATAATACTCTAATTTACCTGTTTGATAAAATAAACTAGCTATTACACTACATGTTATTCCATATGTTACAGGAAGGTGATGATAAGTCACTCCTTCAGATACAGATGCAGGTAATTGCATACATACGTAGCAATCCCTTACGTCCATTGTTTTTACATATTCATACAACAACTTTGAAAACACATTGTTAGAAAAATCTGTTATTGGCCTGTCTTTATGTAAACAGTTTTTATCTATTCTAGTTGGAACTACCTTTTGAACTTTCCCTATATTAGTTATGTTATCACTATGTCCTTCTAATGTATCAACAGTAACTTTAAATTAAATTAGTAGAGCAAGAATACTCCAAAGAAGCATTAATAATCCTGTACAACAACAACACATTTTGCACCATCTTCTAAGGAAGGTACATCTACTTTTGTTACTTTCTATGTTTGCCATCTTTTCTAAATGAGCCGTGTATTTTGACTTAACCTCTTCTACTTCACAACTAGTTTCTAACCCAAGGCTTCTAAGCACCTACGTGGTTCTACCAGTTTTTGTCTTTTTCAGTATTTTATTGTTTTTCCATCAGTAACTTCCTTGTCTCATTCAGTTTGGCATCTCATCATCTTTCACTTCGTTTTCAACATACAGGTTGTCCTGAACATCCGCTTCTTCTCCAATATCGGACAAGATAACTCTCAGGATTTCCGATTCTTCATCTTCCTCAACCACTTCCGGTACAACCACCTCTGGATTTCCTTGGCTATCCGCCTCTTCCTTCACTTCAGGCAGGGCCACATATGTCCATTCCGGTGATTTATACTTCTGGTTAGGTTTTCTTGTTCTTTTGTTTTCTTTGACTACTGTCTGTTCTTCTTCTTTCGATTTTTCCTGACTCGTTACTTCATTTACCTGTTCAGCTCTTGGCGAATTTACACGTGTCAGTCGATACCTCAGTCTCTTTATTTTGTTTGGCCACACCTCGTCTTTGGCCGCTCTTTTCAATTTACTCCCTTTATCATTCTTTTCAGTTCTCCAAGCTCTCTTTCTCAGAACTCGGCCTTCTGGTATTTCAGCTTCGCTTTCCTCAGACTCTGTTTCAACTTGCTTTTTACCTTCAATGAGTTCTTTTTCCACCTCTTTTGTTTTCCCTACTTCTGTCCCTTCTCGTATCTCCGTCACGCAATCTTCCTGCTGACTACTTGTCCCTGCTTTCAACTGGATGTTGGAGTTCCCTACACCTCCTCGGGGGTCTTCCGCAATGATCTTTCCCTCTCTCTCTGTATCTGGCATCTGTCCATCTAAGGGTGTTGTCTCAGGTGGAATTTCTCTCAATCCTTCATCTGGCATTTCTCACGGATTTCTTTTATTGTCTCTCCACTGTCCTTTTCTTTGTTCTTCCTTTGTTCTTTCTTGGATGAATGGGCTCTTGGTTCTGTCTCTGAGTCTGAACTGGATTCAGAAATCTGTAACCTTTTCCTCAGGGAGTTACTTCTGGGGACCAAAGTTAACCTTGGCTCTGTCTCCCCCCTTTCAGAGTTTTCTCCTTCTTTATCTTTTGGCTCTCCGTCATCTGACTCAGTACTGGATTCTGACTCATCAAAATACTCCTTTTCTTTACAATCAACTGGATTTGGAATTCTCAAAGTGTCAGGCCGAGCACCCGGTAAACACTGACTGTTCCCATCCCGGTAACATCCGGGAAAAGACTACGTTTCCCATGAGGCACAGCGCGAGGCGCCTTGCACGCACCGTGTATGCGCGCGCCAAACCTATATCTGGGAACCCGGAAGGACGGACAGGCGCTGGTTATTCCTATGCTGTATGCAGTCCCGGCGTTCCGTGTGACGTACAGACCTGTCGACCAGCTCCAGAGGCTCCCGTTTCCAAGTCGTGAGTATTCTGGCTGAGCCTTTCCCAACTCGACTCCGGATCTTACCCCTGTTCGCTCCTCTGTTGGAGAGACGGTTGCGACGTCTCATGCGGAGGAGCGCTAAAGCTTCACGTGCCATTCACCAACCCGGCACTGTTTTGTTCCCTGTTCGCTCCTCTGTTGGAGAGACGGTTGCTACGTCTCGTGCGGAGGAGCGCTAAAGCTTCACGTGCCATTTACCAACCCGGCATTGTTTTGTTCCCTGTTCGCTCCTCTGTTGGAGAGACGGTTGCTACGTCTCGTGCGGAGGAGCGCTAAAGCTTCACGTGCCATTTACCAACCCGGCATTGTTTTGTTCCCTGTTCGCTCCTCTGTTGGAGAGATGGTTGCTACGTCTCGTGCGGAGGAGCGCTAAAGCTTTGTGTGCCATTTACCAACCCGGCAGTGGTGTGTTCCCTGTTCGCTCCTCTGTTGGAGAGACTGTGGTTACGTCTCGTGCAGAGGAGCACCGCCGTTGGCCACATATTACCAAGCCAGAGTCATCGGTTAGTCCAGCTGCTGGAGGATCCCCTGGAGGAGACACACCCCACCGGCAGTAAGACTCCCTCAAGGGAGACATTGCTTTCTTGTATCATTTCTGGCTGTCATGTCGGGGTATAGATGAGATTGGGGTTTTGGTACACTTTCCGTAAGACACAACCCCCGCTCACACCTTTACTTGTTTGCCTCACTCCTCTGTTGAGGAAAGACAATATTTCTCACAGAGAGTATACCGGTCTCCTTGCTTCCTGGTACCGGAGGTAAACCACACCGTGACCAACCCCGCATCCACTATTCTGTTCCTCCGCTTCTCATTTCAGGTAGGGGTGGGGAAGCCCCATATAAAGTATCCATCCGGTAATCACACTGTGTCCACGAAGTCTCTGTAGATATATATTGATGGTGCGCTCTCTCTCTCATTTCAGATCTCCTTCCCCGCTGTCCCTACCCTTTCCTTCCCTCGCTTGACCACTTCACCAGTCCGTGCTGTTTTATATTCCGGACTTGGGGAGGTCAAGAGGTGGACCCCATTCAGTATCAGCACAGCTCCGAGGAACCAGGGAACACGGAACGTGACAGAATAACCAGCCCACGAGTTTGTTTCTTCCCGGTTGTGCTGGTGGCAGAATGGCCACCCTCGAGGATGTCATGGCAGCATTGGCTGTTGTGCAGGCCGAGCTTACGGCTTCACGTACTGAGACGGCCGCCCTCCAAGACAGAGTAGATAGGATGCAAAGAAATCCGTTCGATGCTGGGGGTCCTTCACGCCATAACCCCGTTCCTGTAGTAGTAGAGATGCCCACACAAATTCCGTTGGCCTCTCCTGAACGGTTTTATGGGGACAATAGAAAGGTGCAAGTATTTCTAACTCAGGCCCTCCTGCACTTTACCTGTAAACCCCGATTATTCGCCACGAATCAAGCGAGAGTGGCCTTCGTGATCTCCTATTTGACCGGAGAAGCGGCGCAGTGGGCAGTACCGCTGGTCAGAAAAGACGACCCCCTGCTATACGACTGGGACACGTTCAGGACCGAATTTGAGAAAACCTTTGATCAGAGGACCGAGTCCTTCGCAGCGGACAGAGACCTATTGGAACTTCGTCAGGGCAGTACCGATTTGATTACTTACCTCAATCACTTTCGGCGGTTGGTGGCAGAGACCGACTGGCCTGAATCCAAACAAGCCGCCATCTTCTATCAAGGACTGAAAGAAGAGCTGAAGGACGTCCTTGCCCAGATTGACCCGCAACCTTCCACATGCTCCGCTCTCATAGAGTTGACCTTGCGACTGGACCATCGCCTCAAAGAACGGAAAGGAGACCACAGGCGAAGGGACAAGACTCCGTTTCAACATGATCGTGGTCCTTCTACGGACTCTCCGGTTAGCAAACCTGAACCCATGGAAATCGGAGCAGTTCGGGCGTCCCTCACCCTGAGCGAGAAGGACCAGAGAAGGAAGCAAGGCCTTTGTCTCTATTGCGGCAAGAAGGGGCACTTCCTACGCGATTGTCCAGTACGACCTAGGTATGGACGCTCCCGACCGGAACAAATGGCCGCGGTCACAACCGACAAGGACACGGAAAACATCAAAGCTTGAAGGCCCAAGAAGGGGAGCCATCAAGCACGTATCTGATCCCTTCCATTAACAGCCATGACATAGCCGAGACAAAACATTTCTACATAGAGGTAGACATCCACGTGGAAAACGTCATCCGGCATACAAAGGCCATGGTGGATTCTGGCGCCACTGGGTGTTTTATAGATTACAAAGAAGCCCAACGACTGCAGTTGCACCTCATCCAGAAAACAACTCCTGAAAAGGTATATGCCGTGGACGGCAAGGAATTGGAGTCTGGCCCTATCAGTTACAGGACCAGAGAATACGAAATCGTCTATGGAGGATACCACCACGAGCTGTTGTCGTTTCAAGTGATTCATGCCCCGCATTACGGAGTGATCCTTGGTCTTCCCTGGCTGCAAAAACACGAGCCTACCATACAATGGTCCAACCAGACGTTAACCTTCCAGTCTCGCTTCTGTCAGAACAGGTGCTACTTGTCCGCTACGCGACCCTCAAAGACGTTAGCCGCTGGTTTTCACGTGGCCACAGCGGCAGAAAAGGATGTGACCCTGCCAGAGTGCTACATGAAACACGCGGAAGTGTTTAGTGACAGTAAAGCGGACGAACTCCCCCCGCACAGGGACTACGACTGCCGGATCGATTTGGTTCCGGGCGCGGAGATCCCGTGTGGTAGAATATATGCCCTCACCACACCCGAAAACATCCATCTCCGGGAATATCTGGACAAGTATTTACAATTGGGGTTCATCCGTCCGTCCAGATCACCAGCGGCATCCCCCCTTTTTTTTATACCCAAGGCTAACGGGGAGTTGCGATGCTGCATTGACTATAGAGCATTGAATGCCATCACTGTCAAAAATCAATACCCACTGCCCTTGATCCCCGTTCTGCTAGAACAAGTGAAGACAGCGGTAGTGTATACCAAATTGGACCTACGAGGGGCGTATCATCTGGTTCGCATGAGAGAAGGCGATGAATGGAAGACGGCCTTCAAGACGCGGTATGGGCTTTTTGAGTACTTGGTCATGCCCTTCGGGCTGTGTAATGCCCAAGCCGCGTTTCAGTTTTTCCTGAACGACGTTCTGCGACCATTCCTGGATCGCTTTGTTGTTGTCTACATCGACGACATTCTGGTGTATTCGGCTACCGAAAAAGAACATCGAGGTCATGTAGGCCAAGTGTTACAAGCGCTTCAGGACCACCAACTCTACTGCAAAATATCCAAATGTGAGTTCCAAGTTACCACAGTGGAGTTCCTGGGGGTAATGCTCACCCCATCGGGTCAGGTGATGGCAGAACGTAAAGTCAAAGCTATCCTCGACTGGCCACAGCCTCGGAATGTGAAAGAAATCCAGGGTTTCCTGGGTTTCGCCAACTTCTATCGAAGATTCATCTCTAAGTTTTCGGATAAGGTAACACCGCTCACCAAGCTCACTCGAAAGAAGGCTCCTTTCGTATGGTCTTCTGACGCCCAAAGGGCTTTTGAGCTGCTCAAACGAGCCTTTACATCTGCTCCTGTGTTGGCCCATGCCCGTCCTGAGATACCCTTCATCGTGGAAGCAGATGCATCAGAAGTGGCGGTAGGAGCGGTGCTATCCCAGAGGAACGAAGAAACGGGTCACCTCCACCCGATTGCTTTCATGTCCAGAAAGCTCAATTCCGCAGAGCAGAATTACACGATAGCGGAGAAGGAGCTCTTAGCTATAAAGGATGCATTTAGCGAATGGAGACACTGGTTATTGGGGGCCGCTCACCAAGTCACCGTTTACACCGATCATCGTAACCTCCAATTCATGCGAGCTGCACGCCATCTCACCCCTCGCCAACTTCGGTGGATGCTGTTCTTTGCAGAGTTCCATTTCCTTATCACCTTTCGCCCCGGCAAAGACAACCGGAAAGCAGACGCTCTTACGAGACAAGAAACCTCACCAGTACACTCCAGAACAATGGAAAGGGCCATTATCGAACCCACCAGAGTGATTGGAACCATCCACACGGATTTGTTCTTACAGAAAACCAAGCATGGTTTAAATACATTTACGTGGAGGACCTGGTCGAAATTCCACCCCGATTGGAAAAACCACCAGGGTCTGTTGATGAAAGGTCACCAACTCCTGATCCCAACACAAGAGCTACGAAGGATGGTATTTACTTGGTGTCACGACCTTCCCTGTGCCGGACATCCCGGAGGGAAGAAAACCCTGGAAAAAATACAGAGACAATTTTGGTGGCCCTCGGTTCGTGATGTCTTGTCTTGGGTAAAAAACTGCTCCACGTGTGCCCAAATGAAGGTCGACCATCGCCCCCCACAGGGTTTGTTACAACCACTACCGACCCCGGATACCCCCTGGGAACGCTTTTCGGTGGATTTCATTGTGGGGTTACCCAAAGATCAAGGGTGCACCGCTATTGTGGTTGTCATTGACTATCTATCCAAAATGGGTCACTTTATTGCCTGTAAACAGGTTCCAACAGCAAGCTCCTTAGCCAAGCTGCTTCTAACCCATGTGATTTGGCTTCATGGCCTACCGAACGTCATCGTATCAGATAGGGGGGCCCAATTCACTGCCCGTTTTTGGACAACCTGGTGCTCTGAACTCAAGATAGAATCCGCACTTTCTCCCAGCTTTCACCCGCAGACTGATGGCCAAACTGAAAGACTTAATCAGACGCTAAAACAGTTTCTCAGATGCTACGTGGACAGCAATACAGAGGCGTGGGTGGAGTGGCTCTGGGTAGCTGAGATAGCTTACAATAGCGCTGAACACTCCTCTACCCAACACTCCCCTTTCTTTAGCACTTACGGTTTTCACCCCCGGTTTACTCCTCTTATCCTTCCACATCAGAACTCCAAGTTCCCTACAGTGCAAGAAAGATTAGAACATATCCGCAGTATTTTACTCAATACCCGAGATAAGTTGCTCCATGCCAAGACGCGGTATAAAGCCCAGGCAGACAAACACAGACGACCATGCCCCACATACAAGAAAGGGGAGCGGGTCTGGCTTTCCACGAAGAATATCAGGTTTAGAAAGTACAGCGCTTTCCACCCGAAGTTTATAGGTCCTTACCAGGTGATCAGGCATGTTAACCCTGTAGCAGTCAAACTAAGGTTACCTCCATCCCTTCGGATCCACCCGGTCTTTCACGTTTCCCTGCTTAAACCATCCCACTGTCCAGGGAAAAGACAACCAGTGCCTATATGGGTACAACATGATCGGGAGTATGAGGTTCAAGGGATCGTGGACTCCAAGGTAGTGAGAGACAAGTTGTGGTACCTGGTGGCTTGGAAAGGGTATGGGCCAGAAGAAAACTCTTGGGAACCAGCAACCGCGATACACGCGGCCCGATTGGTTGCTGCATTCCATGCACGATACCCGGGTAAGCCGCGCATCAGTCAGTGTTCTCGGAAAGGCGGATGTACTGTCAGGCCGAGCACCCGGTAAACACTGACTGTTCCCATCCCGGTAACATCCGGGAAAAGACTACGTTTCCCATGAGGCACAGCGCGAGGCGCCTTGCACGCACCGTGTATGCGCGCGCCAAACCTATATCTGGGAACCCGGAAGGACGGACAGGCGCTGGTTATTCCTATGCTGTATGCAGTCCCGGCGTTCCGTGTGACGTACAGACTTGTCGACCAGCTCCAGAGGCTCCCGTTTCCAAGTCGTGAGTATTCTGGCTGAGCCTTTCCCAACTCGACTCCGGATCTTACCCCTGTTCGCTCCTGTGTTGGAGAGACGGTTGCGACGTCTCATGCGGAGGAGCGCTAAAGCTTCGCGTGCCATTCACCAACCCGACACTGTTTGTTCCCTGCTCGCTCCTCTGTTGGAGAGACGGTTGCGACGTCTCGTGCGGAGGAGCGCTAAAGCTTCGCGTGCCATTCACCAACCCGGCACTGTTTGTTCCCATCTCGCTCCTCTGTTGGAGAGACGGTTGCGACGTCTCGTGCGGAGGAGCGCTAAAGCTTCGCGTGCCGTTCACCAACCCGGCACTGTTTTGTTCCCTGTTCGCTCCTCTGTTGGAGAGACGGTTGCTTCGTCTCGTGTGGAGAAGCGCTAAAGCTTCACGTGCCATTTACCAACCCGGCATTGTTTTGTTCCCTGTTCGCTCCTCTGTTGGAGAGACGGTTGCTACGTCTCGTGCGGAGGAGCGCTAAAGCTTCACGTGCCATTTACCAACCCAGCATTGTTTTGTTCCCTGTTCGCTCCTCTGTTGGAGAGACGGTTGCTACGTCTCGTGCGGAGGAGCGCTAAAGCTTTGTGTGCCATTTACCAACCCGGCAGTGGTGTGTTCCCTGTTCGCTCCTCTGTTGGAGAGACTGTGGTTACGTCTCGTGCAGAGGAGCACCGCCGTTGGCCACATATTACCAAGCCAGAGTCATCGGTTAGTCCAGCTGCTGGAGGATCCCCTGGAGGAGACACACCCCACCGGCAGTAAGACTCCCTCAAGGGAGAAATTGCTTTCTTGTATCATTTCTGGCTGTCATGTCGGGGTATAGATGAGATTGGGGTTTTGGTACACTTTCCGTAAGACACAACCCCCGCTCACACCTTTACTTGTTTGCCTCACTCCTCTGTTGAGGAAAGACAATATTTCTCACAGAGAGTATACCGGTCTCCTTGCATCCTGGTACCGGAGGTAAACCACACCGCGACCAACCCCGCATCCACTATTCTGTTCCTCCGCTTCTCATTTCAGGGAGGGGTGGGGAAGCCCCATATAAAGTATCCATCCGGTAATCACACTGTGTCCACGAAGTCTCTGTAGATATATATTGATGGTGCGCTCTCTCTCTCATTTCAGATCTCCTTCCCCGCTGTCCCTACCCTTTCCTTCCCTCGCTTGACCACTTCACCAGTCCGCGCTGTTTTATATTCCGGACTTGGGGAGGTCAAGAGGTGGACCCCATTCAGCATCAGCACAGCTCCGAGGAACCAGGGAACACGGAACGTGACACAAAGTATGACTTGTATGGATCCAGTTCTTCAATCCAGCACACTTCACAGCTGTTGTTGAAGTCAAAATGACTTGCCTTGGTTTTCCCCACCTGGGAACCAAACAGTTTCTTCTTTGGTGTACTTTTATCCTTACCCAGTCCCTTGGGCTTAGATCATGAGCTGGCTTCTTTTCAAGAGTGGTGGCATCCGCTCCAACCTGATGAAACACAGAATGAACTGCGTCAGCCAGGCATTTACAGTATTCCAATACCATGTCATCAGTTATTGTCATCAGCTTGTTGACTGGTATAAATACATGTCTCATTGCGCGTCCCATGATGATCTCATGAGGACTCAAACCAGTAGTTCTGTCTGGTATTGATCTGATAGTCATGAGTACTAGAGGCAAGACATCGGGCCATTTCATACCTGTGGCTAAACACATTTTCCCTATTCTGTTTTTGATAGTACCATTCATTTGTTCTACTACACCAGAAGCCTCTGGTCGGTAGGCACAATGCAGTTTTTGTCATACATTCAATGCTTCACAAATCAATTTTATGATCTCATTATGAAAATGTCCTCCTCTGTCTGATTCAATTGTTATTGGGAACCCAAACCTAGGTATAAATTCCCTCAACAATAATTTTGCCACTGTCATGCCATCATTTCTTCTTGTTGGGGACGCCTCTACCCACCTAGAGAATAGGCATACTATTACCAAAACATACCTCAACCTGTTATAAGGAGGCATCTCAATGAAATCTACTTGCATTCTGGTGAAAGGCCCTCCCTCTCGACCTATTGTTCCTAGACTCACCACTGTCTTTCTTCCGGGATTGTACTGCTGACAAATTAGACATCTTTGACAAATACTTCCGCCACAAGCCTAAACTTGGCATTATACCAAGTTTGTTTAAAATACCTAATCATGGTGTCTCTCCCCATATGTCCCTGTCCATGATACATCCGTGCCATGGCAGACATCATGCTATCAGGCATAACTGGTCTTCCATCTCGATAGACCCACACATGATCTTCCTCTCTTGGGGCACATCCTGCTTTTACACACTGTTTTACTTCTTCCTCTCCTGCTTCTTCCTGCAATTGTCTTACCTCATCTCATGTTCCCACAGTGTTAGTAAACATTGGGAAACAAGAAATCATTTCCTTTTCCTTTTCCCGATTGATTGAATTCTGATTTGGTGAACAATACTGTGCATTGGCAAATTTATTTCCAGTGGCAATGTAATCACCACTGCGACTATAAGCAGCACATTTTACCACAGCCAATTGCCTAAGCAGCTGTATTGCCTCAAGCAACTTTCCAACCACTTCAGCATTCTTAATGGGAGTTCCACTTGAGGTCAAGAAACCTCTGCAGCCAAATTTGGCCGAAATCATGGACGACCCCGTAGCCATACTGGCTATCAGTTATCACAGTCACTCTCACACTTTTCCCAATCTTACAGGCTCTGGTCCGGGCAATAAGTTCAGCTACTTGGGCCGGCCTTACTCCTTTCAAATATGATGCTTCCATCACGGCTGCAACTGTACATGCCGCATATGCTGCACTCAGCACTCCATCATCTGTTCTCAAACAAGATCCATCAACAAACATGACATAATCACTTTCTGGTAAAGGGTCATCTTTTATGTCAGGTCTTGGTTTTGTATAAAAGTCAAGTACATCCAAACAATCATGATCTGCTCCATCTCTTACCTCCACATGCTCTACATCAGGCAACAATGTTGAAGGATTCACATTCACGCATCTCACAAGACTCACATTTGTTGCACCCAAAATTACCTTTTCATACTTAGTCAGTCGGCTGTGCGTCATATACTGAGTACGACTCCTTGTAAAAAGAATCGCCACATCATGAGGCACAAACACTTTCACAGGGTATCCCATCACAATTCCTTCACTCTGTTCCAAACTTCGACATGTAGCAGCTACTGCTTTCAGACACCCAGGAAGGGCTACAGCTACTGGGTCTAACATGGATGAAAAGTAAGCAATTGGTTTCCTCAGTTTTCCATGCTTCTGTACTAGAACAGAGAGTGCACATCCATTTCTCTCACTGCAATACAACTCGAACTCCTTATCATAGTCAGGCATACCTAATGCTGGCGCTTCACACAATCCTTCTCTCAACTTCTTGAATGCTGCCAACTCCTCTTTGTTCAAATCAATTGGATCTCTCACATCACTTCTGGTCAATCATACCAAAGGTTTTGCAATCAATGAAAAGTTACCTATCCACTGACAACAATATCCAACCATTTCCAGAAAAATTCTCACTTCTCTTTGGGTCATTGGTGGACTCATTCTTTTTATGATCCTAATTCTATCTATGGTTATTTTCCTGTGTCCTTTCTCAATGCTGTGTCCCAAATATTGGACTTCTTTCTTACAGAATTGTAATTTCGATGGTGACACTTTTAGTCCTCCATCTGCCAAATGATTCAGCAAAGCTACCGTCTCTACTTCACACGCTTCATGAGTTTTCAATGCTACAAGTAGGTCATCGATATACTGGACTAGTACTGAATTTTCAGGCAATTCTAGACTCTCCAAAGACTTTTTCAATAGCTGATTAAATATTGAGGGGCTTTCTGTATACCCCTGTGGAATTCGGCACCACGCCAAAATACGCTTGCCGAAACAAAATGCAAAAATTTACTGACTGTCATGGTGCAATGGGATGGAAAAGAAAGCATGGCACAAATCAATCACAGTGTACCATTCTGCGTCATGAGGGATCTGATATAAAATCATCACAGATGGATTCGGTACAACAATTTTGTTTATCTTTCCCAGATCTTGCACTATTCTGAACTTCCCACTAGGCTTTTTCAGTCCCATTATTGGTGAATTACATGGGCTACTCATTATTTCTCTCAAAATTCCTTGTTTTATCATTTTCTCAATCACAGGAGTAACTCCTTCGATTATTTCAGGGGTCAATTTATATTGTGGGACATTTGGATAACATACTCCTTCTTTTACAGTTATTTTTACTGGATCTATATTCCTCATCAATCCTACATCCTCTCCTGTGAAGTCCTAAACTTCTGCTTTTACTGATTGTTTCAATTCTTTTGGTAGTTCGTCAGGGTTGAATACAGCATAGATTCATGTAACCTCTTTCTCTCTGTTTGCCAATGTCATTTTATACAACACATCATCATCTGGTGTTTCAAAGGCTATTCCATCTGGAGTACAAAATATAGTGCAATTCATCTTGCACAATAAATCCCTACCTAACAAGTTCACAGGACTAGTGTCACACACTACGAATCTGTGCATTTCAGAAAATTTCCCTATACTAACTTTCACTGGTTCTGTAAGGTAAGTTTTAATCTGTCTGTTGGAGACCCCAACTACTTGGATCGTTTCATCCGAGAGAGGAAGATTCTTAACATCAGCTGATCAAACTGTTGATCGAGTAGCACCAGTATCAACTAGGAAAGTAATATTTTCATTATTAACTTTTCCATCTACAAATGGGCCTGTCTGGTCTACTTCTAGAGTTGCGCCAAGTACGCCCTCTTCTTCCTCCCTTCGGCACCTTCAATAACCTACTTCTGAGTCGCTTTCATCGCGTTGCAGCCAATACTGCGAAGCAGCGCTAGCGTGTTGCGGCTTATTTACCTGTTCTTCGTGGTAGAATCCATTCTCCTTACTATACTTCTGTCAATTTTTGTTCTGTGGGAAAGGTGGTTTTGGCACCTGATTCTGTTGTGTTACACCCTGCTATTGTCGTTGCTGTTGACCACTCACCTCATTCTGCACCTGTGGATTCAAGGATGAATTTTCATCATTAGTACTTGGTGGATTCTTACACTCGGATTTCCAATGCTCTATCCTACCGCAATTATGACACGAAAATTTCTTTTTAGCTTCCTCAATATGCCCTTTATTTTTCCCAGGATTCAATCTTTGTTTTGACCCAGCTTGTTCCACTAATTGTGCTTCCTGTCTCTCGGCTACCTTTACCTGTGCCCACATTGCCTTCTCTTTTAGTTTTTGCTGTTTTGCTTCAATTTCATCACTGAAATATTTAGCATGTCTCAATACTTCATCTATTTTCTTATTCTGCCAATCTACCGTATGCTGTTTTATCATTTCACTAATTTCTGGACGAAGACCATATACAAACCTGTATACGAAATGACTCAAATCTTTGTCACTCAAATTTTCATCTCCACTGAATTGCTTAAAGGCTAAGATTAACCTCTCATAGTAGGCATGTACTGATTCTTTGCTTTCTTGATGTGTTCTGTCAATTTTCACCCAATCTGTCTCCCTAGGGGGTAGCTTGTTCTTCAGGAATGCCATCACCTATTCATATTTCTTCATTACCTCAGGGTCTGGAGCTCCTGTCTTAGGATCCCTTGGGTATTCCTGTGTCGGCCAATCTATTACTATTTTACATTCTGTCCATAGATCTGCTGGTACTATTATGTCAAACAAGCTATTCAGGTCAATCCACAATACTTTGGATAGCTTCACAAATCTGTCCACCTGTCTATACCACTCGACAGGTTTTTTACGCAGTCGAGGGAAGTCATTTGTAAATGACAAAATATCCTGTCTAGTCCATGGGACATGCACATATCCTCCTCCCGGAATCTCTCTCATAGGGCATTCTGTCACAACCTTCTCTTTTTCTCTCACAGGATAAGCTGAAAACGTTTTGTCTGAAACTTCGTCTCGCGTACGATACCATCTGCTCTTCCATTTGTCCACATCTCCCCATTTTCTCAACAAAATAATTATTTCTTTAATCTGACCTATTCGTCCTGTGGTATTCATGTTTTCAATATCTTTTTTGGTGAAATCTACTCAATAGGGTTTCTGTAGGGCTTTTACCTTTTCAATATCAATAGCCATTTAATTTGCCACTTCTAATCTTTCATGAAGACTTTTTGCTCTCCATGTTACGCTTTTGCACAGAAATAACAATTCCTCATCTTGGTACGTTTTTAACTTCTCTGTCGGGATAGTTCCCACTATTAATTCTTCCAGTACCATTCGTAATTTAGCTACATCTATTGACTGAGATTCCTTGTATTTCTTTTGCAAGCTTCTCAACCATTCACTCAACTCCTCTGTAGATGGTGCTACTGGCTTCTCTACATTTCCTTGTCCAAAATCTTTTTGAGTTTCTGACATTGTCTCTATCATTGTCATACGTTTCTCTGCACAGTTTTGACCTATAAACGGGTTATTTGAAAAATTTGGTTCAATCATACTCATAGTCTGTCTCCATGGATTCTCACTCTGACTCATTCTTGGTTGTTCAACCGGTTTATGACTTTTATAAGGGACTGTCAAACAATGTTCGCTGTCTTTCTGCTTGTCAAAAATAGGCATTACTGGACCTATTGTTACTGGTACAGTTACCGCTTCCAAATTAGTCAATTCTCTTATTTTCTCAGTTAATTCTAGGGTTGTTCTGCTGAATTTTCTCCATCCAATTTTCCTCCAGACTTCTTTTCTACCTCTCTAATAGGATTGTTTCTCCCCAAATCTTGGAACTCTGGTTCCAATTTTATGATTCGTACTGTTTCTTTCATTGGGGCACTTGGAGTTAATATTTCTGGTTCTGGTCGGTATGGTGGTGGATTCTTATAGAACATATCATCAAGAACATCATCCTCGGACTCATTCACTCCGTACCCTCTCGACTCCACATTATGCCTCTTTTCTACACACTTTCGTCCTTCATTCTCTCCTGCAGTTCTTACGGGAAACAAACCCTCAGTCATATTCGCATTCCACCACCTTCTCATTCGATCATCATGCGTCTCATGTCCGTATGATCTGCCAAACAGGTACCTATATCCTCTACCATTTCTCTGTCTTTCTCGGTCATGCATTTTGTCTTCCCACTCCGTCAAAGCCTTGAATTGAGTCCGTCTAGGTCTCGGTTCTAAATTCATCATTCTCTCTCTCAAATTTCTCAAAACTGCCAAATTAAATGAACCATGCTCTAGAAAAGCCAATACTCCGTCTTTTTCCGTATACTTAATCCAGTTGTCTAACCAAATACAGGTGTGATATCCATATTTCGCAACCATAAAGGATGCAGGGGTTTTCGGTAGAGGAAGTAACTGTCCTTCCCTAGTTATGATTGGTTTGTCCTTCTTAAACCACTCTTAATTTTACTAAACCATGACTTTTTCTCCTTTTCTGGTGGATCGTAATACATTTTCCTTTCTTTCGTGTCTTACTAGTTTCTCCTTACGACTGTACCACTACTCTGTCCAATTGCAGCGCGACTTACACTAACGCACCAATCCGGAGCGTCTACGTCACTGTCACAATTCTCAAATCACAGCGCGACTGTTCTGCTCGATTTTCCCGGCCTTCTTGTGAGGAACAATAATGTAATGTGACTTCAGTCTCTTATCATTCAAGTCTAAGGGTTAGAGTAGTGAATGGAGCCTATTTACTAGGCACTTCGACATGATTCTGTGCTCTTCCCCATAGATCAGGGCTTGCACACATAGCCTAGGGGATAGATTCGTTAGTATTAGGGATAACCTGTCCTGTAGTGAGGGTATTTCACGGAGCTGTGCTGAATTCAGGCCTGGTAGGCCTCAAACGGGAGAGACTCCATCTTTCTTTCTGCTCCGGCAGCTTGGGATGCTTCTAGGTCAAACGTAATGTTTTAGTTATGAGGTGTTATTCGCTTGGAGAGAACCGGTTCAGGCCGGCCCTTATCGAAGGATTGTATTTTTCTTCATGCCGAAGACACTACATCAGGCCGGCCGGCTGGGAACGTGTCCTTGGTACGGGGAGGTACAAGAATTTGGTGGGCGGCAGGTTACGGGCCGGAATTTTCCATGAGGAAACGCACCTCTATATTAGTGAAAGTCTGAGGCAGTTACATGTTCAGTCCGTAGGCGGCATCTAGCCGTTAGCAGTAAAGCTACTACTTATTCCAGGGAAGACAGACGCCATCTTGAAGGCGGAGAAGAACCGAGAGACAGATGCTTTCCTAGCAGAATAGCCAGAGAGGAGAGAGTAGCCGATAAGGAAGAGGTCCCAGTGACTCGGAGAAGGGTGATTCCAGGCGAGCCGAGACACAGACGAGAAGGGAACCTAGATGACCACTGAGTGCAGGCTACATACTACTAAGGTGATGTCGACCCTTTCTTATTAGAGTGTACAACTTAATCTTTCACTTTTCTTTGCAGGTTATGTGTTATATCGTAATGTTATGTGATTGTGTATGTAATGAGTAATAAAGCACCCAGTTTGTAGTGAACCAACATGTGCTGCGTGTTCTTGTATGAGAGGGTAGCCTATTCTTCTAGTCAGCTGCGGCTACATGAACAGATGTTAACCCTGATCAGGTAAGTGGTAACTGAATAAGGGAAAGAGGAGCCCCTCGAACCTGAGAACAGGCTAGGCTCGAACTGGCAATCCTTGTGTGATCTGATGAATAGTGAGACTGATTCCCTTTTTGTATGTTATGGTGATCATAGGATGAACTGTCGTATGAGACTGCCGTCTAGGTAGAGAGGTCTGGATTCGTATAGGATCGCGAGGCCGCCACTTGTGATACTGTCGTATGGGCAGAGAGGTCTGGATTCGTAGGGGATCGCGAGGCCGCCGATTGTGCTGAGACTGCCGTCTGGGTAGAGAGGTCTGGATTCGGATGGGATCGCGAGGCCGCCACTTGTGATACTGTCGTATGGGCAGAGAGGTCTGGATCCGTATGGGATCGCGAGGCCGCCGATTGTGCTGAGACTGCCGTCTGGGTAGAGAGGTCTGGGTTCGTATGGGACCGCGAGGCCGCCACTTGTGATACTGTCGTATGGGCAGAGAGGTCTGGATCCGTATGGGATCGCGAGGCTGCCGATTGTGCTGAGACTGCCGTCTGGGTAGAGAGGTCTGGATTCGGAAGGGATCGCGAGGCCGCCACTTGTGATACTGCCGTCTGGGTAGAGAGGTCTGGATTCGGATGGGATCGCGAGGCCGCCACTTGTGATACTGTCGTATGGGCAGAGAGGTCTGGATCCGTATGGGATCGCGAGGCCGCCGATTGTGCTGAGACTGCCGTCTGGGTAGAGAGGTCTGGGTTCGTATGGGACCGCGAGGCCACCACTTGTGATACTGTCGTATGGGCAGAGAGGTCTGGATCCGTATGGGATCGCGAGGCCGCCGATTGTGCTGAGACTGCCGTCTGGGTAGAGAGGTCTGGATTCGGATGGGATCGCGAGGCCGCCACTTGTGATACTGTCGTATGGGCAGAGAGGTCTGGATCCGTATGGGATCGCGAGGCCGCCGATTGTGCTGAGACTGCCGTCTGGGTAGAGAGGTCTGGGTTCGTATGGGACCGCGAGGCCGCCACTTGTGATACTGTCGTATGGGCAGAGAGGTCTGGATCCGTATGGGATCGCGAGGCCGCCGATTGTGCTGAGACTGCCGTCTGGGTAGAGAGGTCTGGATTCGTATGGAATCGCGGGGCCGCCACTTGTGATACTGTCGTATGGGCAGAGAGGTCTGGATTCGTAGGGGATCGCGAGGCCGCCACTTGTGATACTGTCGTATGGGCAGAGAGGTCTGGATCCGTATGGGATCGCGAGGCCGCCGATTATAAGAGGTCTTGGTATGCATAGTAGGAATCCCCTGTCCTTAGGTGGTAGATATATGTGGTTGCAGGATTGTAAATAGGTTCTAGGGAGGGGGTAACGTTCTGGCTGGGTTAGTGAGGCTCTGATGAGCGGGTTCTATCTGATCCGAAAACCCAAGCAGAACATTTGGCGTCACGAACCGTTTACGAAACCTGTGTGCGTTGTGGTTGTATCGTGTTTGCTTTCGGCGCGTGCGTGGTTTTGTTTGTATATTATTTGTATATACTTGTGTGTAGTTTTCTTTTCTCTTTCTTCTTTCTCTTTTTCTCTTTTTCTTTCTTTTCCGAGATGTTTTCTAGAAAGTCGAAATCTACTTTTAAGTTGCCCGTTGATATTCCCGGCTGGGATTCAACGCCTTATGAAGCCTTAGCCCGTGAGTGGGCTGATTCTACTGGTTTGAGTGAGAATTGGAATTCTTTTTTGGAGCTGGCGGAGCCGGCTAATGTGATTACTTGTTTACAGAAGGCGCCGGTATCTAAGGGTGATGAGCTACCCGTTTTGGGGCGCAGAGGTTGGATTGTTCTGTCTGCGTACAGGATTCTGCATGAAAGGTTGTTGAAGTTACAGAACTTGCATAAGGATTTGGAAGCGAACTTTGTTGAGATTCAGAATGCTCATACTTTGTTGCGGTGTCAGAATAAGTTGCTTGCTGACAAACTTGAGACGTACCAAACTATTGCCGAAAGGGCGGCTGTGCGAATTGCTCGTTATAAATACAAGAATCGGCGTGGTCGGGTTTCGACGCGAAAGGTGCGTCTGGTCGTGGCGAAAGCCGGACTGGATTGGAATCCTGATGAATGGGATGGTAATATCTGGAACTCGAGTGATTCTCCTTCCTCGGGTGAGGAGTCTGCCAAGCGCGAGTCCTCTCGCTCCGGCCGTGATTGTAAGTCTGCTTCTTGCGCCTCTGATGGTGCACCCCGTGATTGCGCTCGTCCTTCGAGCGGGGTCGATGCTTCTTCCACTGATTGTTCCTCTACGTGTACTGGTCGAGCTCCTTGTGATGCTCGTCCCGCGGTCTCGGTGCATCCAGTTTTTCGGCGGAAGGTGCAGCAGGCTCCCGGTGCTCCGAATGGTATTGCTTTAGACTCTTTGGAGGATTTTACTCAACAAGAAATTAGTGATATTTTGCAGCGATTTCGGCAGCGAGCTGGTGAGACCTTACTCACATGGATGGTGCGCCTTTATGAACTGGGCGCTGCTGGCATTATGTTGGATGCTGGCGATTGTTTGAAGTTTTGTTCCTTGAGTTCGGATTCTACTGTACAGGATCATTTTCGTAACTTTAATGCTGGTGGTCAAATTTCTTTGCTTCAATTGGCGACTGAGGGTTGTAATCAAAAATATCCTACTGAGTCTGACTGGCCTGTGAATGACAAACCGTGGTATACTTTGCGCGATGCTGCACAACGTCTCAAAGAGGAGGTGATGAAAACGGCGATTTTTCTAAATACTGCCGACAGGTTGCTTGATGGTTTCTTGACATCTTCTGTGCGGAATCGTATTATTCGTTCTTCCCCTGTTGCTTATAAGCAGGTCATGATGACTTTATTGATTAATCAGACTGGTAATATGTTATCTGTGGTGCTGGAATCGGTACGCCAACTCTGTGAGTTGGGTGAGTGGTTTAAACCTGAACGGCAGTCCCGGCCTGACACTCGTACTCCTGGTGACAATAAACTTACTAGACGTGATATGTTTTTTGGTCTTATGGCCGATGGTGTGCGGAAGGAGGACATTGATGGTGAGACTACTGCTCGTTTGTGGGAAATGTTTCGCAAACGTGGCTTGGATCGAAAGGAGGGTGCCCGGCGTGTTCGGACAACTGAGTGTGATCGTGGTTTTTCTGACGGTAGCGGTGATGACGACCGCCGTGGGCGCTCTAATCGTCGTGATGATCGACGTTATGTACGTGATTTGTCCCCCCGTCGTGAGAGAGACAGGGAGAGAGAGGGGGAAAGAGAGAGGGGGAGAGATGATTATGTTAACAGCAGACGTAGAGATGATAGGGATCAATCCCCTGAGTTGAGAAGGAGAGAGGATCGACACATATTGGCCGATCGAAACCCGCAGTACAATGCAGAGAACAGGAATCCATTTCGTAATGGAGATGGATATGAACAGGAGGTATCGATACCTGGGAAACGTGAGAGTCTTTATCCTGATTTATCCTGGTACACAGAACGCAGTAAAGATGACTAGGAAATAGGTCAAGCTCCAGTACACAGATGGGCTCACAGAGATAATAGACCCTATGTAGATATTGATATTTATTGGAGACATCGTAATATCCAAAGGGCCCGAGCATTGGTAGATACAGGAGCGGAGGCCACTCTTATTCATGGAAAATCAAAGAAGTTTAAAGGTCAGCCTTTTACAATTACCGGATTAGGTGGAAAGGAAACTCCCGCAGTTCAAACTTTACTTGAAATGAGAATAGGTAGAATTCCTAGAAAAGAATACTCTGTATTAGTGGTGCCACTCTTAGAATTCATAATTGGAATTGATATTTTGAAAGGAATGACTTTGCACTTAGATGATGGATGTTACCAATTTGGAACTAAACATTATATATCGTCCAGGCCTGTACGGGTTGGTCGTTTAAGAATGCCCCCCATAAAAGTTCCCCAGGCGACAAAAGTGGTTCGTCAGAAGCAGTATCGTATTCCAGGTGGTCATGAAGAGATTAGTACCACTATTCAGGAGTTGGTGGATGCAGGAGTTATAACCCCAGTTACTTCTGCTTGGAATAATCCTGTTTGGCCTGTACGTAAGAGTGATAATTCTTGGCGCATGACTGTTGATTATCGAGAATTGAATAGACAGACACCCTCTTTGACTGTTGCAGTACCGGATGTTATTACCCTAATTGAAAGAATCCAAAAACATCCAGGTACATGGTATGCGTCCATTGATATTGCTAATGCTTTCTTTTCGATTCCGATTGCCCCTGAGTGTCAGGAACAATTCAGTTTTACGTGGAACGGGCGTCAGATGACGTTTAGAAGTCTTCCCCAGGGCTATGTGCATAGTCCTACGATATGTCACCGGCTGGTGGCAGAGCATCTGGCTGAGGTACCGGTTCATCCGCAAATTCAGATATGTCACTATATTGATGATATTTTGATCCAAGGCGAATCACAAGAGGAAGTTCAGACCCAATTAGATAGAGTCATTGAGTGCTTGCGTGAGAAAGGTTGGGAAATCAACCCGGATAAATTACAAGGTCCGTCCCAGGCTGTGAAATTTTTGGGCATTAATTGGCATGAGGGGCACCGAGAAGTGATCCCTCAGGTTAAACAGAAAATTCTTGATTTTGCAGTTCCGAGGAATAGGAAAGAAGCCCAAAGCTTCATTGGCTTGTTTGGTTTTTGGCGCCAGCATATTCCTCATTTAAGTCAAATATTGGCCCCTTTGTACCAGGTCACTCGTAAAAAGAATGCATTTGAATGGGATAAACCACAGCAAGATGCGTTCAGTCTGGCAAAAGAAGCAATTCAGCATGCTCTGGATTTATGGCCTGTATGTGATGGTGAGGTGGATTTGAATGTGTCTGTACAAGGCCTTTATGCGAATTGGAGTTTGTGGCAGAAACAAGGCAAGAGTAGAGTACCGTTAGGTTTCTGGACTAAAAAGTTACCTGATGCTGGTGAGCGTTATACACCTTTTGAGAAACAGTTACTTGCATGTTATTGGGCTCTGGTGGATACCGAGCAATTGACTTTGGGACATGATATAGTTTTGCGACCTGAAATTCCTATCATGCAGTGGGTTATGAGTTCGCCGAAAACTCACCGAATTGGACACGCTCAAGAGGCGAGTGTGATTAAATGGAAATGGTATATACAAGACAGGGCACGTGTGGGACAAAAAGGAGTTGCATCTTTGCATGAGCAGGTGGAACGGGCGCCATCAACTGAGACTGAGAGTGAATGTTCCGTACCTTTAGTACAGGAGTCTCCTGTTAAGTGGGGTAGACCTTTTGATGATTTGTCCGCAGAGGACAGAAACCATGTCTGGTTTACGGATGGTTCAGCAAGGTTCATAGGGACGAAACGGCATTGGAAGGCAGTGTCCTATAATCCGATCACACAAAAATTGCTGAGTACAACTGGTGAGGGTAAGAGCAGTCAATTTGCTGAACTCTATGCTGTTTATCAAGTTCTGAAACAAGAGTTACCTGGCACATGTCATATTTTTACCGATTCTTGGTCTACTGCCAATGGACTGGCAGTTTGGTTACCGACTTGGCATTCCCATAGTTGGAAAATCCATTCAAAAGAACTGTGGGGAAAAGAATTATGGCAGGAGATTTGGGAAATGCTCCCACAGAGTACTGTTACAATCTTCCATGTGGATGCTCATACCCCGATAGACTCTCTTAACAAATTCTTTCATAATATTGCAGATGAGAAATCTAAAATTGCTGAGGCAGTGGTGGACACGCAAGATTCTGATATTGCGGGATTGGCGAAATGGGCCCACCAGAAAGCAGGACACTTTGGAGAGAAAGCCACTAGCAGGTGGGCTGCTGATCGAGGAATTTATATTCCCCTAGATTTAATCAAAAATGTTATTCTACATTGTCCCATTTGTCAGCATTATAGGCAGCGCAAAGTGCCCCAAATTGTTAAAGGTCATTTACATCGCGGGAAATTGCCCGCTCAAATTTGGCAGATCGATTACATTGGTCCACTTCCTATGAGTAGGAATTGTCAATATGTTTGCACCATTGTTGATACATACAGTGGCCTGTTGGTGGCCCTTCCCTGTAAGCAAGCTACCCAATTGAATACTATTAAAACATTGGAATTGATTATGATGTATTATGGTGTGCCATTCCAAATTCAATCTGATAATGCATCCCATTTTCGTGGAAGATTGGTACAGGAATTCTGTGTGGAAAACAATATTGAATGGGTGTTTCATATACCATATTATCCACAGGCCTCGGGTCTTGTGGAGAGGTTGAATGGCCTGCTGAAAGACCAATTGCGCAAATTAACAGATGACAAGTATAAGAATTGGCGAGACTTGTTGCCTCAAGCGTTATTGATTTTAAATAACCGTCCTTTTCTAAATGCTGAATCCCCACTTATGCGTTTGTTTCCTCCGAATGTTGATGCTAAGCCCAATGAAATCAGAGAGACTGTGATGTACTGGGAGATTACTCCCGGAGCTTTGGCTCCATGTAGAGCGACCCCAGGGTCGGCAGGTTTAGACTTGCATGCCATGGATGACACCGTTATAAAAAGTAAGGATCGAGTCATCATTGAAACTGGTGTTGGTGTTCATATACCAACTGGAAATTTCGGATTAATCGCCCCTAGATCGGGGCTGGCTGTAAAAGGCATTCAGGTGCTTGGAGGAATCATTGATAGTGATTATCAGGGAGAGATTAAGGTGCTCCTGCTGAATAGCAGTGAGGTTGACTTACTGATACATCAAACTGACCGAGTGGCTCAATTGCTAATAATGCCTGTCTTCAGTGGTGAGATGACAAAAGGCACTGCCCCAACGTTGCTAACTGTACGAGGCCAGAAAGGTTTTGGCTCCACAGATAATCCTGGGGCCAGAGTTTGGGTGCAGTCGCCTAAGAATCCCCCTGAACAAGCAGAAGTGATTGCAACCGGTCAAGACAACACCATTTTAGTTATGAGACCAGGGAAAGATAGCTGGGATGCAGTCCCGGCTGACAAATGTTACTTACGAGAATGAATAATGCCTGTATTTGATTCTCTTTCAGATCATTCTTTGGACTGTTGCTGCAGGATGTGTCGGCGTTGGACTCCTTTTGGGCTGGTACGACGAGAGAGGAGGGATCCCATCAACCCGGGCTGAGTTGAGAACCCGAGTGTCGCGTTCCTTCGCTGCGTGGGATTCGTCGTCGAACTTTTGGATTACATTGGCCAAGCAAGTGACTAAAGCCCCTCATTTCTGCTTGACACCGATGAGATCGGTGACGGACATTCTGGCAACTTGTTTAGTTGCTGTCCCTGCTTCATTGGAGACTTTGACTCATATTTTTAATATATCAAATGCTCGCCCCAATGTTCTTCTGGGCGATTTCGCTGCCCATGAGTATTGCCCCTTGTGTACTGTACTGTCAGACCCGATACCGCCCATCCAGTCCCAAATAGTTACCTATAATATCACACAGGGTGATTTATGTTTTTTCCTTACTTGTGATCCTAGGGTGATTTCTGATTGTATGCGTTTAAGATTGAAAGGTGCCACTTCATTCACCGCTCATGAACGAACTTTGTGCCTTCAAAGGACACCGAAAACATGTACTTCTGTTCAGAATAACATGACTTGCAAGAGTATGGTAGTTACCCCCAGTCACTATCGCACGATGTTACTGCCTGCCGGATGGCTTTTCTCATGTGGTAATACTTCCTGGCCATATATACCCGCAAATATTTCTGGAGGCCCTTGTGCCATTACTAGACTGAGCTTGCTCATGTTTTCATCACATCCGAATGCCAACTCTCGTGTGATTCGAGATACAGTGAGGTTACAGGAGGATTGTGACTCATCTTTGCATTTATATTCCAAGTCTGAATACCTTAGCCTGGCTATTTCAATTGTTGGTGTTCCTGCTTTGGCAGTTTATAATGCCAAATCTATTGGGAAAATGGCCTGCTGGATGGTAAAATCCATCAATCATACTTCTACAGTCCTGTCTGACATGCTATTAGACGCCCAGGGTGAACGTAGGGCTATCTTGCAAAATCGAGCGGCCATTGATTATCTTTTGCTTAAACATGGACACGATTGTTCTGATTTTGAGGGTCTTTGTTGTTTTAACTTGTCGGATCATACAAAATCCATTCAAGCTCACATTGATAAACTACATGACTTGACAGAAGAAGTTAGAAAACAAATTGACCAGGGCTGGTTTGACTGGCTCTTTAATTGGTTACCTAATTTGCATATGTTACGTCAGATATTAGGAGGTATTCTGATTACTATCGGCATTTTGATTTCTATCTGTTGCTTTATTCAGTGTATTCCTTCACTACTTCAATTCTGCACACCTGGTACTAGACATAGATCAGTTAGTCTTGTTTCATATTATTCTTCCACAGATATTAGTTCTGTTTAATAAATGTATAATAGACTGAAGTCAAGGGTGAAATGTTCTGCTCGATTTTCCCGGCCTTCTTGTGAGGAACAATAATGTAATGTGACTTCAGTCTCTTATCATTCAAGTCTAAGGGTTAGAGTAGTGAATGGAGCCTATTTACTAGGCACTTCGACATGATTCTGTGCTCTTCCCCATAGATCAGGGCTTGCACACATAGCCTAGGGGATAGATTCGTTAGTATTAGGGATAACCTGTCCTGTAGTGAGGGTATTTCACGGAGCTGTGCTGAATTCAGGCCTGGTAGGCCTCAAACGGGAGAGACTCCATCTTTCTTTCTGCTCCGGCAGCTTGGGATGCTTCTAGGTCAAACGTAATGTTTTAGTTATGAGGTGTTATTCGCTTGGAGAGAACCGGTTCAGGCCGGCCCTTATCGAAGGATTGTATTTTTCTTCATGCCAAAGACACTACATCAGGCCGGCCGGCTGGGAACGTGTCCTTGGTACGGGGAGGTACAAGAATTTGGTGGGCGGCAGGTTACGGGCCGGAATTTTCCATGAGGAAACGCACCTCTATATTAGTGAAAGTCTGAGGCAGTTACATGTTCAGTCCGTAGGCGGCATCTAGCCGTTAGCAGTAAAGCTACTACTTATTCCAGGGAAGACAGACGCCATCTTGAAGGCGGAGAAGAACCGAGAGACAGATGCTTTCCTAGCAGAATAGCCAGAGAGGAGAGAGTAGCCGATAAGGAAGAGGTCCCAGTGACTCGGAGAAGGGTGATTCCAGGCGAGCCGAGACACAGACGAGAAGGGAACCTAGATGACCACTGAGTGCAGGCTACATACTACTAAGGTGATGTCGACCCTTTCTTATTAGAGTGTACAACTTAATCTTTCACTTTTCTTTGCAGGTTATGTGTTATATCGTAATGTTATGTGATTGTGTATGTAATGAGTAATAAAGCACCCAGTTTGTAGTGAACCAACATGTGCTGCGTGTTCTTGTATGAGAGGGTAGCCTATTCTTCTAGTCAGCTGCGGCTACATGAACAGATGTTAACCCTGATCAGGTAAGTGGTAACTGAATAAGGGAAAGAGGAGCCCCTCGAACCTGAGAACAGGCTAGGCTCGAACTGGCAATCCTTGTGTGATCTGATGAATAGTGAGACTGATTCCCTTTTTGTATGTTATGGTGATCATAGGATGAACTGTCGTATGAGACTGCCGTCTAGGTAGAGAGGTCTGGATTCGTATAGGATCGCGAGGCCGCCACTTGGGATACTGTCGTATGGGCAGAGAGGTCTGGATTCGTAGGGGATCGCGAGGCCGCCGATTGTGCTGAGACTGCCGTCTGGGTAGAGAGGTCTGGATTCGGATGGGATCGCAAGGCCGCCACTTGTGATACTGTCGTATGGGCAGAGAGGTCTGGATCCGTATGGGATCGCGAGGCCGCCGATTGTGCTGAGACTGCCGTCTGGGTAGAGAGGTCTGGGTTCGTATGGGACCGCGAGGCCGCCACTTGTGATACTGTCGTATGGGCAGAGAGGTCTGGATCCGTATGGGATCGCGAGGCCGCCGATTGTGCTGAGACTGCCGTCTGGGTAGAGAGGTCTGGATTCGGATGGGATCGCGAGGCCGCCACTTGTGATACTGCCGTCTGGGTAGAGAGGTCTGGATTCGGATGGGATCGCGAGGCCGCCACTTGTGATACTGTCGTATGGGCAGAGAGGTCTGGATCCGTATGGGATCACGAGGCCGCCGATTGTGCTGAGACTGCCGTCTGGGTAGAGAGGTCTGGGTTCGTATGGGACCGCGAGGCCGCCACTTGTGATACTGTCGTATGGGCAGAGAGGTCTGGATCCGTATGGGATCGCGAGGCCGCCGATTGTGCTGAGACTGCCGTCTGGGTAGAGAGGTCTGGATTCGAATGGGATCGCGAGGCCGCCACTTGTGATACTGTCGTATGGGCAGAGAGGTCTGGATCCGTATGGGATCGCGAGGCCGCCGATTGTGCTGAGACTGCCGTCTGGGTAGAGAGGTCTGGGTTCGTATGGGACCGCGAGGCCGCCACTTGTGATACTGTCGTATGGGCAGAGAGGTCTGGATCCGTATGGGATCGCGAGGCCGCCGATTGTGCTGAGACTGCCGTCTGGGTAGAGAGGTCTGGATTCGTATGGAATCGCGAGGCCGCCACTTGTGATACTGTCGTATGGGCAGAGAGGTCTGGATTCGTAGGGGATCGCGAGGCCGCCACTTGTGATACTGTCGTATGGGCAGAGAGGTCTGGATCCGTATGGGATCGCGAGGCCGCCGATTATAAGAGGTCTTGGTATGCATAGTAGGAATCCCCTGTCCTTAGGTGGTAGATATATGTGGTTGCAGGATTGTAAATAGGTTCTAGGGAGGGGGTAACGTTCTGGCTGGGTTAGTGAGGCTCTGATGAGCGGGTTCTATCTGATCCGAAAACCCAAGCAGAACAGCGACTCACACTAACGCACCAATATGGAGCGTTTTACGTCACCCTGTATTTCTCCACTCCTAGCGCGGCGCACACTAACGCACCAATCCGGAGCGTTTAACGTCTCTGACCGACTGTCCAATCCCAGCGCGGTCGTTCTGACGTCAGCAGCCGCTGCGGCAGCTCCTGCTCCTGTCTACCCCTCCTTTACAAATCTGCTCAGTAAGGTTTTGTTTCAATTTCTACAATTCTGTTAGTAACAACATAAAAACGTCTCCATTGTCCGCTTCGCTAACCAAAGAATAGCAATAGACCTTTCTCACGAGAATTCCGTCTTTCCCGAGAGCGGCGCTTACCTCTGCCCTACTACGGAATCGTTACTTCCGTTGATAAAGTAGCACATCCCTCTACTTCACCCTTCTAACAAGCATTGCCTAACCGTTTCTCCAGAATTAAGACACATAGTTGGAGACCCAATTCTCCTGAGAAATAAAACTAGTTTCACAATTAACCCGAATGCCTTTTCATTCACGCACTTTCACACAACAAAAATGTAGTACATTCACACAGAATCCTGTCTTTCCCGAGAACAGAGAACAGTCTGTCCTGCTACAGAATTATGACATACGTTAACAAAGCAGCGCTTACCTCTCCTTTGTCCTTCTATTGAGCTCAGAGAGTACCTATTACCTTTCCAGTGATAAGCGTTATCGGAATGCCAGTTGGATCCCTGGTACCTAAGACCAGAATTTCACAGGTAACCTTCGCTATCATACACACTTCTTCCACACAGAAAATGTTTCTAATGGCAACACACGGCAATGTCACTGAGTCGAACCCAGACAACGCGTCGTGCAACTTAAATCGTCACACGTTTCTCCTGTGTATCTACAGGATAACAACAATTCCGTCTTTCCCGAGAACAGCGCTTACCTCTGCTCTACTACGGAACCGTTACAAACTTCCGACTTCCTACATCCCAGAAGCCGTGCAAACAACATAAAACTCGACACGACTCAACATAGAGTGTTAGTACATGAACCAATATCAATAACCAATAATCAATAAGCTATTTACAAGCAATATTCATCAGACCAAAACAATAAAAACCATCGTCTTGCTACCAGAAAACTGTTGCGGCGCAGAACGTCAAATTCCCCCTTCGGCACAGACCAACTACCTCGGCATCAAATTCACTCAAATACGAATGTATTTGGTGGGGCCATAACACCAATATACTTACACTCCGTTGATCTGTTTTCTGAGGGAAAATACGCTTCCAAACGCTGACATGAGAGGACTACCTTTACCTTACTTTAAACACATTGACCTCAGACCTAAGATATTCCTATCATAAGGAGATGGATCATTTAGTTGTTATCTATGATTTTAATGAATAAACTCGTCTATCTACACATTACTTCTTTACCATTATTCTCTTATTCAAATAATCGACACAACACATCTGTCAATTAATCAAATACTCTTTATCTAAGAAATATTGCAAGAAAAGTTAGAAATCATCATCAGCATTTCAGAGCATATTTACCTATTCTGGCTAAAGTCGTACTCTAAGTCAATCAGTCAAGGAAGTATTTATTCAGCAAAGTTAGGCCGCAATTCAGTCTCTCAAAGATTTAGGATAACAGCTGTCCAGCTGTGTCACTGTCCTCTCCGTCAGCATAACGTCAGGAAATCAAGTTCGTCAAAGAAGAGCATGCCCACAGCGAATTACCTAGCCTAATTCCCTACCTACTTTTATAATGAAAATAATGTCAAAAAGTATCAAGATCGGGGTTTAGAAAGTCCTGATTGGTCAACTTGGGGTAGTGGGGTACAGTTTTCAGGGTGTCGAATGATGAAGTCATCAAACTTGCCTGTTGCGGCTTTTAAATTGAGCTTTGTCTTTGGTCTTGGATGGGTTCCCGGATCGTCCTTGAAGGGTACATGTTCTCCCGGGGTCAGGTCCAGGCCACTGCTGCTGGTGGTGACGCCTGCGCACTTCACCCAGAACCTCGTGTTGTCAGGGCAGTCACGTTTAACGTCTCGTTCAGCCATCTTGTTTAGGCCGAAATGGTCAACTTAAGCAAAAGAAACACAAAAACGTAATTAAAACATAAAAATGGCTAATAAAATGTTATCCCCTTGCTAATACCCATATGTTGTGTATTTATATAGCAGAAGCAACACTCATAGCGGTTTATACTCATTGAATAAAGCACAAATCACAAATACATCACTAAAGCGACATATAACATACAATATTCTAGTTTTCTACTATTAATATGCGTACTCAAGTTAGTTTACAATTAATATAGCCATGCAAGGTGCAATTCCCATTTTGTTAATATAGTTGGTGACTTATCACTTCAAATAAATTAATAATATTACAATTAATTGATAATTCGGATTAATATAAACATGCAGAATGGGGGGGGTATACAAAATTTTGTATTACCCGCTCCAGCATGCTCCATTTATGATCAGGGCCACAGCAAATTATACAGCTAAAGAGCACCAGATTATGTGGCAAATTCAGCAGATCCATAATCATGCGAATAAAACTGCAGAATCGCATAATTCCCGTGGCCCTGCTTATGACCTCATAGGCTGCATCGTTCATGACATGTTCAATAACATCATTATTTATATCACTGATAACTTCTCAAATTGCATTATTGATTACCACACTGACCATGGTGGGGTCACAAGTTCTAGTTAGCTCAATAAACTACAACTGGTGAATTTCAGAGTTGTTTTAGTTTAAAATGTTATGTTTTAACCAACATTTCCATCTAATTATAACATCACTTTAACCTTTATTTTTTTCAGTGGATAGATATACATATATACTTTACACTAGCTCAGGCATTACTTCTCTATAAGGCCATATTTGAATGCTACAAAGTTTTGAGAGTGCGGTATTACCCAAGAAACGGTAGCCCACTCCACATCGACAAATCAGTGGGAATCTGTGATACCAAAGAGGCATCCCAGCCCCTCTGCCGTATTACAGTGGGTACCAGGGGCACTGATTGGATTCTCCGCTAAGACACAGTGATTCTTTAGTGAAAACCAAGTACTCCCCCACATCCGTGAACCGTGTTTACTGGCGGGACACAACCTATCCACTCCACTCTCAAATAGCAGTAGATTTTGAGGGGTTGCAAACGCAGCCTTACATAATAGTGGCAGAGGAGCACAGATTCATGGAACTGGAAATGAGGGGGGGAGTCAGCGCCTCACACTCTGCCCTGCCAAGTATCACTCATCAGGAGTCAAACTAACACAATTAGGCACTTGTGTCAACATTCCCACACAGAATATGAATATCACGCAATTCAAAGCTCATCTGAGCTAAACAGCAGTTATTTTCCATGTAACATACAGCCTGATGTGTAAAATTTTAATTTGTCTGTGCAGAACTGTGGACTGTTTCAGTGTTTACATGAGCTGATGCGGCTAGTGCCCGAGGTCAAGAAGAGGAAGTTTCCACTGGTTGCGGCTGCAGGGCTTGTCACCTCTTTTCGATAAACAGGATGCCTCCTTTTCATTGCATGTTGGTGTTGCAGGCAGCATGGTGTCAGGGGGAAACAGCCTTTACAACGCGGCTGTTTCCCCACATGCCATTACATCACAAGAGTTAAAACTCCAGCGATGTAACAACGCGTAGCCATTACTAAGCATTTTTTTACATTGCATGTGCTTTTATAATGCATGAGATGTAATGGCGATCCACTGCGTTGTGAGGAAACGGAGGCTCTTCCTTTTCCTCACAACGACGTGCACCGTGCAGCCCCCTCAGCAGACGTGAGAGGAACCAGGAGGAATGGTAAGGAGGATTGGGCCTTGGGTGGGGCCTAATTTTTTAGGGTTTGGGGTAGTGTTGTGGTGTGTGTGTAGTGCAGGGTAGTATTCTAGGGTTTAGGGTAGTGTTGGGGTGTGTGTGTAGTGCAGGGTAGTGTTTTAGATTATAGGCTATGAAATCACACTAAACTTAATATCTGTAATGCATTCCATGACATGGATGTCATATTTTAGTCCAGTCGTGGTAAACTGTCACTCAAAGTGTCACACACAAAACATTGAAATGTCACACATACGCACACTCAAAACAAGGAAATGTCACACCTAAGAAAACTCAAAACTTGGCAGCTATGCACACTCACTTTTCTACTAGCGATAGGACTCACAAAAAATGACCAAGTGGGACAGGGGAGAGGGTTGGCATGAATGAATGAATAACCTTTATTGTTCAATTCATTAAAACTTACACTTTTAACAAGAAAAATCACAAATTTAAAACATCACCAAATAAAATCCATTTTTTACATGTATCTGTACTGCTTAACTTCCTTTATTATAAAAGGTTTTTGACGCAGCTGGGCACCCCCACCAGGACACGATTAAAAGCATGAATCATACATGCTAAAGTTTCTACATCAAGTACTCAGATAAACCAAAACCCAAGTTTTAAAAAACCATGTAAAAGGAGTATACAATGAAAGTGTCACATGGTAACATTGCTCATGCGAGTATGCTACAAAGGCCAGATGGTGCCTTCGTTTAGTTTCAAAATTCAACACTCACGTATATACAGGCATAAAGAAAGAGTAATGTTAATGTAGAGGATTTGTAGAGCTAAAACAACAGTTGGTGGACAGAATGCAGAACAATGTCATACATTCACCCCAGTACAGAGATCTGGGCCTAAATCCATCGTTGTTTTGCTCATCATGCCGTTCCAGTTTGAACCCAGCCATATGCAAATCAGTCTTAACCCTGTGGCTCATGGGATGGATTAAACCCAGATCTGTGCCTCATGGGAACAGTCCAGCCCGAACTGACAAGCCAGGTCTTCTCTGGACTGGAAACTGAGCATCCTAGGACCGGTTTCAGGGTTTCACCCCTCTTCAGCCAGGATAGCTTGACTCCAGTGGCATGGAGAGCACAGGACCCACGTCTGGGCATACCCTTCCCACTCGGGGTGACAAATGCAAAGACAACAGTTGATGGACAGAATGCAGAACAATGTCATACATTCACCCCAGTACAGAGATCTGGGCCTAAATCCATCTTTTTTTTGCTCACCATGCCGTTCCGGTTTGAACCCAGCCATATGCAAATCAGTCTTAACCCTGTGGCTCATGGGATGGATTAAACCCAGATCTGTGACTGGGGGTGAATGTTTTCCCAATGTGCAACATTCCGTCCATCTTGTGTGTTTTGCTGTTCGCCCTATATGGGAAGGGTATGTCCAGACGTGGGTCCCGTGCTCACTACGCCATTGGAGTCAAGCTATCCTGGCTGAAGAGGGGTGAAACCCCGAAACCGGTCCTAGGATGCTTGATTACGGTCCAGGGATGACATGGCTTGGCAGTTCGGGCTGGACTGTTCCCATGAGGCACAGGGTCAAGACTGATTTGCATATGGCCATGTCTGAACTGGGGTGGCGTGGTGAGCAAAATAACGATGGATTAAACCCAGATCTGTGACTGGGGGTGAATGTTTTGCCAATGTGCAACATTCCGTCCATCATCTTGTGTGTTTTGCTGTTCGCCCTATGTGGGAAGGGTATGCCCAGGCGTGGGTCCCATGCTCACTACGCCACTGGAGTCAAGCTATCCTGGCTGAAGAGGGGTGAAACCCCGAAACCGGTCCTAGGATGCTTGATTCCGGTCCTGGGATGACATGGCTTGGCAGTTCGGGCTGGACTGTTCCCATGAGGCACAGGGTCAAGACTGATTTGCATATGGTCATGTCTGAACTGGTGTGGCGTGGTGGGCAAAAAAATGATGGATTAAACCCAGATCTGTGACTGGGGGTGAATGTTTTGCCAATGTGCAACATTCCGTCCATCTCTTGTGTGTTTTGCTGTTCGCCCTATATGGGAAGGGTATGCCCAGACGTGTGTCCCGTGCTCACTACGCCACTGGAGTCAAGCTATGCTGGCTGAAGAGGGGTGAAACCCCGAAACAGGTCCTAGGATGCTTGATTCCGGTCCATGGATGACATGGCTTGGCAGTTCGGGCTGGACTGTTCCCATGAGGCACAGGGTCAAGACTGATTTGCATATGGCCATGCCTGAACTGGGGTGGCATTGTGAGCAAAATAACGATGGATTAAACCCAGATCTGTGACTGGGGGTGAATGTTTTGCCAATGTGCAACATTCCGTCCATCATCTTGTGTGATTTGAGGATTTGTAGAGCTCACTGTTACCAAACGGTGTCCTGGCGCTAACCTACGATCGAACCCGAGAACAGAAATCATTACCAATAATCTGATCAGCTAAAAAGCCAAGTTTTCAACTCTGGTCTAAATTTAAGAAGAGAGGTGGCTGACTGGATGGAAAGTGGGAGTTTGTTCCAAATGGCGATGTTACACAGATAGAAACTTCTGCCACCCCAAATTGTTCCTTTGAATCTTGGTACCATCAGAGTTCTAGAACTGGAAGATCTAAGTCTTCTACTAGGCAAGTACCATCTAAAGTACTGAGCTAAGTCCTGAGGGCCTATATTGTGCAAAGCTTTGTACACAGAGCACAAAGCTTTGATTTGGATCCTATACTTTACTGGCAACCAATGTAGCTGTTGGATTATATTCCTAACTGAAACATTTTTCGGAGTGCAAGTAAGAACTCTTGCAGTTGTGTTCTGCAATACCTGGAGTCTGCTCAGATGTTGGGCCCGCATTTTAAGATATAGGCCATTACAGTAATCTAATCTGGCCAATATCAAAGCTGATACGACCAGTTTTTGGTAATTTGCTGGGATAAAAGGCAGCATCTTTTTTATTTTTCTTACAATGAAAAAGGTGGAAGAAGTACGAGCATTGATATGTTCAGCGAAAGTGAGCCTATTGTCCACAATTACACCGAGATTTTTGGCCTGTTCAACTGGTTTCGGTAAATCGCCTAAATTCGCTGGCCACCACTGCCGGGACCAGAAAGAAGGGTCGCTTTCAAAAAATACCACTTCGGTTTTATTTGATTTCAATTTTAAACTATTTGAGCTCATCCATAAGCTTACAGCTGACATGCAATCACTGAACTGCTTACTGATGACATATGGTTGTTTCATGACTGATACAACAATATGTGTATAGTCAGCGTAGGAGGTTATGGCAAAGCGGAAGGATTTTATGATTGGGGCCAGGGCTGCGATGTAAACATTAAAGAGAGTAGGGCTAATTGAGGAGCCCTGAGGCAATCCACAAGGGAGCTGAAAAGGATTGGATTTGAATGGGTCCATAGCAACAAATTGCGTCCTATCATCTAAAAAATATTTAAACAGGTGAAGTGCAGTTCTCTGCACATCAATTCCTACTAATCTGTCCACCAAAATACAATGGTGAACAGTGTTGAAGGCCGCTTATAGATTTAATATAATAAGGGCGGCCCTTCCACCGTTATCTAGAGTTTCCCTAGTTTCCTCTAATGATTTGATCGGGGCCAACTCCGTGCTGTGCCCTGTCCGAAAGCCATGTTGTATTTCATCTAGGTAGCCATGTAGGTTAATATATTCCATCAGCTGTTTATTCATAGCCCTCTCTAGGAGTTTAGCAGGAAAATGTAGACCTGATATAGGGTGATAGTTGTAAACATCTGCAGAATCTAATTTTTTTTTTTTTTAGGATAGGCAAGATTGATGCCCTTTTCCATAGCTTAGGAAACACTCCTGTCCTAAAAATTAAATTAACATTTTTAACAGGTTCTCTGCTACAATATATTGTGCCAATTTTACCACCGTCACAGGGCAGGGGTCAATTGGTGAACCTTATTTTGAGTTAGCAATAAGGTCCATCATTTGCACCATATCTAGGTCAGCAAATTTGTCAAAACAAGGTTCCCCAGCAGAACTGTCTACTACTAGATCAGTGTTGGAACTGAAAGATTTTGCCTTAGTTCTACAGCTACCTACTTCATTAAAGATGCTTTCCACTTTATCAACAAAGTGCCTAGCAACCTCATCAAACAGGGCTTGAGTTGGCACCGTTTCAGGGATAGGTGGCGAGGTAAGCAATAACATGGTGCTGAATAATTCCTTAGAAGAATTTTTTACGCTCTTAATTTTTTGTGAAAATTGTATAGTTTTTTCACTCCTAATCAGTTCCTTATATTTACTCAGGCTATGTTTGTATTTTTGCCCTTCTACAGCAGAGGTCTTCAAACTTTTGGGTGCCAAGACCCCCCTGTCAACATTTTCAGTCGTAAGGACCCCCTCCTGACAAACATTTCTAAACCTGTAGGCAGGGTTTCTGGAATTACGAGGCAGGTGAGGACCAAATTACACGACAGGCTTGACTAAATTGTGTGGGAAGAAAATTTAAATAACGTAATGTTATGTGATGCCGCGTTATTTTAGGATAGAATTGCTTCATTATTTTGACATTTTTTGCACACAGTAACACTGAGGAAAGATTTCACCCCATCAGTATCAGTTTATAACCAAAATACAGCAATTAACATCAGAAAGATGTCTAGTCAACCTTTGTGACTAGACACTTTGTGACGGGCCTTTCACTCCGCAGGAA
This sequence comes from Triturus cristatus, assembly GCF_964204655.1. Taxonomy (NCBI): domain Eukaryota; kingdom Metazoa; phylum Chordata; class Amphibia; order Caudata; family Salamandridae; genus Triturus; species Triturus cristatus. Next base: position 395,621,248 of record NC_140583.1, on the reverse strand, counting down.
TACGTGCTGCCACATTAGAAGCTCACCTGGCCCTGGCCGGGAGCAGCAGGGGTCCCTTAAAACCCTGGCGGTCTTGTGCAGAGTTAAGCAATTTACACATGCCGCTTTCCTCTCACCCTTCCCTTCCATCCCTCTCTCCTCTCCTCTGCTCTCCCAATCCTGGATCCCTCTCTCACTTTGCAGGCCATTTTCTTTCACCCTTTTTACAACTTCTGAACTCTCCCCATTCAACTTCTCACTTCACCCTTAGAAACCTCTTGCCATTCTATCTTTTCACTGCCCTCATCTCTAACAGTTTCTCGCATTTATCTCATGGCCTCTCTGGCCCCGTCACCTTCCGTGCCCATCTGCACTTCTCATTCACCTCAAGTCTCTCCATTCAAATTGTTGTCTATTTGTATCTTATACCTCTCCAGTCCCCCCATTAATCTTTCACATCTCTCCTTTGTTTTTTCACACCTTCTTGAACCAATGTCCCTCTCCCCTGTTACCTCAGCACCAATGCTTAATTTGAGCAGGTGGTTTCCGGTGCTCTGCACTGGCACCTAATTGTGCACACTGGTACTATGACCGTCTTCCACATGGTGGCTTTGTCTGTGTAATTTAGAGATGAGCAGAACAGCTGTTTATTAATTCAATATACATTAAAAACGATAAACTCCTGACATCCATGCCATTCTTATAGCTTTGGGGGCTTGAAATAGTCACACTTGTACAGTGTTATGGTTGGTAGTTTCATAGGTATTGTCACTGGCCGCACAGGCAAGGCAATGGGTGGGTGGTTAAAGTTGCAGTGGCCTACTGGTGAGGGCCCTGGCACATGTTTTATTACAAATTAATCACTGCTCAGCACCCACCCCAGTACTCCCTCTCTTCCCCTAGAGCTGCTGTCCCTCACCCAAGTCGCATCAAATTACTTTTTAGGTCACAGATCATCTCTCAGCTATCTTCTCTCACAGTTTGACAGTAGCCCTCCTCTGTGCCCTCAACTTTCCCTCACACTCACTTCTTGCGTGTCCGCACTTCCCTTCGGCACTTCACATTTCTCCTCATCCCTGACCTCTTCAATCAAATTCCCTCACTCCCTTGCTGTTCTTTCTCATACTCTCATCTCTCCTCACCGAGCATACGGGTTGGACCCGTATGCTCCTCTTGGCCTGTGCCACTCTGCTTATTGTTCCCTAATTCAGGAAGGCACAAATTGTCTGTCTTGCTGTTTTGATGCAGGCCACACAGTTATGGAACGTGCACCCTCCTTTGCTTCGCTTCACCAAGAATCTATTATCCTTTAGGAAGATATAAAAACCTGGCTCTATGCTCTGTAGGTCACTCCATTTGGCTGGTTCTCCTTCCCCTTCTGTATGTTTCTCATTTGCCTTCAGGCAGCAGATTGCTATTAGCCCCAGGACACCTTTTGGTAACAGTAGCACACTGCAAAAGTAAATAATAATAGTAATAGGCAGAAGCATGGGTGCCACTGGACCCAAACTTCGCGGGGGCCTACACTCCCAGGCAGGGCTGGCCATAGCACTGGTCACATATGGTAAATAGACATAGGTGCCAATTACGATCCGGTAAAAAAAATTCCCGTACGACTCGTATCCGGTCTTTTTACCGTACGAATCGTACAAGTGCCGTACAAACTGGCAATCACGATTCGCATGGTAAAAAGCCCATACGAGTCGCATTGGGAATAATTCCCCACACGTCCTCGGGTCGGAAAAAGTGTCCGACACGTCCTCGGACGATTTACCGTACAAACGTGAAAAGCGAAGTCCGACCGGGGAATCACGATCCGTCCCGGGCGTCCGAATGTACAACCGTATGGTTAAAAGACCGTCGGCACCGAACTCCAATAGCAACCATGGAGACGTCCAGACAGGTGCCCGGTACGCGCCGTACCCCCCCCCCCAGCCCCCGCATGTACGCGCCGTACCCCCGTGTATGTACACCCGAGTACGTGTCGAACCCCCCGTGTATGTACACCCGAGTACGTGTCGAACCCCCCCGTGTATGTACACCCGTGTACGTTCGAGTCGTACCCCCACCCGTGTATGTACGGTGCGTACCCTGGGGGTACGCACCGTACATACACGGGTGGGGGTACGACTCGAACGTACACGGGTGTACATACACGGGGGGGTTCGACACGTACTCGGGTGTACATACACGGGGGGTTCGACACGTACTCTGGTGTACATACACGGGGGGTTCGACACGTACTCGGGTGTACATACACGGGGGGTTCGACACGTACTCGGGTGTACATACACGGGGGGTTCGACACGTACTCGGGTGTACATACACGGGGGGTTTGACACGTACTCGGGTGTACATACACGGGGGGTTCGACACGTACTCGGGTGTACATATACGGGGGTACGGCGCGTACATGCGGGGGCTGGGGGGGGGTACGGCGCGTACATGCGGGGGCTGGGGGGGGTACGGCGCTTACCGGGCCACCTACTCTGGTCGTTTCGCGCCGTACTTCGCATTTCCGGCACTTTTTGGGTGCCGTAAAAATATTGCCGTCCGGACTGCTGTCGGTTCGAATCGTACTTCCTGGGTCGTGAAACACTGCCTGGAAGCGTCCCGACGTCACTTCGCAGCATTCCCGGATCACATTCGTATGCATTTTTTCGTCAGTCGGTGTTTTTTACGATTCGTACGGAAATGGTGTTTCCGTGCGAATCGTAATTCCATGTTTGTAATGTTTTACAACCGGGTACGAGTCGGACGGAGAATACGCTCCGACCGACGGTTCGTACCCGGTTTTTACCGGATCGTAATCGGCACCTCAATATCGAAAAAAAAATATCGAGTGGACAGAATATCGAGTTTTAAATATAGAATGGACAGAATATCGAATTGCCAAAATATAGTGGTGAAGAATATCGAAAAACAGGTAAGAAATATCGATTGCAATAATATAGAAGTAAGTAATATCGACATTCATAATATAGTTGTTAAAAATATCGAATTTTTTATAGTGTTTTAAGTGTTAGTATATGTGTTAAAAGTATGTATTAATATTGTAATGTATGTTAGTATATTTTTAAAGTAATGAATTTTATGTTATTTTATTTTTGTGTAATTTAATTCCGTAGCGGGTTGTGGGTTTATAGGGGAGTAGGGTGGGAAGTAATTTAATTATAGTACATTAAATAATAATTTATAGGAATTATTAATTATTTTTAATTTAATTTAGCGTTTTACTTCTGTAGCGGGTTGTGGGTTTATAGGGGAATAGGGTGGGAAGTAATTTAATTGTTATTAGTTAATTATTAATTGGTATTGAAAATTAATTGGTTATTGATTAATTATTAATTGGTAAATAATTTGTATTAATTGGTAATTAATTTGTATTAATTGTTTAATTCATAATTATGTTAATTGTATTCATTTAATATTTGTAGCGGGTAGTGTGTTTATAGGGGAATATGGTGGGAAGTAATATAATTGTAAAAAATTAATTATTTAAATAATTTGTGTATATCGTTAATCAATATATTATTAATTAATGATTAATTGGTATTATTAGCATTTATTAATGTTTGTTATTGAAAAACAATTGGTTGTTAATTAATTATTAATAGGTAATTAATTAAACAAAAATATATTGGTATTTATAAATAATCAATTATTAAATCTTGTGTGATTGGTAATTAATTGTAATACTTGTTTTGGTATTAATAATTAATTAGTTTTTAACAAAATATTAATTTATTATTTTCCCTACTTTTGCATTTACTTGAGTGGGAATAGTAATTTTTACCCCTACGCTATCCAATGCTTTCCCTATTATTGCACTCCTGGAGTGGGAATAGTAATTTTTACCCTACCGCTATCCAACGCTTTCCCTACTGTTGCACTCTCTGGAGTGGGAATAGTAATTTTTACCCTACCTCTATCCAACGCTTTCCCTACTGTTGCACTCTCTGGAGTGGGAATAGTAATTTTTATCCCTACGCTATCCAATGCTTTCCCTACTGTTGCACTCTCTGGAGTGGGAATAGTAATTTTTACCCCTACGCTATCCTACGCTTTCCCTACTGTTGCACTCACTGGAGTGGGAATAATAAATTTTACCCTCCCGCTATCCAACGCTTTCCCTACTGTTGCACTCTCTGGAGTGGGAATAGTAATTTTTATCTCTACGCTATCCAACGCTTTCCCTACTGTTGCACTCTTTGGAGTGGGAATAGTAATTTTTACCCCTACGCCATTAGACGTTTTCTCTACTGTTGTAATCACTGGAGTGGGAATAGTAAATTTTGAACGCCCGCTATCCAACGCTTTCCCTACTGTTGCACTCTCTGGAGTGGGAATAGTAATTTTTATCCCTACGCTATCCAACGCTTTCCCTACTGTTGCACTCTGGAGTGGGAATAGTAATTTTTACCCCTACGCTATCCAACGCTTTCCCTACTGTTGCACTCACTGGAGTGGGAATAGTAAATTTTACTCTCCCGCTATCCAACACTTTCCCTACTGTTGCACTCTCTGGAGTGGGAATAGTAATTTTTACCCCTACGCTATCCAATACTTTCCCTATTATTGCACTCTCTGGAGTGGGAATAGTAATTTTTTCCCTCCCGCTATCCAAAGCTTTCCGTACTGTTGTATTCTCTGGAGTGGGAATAGTAATTTTTACCCTCCCGCTATCCAACGCTTTCCCTACTGTTGCATTCTCTGGAGTGGGAATAGTAAATTTTTACCATACCGCTATCCAACGCTTTCCCTACTGATGCACTCACTGGAGTGGGAATAGTAAATTTGACACTCCCGCTATCCAACGCTTTCCCTACTGTTGCACTCTCTGGAGTGGGAATAGTAATTTTTATCCCTACGCTATCCAATGCTTTCCCTACTGTTGCACTCTCTGGAGTGGGAATAGTAATTTTTACCCTTACGCTATCCAACGCTTTCCCTACTGTTGCACTCACTGGAGTGGGAATAGTAAATTTTACCCTCCCGCTATCCAACGCTTTCCCTACTGTTGCACTCTCTGGAGTGGGAATAGTAATTTTTACCCTCCCGCTATCCAACGCTTTCCCTACTATTGCACTTACTGGAGTGGTAATAGTAAATTTTACCCGCCCGCTATCCTATGCAGAAAATATTGAATATTTTTAATAAATATTACGTCAATATATATGTATTAATTATTTTTTTACTTACATTAATTGTTTATTAATTTTAATGTTATTTAAGTATTTTTAAGTATGTGTCAGTTAATTATATGTATTATTTCATAAATTTTACATTACTTTTAAAACATTTAAAAAAATCGATATTTTGACTAACTATATTATTTACAACGATATTTTGGATTCTATATTTTTGTACTTTCCTGTTTGGAGATAGGGAGTCGATATTTTGGTATTCTATATTTTGGCATCGATATTTTTGTAAGTCTATATTTTTGTAGTCGATATTATGTCAGTGATCCGTCACATATAGCGCAACAGTCTTTTTTGGTGCCCCGGCCCACGTTTCCTCCTTCTCCATAAATTCCCTCACTACCACTCACCAATAAAGCACCTCATCTCTCTGTAGCACCTTTCTGACAAACATTTTTTTTTTATAGTGCTACTCATTGTTAACTCACACTCAGTTCTGTGATCTGCATAGTACATGTTCTTTGTAGCAGGTACTTAACCCTCTGCACTCTGTGGATGAGAAGAGGGCCCATGTAAGTGCACGGTGAGCGATGCAACAGTGTGAGAGTAGCGAAAGAGGAGTGACTGCAGGGTGAGTGAGGTGACCATTTGAATTTGGGTGCGGATGTAAGTGCAGAGTGGGACGAATGAATGCATGGTTAATGATGGGCTTGTTTGAGCGAGTCGCAAATTGAGCAGTGAGGGGGCAGGTGAATGAGGTGTCACATGAGTGCAGGATGAGTGCAGATGAGTAGTGTGACTGCAGGCTGAGGTACAGGGTGAACAACGCAAGTGCATTGTGATTGCAGAGTGATCACTGTGAGTGCAGGGTGAATGATGTGAGTGCATGGTGATCAGTGTGAGTGCATTGTGATCGCTGTAAGTGCAGGGTGAGCGTGAAAGTGAAGTGCGAGAATGAGAAGTGAGTTCTCTGAATGCAGGGTGCATTCCCAGACACTTGAAGTAACTCAGCATATTATTGACGGCAGCGTAGGGTTTATGATATAAGTTAAACTATTGCTATTATTACATTAATCAGGGATCGAGGATGGAAGAAATAAATAATATGCTGATCCTGCAACACACTTCCAGTCCTATGGTTAGGGTTGCCTGCTCATTATTTTGATGTCCCAGATGGTACAAAAATAAGAAGTTACCTAAAGCTGTGTATTTCAGTGCTCATCTGTGCGTACTTAGAACAGCAAATATATATAGAAAGCGCTTTTAATTGTGCTCTAGGGCTGCCTCACTGATCCAGGACTGTTAATTAAAGGGAACAAAGACAGAAAAGTCACATTACGAATGAATACATATGATTTTATTTACAATCCTATTTAGTGTCAAGAGGAGGCCTTTGCAGGCTCTTTAAACATCAAGTGGCTGGTATTTTACTTCTGGCAACCCTTACTTTATATTTCTTTTCATGAAATGCATTCTCACACTACAGCAGTAAATGTAAAATACAAATGTAAGGAAAAGGCAGAGTTGGGGCCCAGGGGGTACTGGAACTAGAAAAAAAACTAAGCCTCAGTAACCAGTTTACAAAAGGTATGTAAATATGCAAATGGTCTTTAACGACCTGTGAAAAACTCAGGCGTGCTGGGCTGTGCTGGAGATAAGACAGCAGACAGTGGAGCCCACAGCAGCTCGAGCTGATACACACTACGGGGGGAGGAGGGGGCTGAATCCCTTGTAGTCCGATGGGCCTGGGCAGAAGTGTGACTGGGAATGCGCGACCCCCCTTCCATCACTCCACGGCCCCCCTGGGGGTCGCGCCCCACACTTTGAAGACCCCTGTTCTACAGGATCGTAGGCTATTCTCCAAATTTGTTCCTGCTTTTTACAGCCTAGTTTTCTGTCCTTCAGCCTATCGAAGTACCAAGGGGCTGACGTGCGGCTGCGTTTCGAGTGAATAGAGCTCAAAGAGGCTAATCGTGAATCGTTTTTTTCCAAACAAAGGTTGTAGTGGCAAGAATTTAAATCTACATACTCCCCATACTCCATTTGGGGGAACTAGCTAGGTTCTCTTTAAATATCTGTTGATTAACCCTATTCCAGGCTCTCCCGGATCTACTTCTGGCTATGCCACCAGTAGGGAGGTCAGATTCTAGTGGGCCAATAATAAACAAAATGGCCGCATGGTCTGACCAGACGAGTGGGTATCTTTAACTAAGATTAATGGATTGTTTGAAAAAATCGTGTCGAGCATATGACCCGCCAGATGGGTCGGCCCCTTCACCCATTGTGCAAGCCCAAAACTCTCCATGAGATCCAGGAGGTTAGCTGTATCCGCCTCTACGATGGCTCCTAGATGAAAATTAAAATCCCCCAACACTGTTAGGTTGGAGGCAGCTAGCCGATCTTCTAAAAGGTTTTGGAGATTATCCATAAAAATTCCTCTCTGGCCTGGCATAAGAAGACTCACAATATAATAGCATTGATAGTACAAAAGATACTACTGATGGGTCCTTAGTGCTTGTCTATATTCCAGATATTAAAACTGCCAAATTAAAAATATAAAACATATTACCTTGACCTATGCAAATATTCTGAATAGAGGTGCTTTGTGCAGTTTAAAATGAAAAGGAGTGAACAATATATTCCATTCATGATTGGAACATTTTCAAATCCTCAAGGAGACAAGACAGTTTGCTTGGCCAAATTTAAAAATTCATCACTCTGAACATGCTATAAACAGCAATTTAACAATTAAATAACTACATCAGTGCAAAATACACAAGGACACAAGCTCAGTGCGTGCCCTGGATTTCAAATCATTCTGCTTACACCCTCAAAAATAAAAATTGCAAACGTTAAAACATAATTGCTATCCTAGTGTGCTTGATCCGGGAAAATAAGGCTTAGTTATTTAATTTGGAAACCACCGAGTGGGGCAGGGAGGGGGCTGGCAATGGAAAGAGTGTTCAAAAAAGGCCCCGGTACATCCGTGACGGTGTTTTAGGCCGGGTGGCTCTCGTCAACGGAAATCCACTCGTCAGAGCTGCGGTACACAAAAGGTAGCGGCGAAGAAGTCTATACGAAACGACACACCGCTGACCTAACATCGAAACGCAGGACTTTTTGGTGGAAATCTATTCACGGAAATCTATTTCTGAGAACCGCAGCCGCAGGACAACGGGGAGGCGGCCACAGGAAGTGACCTCCTCGTGACGTGAAGTGCCGGGTGGCTCTCGTTGGCGGAAGTCTGTCGGTGCTGTTGTGCGGGGAAGTGGGCTGAAGGGGGCACAGTCTACTACCCAGCAGCGGTTCCCGTCGCAAGGCCGATATACAGGGGTTTTCCAGCCGCCTTAGGCTGGGACGCCGGTGAGAGGAACTGACCTAATGCGGGACGCACAGCAGGTACGTTCTGTTCAAAGGGTACCTTTGTTAGGAAGCGGGTACAGGGCGCACGACGGGAACCGGCGACCTCGTTCTCCCGCTCACATTAGAGCAGGTCACCGATCAATGTCAGGCCTGGGTCTCCCCGCGCGACTCCGCTACCTGCGAGGTGTCAACGGCGGACCCCAGGCCCGAAATGATGTGGGTTTCAAGCCTTTGTCCTGTCCGCTTCCGCAGCATGAACGGCCCTGTGACTAGTGCATTGTTCACATTAAACCATTAGACCACGCGACTGACATCCCAACCTCCGCTAGCCTGCATTCACTGTATGATGGGGTTCATTTAAAAAGTCAGGAGCCTTTTCAGTGCAGTGCGAAGGAAAACCGACTCATTGTGGCAGGGCTTTTACCCATTTCCTTTTGGCATCTAGATATGTACTGGAGAAGACCCAATTTGCTACTGCCAAATAAATATGTTGTAGTTCTAGATGTAATTTTCAAAGTGTCAGAATATCCGTCTCTGACCACGAATCAATTTGATAAAGTTGATTTCACTTCAAAGCTTGCTTGTCTGGTAATTGAATGGTAGAGGAAAAGTCGGAAATAGATGTTAAATTAAATCATATAAAGGTACTCCTGGTTTGTGTCGTGTTTGCCACCTTTCATGGGTTAACTAAATATTTTGTTTGGAGTTCAGTACTCTAGTCATTTTAGTGAACGGCTGCGATTCTTTTGTTTTAGCTCTGTAATCACGACTTGAGTAGTCACAACATTGGAAACCCATATATTTATGCACAGTCCTCCTCCGCCGCAGTCTGCGGGTAGGTTCGATGAGTCATGGGTAACTGACAGTCACACTATCCCATTTAAAAAAAAAACTAACTCCAACCCTTATTGCGAAAAGAAAATGATCATATGGGAAAAAAGTGGCATTGCAACTATTATAGCTTAAAGAGCTCAAAGAGAATGGGTTTTCAGATGGCGTAAAGGGTTAATGCATCTCTTAATGAGATGCATGTTTAAGTGTTTAATTCCACTGTGATCATTATGGTGAGTGTTGCTCTTGCTAGAGAGCACTGTGTGTAATATCCGATCATTGGGTTAAACGTTTAAATTGGGTTAAGTGACTGGTGCAAAGAGTTGCACAAAATGTCCGTAACATAAATGTTTTATGTTGGATTGCTCAGTGGGTTAATGATTTTAGTGCGGCAAGTCTTTTTTTAACCCACAGGGCATGGATTACACTCGGGTAAAATGTCTGAGTTACGCATCCAGCACAAACGTGTGTGTAACCTGCAAAGCATAATTTTGAATCTGCATATTTCAATCATTCGTTATGTAAGTTTGAATACATTTGATAGAAGGGTTAAATAGGAATACATACTTGTTACGCCTCAAAAACATTCACTGTGTATTGCCTGCTATATAGATGATTAATACACAGTCCTGCATGTCTACGAAGTGCGAATCATGGCCAAGTCTAGATGATGGATTTAACCTAGATCTGTGACGGGGGTGAGTGTTTGAAAAGTTACAGCACTCCTTCCATCATCTCCTTGTGTTTGCTTTCTTCGTCCTAAGTTGGCAGGGTATGCCCAGACCTTGGTCGCCTACACACTTTGCCACGGGATTCAAGCTAGCCTGGCTGATGAGGGGTGTTACCCCGAAACCGGTCCTAGGATGCTTGTTTCCGGTCCAGGGAAGACATTGCTTGGCAGTGTGAGCTGGACTGTTCCTATGAGGCACAGGGTCAAGACTGATTAGCATATAGCTGTGTGTCAACTGGGGTGGCTAAGTGAGTTAATGACCAATGGTGGATTCAACCCAGATCTGTGACTGGGGGTCGGTGTTTGGTGAAAAGTTTCAGCACTCTGTCCATCATCTCCTTGTGTTTGCCAAGTCTTAAAACTCTCATTGTCTTTGAAGCTTGCTATGTTACTGTGGTGTATATACTGCTGTTAGTCGCTGAATTTTTAAGTGAGATTTAACGGAGCACTCAACTCCTACTGGGGTACCGATTGTCCTGCTCGGCAGGCTGCATCTATGCACCGAGAAGGGAACTGGCAGCTCATGAATGTGTCACGACTACATCGCACATCGGGGCGCATTTAGGAACTTAGTGTGAATAGCACCCGATACGGCTGCATTTCTCTTTGTTTATACGGCATTTACCGGTGTTGAACGTATGTTTTTAACTTGTCTAGGCTGGTCACCAAAGGATAGAGAGTTGTTTATCACATGAGTCAGTTTTTATCAGACTCGGGACAGCCTAGTCTTTTAACATACGTTCAGTTATCTTAGGGCAGTTCTAGTGGCTGAGGCTAAAAGGAATCTGTTGCCGGACTGCTACTGCTATCCTTGGGGTAGTTTAGGCAACACAGGAGACAACTCATTTCTGGTCGGAACTTCCCGCCCTTCCAATCTGTTCTGTAATACTGAAAGGCTTTTGAAACTATGGACCATCTGCATTCGCAGTTTCTGACTCGGGTTGTTTGTGTGGCACTAATGCATAATGCATTTATTTGTTAGTCATATGCAACCGGTTTCCCCTAAGTGTGTGAGTAGGAGGGCGGTGGAAATAGAGCAGTTTTCATGACTTCTCCCGTGACTCATGCTTTGCTCACTCAAGCGCGGGGTGGCTGGTGTATCGGTACAGTTCAGTGTGCGACGTGGCTGCTGTCTCTAAATTTGCAGTGTGCGACGTGGCCGCTGCCTCTACATTTGCGGTGTGCGTCAAGCCAGAGCGGATCTACTCACATTGCAGCTGGGTAGCTCTACGGGGCTAAACCCGAATATCTGACAGGGCGTTCCGTGGTTCTTGGTTGCCATTGCAGGATTTGCCTTCGAAGTACCTCCGTTGGGCAACGACTTGGCAATATATGTTCGGCAAGCCTTTTACCTAAAAGATCTGTCATGAGTTCTGGCCTCCGGCACACCGTGATCTTTGTGTGTGTCGTAACATTTAAATTGCCTTTAAGGACCTTCCCCTAGCGCTTACGTCACTCTGACTCCTTGGATGGAGTGGCAACCGAGGCGGGCAGTACACACGGAGCACACACATTCTCCTCTACCCGTGTGTCGAACCTTCTTCGGGAACTTGTAGTCGTGGTACCGATATCCATGCGTTTCTTTCCTCCTGTCAGATGTCTCCCGCTGCATTCGTTTCTGGTAAGCTCCGATCCTCCCTTTGGTGTTAACTGACATAGGCTGCTTCCTTTAGGAAAGCGACCCATGTTCTTCTGTGTATAGCGGCAGCGTCATACATGTAAGTTCAGTTCTCGATGAATTGCAGTAAAGAGTTAGAATTTTTGTCCTGAATCATTGACTGTTATGCTAATTTACATATGCGTGGCAATAGTACTTTATTCTATTACTTTGGCTTGGAGCAGCTCTCAAAGCAAGGTATGGATATATGGCGCGGCATAGGGATAACCTTTATAAGGAGTTGCATAAGACGCTGAAATTGATTCTCGAACATGTTATGATGTTTGCTATAGTAAGATTGACACGTAAACTAGTTTGTTCGACGACAGTTCTCAGCGCATTGACATGCTGCTGCTACAAAGAAAGTTGGTTTGTTTCCAGCGAGGGTTTTGGGTGAAATTTTTGCTTACCAATTTAGCACATCCGTTTTAAGAGAGCAATTGCGTGTCGCTCATGCCATCCTTTTTACCTGTTCTCTCTGATTGGTTGGTTTACTTTTAACTTTATACACTGCCGAAGTACAGTCTGATCACATGATAGTCTACACTATAAAACCACTACGGGGACAACCCATTTCATGTAGTGTTTTATACAAATAGAAGGACTACTAGTCAAAGAACTTTGGTTTGCCTGGAATCGAACAGCCACAGTGTTGCAGACATATGGGCCCTCTGATTGAAAATAAAATTTTACTGACGTTTACAGTAAAACCATCATTACACTGAGGGCTGAAGACTGATGGGCTACATGTGAGGCTTAGCCCTGTGGTATGATGCAAGTGTGCAGACTTCCATAGTAATTTAACGTTAGACTTAGTCGAATATTCCTAGTCCATGTTGAACACACAGCATTGCTCCCACAAAAAACCCATGGGTTCTCGCACCCATATGTATCAATTGGGCATATGCTTAGTATTTTCTTTGCTCTTCAACATGACTGGAGCAAATCTTCCATTCCACCCTAACAAAAATAGATTTTTGTTATACATTATTAATTAAAATGTATGACATTTTGGTTATGTTTCAAAACAGTAAGAGATTTTTTTATTCTTTATCTACAAAACAAGAATGTTGGCATTTTCTCTGCCTACCCTCCTGCCCATATTGTATCCATTGGTGCCTAACTAGGTTAGGCACCAATGCAGTCCAATTAGGTTATCCCTCCTCTACCTGAGATTTGGAAGCCAGTTTTCTGTGTTTCCGCAGCAAGGAAGGCATTTAGACAACAGTCCACCAGTAAAGTCAGTCAAAGACTAAGGGGTACTATTCTTGTCAGCCAGAAATACTGAATTTATGCTTCAGGAATTCACAAAAGGATTCTTGGCGGGTAAATGGATCTTCTTCACCTCATTTTTCAGCCTTGAGTGCTGAGAAATCCACATTAGTAAACCCCCCTTGTTTATGGAAATATTTTGTACTATAAACAGGTGTTTCATGGCCTTCTAAGAGTTACACACTAAAGGGAAACCGCCTTTACAACAAACTCTTTACCACAAAGTGCCTTTACCATGCAGGTAAGTATGTGTGGATTTACTACAAAGGTAAGTATTTTTTTTAACTAGCCTAATTAAGTTATTTGAAAAAAGGGTTTAGGTGCGGGTAGTGGTAAAGGGAGGGAAGAGTAATTTTAGGGTTTACAGGTGGGCAATGGTGAGGGTAAATTTAGGGTTTAGGGATGGGTAGTGGTAAGGGGAATTTAGGAGTAAATTAGGAACAAGGTGGGTTATGGGGTGTCTACCCCAAAAAAGTCAATATGGAATTGAAAAAAATAAATATATATATTTAAATTACCTAGTGGCAGTCACCACTGGGTAGTTGGAATTAGTAACAGGTTTACATAGGAAATAGATTTTTTGATTTGATTGTAACTTAAGAGCTATTTGAAAAATCTTCATGATACTTTCCAAAAAGTCACATATTTCTGGAAAGTTTCTGAGTAACTCGTGATGCAAGGGCTAGGAAAATGTATTTTCCCTATGCAGTTTTCTATTGGAAAGTTAGACACTCCAAAACAGCTATATGATAGTTCACCAACTTTTGGCAAAAGCTAGCACTTGATTAAAAAAGCATGCTTTTTGACATTTGGTGTGAATCTGTTCAGGAGTTTTGGAGAAATTAATGTATTTACAGGGCTAGAAAAATCCACTCACCTGCTCCCTATGGCGAGCCAGTTTTAATCAGGACGTGTTATTTTTAAGGCCTACTCGCCCTTTCCGGAGAGTAGGAAGACAAACTGATTTTTGACCTCTGTATCTGAAAGCGGAGAAAATGTGACGATAACGAGATTTAAAGGCATCTTTATTGCTCACAAGGTGAATGAACAATAAAGATGCGTTTAAATCTTGTTATCTTGTCACATTTTGCTCAGCTTTCAGAGACAGAGGTCAAGTACATTTTAGTTGGGTCGAGTAGATTTTTCAAGTTACTAGACCTGCAGTTCTAGTACATTTTTTATCAATTTTCGACCCCTGATTTATGTTTATATTGTGCCCCGAAGGATGAGCTGATGCACCAGACCTAAAAATAAGATCTGTTTGGCTGCCACCACATCAACAAACATGTAACAGCCATTTTAGGTCTCGGGGACTAACTCCCCTATCTTGAAAAAAACATATTGGGTTGCAGGATAAGGATACCTTGACCCCATGTCCTAGTGGGAGGATTCCTAGATGGACAAACACATCTGGTGCTAAAAGGGCAGTTGTTTTTAACAGTGCTGCTGTGCCATTAAAAAGGGAGGAGTACCTGCCCTTTAGGAATGTAATCACCCTTTGGGGGTCTGCACTGCTCTTATTTTATTAGATCTCAGCGCAGCCTTCGATACGGTGAACCATCATTTGTTAATTCAAAGACTTAGGAAGGCAGGAGTTGCCGGAACAGCGTTAAAGTGGCTACAGTCCTTTTTAGAGGACCGCTCTTTTGTTGTCTTTGAAGATGAAATCACCTCAAAGCGAATGCCTCTTAGATGTGGTGTTCTTCAGTGATCTTCCCAGAGGCCCACTCTATTTAATGTCTATATGAGCTCCCTGGCAGAAGTAGTAACACCTTTTGGCATTCACATCATTACCTACGCTGATACTCAGTTGGTGGTCTCGCTCAATCAACTGGATAACTCCGACTCTGGGTTAGCCTTATGCCTTGAAAAGGTGTTGAGTTGGATGGACAGCTCTTATTTAAAACTTAATGGAGCCAAGACAGAGCTGATGCTCTTGGGTAATTCCACTACATTGAGCATAAGCTCATTTTGGCCTAACTGTCTGGGGCCACCACCCTCCCCAAAAGAATAAATCAAGAGCTTGGGTGTATGGCTGGACCGCAATCTTGATTTTAAGGCGCAAGCACGTAAGGTTGCAGCCTGTTATGGGATTTAAGAATGGTAAGAAAGATCCTCTCCTTGCTACCTTTCTCTGCCAGAAGATTGCTGGTCCAAGCGTTGAACTTATCACGCCTTGACTACGCTAACGCCCTATATCTGGGAGCCCCACTCACAATCATAAAAAAATTGCAGATAGTGCAAAACTGCAGCACGCCTGCTCACGAATACTTCCAAACGTCTCTCAGCTAAGCCTGCATCGCTTCATTGGCTCCTTATCCAAGAGAAAATCCAGTTCAAGGCTCTGTGTATTGCACATAAAGCACCCTCAGGCAAGGGCCCGCCCATTATCATCTCCAATATTCAACCCTATCGCTCTAATAGGTCTTTAAGGTCAGATAATAAATTAGCGGTAGTCCCAAAAATAAAAAAAAACACAAAGCAGAGGGCGTCGCTTCTCGTACAATGCTGCTATATTGTGGAATTTCTTGCCCCTCGGTATCTGCCTTGAGCCAAACTACCTGACTTTTCGAAAGCAGTTAAAAACCTATCTGTTTCCCTAATACTGCCCAGAGTTGAAGCTGCACCGCTACTTGCGCTGGACTGCCCCCTGGTAGCCATGCGCTTTAGAAATGCCTTTTCATTCATGAGTGCTGTCAAGGGCCGCTTAGCTCCCCAGCGCCCCCCCCCAACATTTAGAAAAGGTGTTGGTTCCTTAGATGGCACCAGGGTATCCATGGTGAAATAATGTCTGGGTCCTCTTGAAACGCGGGGGCCTTGAGCCCCCTCACATTGCCTCCAAGATTTAGCAAGGGTGTGAGTGACCCAGGTGGTAACCACCCTAAAATAACAGCTGTATTCCATTGGCAACCAGTATGCCCCCCCCCCCCTCCTGCTGTGCCAAAGTGAATATAAATTATGGGTGTCCCAGATGGGACCAGAGCAACCAAAAAATAAACAAAAAAACAGAAAAATGATTGGCAGGCACTACACCAGCCCAATGCCATGCACCACGGTGAACATCTTACTTTACATTAAAAAAAAAAAAAAAACTAGAAATTCATTGGAAAAAACAGGTTAAACATTATAGGTAGATGAAAATGTCAGTTAAAACATACCATTTTAAACCAACAAAACTACTGAAATTCACAACTTATAGTTGTCTCAATTAACTATAACTCATGCTGTAGGATAGCTGTAACTCACGCCTTTGCCATGCACTAATTACCTCGCTTATTACATCACTCATGACCTGTTCTATAACATTTTTGATATCACTGTGCATAGCGAGGGCACAAGAAATAGTTAACTATAATGGTGAATTTCAGTTGTTTAATTTAGAACAGTATATTTTAACTAACAATTTCACTTAACTGTTACATCCCTTTAACATTTGGTTTTTCAGTGTGTTTGTGTGTGTTCCTTTTTTACTTACCCTGCTTATTCATAGAATGCATGTTCAAGAGATTCAATTGGTGTAAAGCTTCAATTAATTTTTTTCCCACTGTCTTGAGCTCTCAGCTTTGCTCTAATTCATGTATTTAACGTGAGGGGGAAATATGTTTGTAAGGGGGTTTGGAGGCCGGGCAAGATTTGTTAGGATAATAGTGGATGAGAATACGTTTGAGTTTTGAGGGGAAAAAAGTAGATTTTTCACAAAATCTAAAAGGTGGTGTTTTTGCTTGTAAATTTGGTAGCAGTTGACTTTTTTCCCAGGAAAATTAAAATGTGTTTAGCTTTGTTGGTATGTCGAGATTCATGTAGGTCTGTCAAAGGATGGCAAAGTTAAAAGAAAAAAAAAAAGAGGGGGGCGTGGGAGTAGCTATAATTTTCTGAATTTTATGACGGGTCTGGTGGCTCAGTGGACTAATGCATTCACTGCAGGGGCCTGTGTTTGACCTCATGGTCACGGGTTCAAATCCCGACGGGTCCACTCAGCCTTTCATCCATTTGAGGTTGATAAAATGAGTACCATTGAGTTGGGTAACAATATTCATCTGTTATTTCAGCGCCAAGATGCCCCGTTGCTGGGGTGAACGTGCGCTTTTACAAATGCACCTGGTATGTTATGAAACCTTTGCCAGGCAGTTGGCAAGGAGCGTGCTAAAAATCCTTCGATAAACGATTCTGATGAATCTGCACGAAACCCTACCTGTGACAAGTCAAGTTGGATAATGATTTGTCTTTTTACCCCCCATGTAAATACCATGTCGGGGTTATTTTTTGTGTGCTGAAGTCTTTTGAAACGCTTGCTGACTTTCTACCTTTTTCAGCAAGGAAGTCTGTTGGTCATACCCTGATCACCTCAAGGCTTGATTATTGCACTAGTTTTATTTTGGGTCTGCCTAATTATCTGATCCAGAAGTTACAGATGGTACAAAATGTTGCAGCGAGATCGGTATTTCAACACGTACTGGGCCTATTATTCAACTGGTCCCAAATTCCTTTCTGATATCGGCCACGAGAACGCTGAGATATGCCTGTCATGATCTTCTAGCTATCCCGTAGTTCAGGTTACAGACTAGGGTGGGGGGCAGATCTATATCTGTTCTCGTAGCAAAGGCATGGAACAATCTTCCACTCGCTCTAAAGCATGCTGCCAACCTTGCTACTTTCAGACAGCTTCTGAAAATGGCTGTTCATGCAGTCTTAAGTGTTTTTCTGGATGGACCAGGTTCCTTCTTTTGTTTGTGTTAGCGCCGAGATGCCTCTGGAGGCAGTTGTGCTTTTACAAATGCTTGGTTGTTTCACTCAATAGAACTGAGCTCAGTTTGCTAATTCAGTTTGATGGCTAATGTAATTCCTTAGGCCTGATTTCCTCAATAGCGGAAAGCGTCGCTATTCATCCCCTCTTACATCGCCCCACAAGTCCCTAGTGTTCTTCTCTCAAGAAAGTCTTCAGTTTCTGAAGGAAACGTTTCTTGCTCCCCATCTTTTCCCCCTGCCTATGGAAATATATAGATTAGCATAAGTCTCCTCCATTCCTCCCCATCCGATCCATTCGTAATTCCCTCTATGCTTAGTAAATAACACCTGTGGAGGACATTCAGTCAGTTGCAATATATAATGGGCCTAGGGTGGCGGCAAATGATGGTGCCTGCATTTCTGTTTGTATTGTTGTATCCTACATTCAGTTAATTTTGTACCGCACAAGTTACTAAGTAAACACGATTGTAACCACACCCTTTTTTTCTTGTTTTAGGTAGCCAAGGAATAAAATGGATAGCAGCTTTGATTGTGATTGTGGTGAGCTGGAGCCACCTGATCATTGACCTAAGGTATCTTCAGTAAATCAAGTGCCATCATAACATCCTATTGAAAAAGAAAAGAAAAATAGGACAAGGAGGAAAATATATCCATAGTGTTTACCAGCTCCATAGAATGCCGCTGCTCAGGACCAGTCCAACACTGAATGTATCTGCACTGTGAGGAGGATGTTGAGAAAAGTCTGTGTGCATATTTATTCACGTTTTTGTTAGATGTTAACTCGTTTTGTCCTCTCGTGCAGAATACAGTATGTCATTTCATTCCGTTTCATTTCCTATGATTTTTCTCCTTGATGACTTCAAAGATGCTGCACCTTTTTAATAACGACGAGTACTGTAATTGCTGCGAGGTACAGTTTGAGCTTTGGAGTGCTCGTTAATGGGAAACGTGAAGCTTGTCTGGATAAAAAAAGCAATGAGAATATTTGGAGACCATCTTGCACATACATTAGTTGTCCCTGTTTCATGAAGTTCTAAAATAAGTGCTGAAGATTATCCCAAAGCTTTTACCGAAGTTTTACAATTTGAAACGAAAAATTTCAAAATGGCTGAAAAATTTGACAGTCTTATGAACATTCATGGTTTTGATTTGGGCTCTCGATATATGGACTTAAAACCTCTTGGCTATGGTGGAAATGGCCTCGTTTTTTCAGCTGTCGACAATGACTGTGACAAACGGGTGGCAGTCAAAAAAATAGTTCTCACAGACCCGCAGAGTGTTAAGCATGCTCTACGGGAGATCAAAATCATCAGAAGACTTGACCATGATAATATTGTGAAAGTGTTTGAAATTCTTGGTCCCAACGGAAGTCAGTTGACTGATGACGTGAACTCCCTTACAGAGCTGAACTCAGTTTACATTGTTCAAGAGTATATGGAGACAGATATGGCTAAATTGCTAGAGCAAGGTCCCTTACGAGAGGAACATGCCAGGCTTTTCATGTACCAGTTGTTACGTGGGCTCAAGTATATCCATTCAGCAAATGTTCTGCACCGTGATCTGAAACCAGCTAATCTTTTCATAAATACTGAAGATCTGGTAGTGAAAATTGGCGACTTTGGTTTAGCAAGAATTATGGATCCTCATTACTCTCACAAGGTAAGTGTAGTCTGTGAAATGCATGCACATTATTTCACTTGTTCTTGTTAGTAATGACGAATTACTTGAAATGTGTTTGTATTGACAATTCTATGAAAGGCACTCCAGAATCCGCTTGCAACAAACCCCTTTTTGAAGAGCGATGGTACAAAAGAAACCTGTAAGGAACTATTTAAATTGTGGGTCTCCATTGTAGAAAATACTGTCCTGCTGTGTCAGAGCTCTATTGATTTAATCGGCAGTAACGTAGGATTGCAGGAACGAATCCGGGGGAGGCTTTAGCCTAGTCTCTCTACTTGCACATACAGCTGAGCCCTTTGGGACCTTCAGCTGAATGTCTTAAGACCATTTTTGTCAAAGTTTCTTTGTGTGTGTACTTGTAATTAGTGTGCTCTGGACCTCACTCCTCTTGGCAATATGTGTGGTCTTCATTTCCCTTCTAGCAATTAGAGTTTTTTTCCCCTTGTAATAATGTTAATATCCAGAAGAGTGCTGATAGTTTGATCGAGGCATTTTATCTACCATGCAAGAATAAAACCCCATTGGTGCCTGTTTTATAGCCCCACACTTCTCCTTTTTGATCTCTCCTCTGTATTTTCCGTGTTACCCAAGCCAACGCCTGCCCATGTCTCCCCACACGCACATCACAGACAGTTAAATTATTTTTACTTTGGTTTTTATGTCCCCCCTGAGCCAGCGCATGTGCTGCTCTGCGAGACATTTAGTAGTGGGCTTTAAAAATTGCTTCCCACGCTTTTGCTGGCCTAGCGCTTGCGGTTACGCGCCCGTGCGCAGCCGCCAGCTTTCAGCGGCCGATCAGGCGACATCTGTCTTTCCTCTCGCTTGCTCTCTGAACGCTCCTCCGTCCTTTCCCCGCTGCGTCTCGCGTTAATTTGTGCTGCTTTCACTTTTCGCCGCACACCAAACAGAGCCTTGATGACTGCAGTGACTCGCTCAAGTGCACTAAAACATTTTAGAATTGTACTTTCACGAGCTTTAACTTTAATATGGTGCACTCACGCCATTAACTTGTTTGAACTACTCCGGGGTTTACTCAGGGCTCTGATTAAACACTTGATACTCCATACCGCAAACAAACAGGTCACTTCATTAGAAAGGCAAACAGTTTAGCACTCGCATGCGAGCACTTGAGGGGAACTATGAGTGCGTGAAGGAACCCTCGGCCCTCTGTAAACACGCGCTCGTCTACAGCCCCGAGCAGCAGCCACGCGGAACGACACTTCAAAAGCAGCTTCACAAACACTTCACACGTCTGCGCACGCAGCAGAACGATCACCTCGGGAAGACTTTCGGAGCATCTGAAAGAAAGGCGTGATGTTAAACACCCAACTTTTTTTTTTTTTTTTTTTTTTCGTAACTCAGCGAAATAATAAAACTTCTTCGTAAGGCATTTTTTATTACAGTTTTACATAGCGAGAACTCACCCGAAAGTGTTTTACATGAGCACCTGTTGCATTACCGACCCATTTGTTTTGGGATGGGGGGGGGGGGGGATGTAATGATTTGCCCAGAATCACCAGATGCTTGAGCCGGGTTTGAGTCTTGGCAGGGTCGCTCAACATTCTGTGATTCTGGGCAAATCACCTAATCTCCCATGCCTAACAAAAAGAAAATGAATGTGTCCGTCTGTAACGTAACTGGTGCTCATGTAAAGCGCTCTATACTTCTGGTCCTAGTTCGCGCAGCATACAACTCCACAAAAAAAATATATTGGGGAACCTGGAAGGAATGCGTTGATTAATGCTACCCATATGAGTATGTTGGAAAACAGGTCATCTGGAAATGTAACGGAACAAGAGGCCATCATTCATGGATGTGAAAGTGAATACAGAAACATCAACAGAATGTTGCTTATAAAAAAGCAACTTTGCAACTTCTCAGGGCTCCATCAGACAAGTGTTGGGTTTGACATAGAAAGTAAATTGCGTGCCATGTAGGCTCTTAAGTGTGTTACTGGTGCCACCATAACAGTTGTTACCCATTTGTGTTGGAGAGGTAAAATCTCGGGTGAGTGATGGTCACAAACATGTCAAGTCTTGAGTAGGGGTGTGCAAAATTAACTTCATTAGATTTTATTATAAGTGCGTGACATTTCGTGAAAGCTATGCAAATCGGAGTGAGATGCAAATCTGTCAATTAGTAGTATATTTTATGTGAAAAATGAGCCTTCGTGTCAATTTTTGTAGCAAGGACACTTTTGTGCATAAAAATAATATGAAACACAGTTGCCGTTAACAAAATCGGCTCGTGTTCTGGAAGTTTGTGTTTTTTCGATGCACCAGTTCTATTATCCTGCCACAAACATCAGCGTAATTATGCATTGTGTGGTTGTGGCGTTAGTTATTGCTGGAAAATTTGCAAAATAAGCATGACGGAAAATTCCTGAAACATAAAAAAATTAAGCAGCACAATTTAAATTTCACCTGAGCCTAGTCTTTAGAGGTTGCGGATGTCCGTTTTATAGGTCTGTGCCCATTGTTTTATCACAAATTGATTGAAGAGCACAAAACCGAAGAATCCCGGAAACACACCAGTTATGGTTTTTCAATGCTCAGTACACCCCTTAGCCAATGCCAAAAAAAGTCTATCTACAAAGTGCAAAACATAGCAAGGATGTGAGGATTGGTCTACTGCAATCCATAACTCGGAAATGTAGGGGCTAATTCGTATCTGTGTTCGCTGTACCTTAACTAACCTCTATCTGTTTTTAAACACATATATATTGATCCTAAAATAGAATCTGTAGGCCTGTAAACATTGTTTTATCAGTAATTTCACTGTACAGTGGTAATAAAAAGAAAGTTGAGCTATGCATTCTAGTAAAACGTGTGTATCTATATTTTATTAGTACACCCAATATTAGGTGTTATTGGGGCATTTTAATTTTCACTAGAAAATATTTATCACATATTCATACAAACCGACATTGGAGCAGGTGTGCCCCTGAAATGTGGTATGATTATTAGTCAAACTGTAATGACAACACTATGCTCGGTAGTTTACACATCCATAACATGCGTGATATTTCCTTGCTCTCTGATTTATAGCTCAGTACAACATTAAGGTAGATTTATATTGTCTGGTTTATTTATAACGAAAAGATGAGGCGACTGTCAAGTGTGACTGGTCATTTACAAATCTGGAGTTTTTTAAAGTCTATGTAAAAGATGGCAGGGCAGCAAAATATGCTTATATGCGCTCTGCTTTCTGACTTCTCCATTTATCACTTGGGAATTATGTCTTATGCTGAGCCTTGGTTCCCTTTCCTCAGTAAACCAGTAAGAGCATGCACATTCATGTTAATAGTGTCTTCTAATTTTTAGTGTGGTTTACAGGAAAATAGTGGCCCGAAAATGCGATTTCGATGGTTAATTACTAAATGAAAATCATCCAATTTACGACACGTATTTGTGAAGTTGCATTTCTAACCTTTTTCTATGCTCGTTGTGAAAATTATATGTCTTTGCCTTCCTGCAGTCTGCTTGTGACATATCATGCGCAATAACACATATTGCTTATAAGCGAGGGTTTCCACATCTTAAAGTATCTTAGAAAACTCAGCAGTGCTTAGAAAGTATATCAACTATAATTTATGAAACGCCATCTCACTTACTAGTTGTTAAATATACAGTCCCTGAGTGAGACAGTGTGTGAGTTTTTCGCGCGTATATCAAATAACCTGTCTGCTGTGCAGCGTGGGAACGGACATTTCTGGCACATCAGCTCTCTATATAGCTTATTTTCCGAGTTGGACTTGGGCCATATGTAGTTCTATCAACAGGCATAACTAGACTTAATTAGTCTTTGCCTGCAGTTATTTTTAAAGAAAAGCGGTAGGCCACGGAGAATGATCAGTGGAGTACACTAGATGACCACGTATGCATATTTTGGTCAAAAATTTGAAACATCTAATCGACTTGCCCTGATGAAGTTCTTGGCATAGAACAAAACGCTTTGGCTGTTTGCTGTACAATTGTCAACATTGTAAAGAAGAATAAAGAATTTTTTCATTTTTTTTCAACACTGGTCGGACATTTGTAAATTTACTTCTCTATGGACTCTTGTAAGGTGGTGCAACCTACAGTTGATATAAGTGTATTTTTGGTTATTCTAACCGCCCCTAGAGAAACAGTAGGGGCAGTAGAGTTGCACACAGTGCGAGCATAAGGCTCTGTGTTTGGTTTAAATTTTTGGGCAGATTATACAAGGAGGGAGGTGCATCACAAAACCAGGGGAGTTTTTGTATAGATTGGCTGTTCCCTTGTTGCTTTAGAGTGTGCGCCACAGAGAGAGAGAGTGGCACAGAGGGTGAGTGACAGACACAAAAGTACATCCAGTCCAAGGCAGGAGGGCTATAATGGTAACAGAACAATCTATCAACTGAGATCTGTTTGAGAAAAGGAGGCCTTTGGAACAAAGGAAACAAAGGCCGTGGGCCAGTCAATATATGACCTCTGCCACATTATAATTAAGGCTCCCTGTTTTCCGTTTTTACAGATTTTTACAGATAAATACAGACAGAAAACCATTTATTTTCCTGTCTACATTTATTTATAAATGTGGACAAAAACGGAAATTGGGTTAATTTTGAGTGATTCTAAATGCTGTCAGTCATGACTTCCAGACCAGTAGCTGTGCACATTGACAGGCCTGGGTATTAAAAAATAAAGTAATTTTAGTAAAGAGCCTTAAACAGCAGTAGATTTACACAACCTTGGTACTAAAATGTGCAAATTTTATCATCCGAGTGTGTACATATCATTGAAAACTATCAGGCGTTCAGGCATGAGTGTACATTAACTGGTTAAATAAATGCAGAAATATACACATTTCAGATTCATTATTTCAACAAACCTAAAATAAATATGGATAAATACAGGTAAAATTTGCAAAAAAAGAAATATGGATAAATACAGACGGAAATGACAAATATAAACACCATAAAACCGTGAGGCCTAATTATAATCCTCAGTGTTGTTTCCAACATTCCAGTGTGCTGATATAGCATTATATACTCTGGCTTTGGGGACTATATCACTTGATATCACTTGGTAAGGCGCTGGAGATATTTTGTACAAGTGGCCATTATTGGTAAAGGCTCTCTCCCCAAGCTTTAGGCGTAGGCTGCAGGTACATCTCTGTAACTAAAAAGGGGCCTCTAATGACGGGCTCATTCTAAGGGCTATAATACTAGCTATGGAAACTACTGTACAACAAATAACAGGCAAAACCAAGGTAAAGCTTTCCAGGAGTTAATGTGAAAACAAGTTTTACATTTTCATAAACCACAAGAAGTTCGAGCAAGTGGCAATCTTCAAGTACTTGGGGGGGGTAATAATCGACAAAACATTAAAATGGAAATCCCATATACAAACCATCAGACGTATCAGGCTGGCGCACAAGCACAGTTACAGGCTTCTATCTTTATTAAGAAGGTTTTCCAAGTAAAGGTTGGAAGTCAAATCACATATGAGCACATATACGGGGGCTTGACAAGTGAGTGCACAGGACTATATGAGAGGACCTTTTAGAAATCATTACTTAAAATTCCAGCAACTTTCCCAATGGCAGTGTTGGAAGCACACTGTTAGAAATGGGATTTCTGGTTGGCTACGGTTTGCACCCAAGCCAGGTAGAAACCACCTCTCTAGTCAGGACAAGGGAGTTACACTCCTAAAATAACCCCTGCTCACCCCCTTGGTAGCTTGGCACAAGCAGTCAGGCTTATCTTAAAGGCAGTGTGTAAAGCATTTGCACAAAACACAGTAATACAATGTAAGCACTACAAACGGACACCACATCAGTTTTAGAAAAATATCCAATATTTTTATATAAACAAGACCAAATACGATAAATATCCACCATACAGTACTTCAGAAATTGTTACTTCTCAAAATGTCTATAAGTTGCAAAATACGTTGAAAAACACAGTTCGTAGGAGTCGGTAGCTCGGTCTGAGCCTACCGCAATGCTGAAAACAACAGTCTTGCAGTTCCCGCTGATCGCGTCGGTACGGGCCAGCAACAGCGGGAGAGATTCTTTCACAGTACCTTTCTTAGTGCGGCTCACACGGGTGTGCGAGTCGGTCTTGGCATCCGTTGCGGTTGCGATGCAAAATGGAAGCGGTGCAAGGTGCGGTGTCCCTCGATGCGGTGTGAGCAGCGGCTCGGTGACGGTGGTGCAGACGGCGTTGGTGAGACCAAGGCTTGCGGTGCAGGGCAAGCCGGTGCTCGATGCGGTGCTGGCAGGTTGCGGTGCAGGTGACCGAGCCGGTTGTGGCGTTCGTCGTGGTCACGGTGCAAGGTGCGGTGTCCCTCGATGCGGTGTGAGCAGCGGCTCGGTGACGATCATGTAGGCAGCGTCGGTGAGACCAAGGCTTACGGTACAGGGTGAGACGGTGCTCGATGCGGTGCTGGCAAGTTGCGATGCAAGCGACAGACCCGGTTGGCGGGAATTGGCGCTGGCCGAGCCGGACAGCTGTGCGTGATGAGTCGGTCACGGGTGTCGAACCAGCAGCGACCGTGTCGGTGAGCCTAGGCCAGCGAAGTGAAGCGAGGCGATGCAGGTTGCGGTGTCTCTTCATGCGGTGCAGGCAGCGGCTCGGTGACTGAATCAGTGAGACCAAGGCTTGCTGTGCAGGGCGAGTCGGTGCGGCCTGCGGTGCCTTCAGGACACAAGGCCAGCGATGGAGTCGGTGACTGAGTTGGTCGCGGTTCCCTCTTCTCTGTGGCAACTGAAACAGGGGTTCCAAGAGCGGTACCCAGAGGTTGGTGAAGTCATTGCAGTCCCTGAGACTTCTTAACAGAAGGCCAGCTCAGTTCAGGCCCTTGGAGATACTCCGCTCAAGTAGAGAAAGTTCAGTCCAGTCCTTTCACTGCCCAAGGCAGCAGCTGCAGGCCAACCCAACAAAGCAACAACACAGCAAAGGGGCAGTACTCCTCCTGGCAGCTTTTCGTCTTGGCAGGTTCCTTGATTCCAGCGAGGTCTGTGAAGTCTTTTGTATCCTTGAGACTTCCAACAGAAGGCAAGCTCTACTTCAAGCCCTTGGAGAAAATTCTAACAGCAGGATGATGAAAGTACAGTCCAGTCTTTTCCCTATCCAAGACCGAAGCAACCACTGCAGGCCAACTCAACAACACGCAGCATAGGGGCAGTACTCCTCCTCCAGCTTGCCCGGTCCTTCTTCCTGGCAGGTTCCTTAGTTCAGAAGTAATCTAAAGTTCTGGCTTCTGGGCCCCAATATTTATACCACCAAATCCTTTGTCCTCTGAGGGCAGAGGGGTCTTTGCCTAGTCCTAACCAGTTCTGGAGTACTTTGTTTACATGACTCCTTCTTTCCTTTCAGAGTGCATGGCAGAGACATCAGACGCCCCACAGGAGGTGGAGGAAAGGCACAGCCCTGGAGCACTCTGTTGACATGATTCCGTCTCTCCTTTCACAGTGCAGGGCAGAGACATCAGACGCGCCACAGGGGGTGGAGCCAGCACTGTCGGGGGCAGGCACAGTCCTATTCAGGTCTCAGGTGCAACTCCTCCTTCCCATCTAAATGCGGATCTCTCTATTCACCACTGGGCAGACTCACCCTGTCTCCTGGAATTCCCCAGCATTGTCACTCAAACTCCAGGCATGGAATACACAACCTAGCAGAGGCAGGGTTGGATAGTTAGACTAGAAAATACCTACTTTCTAAAAGTGGTATTTTCAAACACAGAATGTTAAAACCAACTTTACTAAAAGATGTATTTTATCATTCTGAGTTCAGGCATACTAAATTAGAATTTCTACCATGTTCCCTGAGTCAGTTAGGATTATAAGATGTAATAATCAAACTGCCCATTCTGGCCTCTGAAGAAAAGGTAGCCTTGCAATAGTGAAAAACGAAAATGGCTGTAATTCACTATTAGGACATGCCACACACACCAGGGCATGTCCTACCTTTCACATACAATGCACCCTGCCCACAGGGGTACCTTGGGCCCACCTTAGGGGTGACTACCATATAGAAAAGGGAAGGTTTAGGGACTTGCAAGTGTGTGCACTTGCCAAGTCGACATGGCAGCCCCAGGCTGCACACAGGCTCTGCAATGGCAGGCTTTGGACACACTTTACGGGCTGTTTGCGTGGTTGGCACAATCCAGTGCTGCAGCCCACCAACAGCATTTGATTTATAGGCCCTGGCACTCGCAGTGCACTTTACTAGGGACTGACACACAAATCAAATAGCCAATCATGGAAACACCAATCAAAACACAGTTTACACAGAGAGCATATGCACGTTAGCACTGATCAGCAGTGGTAAAGTGCCCAGAGTCCTAAAACCAACACACACAGGTCAGGAAAAAATAGGATGAAAAAGCAAAAAGTTTAGGGATAACCCTGCAAAAAGGGCCATTTCCAACACACACACATTGGCTATACTTCCATTCAGACTAAAAGTCAGATGGCTTCTATCAAATAAGGCTGAGCTTGAGAAGCACTGACTTTGTGGACCAAGCATGGAAGGAACATCTCTCTATGCGGTCAAAATCCAGTTGTGCAATCCAGTCAAAAAAGGAGGCTGTGCGACTGGGTCTATCCCTGTCTTCGAATAAGAACCTGTTGATATGCAAAAAGCCGAATGCCATAGTTATCAAGCAATCTCTGAGCTTAAAGATTCTTAAACAAGCATTGGCATAGCCAATACGTCTCGCCTTTGGAACCTTATAAATGTTTAGTTATCCAGCACAATATTCAAAGTGCAACAACATCAACTGTTGCATGGCTACACACTTATAAGGTCCCAAAGGCGAGGCGTATTGGCTATGCCAATGCTTGTTTTGGATGGCCTGGCAGCTGCCATTTGCTGCTAGGCATTCCACTTGATGCACAGCATATTTGTGCATTTACCTTTTTAATGTTTTTTTCAATTTACGAATGTAAGTGGCAGTTTGGGTAGATAAAGAAAAGCTCACCCACATTTTTCCGTAGGCATGCACATGCCTGGTGATCGATGTTTATGCATACGTAATAACCACTCGCCTATAGAATGACCCATCCGGCGATAATGGCCACAACATGGGGTTGTTTTTTTTTTTTTTTTTTTTTTTTTTTTTTTTTTGCAGCTGCACAACTTTGGCAAAAAGCATTGACATCGGCAATAGGTCTACGAGGCCTATTGTCTATCATTCCAGTTTGACTCCGATTTGCGTTCAAGCGTGCCTATTAAAAAGAAGTTTTACAGTTTTCTTAAAAGGTTGTTCATTTAGCTTAATCGTAACTAGTAAAATAGAAACCCTCCTTTTAAGTTTTCTATCAGGAGAACCATTGCAAACCTCTTTGTGCTGCAAGCATTAATAGAAAGAAAACCCACTAAAAACATCAACATTTGAGACCAAAGGTTTAGTGGAACTGCAGCTTGCAGCTCCAGTGATCGGTTGTGATCACTTGGGGTTAATTAGCAGTGAAATGGTGTTCCTGTTATGAATGTGATGTAATACAACCTCTCATAAGGGATTCATATCTTTTTCTTTCATGAATACGAATTTGCCACTTTCATATTGCGCAGACTTGTTGCTTTGCTACATTTTTTTTTTTTTGTTCCATTGCGTTCATTTGAATGGTTGCTTTCCGAAGGCGCACTGGCAGAAAATATTTAACTTATTTTACTTCATTGAAAATATTTTTTTGCTAAAAGCCCTCTTCCTTGTTAGTACTGCATCCCTGGAAATGCTGCAGTCTCACACAGTGGTAATAAAGCACAGGTGCTACTGTAAGGCATAATGCATCATTTTGCTAGTGCTTGCTATTTGCCTTTGACAGAGGGCTAAACATCGTAATGTAATGCTCCCTTTCCCACTGTTAAAGTGGACATTTAAAGTAACGCTTCGACGTTGAATTTTTTTGTCTTATTAAACCACTTGAATATTCCCAAGAAAGGGGAACTCGCACGTCTGCCTGCCATCAAAGTTAGAGGTTTTCTTACCTCCTGTTCCTGAAACTCTTGAATAACTGAAGGATAGAGAAATGCTTTCTTGGAGAACAGTGTAGCATGGTTAAGTAATAACGTATTCATTTGTGTATGATATCTAAAGCTACGTGGAGTTTCTGCAGCGTTTGCCACTAACGTTTAATTTTGAAGTTTCAAAATAGGGATTCTAAACTCCAAGCAACTGATGCTAAAGGTCCTGCCTTTCGTCACTGATGATATTGCCCTAGTCGGATCTCGCCCTGTTTGCATATGGATAGCAGAACATTTTCACAATGGAGTGAGCAACAGATATTTAATTCCTCTGAAGAGCAGCTAGGGCCAGGTACAGCTGGGGCACACTGCCTTGGTCTACGTTCGTGACCCTTGAACAGCATGTGCCGAGCAGAGATTGGGTCAGTGTACCTTATTACAATGAATGCGCTGTCCGAAGGGCAGTTATAAACTCGTACATATCCTGTCGGCAGAACAGTAGTGACATTTGGACTGGCTGTTTGAACCTGCTGGTCTGCCTTTTACTATACAGGAAGCAACCTGCCCTGTATTTGAAAGGGAAGCCGAGATGTCACATCTGCCTGTAGGATTTTTTGTGTGTGTGGTGAAGTGGTCCAAATGACCACCTATCCAGTGGATGTCCTGGGGACGCACACTAATGCACCAATTCTTTAACTATTCCCATGAGGCATAACTGCTGGGTGCAAAGATGTCTGTGCTACAAGGTGATTTTGTTAAACATCTGTGTCCTATTATGGAAAAAGACCTTCCTGTCATCCTGCTACAATAGTTTTTTTTCTTCTTTTTTACATTTTGTTTTTAAATCCTTAGGGTGCCTTAATGTATATGCAACCTGTCACCAGACCACCCATGCGCACTGCAAGTGAAACACCTCTCACCCTGTCAGATGTCCCCTTGATTAGGACTGGACAGTTGATGCGGAGATAAGTGCACCCCAACCATTTTTCAGATTCCTCTCACTTGTGGATATTTAATCACCTAAATATTGTCAAGCAGGGTTGGAGGAGCTGCCTTTGTCTTGTGAGCATGCCATTGAGAAACCATGCTCTCCATGAACCACTTTGATTAAAACCTTCACCTCATGACCATATTTAATAAAGCTGGTTGGAAAAAGGGATAGAGGAGCATTGTTTTGTATGGAATGGGTGTCTCCATTTGATATTGATTTCTGCATTGGAGAAAATGCATTGGCCTCCATTGTACGCAGGCACTCTGATTTGTGATCAGTATTGTTTAGCAGATTCCTCAAAGATTGATCCAGCCTCAGCAATATACAGTCCTTCAGGTCTTTACTCCCAGTAGCAGCAGCTTCGATGGTTGATGGACTCCTGGCAAGGTATCGTAGCAAAGGCGCAGCACAAAGTTTCCCCCTAACTTTGGCGGAGCCCAGCCCAAAACCAAAAAGAAAAAACTGTTTTGGTTGGTGCTTGGGAAAAGAATTGAAGCTCTTGTTCATGGAATTCCAACATTGTTTGTGAATAATGTTGACGTTTGATACGTTCTGACTTATATTCTGATAATTTTAAATCCATTTGTCTGCTATTTCTAGTTGTACGAACACGTTTGGGATGCATATTTGTCATTCCCTTTCTTACTGACATTTTGTGATAACGGTTTAGTGTGACCTAGGAAATATGTTTGAACAAGCATAGTCCGCAGCTGATAATGTAGCGTCCTTAGAGAGTCTTCCTTAATTCCATCAGAGCACACTCTGTTCAATTCTTGGTACTTCTTTAAATAATATGACTGTGGGTGCTTGAACTTCAATTTGCGAATCTAGGATTTACTAGACTTGCTGTATACATACGTTTTTGCCAAGCTGACCTCTATACATTGGGCAGCAGAAGTATTAAAAAACTATTTTGTTTCTAGCTATTTTTTTTACTTTTAGGACGGCTTTTGTAATTAGTGTATGCGTTATAGTCTGGATTCATACTTGCTAGAGAACACTGAAGAACATTGACATCAGCTATTTGATCTGCTTGAGAAGAACATCACTTGCCATGGAACCCCTTTCGTATGCTCCTTGTGTTGATATGATGCCTTTGACTAGTCCATCTGAGCTGCTGTCCTATGATGATGGCAGAAGTATTTTTCCATCAAATGAACAAATGCTTATTCCTCCAACTATTCATGATTAATAACAATGTCTACCACTTGAGAATGCAATTTCCTGTTACGCTCAAGTTATTTTAATATATACAAATGCAGTAAAATGCAGTTTAGCACCCAGACAGAGGTTCTTGCAAACAGGTCATTAATTGTCAAACCTTTGCAGTTATATGGGCCGTGCACAAACCAGGCTATGGGAAGAGCTAATACTGAGAAATTTGTGAACCCTGGATTTGTCTCCTACAGTGCAGGAGCAAAATAATAATTAAACACAGGAGTAAAGGACAACTAAGTAGTTGAGGCCTGATATTTTTTCACCCAAAATGGAAGGAGAATCAGACCAGTAGAAAGCCAGATGAGCAATATACTAAGCCATATAAAGGGCATTACTAGAATTCATCTATGGGGACTTAATGAGCTAACCACTACAGTGAAAGAAGCTAGCAGGCACCATTGAATTCCGCTGGAAGGCTAAGGAAGGATCTCCGACTGGTTTAAGTTGCAAGTCAATTAGAGAATCCGCTGGAGCTCACTTTCTCATTCTAAACTGTTTCTGAGAGCCCACTCTCATAAGTCTTGAGTTTTGACTCCTAGTCGCCCCTTTGCTCCCATTGGGTATATGCTATTATGTTGGTTGTCTTTATCAACTATCTATTTTTGTTCAGTTCTACATCAATTTATATTATTGTTTAGAAATCGCCCATTGTTTTTGCATCAGTCATTTTCCTCCAAGCAGTTCAAACTTTTCTATTTCCAATGGTCTCCATGGGTTTGTAGAGATGTGCTGCTAAGGTTAGAAATGCACCTTTGTTAGTTAGCTGGGTCGGCATTGGTAGGTTTCATATTGGTTAACTATAGCTGGTCATGTAACGTGATCTTTTTACAGGATGATTGGCTTTACTACTCTCTTAAAAATACTGATAGATCTTGCAACGTACACAGGCCATGCCTGAGATCAAGTGAATTCCTCAAACCAGGCATGTTGTGTTTGTAATCATTAATAACTGCAGCTGAGGATCCTCAAAGGGTAGGCACATTAGGATTTTCCTTCTGCTAGCATATGTAATGCAGCAGTAGTGCTGTAGAGTTTTACCATGCTTTCCAAAAGGATATAAACTGGGATGAACAAACTAATTTGCCCTCTGATTGAAACACTTTTACGTTGTGTGATCCAACCTTCCTGAACTTTAAGTCTTTCAATTGGTTTTGATTTTACCAAGCTGATCAATAAGTCACAATGGTGTGTGTACCAGTTGACTTTTGGAGAACATCCACTGATCATTCTCGCCGGGTTTCCATTGTAATGAATCTAGACTAGAAACTGTGTAGATGTGGTGCCTTTGCAGAAGAATGCAATTATCTCTAGACATTAATTAAGTAGGTTGATCCCAAACAGAAAGAACTTGAATTGGAATAGCCACCTATCGTGAATCTGATTAAAATGTATAGAAAGCACCCTGTACGTTTACTTGGAGTGTATGTAACAACATTTAGGTCATTTTGTTTTTAGGTCAGTACTTTAGTGTAGTGTTCTGTGGCAGTCTTTAAATTAGTGGGATCAATCAATCAATCAAGTAACTTGTAAAGCGCACTACATACCCGGGCGGGTTTCAAGGCGCTGGGGGGGGGAGGGGAGGAGGCTCGAAGAGCCAGGTCTTGAGTTGTCTCCTGAAGGTCAGCAGGTCTTCGTTTGGCGTAGGTGGAGGGGGAGGGTGTTCCAGGTCTTGGCGGCACGGTGGGAGAAGGATCTGCCTCCGGAAGTAGTTCTCCGGATGCGTGGGACCGTGGCCAGGGCGTGGTCAGCGGAGCGGAGTTTTCTGTCGGGTACGTAGAAGGAGAGTCGGCTGTTGAGATAGGCTGGGCCGGTTTTGTGGAGTGCCTTGTGTGCGTGGATCAGGAGCTTGAAGGAGGTTCTTTTGTCAACGGGGAGCCAGTGCAGGTTCTTCAGGTGGGGGGTGATGTGGTCGCTGCGCGGGACATCGAGGATCAGGCGTGCAGAGGCATTCTGGATTCTCTGTAGTCTGCTGATGAGCTTGGACGAGGATCCGGCGTAGAGGGCGTTTCCGTAGTCTGCTGCTGCTGACCAGGGCCTGGGTGACTGTTTTCCTCGTGTTTGTCGGGATCCATCTGAAGATCTTGCGGAGCATGCGGAGGGTGTTGAAACAGGTGGAGGAGACTGCGTTGACTTGTTTGGTCATGGAGAGTTTCGAGTTGAGGATGACTCCCAGGTTGCGTGCGTGGTCGGTGGGGGCCGGGGGGGACCACAGTGATGTGGGCCACCAAGAGTCGTCCCAAGCGGAGGGGTTGGACCCGAGGATGAGGATTTCCGTTTTGTCTGTGTTCAGTTTGAGGCGCCTGTCTTCCATCCAGTCAGCGACGGCCTTCATTCCCTGGTGGAGGTTGGATTAGGCAGTAAGGGGTCCTTGGTGAGGGAGAGGATCAGCTGAGTGTCGTCGGCGTAGGAGATTATGTTGAGGTCGTGTTGTCGGGCGATGCGTGCTAGTGGTGCCATGTAGACGTTGAACAGCGTCGGGCTGAGGGAGGATCCCTGTGGGACGCCG
This sequence comes from Triturus cristatus, assembly GCF_964204655.1. Lineage (NCBI taxonomy): Eukaryota > Metazoa > Chordata > Amphibia > Caudata > Salamandridae > Triturus > Triturus cristatus. The sequence continues at coordinate 395,587,194 of NC_140583.1, read as the reverse complement.
CAGATTATCTTGGAGGCCTCGGAGCAGAACGGGGGGAGGCGGACTCTTTGAGTTCTGCCGGAGAGGAAGGAGGTGGTCCAGTCCAGGGCCTTGTTTCGGATCCCTGCGTCGTGGAGGCGCGTGCGTAGTGTGAGGTGGCAGACGGTGTTGAAGGCGGCGGAGAGGTCTTGGAGGATGAGGGTCGCCGTTGTCAAGCAAGATCCTGATGTCGTCAGTGGCGGCGATGAGGGCGGTCTCGGTGCTGTGGTTGCTGCGGAATCCTGATTGTGATGGGTCTAGGATGTTGTCTTCGAGGTGTCGCGTGAGCTGGGTGTTTACTATCTTCTCGATGACTTTAGCTGGGAACGGGAGCAAGGAGATGGGCCGGAAGTTCTTGAGGTCACTCGGGTCTGCCTTGGGTTTCTTCAGTAGGGCGTTGATCTCTGCGTGCTTCCAGTTCTCAGGAAAGGTGGCCGTCTCGAAGGAGAGGTCGATGATTTTGTGCAGGTGGGGTGCGATGGACTTGCTGGCTTTGTTGAAGATGTGGTGTGGTATGGGGTCGGATGGGGAACCGGAGTGGATTGATCCCATGGTCTTTATTGTGTCCTCGATGCTCACGTTGGCCCAGGGTGTCGTGGGGTGCGGTGCGGTGGGTTTGGTGTGGTTTGGTGTGGTTTAGAGTGGTGTGGTGTGGTCGGCAGGGGTCGTCCGGGGTCTGAAGCTGTCATGGATGTCAGTGATGTTCCAGTGAAAGAAGGTGGCGAGTGAGTCGCACAGGGCTTGTGATGGTGGGATGTCGTTGGAGCTAGGGTTGGAGAGTTCCTTCACGATGGTGAAGAGCTCCTTGCTGTTGTGTGCGTTGTTGTCAAGGCGGTCTTTTTGGCGGTCCTGATGAGGTGGTGGTGGTTGCGGATGGCGTCTTCGTAGGCAGTGTGGCTTTCTGGCATCTTGTTGCTGTTCCGTCTGTTTTCCAGTTTCCGGCAGGTGCGTTTGGAGTTGAGGAGTTCCGGGGTGAACCAGCTGACTCTTCTGCTGGTGTCTCTGTTGGTGGGGTTTTTAGCGGCGCGATGGTGTTGGTGCTATCGTTCATCCAGCGTTCGAGGGAGAGTGCACCTTCATCCGGGTTGGTGGGGTTCATCGGAGGGTTGAGTGTGAGGCTTGTCTGTAGTTGTTCTTCAGTGATTTTTCCCCAGCGGCGGTGGGGGGTCTGTAGGATGCGGTGGTGTGTGAGTGGTTTTTGGAAGGAGAAATGGATGCAGTGTTGGTCAGTCCAGGTAAGTTCGGAGGCGTGGCTGAAGGTGACGTGGGGGCTTGATGAGAAGATTGCGTCAAGTGTGTGGCCGGCGATGTGGGTCGGTGTTGTGACGAGCTGTTTGAGTCCGAGGTTGGCGAGATTGTCCATCAGGGTGGAGGAGTTGCTGTCGTTGTTCTCCATGTGATAGTTCAGGTCTCCGAGGAGGATGTAGTCGGTGGAGGTCAGTGCGTGCGTGCTGATGAGGTCGGCGATGGAGTCGCAAAATTGAGGCCGGGGTCCTGGTGGTCTGTAGACGAGGGTGCCTTTTAGGGTGGTCTTGGGGTCTGTGTGGATCAGGAAGTGCATGTGTTCGGCGGTGCTGAGGGTGTCGTTGGTGTTTGTAGAGATCTTGATGGGGTTTTTGTGGACGATGGCGATACCTCCTCCGGCTCTGTTTGCGCGGTCTGCGGGTGATATTGTAACCGTCTGGGATGGCTATGGCGATGTCTGGCGCGGAGGCTTCGTTCATCTAGGTTTCGGTCAGGAAGGCGACGTCCGGTGATGTGGTGTCGAGTAGGTCCCAGAGTTCGACGGCGTGTTTGTGTGCGGAGCGGGTGTTGATCAGGAGCTGGTTGGCTTCCATTGTGGTGGGTGTCTTGGCGATTTTGTGGCAGGAGAAGTTGCAGTTCCGGCAGGAGAAGGGGCACGTGGGTGCACCTCGGGGCGACCTTGCAGCAGGTGTGGGTCCTTCCTGGGTTGAGAGCGATGAGGGTCTCGGCCGCCATATATGGGGAGGTGGGGAGGGAGGAGCAGCTGGGAGGCGAGGGATGGGTGTGGCGAATGGGTGCGGAGGGGCGGGGCCGCAGGGGAGGCAGCGGCTGGGACGGAGGACGGGAGACCGGCGCGGGGCACCGAGGAGCGAAAGGAGAACAAAAGCAAGGGGCACAGAGCAGGCGGCGATCCAATTACACAATACAGAAATACGGGGGCACAAGCAGAGCGGTGATCAGGTTACACAATACAGAATACAGGGACAGAAGCAGAGCGGCAAGTGGGATACAGAAAGCAAAGTACAAGGGGCACAAAGCGGAGCGGCGAGCGGGATACAGAAAGCAAAGTACAAGGGGCACAAAGCGGAGCGGCGAGCGGGATACAGAAAGCAAACTACAGGGGGCACAAGCGGAGCGGCGGGCAGGGGGCACAGAGCAAAGCGGCGATCAGGGTATAAAATACAGGGGGCGCACAGCAGAGTGGCGAGCGGGGGCAGGGGGCATGGACAGATTCAGGAACAGAGCAACGGCAGCAAAAGGAAACAGAGCAAAACGAACAGTGAACAACGAACCTAAGGACCACCACTGGCCACCAGGGATGAGGCGCAGGTGGAAGCCTGCGGGTGGAGGAGGGCCTCTATTTCACCAGCGGTGGCAGCAGCAGCGGTCAGTGAGCAGCGGCAGCGGGGGTGCAGGCGGAGCTGCAGCAGAGGGGGGAACGACCTACCAGGAGGTCAAGGGTCGCTCTGTATCTGTGGTGGTTAGTGTCCTTTACCACCTGGTGTCACATGACTAAAACATGTTTACCCTTCAGTTAAATGTCCAGCTAGTGCTTTGACGTCTTAAAAAAAAAAAAAAAACGTTTTAGAAGCTTTAATTGCAAAGCCATAGGTCTGGCCTCTTTAAAATGAATGTTCTGCATTTAATGTAAAATAGATGTGCAGTGTACCTCTTGATGAGGTCTGTTTTCTTCATGAAATCACTTGAATGGGAACTGGTTTTGTGTAATGCTTCTATTAGGATGGATGTTCTGTTCGGAGCTTCTATTAGTCTCTCTTCTTGTATCTTTTAGTTCTCAAAATCACAAGAAGGCTGCCTCTTCCTATGCTCACACTGTGACTGTATGGGAAATCCTACTAGCTGTTTTTATGAGTCTGGCTGTACATATTTTTCTACGTTTTAAAGAGTTGTGTGGGTGGTACTGCCCTCAGATTATTCTCACTACGACTCTATTATTTATTCCATCTTTTTTTAGAGTGCTTGCATTGCAATGAATGCTGGGTATTTCAAACCTACAAAGTACACAACTTCTTACATTCAGTTTTTTGTTATATATGCATTCTGTACATACAATAATGTATTATTGTTTTTCACTGCAGCAATCTTTATAAAATGTTTTTCAGGACTTGGGATGCGAGAGGTTAATATGGCCGCTCTATTAGCGTCTGCTATTGCAGATTGGCACTGACTGTTACACAACTTGGGGCAGCCGTATTTGTTCAGGCAGTTTTTTTTTAAATTTATTTTTTTACTTCGGCTCGTTTTCTTATTTAGTAAATACCTTACCTTTCAGTGCACACTTTAGATTTGCCTCATGTTCAGCAAGTCTTGAGCGTTTATAATCATTTTTACATTTACAGACTTGAGCTCTATTTGTGCACAGGTAAAATCTCGACTTTTTATTTGAAACGCGTTTTGAGAGAGTGATTTTTGTTTTTTTCAAAATCTTTTAATGGCAGTGAAGCATACCCAGCAAAATTACAAGCTACCCACCAGTTTTGTAGTAATTGCAATTCAAGTAGGGCCAGAGCAAACTAAGTGATGCATTCGGTGCCAGGAAGAGCTACAACCATCGTAGAGTTGTATCATTTCATCTACGCTACAAGGGTAACTGAAAAAGTTTTTGTTTTCGTTATGGTCGTTACAAACTGAAGTATATTGGAACCAAGTTCTGTAAAGAATACATCAAATTATTGAACACTTTTTAAATGACTGCACATTTAACAAAACTATATGCATGTATTTTACATGTGATGGGTTAATTTCAGTAGCACTGGATCCGCTATGATGGTTGCCAAATTTACCAACAATCAACGTTTACCTAATCTCATTTCAAATGCTTTGGTCCCTATTCACTATGCTTTTACATGTCTGTCTTGTATTTTTATGCTTTCCCTGCACTTTGCTTTTCCTGTGACAGTTGCTATTTTTGTTTCATTGACAACATAGTAACTGTCAGGTGGTTTTAATGCTCATCGGGGGTTACCATATTTTCTGCCACTATAACGACCTTTGTGTTTCAGAGATTGGGGCTACAAGCTATTCTGGTGGCCTGCCAAACTCTGACCCACATTCTACCGGCATCACATGCAAAGAACCTCCGAATGGTAATCAACAACCAACTTACCTTGAACAGCGTACTGAATGCAGTCTCCATCTCCTGGTTGCACATAGTTGGGATTATCTAGAAAATGTTCAGATGGCTCCCCACCAACACTTGCAGAACCATCTCCCATGCCCTTATCACCAGCAGGCTAGACTACGGCAGCGCTCTCTATGCTGGAATCAACTCTCAACTGACCAGAAGAATCCACTTCCCCTCAATCCACAGATCACTCTTCAAACTCCTCAAGTACACATACAAAGCCTTACACGACATTGGCCCCCACATCCCTAAACAGCCGCATATACTTCAGCAAACCTACCAACCGGATTCCTACTCACGCATCCCACAAATGAAGAACATCATCCAGTAGTCGTGCCTTCTCCCTCGCTCCTAAAGCCTGGAACGACTTACACCTGCTCATCGGATCCTCCTGCACAGATTTTGAATTCCGCAAAAAACTGAGAACCTGACAATTCACCTAGCCCTGGCTTGACCCATACAGCTACTGCTTCTTTGCCGGGATACCCTCACAAGTGAGCTGTGCATTGTACAAATGCACATAACAAAACATTGTGAAAGGAATTGGTGCTGTGTTGTGTTCTCCCCACATCTAAGGCAAACATTTGTGAACTCCGCTGTGTTGGAATTTGAGTGGTTTCAATTTTCAGCTTTAGAAAATTTTGGACTAACATCATTGGCTGGCTGTATTTCGAAGTTAAACTTTCCAAGGCATTGAACGATTTTCTGGTCTTGAACAACTGCGAGATTAGCAGTCTTGAAACACCCATACACACGTCATTTTCACTTGCTCCTTCCATCAGTTCACTAGCCCTTCTCACATAGTACGTTTGCTGTTTCACGCTTTTTTCATTATATGTACTGCCATTTAGTTTACCCTTGCTCTCACTCCAGATATACATACACCCACCCATCCATCATTCTTTTATTCACTCAACCATCAACACAACAAGGCAAACTTTAAAAAAGAATTTCAATTGAAGCATGACCTATTGGTTATGTCGCAGTGCAACCACAGACGAATCCCTGCTGCACAGACTTTCACTGTGGCCAATATGCAGGGGAGAGAGCAGACCGTAGTGCAGTGCTGACACATATGAAGCACCAGTGAAAGGGCAGTTTGATGTTTTGCAAGGGACTGGAAAAGAACAGCGTGCGAAGGCGATCAGGGCGATATTTGGAGAGTCTGAAAGAGAAACACACTTTTTTGACTTTCAGTGGTTCTTATGTGGAAACGCATGTAATTGACAAAATTACTGTTACTTGTCATTACTTGCACTCCAATTACAAAACGACTATCCTGTGGGATGATGCAAAAGGAGAATGAAATTGCCAAAAAATGAATGCCTTAAAAGGGCTGACCCAACGTTTGAATGATATTAACTGAAGAGTGACTGAGAAGGCTGGGCTAACGTCCTTTTATTTATGATAATTATGGTCTGGCTTGTCAGCCCAGCTGTCGTTTGACAGTTAAGTGAGCATCATTAGGGGGGAATTTGGCTCCGTCCACATGTTGGGAGCCAGGAGTACATGTTTTGACTGGGCAGAAGTTGTGTGTATCTACAAAAAGATGCTTGCCCTCCACGCAGCTGTTATCATTTATCTAGCTGCCTAAGCTTGAACGTTTAGGGGCACACACATGACATTGACATGCTATTAAAGTGTCTTAACTAAATGGATAACGTAAGTTGCTTTTCTGTGGCAGCAGCACCCCAGTTCTTTGTTTCCACACAGATGCATACCTATTCCATGCTATTGTCTTGTAATGCTTCACTTAGCATACAACATTCCTATAAAGCCAAGCCTATTGGCATTGCCATTGTTTGTTTTAAATATATTTATTCTGTTTAGTACTTGAAGCTGGCAGACGTATACACTAGTATCTAGGCCAGTCCTACAAAAAATAGTTTGTTAAAAGATGAGCAAATAGAGCAGTTACAAATTCAAAAGCAGAGTAGCTTCCTAAAAATTGATTATTTTTTTCATGTTTGATAAATTGTATTTATTAGACAATATATATGACAAGAGAAAGGCAGACTTTTTTTTTTTACCCGCTTTCCACATCCTAATGACCCATCACTACCATGGGGTCTGGCGCCTCTCACTCTGGCCAGACCTTTTTTTCCCCTGCTCGAGAACTGGCATGCCAGACCTTAGTTACATGCACTAACCTAGTGCCAGATTTAGTGCAGGCCCGTCCGTGGAGTGAAACGTTAAATGAAAAAATGCCTTTTAATGGAAAATGTAACTAAACTATAGCTACACAGTGACAACTGTCACTGTGGAATATGCATGTCTTCTCACTATTTGTATTGCTTTAAAAAGATTTTTAAAACTACATTTGACACAGGTTATTGTGAAAGCCCTGACTAAGGTTTATAATTATAATGGATATGAATCCGAAAAAAAGACTCCTCCTATATGAAGAACCATCGATTGTTGCAGGTAAATAAAATATTAAGATTCACCCAATCCTCAAGTTTAATTTTGTGTCCCTCTATGAAAATGAGTTAAGTTGGGCACTGTTATGTCAAACGTGTGATAATCTGCAATCGCTAGTGGCAAAGAGCTCTCTTCCCCCCCAAGTGCAATTGAGACCTTTAAGGCCATGCCACTGTGTTCTTCATATCTACACTGGAGTGCTGTTTTGTAAGGAAGTACAATTTTTAGGTCGTAAATGCAAATCTTGATAGAAAATTATGATCCAAGAAAAGTTTGAACTGTATTTTCTTAATGCTTAGGGTCATCTTTCTGAAGGATTGGTAACCAAATGGTACAGATCACCCCGCCTCCTGCTTTCTCCCAACAACTATACAAAAGCCATTGACATGTGGGCTGCAGGATGTATATATGCAGAAATGCTGACTGGAAAAACCCTCTTTGCAGGTTAGTGAACGTAATACATAAATGTACTGTGTGAGATATGCTCATTAATGAGTAATGTTTATGGTTTCTGTGGTTGTATTTAAGCACTAAACTTAAAGTTGAGAAATGATGGACAGAAACAAGTGCATGATAGCTGGTAATTCTGCTTTGAAGGAGTAATGTCACTTAAGTTATGGCCTTGGACATTCCGCCTGCAAGAAGGCTCTGACCTCCTTCTCCAGATGCTTCCTGCAATGCCACACAACGTAGGCTGCAACCTTGTTGCCAGGGGACTGCATAGAGGACCTGGGGTGGAGTAGATCAGCAGGTTTTAACATGTTGGATGCAATGGCAGCGGCCTGGGATCCAGGACTCAATTGAGGCTGGAGTGTCTCCTCGAAGGTAGGATGCCATGGTCTAGATGGCTCCAGTTCAATGTTTGATCCTGCCGCAAAACATAATCCTCAAAAGGGACTGCATCATCTGTAGCGAATGCCAAAGAGTCCTTGTCGGAAGGCCGTTGAGGCTGTGAATGAAGGGAAGCCTTCTTAAGGCATTCAAATTGATCGTTATTGACCCCTACCTTGTAGGGCCTTTTAAGCTCTGATGAGTTGGATTCCCTGAGGGGCCTGTGGGCAGTTGACGCAGCTGCACCAATTCTTCAACTTTGCCCTTCAGGGGCGCGAAGGGCTAGGACTGAGTGTGCTGGATGGAGGCGTCCACTGCTTCGCAAAACTCTTCATCCAAGGGAAGGAAAGAGGTACTACAGGGTGCTTGATTCGCAGTTTCAATTCGCGCTAGAAAATCTACCCAATTCAGTGAGTCCTGGACTGAATGAAAAAGTCAGTGGGCCTTCATACCCTTGTTAATGTAAGGGTTGCAGTCTGGGCCTGCGCAGCAGTGTCCCAAAGGGGGAGTACCTATCAGATACGTACCCGCTATGTGGGCATCATGGTTACCGCCTTGTTCACTGGTCTGTGAATGAAAAACACTTTGAACAATACAGACCCGTCTGAGCGGGCATCACACTTCAGGCAGCCTTTGGGGCACATAGATCAGCCAAGGCTCCTCTGCGCTCGTATCTCGCGCTGTGAGGAAGCTGAACACGCGAGGCAGGCTGCAACTCTATGGTGGACAGGAACCCTCTATGGGCCACACCGCCAAGCAGCACTCACGCAGCCCGGGAGTTTACTGCGCCTGCATAGGATCAATGACCGTGATCCTGTGGGCGCTTGACAATAAAAGCACAGTCGGCCAATTAAATGCATGTCACTCGGCGCGATACAGTTTTTCTAGCACAACTTGCCATTAATAACACATTAAGCAAACATATACAAAGAAGGAGCACTTATCTTAACGGCTGCAGGAGCAGCGAAGAAAGAGGGAGCATAGAGACTGTTAATGAACTCTATTTGGATGAGGACATTCTGATTGGTGGTGGTTGTCGTGGTCCTTCCTAAGGGTTCATGGGAAAGGAAGTTTTTTCTTTGGGATGTTAAGGCTGCTGTATAATAAAGAGTGAAGAATGGATGAGCATAATCCTAGCCTTCAGTCCTTACATGGAATTGTTTTGTGTCAAACTCTTATGCAAACTCATGTAAATACTAATCTTATGCATTTCTAACTATGACCCAGTTTTAATTGCTTCAAGTGGAGAAATGCGTATTTGCACTATTTTTTATATTGTAGAATGAATACATTTTGTGATTTTTATTAATCAAACAGATTTGAATTTGAAAATCTGATACTGTCCTCCATCTACATAAGGACAGATTGGTAGTGCCAAGTCTCGCGTGTGTGGCACATTAATCTCCAAACTGTTTTTCATTCAGAATCTGTTAAGTTCTGAACTAAGCAGGCAAGCCCATCTATTCACGAAATAGAATGAGGAAGATTAGTCACCCCCCAAGTCACCCAAACAAGACTATGGCCTCAAAGGTTAGGCTAGGATTCAGTTTCTCTGAAGCAGTCGCATAAGAATTGGACCCCCTCTTGACGTCCGAATGACTGGGCTGAGCCCAGACTGGTGGTGCTTGAAAGATAAGGAAACTAACTATGACCTGCTACAGGGGCTCTTGTCCATCCCCAATCTTACTGCTTACTCGACAGCTATGTGGCACCCAGTTGTGTAATCCAGTGTATATACCTCCAGCCTAAGGTGAAACTAACTATTTTGCATAATGTTTCTGATTTTGAAAGTGTGACACCCATAACTGTTGCAGGTGTATCAGTTCATCTCTTGCAGGGACTACAGTATGCATCTTCAGGCACTGCAGATTACTGAATATCCGGAAACGCAGGGATCTGATCAATATAGCCTCTAACCAATTCACAAGACTGGGTGCATACTTTTTCAAGCATATGCGTGACCATTCCGAATTAAAATGTTTATGGGCTATTGGCAGTGATTATCAGTCACTATTCCCATACAGACTCACTGCTTACATGTTGTGATGTAGCTCGTTTTGCATTTCCCTGTTGTAAATGTCTTTATTGTTCTCATGGTTTCTATGAAGACCATGTTGAAATAATTGTATATGATCCTAATTAAATAGTGCTTTGTCGCCTAGATTTATGTGACATTGTGGTTTATCCTTACTTCCTGAATGCCATCACCCTAAGTGCTATTTTTTGCTATGTTGTCTGTTGCTGGTATGTCCATTTATCAGCTGCGTCATCTTGAGTTTACTATGATGAGACTGTACTTTGCATATTGTTTGTAGTTTGATTAGATGATTGATATTCCTGAACTCAGTATGTCGAAGAGCAGGTGCAAACGACTGGAAAAGAAATGACGAACTTGCAGGGACCACACTGACAGAGCCACCTTCAAATCCGCCTTCAATGACTACCACTGCCAACTCCTAGCCGCAACAAAGGAGGACCTGGTCCACTTCGAGACCAGTGCCAACCAAACCAAGGAACTCATCACCATTGTCAAAGAGCTCTCATGACCGTCGGCTACCAAAAAAAACACACACTCCCACACTCTGCAGTGCCCTCGCGAACCACTTCCACAATAAGATAGCAACCAACTATAGAAACATAGATCTCCAACCTCCTCAGCATCCCATTGACCATACTCTCACTGCCTGAGAACAACTCAGCACACCCAACACAACCACTCTTATAAACTCCATTCACTCAGGAGCATACACCAGCACCTTCCCCCACCCGCTTTTGAACCTTGGAAGAAGCTAGATCAGCCACCAACGCCTTCACCCACTCGCTTTTGAACCTTTGTAGAGGCTAGATCAGCCACCAACTCACCACCATCCTCCACGCCTCCATAACCACAGCCACCTGTCGCGACGCCTGGAAACACATTTAGGTGATACCCCCACCTCAAGAAACCTTCAGTAGACCCCAGCAAGCTCCAGAACTACCGTCCCGTCTCCTGTTCCCACCAAAATCCTGGAGTAGGCCAATCAACTTGCCGATTAATTGGAGGAAAACAACCTACTGGACCTTTCCCAATCACAGCTCCGAAACCTTCCTGATCGGTGCCGTAGATGACAGTCACACCTTAGTGGACAGAGGAGAATCAGCCACCCTGATCCTTCCTGACCTCTCCATTTGCACCAGCACCATCTCCCACCACACTCTCATCGATCGACTACACCAGATTTTAATCGCAGACGATGCGCTCAGATGGGTAACATCCTTTCTCCCAGGTCAAACCCAGAGAGTCCATCTCCCTCCCTTCTCCTCACAACCCAAGCACACCATCTGCAGTGTACCCCAAAGCTCATTCCTCAGTCAAGCCCTCTCCAACATCTACATGACTCCACTCGCAGATATCGTCAGATCACACAACCTCATCTCCTACGTCGACCATACCCAGCTGGTACTCTCGCCCTCCGGGAACCCCACCTCAACGAAGACCAACTCCCACAACTGTATGAAGAACATCTTAACCTGGATGAAGGACAACTGCCTAAAGCTCAACACAGACAAAACTGAAGTTCTTCGGCAAACACCTCCCCCCCCCCTCTCTTTTGAATGACTACTGGTGGCTGGTGAAGCTCAGACCCACCACCACCCCGAAGGACCTTGCCCTCAACCTCTGAATCATCCTGAACAGCTAACACTCCATGAAACGGCAGAAACGGCAGATCAGCGCTTTCTACTCAGCCTGCTTCCACGTGCTCCGCAAAGTTTTCAAGTGGCTCGCCTTCATCACCAGGAAAATGATGGAGCAGGCCCTCAGCGCCAGCCAACAGGACTGTGGCAACACACTGTATGAAGGCACCACCACCAAACTCATGCAAAGACCAAACGATCCAGATTGCAACCGCCAGACTGATCCTCAACCTGCCTGGAGTACCCACATCACCCACCACCTGAAGACCTCCACTGGCTTCCTGTCCAGAAGAGATGACTTTTCAAGCTTCTGACCCAGGCCTAGAAAGCCCTCCACAACCAAGGATCCGCCTGCACTTCCAATGATCTCCAAGGAATCTCTGCTCAGCACACCCCGCTCTCGCACAGATACCACACATCTGTCACTCCAGAGGACGCTCCTTCTTCCACTTTGCCGCCAAAGCCTGGAACGCCCCTCCTTTCCTCACCGCACCCTTGCTGACCCACTTCAGGAAGGGATTCATTCCCTGGCTCTACAACTGATACCTGTGGCACAGCGCCTGGATACCCTCTTGGGTGAGAAGCAGCGCTTTACAAGTACTACTTAAGTAATCTGTCCCCATGCTACTTTCTTCTCGCACCGTCCGATTGAGAGATTTACAAAGCTCAGGAAGAAAAAGTCCTGTTTCTGTTTCACATTTCTGTCTGAAGACTTCTACATTAAACAGAAAGTTAATATTCTAGCATATTACCAGAATTTTAGTACTTGGAAAGTATTTGGATATTTGTGAGCTCCTAACCCCATTTCATGCTTAATACATATGTTGAGGGAGACTACATCCATATTGATGATTAAGAACCATTCCATGAGATTGTCTGTAACTACAAATCCCGCAATTTATTTGGTCTTTGAAAGGGAAAGACTGTAAATCCCATCCTTATAGTACACTAAATAAAACTACATTACCCAAGCAAGACTTGACACCGGTCACAGACCAAAAGGACATCTACACATCCACTTCTGGTACTGAAGATTTGAAAGCAGAGGATATTCTAAATTAAGATAGGCTTCATGAGCCAGAACAGTCTTTTACAGTATATTGATGCCAAAATGCTGAGTGACTTCCAATAAAGAATTTAACCGAACATGTAGACCAACCTCAAAAGTAGAATCCAAGCCAAAACCAGCAGAAGTCTGTGGCTCCAGAAATGTCATGGTTAATGTGTAAATTATTTTCACAAAATCTCTGCAATGATGGGCCGTATAGATGTCCGTTTAGTAATCTGGGGAGGCGATCTAAATATGGTCATCAACCCCTGCCTTCACTCTACTGGCACCTGTCAAGGCCGCAAACTGCGTGCATTGTGCGTTTTCCGCAAGCTCATTGACAGTCCATGGCTGGTGAATGAGACACACTGCTGCATTAGATTACGTATTCTACCCTGTCCCACATGGCATGTGATCCTATGAAGACTACTCGTTTCTATCACGGTCTGCTGCCTTATGGGTGGCCTAAGTTGCCCATCTACCACGTACATTGTCCAGTCACACCTCGGTTAGAATGATCTTGGAGATATCCAGCGTTAGCATCCCAAGGTCCCCTGGAGGTTCCCCACTGAGGTTTTGCATGACTGTGTTTTGAGTTGAGCTGCATGACGCAATTGTGGAAACTTTTTTGATCAATAATGGAATCATCTCAACACATGCGACACTCTGGAATGCCTTCATGACCTACATACGTGGCATTATTTTCGGCAAGCACGCAGGAGTGTTGTAGGACGTTCTCTCCCAACTGGGTTATCTTGAGGCTGGGGTGACTTGACCGCAGTGCAGTTGAGCCATGACTACCACCTTCATCGCTATTCCCTGTTTATGGAGGCATTTAGGGAAATTGGCAGACCAAAATGTTGCTTATCTGTGAAAGAATGCCCAGGCGTCATGCTGTGACAGAGGTGAGCAACCCGGCCAAACGTTAGCCCGACTGCCACGTCCCAACCATCAAATTGGGTACATAATGGAGCTCCTCGGCTCCGACAGCTCACCTATACTCACCAACGCCAAAGCAAGTGCTTGTTTACTACTAAAGGGACTTACGCATGTCCCATACCACGGAGCTTACGCAGGTCCCCACAAACTACCTCACAGAAGTGGCTTACTGATGGGCAGTAGCAGTTTTTGAGTGCCCCATATCCTGCGTGGAAATAGTACTGGCTATTGATGCTCTCAATAGCACTAAGGTCCCTGGGCTTAACGGCCCTACAGGTAACTTTTACAAGCCTTATAAACATTTACTTGCCCTTTACTTGCTAGAGGTCTACACAGAAGCACTGGAGGCAGTGATCTCACCGCTCCTGAAGCCCGGTAGGACTCCCAGCCTGCGTTTCTCATACAGGCCCTTCTCTCCTCTTAATCATGACAATAAAATACTTGCTAAGGTTGCTGCTATCCGCTTGTCTCTTCTTATGGAGCACATAATATCCCCAGTGCAGCCTGTCTTTGTTCCGCATCAATCTGTGAATCCTCTTCGCCATACTGAATCGAATATCTCCTGTTCTCCCTGTGGTAGTCGCGCTTCTTTATGCTGAGAAAGCGTTTAACTCGGAGTGGGCGCTCCTGAGCCAACCCTGTATAAACTTTGGATCCCCCGTGGGTTTCTGAATCTTATTATGCTGCTTTATGCAGAGCCTGGGTGTGTATCCCCGCCACTGATATTATTTCAGGTCCGTTCCCTGTGACTGAGGTACTCTCCAGTGCTGCTCACTTTCCCCATTACTCTTTATTATAGCTATCGGCCTGCTTGTCCAGCATCAGCAGGAGAAACTCCTTCACTGCGGGCTAATGTTCCGGCCAATTATTGATCTCTCTAAATGCTGCTGACATATTAGTCTTCGTACTGCGAACTGACACAAATGTATCCCAACTAGTGCAGAAAATAATCCGGTTTGACAGCTTCTTTGGCCTCCTATAGCAATTGGGCCAAGTCTAAGCTCTTTCCCATCACAGACAAACTAAGCCGTTGATTGTTGGAATACCTGCTCACATGGAGCACCGACTTCACTGACATTTCACAGATGGAGAGAAACTGTTGTCCACCTAAACTGTTTCAGCTATTGATAAACTTGCTAAGCAAGTGGAGAATTGGATTAAACTGCATTATGCGTGGCCGGCTGCATTTCTATCATTAAGATAATCGTGCTGCCTAAGTGCTCTATTTATTTGTTTACCAACATTCCTATTCAATTGACTACTATTTTTTTTGCCATGATCACATGCTTAGAAGCGTTTTCATCTGGATCAAATGGAAGGTATTGACTTTGCCTTATGACAGAGGCGGATTCGTGGGGTCAGATTTCAAGCTTTATTTTTTTGGTTGCGCAATGCTATTTGCAAGTTATTGGTACCATGTGGAAGATCACCCTCCTTATCTTCGACTGTAGAGACTAGGCAGAAGATGCTCCCTTGCAATACCTCCTTACCGCGGGGCTGCCTCGTAGTTCTGCCATTATTCAGACCCTCTCGAGCGCATGTAGGGCCTTGCACACAACTTAGTTGTAAGCTTTGTGGGAGACTGCCCTATGCTTCATCCATCTCCCTGATGCAAAACCCATGGCTCCCACTCATGAGGGGAGAGGTTGGTGCCAATCTCTGCGATGCAATGCACTCGGACTGTTTCTTAATCTCAAGGCTGCATTACACTTTGTGCGATTAATCTCCTATCCCTCTTGGTGGAACTGGACAATTTTGCTCCGTTAACCCTTACTATCACCTCCCCCCAACACCACAAGACTAGTGTCTAGGCTGTGCCGCACGCACATTGCCCTGAGACTGAAATCTGTGGAGAGGTTTAGGGTTGCTTGGGAGAGATATTTGGGTCACTCTATACCTGATGCAATGTGGCAATACAGTTGTAATCCAACAAAACCCATTTCCCCTAGTTATTGCTACAAACTGCCACACTACAACTACTTGCATTGCACTTACGCCACGCCAGAGAGATCTGCCAGGATTGAGCCTACCCAGTTCCACTGTTGTTCCAATTGTCGAGTCGACCATGCTGACTTTATACATCTCGATTGGACATGTCTGACGATCCAAGGCCAAGGTGGCAGTGCTTATAGTTTCCATGATGGAGACTCCTCTGGGCTCTCTTAAGCTATGTCAAGGATATCCTCCCGGGCACCTGACGGTTCTTGGCCCTGACGCACGCTAAACGCTGTATTGCAATGCACTGGGACAATAGATTTCCTCCAAAAGATGCAGACTGGCTGTGTGATATGATCTACTGTGACTCTACCAGTGAGGCCTATGCGGTGCTGCAACCCCATTCATCACGACCCAAAGATACATATGGGCCCCTCCCGGAGCACCCTACTGTCCGTGGACATTGATGCTAGCTCATAGTCATGCTACTTGACTTGCTGTATTTACTTGGTCAAGTTACTCAATGCATGGGGCTTTTTGTATTACTAGCTTTGCTGACTTTTTATTAGGTAGGTATCTCTTTTGTGTATTATTGGATGCACCACCTATACCTTCATGACTTTTATCTGCTGAGGTAAGTTGCTTCTCTTCTTTGTAACTACACTTTTCCCCAGACAAGTTGTATTTTGTTTGTTCCCTTATCATTCTTTGATGAGCAAATTCTGTGTACATGTGCCATTTGAAAAGAGTAAATAAATATATATTTTTTAAAAGCCTGTGGCTCCAGGACTAGCAACTTAGGCCCACTCAGTAGCCTTCACTAATGTTGGAAATCAAGCGGTCTGAATCGTTAGCTCTCTGAGTCTTCAGCACACTGCAGTGACGGGGAGAACCTTAAGATTGTTTTTTCAAGGCTAACAGAAGGATACTAGGTTAGACACTCAAGACACTGGAATTTATATAGGCCATTAATTTCCACACACTTCTCTTTCAATAGATCAACAAGTAAAACTAGAAATCTTGTTTTTGATAGGCGGTATCGGAGGAAATTCACCTTTTTCCGATTCTAAAAAACATGAAATACCAAGCAGTTACCTAAACTTCCACAATTTCCAGTTCGGAAAGAGCATTACATTGGTGTGGTTCACCCTGAAGGGAAAGATAGGAATGACATCTGGTGCAAGTATCTGCTCTGAGCTGGAGTAATGTACTACCATTTTGGGTCCCTATTTGACTGTATAAACTTTTTAGAAGGGCAGTTTGAGAATGGCAATAGACAGCGCGATGTGTGTGGGTGCACACAAATCCTTAACCCCTCTCCTTTTATAGTAAGTACATCCCATTTTCCAGCCTTTTCCATATGTTCTCCTGCATTTACTACTAAAAGTATATTACATGTGCAGTCGGGGCGGAGATCTTAGCACAGAAGATAGGAGAGGCAGAACCTCAGTATCTAGGTTTGTGAAACCATTTTGTAAAATATTTGTAGAACTACAAAATGCAGTTTATGAACAGCCCCATATGTGTTCTCCTCTTTTTTATCTGAAATACTAGCTTTTTCATCTACTTACATTGCTTAAACTCTCAGTATAAACTAACCTGCATGAGTATACAATGTGAGATGTGTATCTTTTGTACGTATGTACAGCATTTCGCTGCAATCTGGGCCTAGATCCAATTTTTTTTAAGTATTCATTTAAATAAAATGAATATCACATTTTCAAACCAGGTTGCTCAAAAAGAAAAATATTTAATTAAACGACGACTCAGTGCGCTGTGATGACCAATCGGTGACTGGCTTTAATTGGTAAAAGGTGGGAAGCTGTTGAATGGCACATCCTATAAAGGTTTTGTTTCTCTTTTACTAAAGTCCAGGCACAGTTAACTTGGAACACTTCATTATAGACATTCGGATTTGTTTGGTAACGGAAGTCGGGGGAGGGGGGATTGATCAGTTAAATGTAGTAATTACAAAAACTAATTTTGAACCTGATCACCTGAATAATCTTTTTAGCCAATTTTTATTGATTTTCAATATAGCGTAACATAAGGCATGAGCATCAAAATTCTAAAAACATGGTATGTGTTCCCGATGGGGCCCGTGACTACATTACCACATGCTTAGTCTGACAGGATTACCTCGCCCTAGGGTACAAACAAGTGAATAAACCATGATAACATTTAGGTCATAACAACCATATATTCACACATAAGTAATTAAGAAGCAATGTATTCATTTGTCCGTCTTTAGAGTAAATCTCCCTTTCGTGTGCATGTTTAAGCATATTGGGGCAGTGCCAGGTGCATGCTGATCCAGAACAGCTCGTATTTATTATCAACAGCAAGTGAGAGCTCCCCTTGAGGGGAAGGTGGTTTGGTGGACTTACCAGATTCTCTCAATGCAGTACTGGTTGATGCCCTTCAGTGGTTTCCCTAAATCAGGAATGTCATCTTTGAATACTTGCAGTTCGTGTAGCAGTGTCCAATTCCACCGCTATGGGGGCCTTGCCCTGGCCTCTGGTCTCCTTCCACCGGAGGGCTACAAAGTCAGCCCTACCCCCACTTAAGTGTTCCTGCGCACCACTGTTTGAATGTAGGTGGTATATTGACCTTCTAGTGCATAGCAGTGGATTTCCTGGCTATGAGCAGCGCCAAATCGATAAAGAGTCTTGGAGCGCTCCCTTGATTGCCAGAATAATAAACTTGTATTTTGCTTTTTTTTATTTTTTAAACCAATCCTGTGATTTATTTGTCATCTGTTTTTCCACTTGTACAGGGGCACATGAGCTTGAACAGATGCAGCTTATTCTTGAATCAATTCCTGTTGTTCATGAAGAAGATCGTCAGGAGCTTCTCAGTGTAATTCCAGTTTACATAAGAAATGACATGTCTGAGCCACACAAGCCTTTAATGCAGCTGCTTCCCGGAATCAGTCCCGAAGGTAACTTAATATTTAATGGAAACATTCTAATCGTTGTGAATGTTTTGTAAACTTTTGAGGGTAACCTCTCTAGGAAGGTGTTGCAAATTAATGATTTTTTTAAAATCCAATAGTGATGCGTTAGTTTACACTACTTAATCTATTGTGTTTTTTTTGTTTTGTTTTTTAAAGCTTTCATTTTGACTATTACTATCATCTCATTCAATAAAACTTAAGCATACAATGTGAAAAAAGTAACAACTTGCCACAACTACAGTTTCACATTCGGATCTGTAGTCTCACTTAATAGACTTGCCATGACACACCTGCCACCTGGGATTCCTGTACCATTGACTAACATTAGGCATGCTACACCCACAATAGGCTGGGTATAACATTCAAAGTGCTCCCACCATGCCCCCTGAATATTAGCATATTTTTTACGACCATCCCTTGCCTTATAGACCGATTCTTCTGCGAGGGTTCAGTAATCCATTTCCCTCTACGCAGGTCAGAAGCAACCCCCTCCCCCCGCCCTGTTTGCAGGTGCCCTTAGCCTCTACTTTCTTGGAGATTCAAATGCCCAAATGGGCTCCCTCAGGCTTTATTTAAGGCAGATGTAAAATTTTAGGCTAGCAGGTTAACACAGGTTCACTAATAAACCCCATTTTAAGGAGGATAATAGACATCAACCAGGTAATTTACAATTACCCTCCAAGATATAGATGCTAAATACTTGGCTAGCCTGCTGCTTTTAGATCTTTTAAAGTGAGAAAGTGAAAACAAAATTGTCCCTCCAAATCAGACAGGATTTCATCCAGGGCGTGAGAACTGAAATCCATTTGCAATTCCTGGCTCTAGTAATGGATAAACAAGTCTAAGAAACAGCCCCTGTATCTATGTTACGTGGACCATAACTCAGCGTTTGACTGTAAATCACCTATCATTCTTGGGGTATCCCGCCCTATTTACTAATATCAAGGCAGTTATGTTATTCAAAAACCTGGGGGAGGTTGAGAATCTGGGATGGATCTAGGCTCTCTAGGACCATTGTAAGTCCCTAGTAAATGGTACACCAGATACCTAAGGCATGGGTACTAAAGAGGGTCCCTAAGGGCTGCAGCATATCGTTTGCCACCCTAAGGTACCCACACCAATTCCACACAGACTCCTAGTGCAGACCATGAGTGAAAACATGACATGTTACACTCCTGTGTGCCATGCCAAAGTTACTAAGGCAGGGTGCATTATATTTTATATGAGGACATATCTGCACAAGCAGATATGCCCCTGTGATATCTAGGTCTTTTTTATATTTAATAAGCTTCATTGAAGATAAAGAATAACAAAAGAGACAAAAAAGAAAGATTACATAACAAACACAGAAGGCATGAGCAAATCAGCAATATACTAGAAAATAAAGCTTTTTACCATTTTAGCACTATGAAAGGGAGGGGAAAAACGGAAAAGAAAACAAAAAAAACGTACAACTGAAGAACAAGTGTCAGTACATAATAATATCTAATAACAAATAATGATAAAAAGGCAATAAAACCATTTAGGAAAAGAACAGAAAAAAAGATAATAAATAATGGGGAATGGGGGTTTAAAATTTTCAGAGCATGTATGGAGTAAATGCATTTTTTCAAACTTAATTAAATAGTTAATGGTAACCAAAATAAATCTCTATTAAACGACGGTGTACAAGAAGAGGCAAAAACAATATCCAATCTATGATAATGACATACAATATTCTACCAAGCCTTAACTGATAAATTAGAGGAACATTTCCAGTTCAGTGTAATTTTTTGAAAGGCCAAAGGCAGCATAAGGTTTAATAATGCAGTGTCACATGAAGCTAAATCCAACTTATCTTATAAACTTCCTATAAAAAGAACAACATTGGACCAAGGAATACGTAGAATAAAAATATGTGAAATATGAAACCAAACCTTATTCCGGAAAAGAAGATGTAACAAATCAACAGAGGGAGAACCACATGACCAATAGTTCGTATCAGTAGTATGGGCAAAATGACGTAAAGACAGATGTATGTAAAAAAACAATATGATATAAAAGAACATAGATTGAGTAGTAGGTGCAGATCTGGACATCTTCAATGAACTAGCTCAGAGTGTAGTCCAGAAATCAATGCTCCAAACACAACCCAAGTCCACCTCCCAGGTTTAACACGAGCAGGGTCTGGAGCTGAGAAAAACGTATAATTTTAACTATGGTTTTGTAAAAGATGCAAGAAGATGGAGAAGCAAATCTTCGGTGGGAATCATTTCAGGAGAGGAAAATGAATAAATGACATCCAGAATAATGCCCATGAGAACTGAGAATTTAGGCCAAAACGAGCGAGGACACAAAGCCTGAAAATTTGGAAAAGAACATGTAACCATACCATCAAATAAATCCTGAACCCAAATTATCCTTGTAAGTCGCCAAAATTTCCAAGAAATCTATTTTTAATAGTAATAAAATGGTTACACCAGAGAGGAGATTGAAGGAAAGAGTCCATAGACGTGACCTTTGACTGACAAAGTGGACGCAATAGTGAACATGTATGTTTAAAAAGTGGAAGAGAAGTAATAGTATTCTTCGAATAAAAGGCAGGGGCCTCTTTTATAGAAAAAAGTGCGATCAAAGCAAGTTCAATAGCAAGCCATCGAGGTGCAAAAGGGGAGGGATCTGAAAAAAGCCAATGAGAGGCTTGTTGAAGGCAAAAGACTTTATGATAAACCCTAAAGTCATGACGCACTAATAGATTAGGATTTCTGAAGATGTGATGAGGACAATGTAGATTTCCTATTCCAGAGACATTTTAGAAAAGAATCTGTTCTTAAAATAAATGGATGGGATATGGATTGGAATCCTAGAAAAAATATATAACAAAATAGGAGTAACCATCATTTTATTGGTATCCAGGCGTCCCCACCAAGAGAGGAAGAGGGGATTCCAGGAAGAAAGAAGCTTATCTAATCGATTAAGGCCTTTTCTCATATTTATAGCCTTAAAAGAATCCGACCACAATTGAGGAGAAATCCTCGGATCTTTATTTTTAATAGAAAGAATTCATCCATGAAAAATGTGAAGAAGGAAGAAAAAACTGGGTCATGCAAAATCGAATTATTAAATCTCCAGCTATTAGACTTGGAATGTGCTTGGAGCAAATTAACGTCCGCAACAACCGGGCCATGATCAGAAATAGCAATGGGTTCAATTGAGGACGCAACAAGGTTTTGGACCAAAGATTGAGAAAGGAACATATCTAATTGGATAAGGGAACCATGAGGAGGGGAATAAAAACAGAATTCTATCATTTTAGGATTGCATAATTTAGCATCCACAAGGTAAGACTGAGAAATTGTGTTATGAAATTGTTTGAGATTTATGGGGAATAAAACTAATTTGGGATTGACGATCAGTAAATGGATCCATAATCTGGTTGCAGTTCCCTCCTACAATAAAAGGTCATCTTTATATTAGAGACACTTGTGTGTATTAGTAGGCCAAAATGAAGAGTCTGAGTCTGGTCATACGCATTGAAAACAGTTAGCGAAATATTGTTAATAAGTAACTTAACTAATAACTATCTACTCTCGGAATCATTTTCTTGAGAGAGAACAGTACATTCCTAACTTATGATATGAAATAAGTACCCCATTTTTCTTGATGGGAGTAGGAGATACCAGAACAAAACCTACCCAATGCCTTTTGAGTTTGAGCCTCTGTTGCAGTGAGATGATTTTCTTGTAAAAGAACAACATTTGGATGATAAGAAGCAAAGTGCGACCAGATTCTCGGTCTCTTTATAGGGTTAATAAAACCTTTAACATTCCAGGATATCACTCTGAATGTAGTATATATAAAAAAAAAAGGTATTCCAGAAATGTGCCTGTAAATATAGACTCAGGAATACATACAGTATCCTAAATGAGCAGGAGAAGCGGGTTTCGGCAGGGAAGGACCTCGTTTAAGTCGCTTTGTGGCTGAGGAGGACGACTGTGTTTTTGATGGTGTAATGGGTAGGGACACAGGTCAAGACAAACCAGGCTGAGCCATAGCACTAGTGGTGAGCAAACAATCCCCAGAATTCACAAAAGCGGATCGAGATTTATTAAAGGTAGTGGTGTGAGTTTTTATTTAGTGTAGTAAGTTCTTGTTCATGCCCTTATATGTAGCAGACGGTTGTTGCCCTCATACGAAAACAGCACAAGTAGGGCAAAAAAGCATAGCACAGGTAGAAGGAAATGTAGACTGATGCAACAAATCAACACTTCCCACATCAATCCAGCGCTGACGAAACGGTGGCCACCATGAGGAAAAATTCAAAATGGTATTCTAAGTGCAGCCACCGAAGACCGTCGACGTGAAAGTATCAAAATACCTCTGGAAAGCAGCAGGGATGTTGGGCAGTCAAGCAAGAGGAATTTCGTTCTACCCACATTCCTCTGACAGCCTCAACGGTGCTCCAAAATCACAATATAAACAAGTAGATGTCTCACAGTGGCACTGAGCTTCAAATCACGTCACGCATACTTCCCACACACATAGCTAATTTTGTTAATAAAAGACTCCTGTTTGGAGCTGACCAGTGTTGATGCAAACAGCCAGCAGCAAACCAACGTGAGTATGTATCTTTAAGGCCAAGACTGTAGGCTCCTCCAACTCGTCTTAACGTGCTCAGGTCATCTGTATTGGACAAATATAATGCCCAGTCCCTCGTTTTGGCATGAATACATTTTGTTGTTTATCAAATGGAGAGCCCATCCCCTTCACCAGTCTTTTCGGGAGAGCCTTTGCCATCATTTTAGCCTCCGTGTTAATCTGAGATATGAGGCTCAAACTCTGGGTGGTTTGTCGGGCTGGACAAATAATAACGAAGTTCTGGCAAAACTCTGCCACCTGCCACGTAGAGGAGTTTTGTCTCATGTGGGTCACCAACATTAAGTTGACGTGTGCCATCAAAAATTTGCATCCCCTAGAGCGATTTTTCAGGTCCTTGAACACCTTCCAGTGACATTTCTCAGTGCCGGTGGTTGCAGTAGATTGCGCCCATTCGTGTTGAGAAATCTGCTGCTCCAGTAGAAACTTTACTTCAGCGGCAGAAAGAAGCAGCGCTAGTCCGTTTTACAGAGCAGAATATGCTCCCGGTGCTAAAAATCCACCCGAGCAGCGTGGCATCCCAAATTCCGCCTGCCGAACTCAGCGGAATCTCGCAGAGTTTTTGGCACTCCGTGGAATTCTGCTCAGTGTAACGGAGTTCTGCCCACCCCTACTAAGAAGCCAGTCGATACACAAGTGATACAATATTTTAATCAAACTGTAAACAGCAAACTTTTACTATTCACTTGCTATTGCCTAATTACTATTTAATCAGCATCTGTGGGATGGAATGCAGATACAGTCCTGCCAAGGCTGTTAACATTTTTATATGTATTTATTTGAGCAATGTCCCATATCAGAGGGGCATAGAGCTCTCCCCTGGCTTCAGAGTAAGCAATGAGTACAGTACAAGGGTTTATGTATTACACATATTCCACTTTAGAAACGGGAGTTGCCTAATATCTAGAAGAAGCTAATATTCGTTCTCACTTTTTGCGCTATAGAACTACTAACGGTTAATAGAATTCGTAAGATCCATACAGGTGGATGTTACTCTGGATTTCTTGCGCCCTTCTTGAGGCACCCGTTTCCATTTGAGCTCAAAGCACCACAGTATTGTGCATCTCACTCAGAAAAAAGGGTAAATCCTTCCTCAAAACCCACTGTTAGCCATAACCGGATGCCATCACAGATTTGACCTGATGCTGCAGAGGAGGCTCTCTGTTGATAAGTTCCCCTGAAGATTTTACATAGCCAACTAGGACTGGTGGGGACTGACACAGTGGCTATACGCTTGGGCCCCAGTGATCCTGGGGATCCCTTTTAACAATTAATTATATTGGCTTTGAGCATTAAGCAACTATGGCCAATTCATTGATTAAATGCTGCCAAACGAGAACTTAAATTTGCAATATTTGCTTGTATTTCCAGCCTAATACTGTGTGTCATCCACGTACATTAAAGCAAGACATCTAAAAGATCTGATCATAGACTAGAGGCTGGATGTACATTTTGAACAAGATTGATTAGATGGAAGAACCCCACACAGTGCCTCTGATTTGGCAGATCTAAAAAACAGAAGACTTGAGGATTTTTATTTTTCATATGCAGCCGAGCGATTTACCAAAATTACTTGTCATCCAAGATTGAATCTCATAAAGTTATGTAAACTAGGTGGTTTCAGTTCCTTTCCCCAGACCAAATCTTGTCTGCCACAAGTCTAGTAAATTTGAATCTTTCATCTAAGTAGTGAACTACCCTGACTCAAATAACCTCAAGAGCATGCCCAGCGAGGGGAAGAAATAACCAGACCAACCAGATTTTCTTTTTAGCATGATGACTACGCTCTTCTCTTCTAATCATCCAGGACTACTCAAGACATAAGGCATACGTTCAATAGCTCAGTTATGGTGCTTACCAAAAGAGATTCAAACTTGTTTTATGCAGCCACTGGCAGCATTCATGAGAAGCACCAAATGTATCTTTCCCATTGCGGGTGAAATATTACCAGAGTTAGGCCAGGTGGATGCTTAGTAGATATTGGTGACTCGGCCCTCTCACGCCATATTACATTTAATGGTGTCATAAATACTTTTGAGAAAAGGTCGCTTGTTCCTCACAGGAGGTCTGTGAGCTCGGAAAACTGCATAAGATTCAGAGGCCATTAATATGCGATTACAGGCTTGAAAAGGGTTGAAATGGTCTGTTCTTTACTTGGCTAATGGTCTCATATGTAGAGTACTTTAGCTTGATTTAACTCCTTTTCTAACTAATTGAAATATGTATGCAGTTAGGTCTGCTTCACGGTAAGGTCTATTCTACTGTGTGGATTGCCAATTTGGAAAGTCGTAGACTTCATAAACCAATTTTTTTTTTGCTTGGCAAAGTTAAAGCATACTCATTTGAGTCCATTTCACCCCACAACCAGATAACTCTGTGATTATGATTTTGTGCGATTTGTTATCTTTAGGGTTTAGTGAAGCTTGATTGGGTGGTCACACCTGCAAAATTCTTAAAAGGAACCATGTTATTGTAATTAAATACTTAATCTAAAGTGTGTCTTTTTATATGGGATGTGCCAACATCCTGCTGCTCAAACCAAGATCTTCTGAAAAACGCCGAAATTTCTGGGCAGCATTGGCTGATTTTATTATTGATCTGCATATTATTAACATTGTCAAAAATTATCAACTTTTTAAAATGAATCTGTATGGCCACAGGCATCCAGTAGTGAGTTCAGTATTCTATTTTGAGGGACTTTCCTCTGAGTTGAATACAATTTTAAATTCAGCAGAGAGCCTAAAAGAGCAAACTAGCACTCTGGCAATAGATTACTAAATCCAGCAAGGGACAGCAGACTAGGCGAGCGCTTAAAGTATCCTTAAAAACTTGCGCTTCTTTCCCCCCAAAGTTATTTCCACTTCACTTTCCTTTCCAGCTGTCTTCTTCCCTGTCAGTGATGCTCTTGAAACATTTAGTGTCAAAAGTATGCACTAATATATTATTTTTAATTCTGCAGCTTCCAAACAACTGTTTGCTAATTGTGGACTGTTCACATGAGTGTGGCTTGCGCAAATCAAGCTTTTTCTTACGTGAATAGTGTAATTTATAATGTCATGCTACCAGAAAGTGGCCTTTATCTAACAAGCCTAAAGCTAATTTTACCAATGGGAAAATGGCTCCTTCTGGTGTTTTAATGTGTTTCTGTTCTGAACATTTGCATGGCTACTACTTGGATGTTTTAAGCATGTAAAGGCATACATAAGAACAAAAATGCAAATAAAGGACTGGCTCACCAGAGTAAAATGATTTTTCGTTTCTTCAGTCATGTTCCACTAAATCTTGTAAAAGAATCCCAAGGAAATCAAAGTGCACATCTGCCAATGACATTAAATTCCCTATTTTAGATTTCTTGGAAATCTTGCTTTTTTTTTTTTGTCCTTTTGGGGAAGTTATCAGCAAACATCCCGACTGTCTTAAGAGCACTCGTAGTGACCCAGTAGAAGCCTGCTGTTTCTAATGTAGTATTCAGTGTAATGTAATTTTGACATCCAACTGTGTCTGTGTTTCTCCTTTTTCTATCCTGGTGGGAAGAAGATAACAAGCATTGGCATAGCCAATAGGTCTCGCTTTTGGGACCTTTATAAGTATTTATTTATGCAACTATTGCATGGCTAAACACTTAAAGGTCCTAAAGGCGAGACCTATTGACTATGCCAATGCTTGTTTCGGATTGCTGTATGTCTTTGAAACATGTTCATATGTGCTGATAAACATGGTTGAGCAATGCCAATCCGTGACTTTCAACATCATAACGAGATGCGAGGCTGTGACTGTTCAAAATATTTGAGAGATGCCGGTCTGTGTTGAAGTATATTTCACAGATGCCAATTTGTGATTAATCCAGTCAGGGAGAAAGCACAAAGCTGTGTAAAAAGTATACTTTGACAGCTGGAGATACTACACCGCCATGCTAAGGCAGGAAATTTGCCATCTTAATGCTTATAACATAGACACGTTTATGCATGATGGCTAGTGAAGAAACACTCCACCTTCATTACCTCCACAAATAAAATGAGTAACAATGATGCTAGGTAACCAACCATTCCTGTTGAAAGTAAAAACCAAATGGATCGTTTTGTGATATGCAGAGGTGGAAAAGGGTCACATGTGTAGGAGTAAGAATTTGAGAGGTGTGGTGACGCGGCTACATTTAATTGAAGGTTGTGCAGAGGACAGAGAGGCTCCTGTACACACAGAACAAACCAGATATGTTGAGGACTCAGAATATAAAATGTTATACCATTACGGATATCAGAAGAATGTATAATTCCAAAGTGTTTCAACTCCCAGTTTACCTACCACTTTGGTTTCAATAAATCAGAAAATAAGCAAGAGTAGGCACAGCCACATGAAACAAACATGATTCATGTGCAACACGCAAACCAAGAATTTATATATACACATGAGCCATCCATGTCCCACATGTATGGAGTGAAAGACCCGATTGCACAGGACTGGCAAACAGTTTAAAGATACAGGAGAGGCCTGCAGAGGTCTTTTCCTGGCAGGTTACAGGTAAAAAGGCCTGTCCTTCCACTATAAACTGTTGTTACCACCACTGTTGGGTCTCAGCTCTCTGATGAGGTGAGCTAGTCACGATCAGTACTTAAAGGGCCTACAAGGTGTACGTTTCCGGACCATAGAGCCATGCACCCTGTCACATACTGTGTTACAGGAAGCCCTCAACGTAAATGCATAAGTGTCGTGTGCTGCTGCGAAAAAGTAAAAACACCTACCAAACTTGCAAAGGAGAACTCAAGAAAGGGAAGCATACTCAGTCTTCAGAGTTATATAGGGAAACCTTTTCTGCCCCAACACCATCTGATTGAATTGCTAAAACCTGCCTGGGTTGCCTTTGTAAGGACTCAAATTATTTAGGTAGTTCAATCTGTCTGATGACACTACAAAACAAACGATTTAACACTTTTTGCCAATTTGGAAAATATTAGGTTTCTTTTGGGCTCCTCTTTAATTCTTATTATTCGCCAGGAACGGGGCTTTTAAATGGACAGGCACTGCCATGCTCTGAGAACATGCACTTATTTTATTTGATAGGGAGATGACCAGCCCAGTCTGCGGAGGTATACATTATTATCAGTGGGAGAGTTACAGCTTGTCTCTCTATGCATTTCAAGCAACGGCCCAACCTGTGGAACAATGGGACAGATGTAGTAGAGGATTTTGCAATTGCAAACCCTATGATTTGCAAAATCACTGGGATTGTGATTATAAAATTGCTATTTATTATGTACAAACCCCATTTTACAAGTCAGAAACGTTTTCCGACTTGTAAAGTGTTTTTTGTGGCCCTTCGTGTGTGATCTACAACAGATACTTCTTAAAACAGTGCAAAGCTGTCCAGACCTGGAAATTATGGAATAGATCAGTCTCATGACTACTAGTTGTCCCTTCACTAACTTCTTTTCATGGGTGTTTTTGAGACGGACTGCATAAGGCCTCCCCCGGCTTTTCGGTCACAACCACGACCTTCTTCACCAACATAAGTCTATTCCACTTCTGTGCTCCCATGAGTTCTGTGTATGTTACATGTCACCCTTTGGAGGGTGCAAGCCGGCCTTCGCAGGATCATACCCTGCCAGACATTCAAATCCCAAAGTTGGTTGGACCGCCTGCTTGCATTGTACTAAAAGGTGACGAGTAACACAGTATTTCCAGTAAGGTAGAGTAGACCACATAAAAGTTGCACTGCATTTGATCAAACGGGTCTATGATGAACGCTGAATGTAACATTAAGTGCCCTTACTATCCCTTTCTTCAGCTCTATGGAGAATTAAGACACACTGGTTGAAAGTTTGTATTCGAAGAAACTGTGCATTCCCAAAATACAATGTATAAACAAGGCTATATTTGAATATTGTCACGGAATCAACAAACAGGGGACCCGAAAACTTAGCTACTCTTTGCATATAGGTCATCAAAGGTTTACTTGCCACTCAAACAATCCGGAAAAAGCCTGAGCCGAATTGATGGCCCTTTATGTTCCTTCCTCTTGATATAAGCTTCATTCGGTCTACACGACGTGCTGCTGTCTTGATGATGACAATAGTTATTTAAAACACGGTCTACAGCGATAACAATTATTGTGCTATATAATTTGTGATTTAGGAATATAGCAGAATGTCTAACGTAAGGCTAGCATCTTTCGGAAATTACGGATTTTGCCTATAGTGCATTTTGATAAAGGAACATCACAATAGTGGCCGTGGAACACACCACCCAGTGACCCAGCCCTAGTGCATGCAATTAAGTAGGGGTCTGTCATGTTAACTTACAGAGTCCATGCCCACCCAAAGCAGACAGATCGAGCAGTGGACAGGAGACTTGAGCAGACGCCACTGAGCTCACAGAGGGGCAGAGAGGTGCCCTCGGGGGTGGTTTGTGTATGCCACGTGGTGCTGGAAGTTTATAACTATAACAGCTCTGTAATGCTAACGCGAAGGTCTTGTTTTACGCGGATTCCTTGAATCAACTCCACAGGCACAAATAAATACATCCCCCGAGTGCGTAGGTGGTACAACTTGAAGAAAAGGACCTCTACAAGAAAGGGTTGCCTCTTCTATGCAGAGGGAGGTTGACCTCTGAAGGAACTGACGATGAGAAACCACAAAGCAAAGTACAATGAAAACAAGAAATATTAATGTGCAATTCCGACATACTGGAATATTATGCACCACTTTAAGTGCACGTCACGATTCTAAAACAATCATTTATCGTGATTCTTGGAGTCAGTATGTAAACTTTACAGTCAAAGATGCTTTTGTGTTTGCTTCAGTTATGTTTAGTTGCGCCAAAACTTTTAGGCAAGGGGCTTTCAGGCGCTTGAAGGGTTGTAAGAAGATGAAAAGGTCGCTTGGCGAAGAGCGACGCAGTGGGCGCAGACTGTGAGGTAAAATGAAATTATATTTGTTTTTATTAGCGCAAAATTGACCCGGAGATATCAGGTATTGGTATTAGAGAGGGAAAAGAGAGGCGAGAGAGAGGATGGTTGGAAAGACAGATATGGCGCAGGAAAGGAAGGGAGAGAGATTAAGGAGGGAGGAAAAAGATAGAGAGAAAGTGATCAGAGTGGAAAAAGAGAGAGGAGAGCAGGAGAGAGAGAGAGTGACAGGATGGTTGGAAGGAGATACATAGCGAGAGGAAAGGAAGGGAGTGACTGCTTTGATCAGTCAGTCAGTCAGTCAGTCATAAAGTCTTTATTCGGTTTAAGTGCAAACCATAAAAGCATACTACAATAAATACATATTTAAAAAACAAAGTTCATTTTTAGTGGATTACCAAACTTAAGAAGAAACACATTTACACAAATTGGTTTAACAAGGTAACGTGTCCAGTTAAAAACATTAAAAGAGTACAGTTCATTTCTTCAAGGTACGAATTACCACAGTTAAAAAACTTGCAATATTAAAAGTTTCCCAAACATTGTTTAACAGCTGTAAGTACAAGAAAGCAGGTCTCACTTGAACAAAGCCTTTATCTCTTAATATTGGGATTAAAAAACGTTTCCTAATGTCAATAAAGTGCTCACAGAAAAAGAAAAGGTGTGTCCTGGGAGGAAAAGTTATCACAGGAACAGGGGCCAGGGTCCAACGACCTTTTCCAGTCTTTCTTAGTTCCAATCAATAGGTGTAGTTGATTCAATCTAAATCTGGTTAAAAGAAAACGATGATTTGCATTTGTTACATATCCAAGATAAGGTTCCATAGAGGGTATTGTTTTACAGAGCTGGTGGGCCCTAACGGAGCCCTTAACCAGCTCCTTCTCTTCCCCTGCCGAGGTAGATATGTACATATGAGTTTCTTTGCACCAATTAATGTCACCTTTTACCAGGGTCTCAGGAAAAAGAAACAGCTCTGGTCTACCAAGCTTGTTCGCCATGTTCCGAATATATTTCAACCAGGGTATGTGCAGTCCATGATCAAGCAACAGACAGTCTCTCAGTCTCTCAAAATTGTGTGATTCAGGTGTAAATCCGGGTTAAGCCAAATGCTAATCCATTTGAGCATCGGGGCCAGAGCAATACTATCTTCAAGAAAACCGATACCAAGTTCCTGATGAACAATATAGTTGGCAGTTGAGATCGGGACTGAGAGGAGGTTTTTTAAAAATCTATCCTCAACAGTCTGTATGCTTTTGGCATTATTTATGCCCCAAACCTCAGCTCCGTACAAAGCTATGGAGAGACACTTAGCTTTGTACACCTGGATAAGGGCCTTCATTGGTCTAGCACCCAGTTTTCTGGCGAAGCCCAGAACACCCACTGTTGCTCTTGAAAACACAATCTTTTTTGCCATAATTTGGGTTACCCCGGAATCTCGATCATCAAAAAGAACACCCAAATAAGGAAATGAAGAAACCCTGGATAGTTGATGACCCCCACATAAAAAGGTTTTAGATTTAGCGGATTTAGGGCCGATGACCATGACATGTGATTTGACAAAATTAACAGATAAGTCCAGACCCTTTATAAAATCGGCAAATGAATTTAGCAATAGCTGAAGGCCCACTCCCATTCTAGCAATTAGGGCGGCATCGTCCGCATATAAAAGGGCAGGGACTGAATATTTCCCTGCACGGGGGATATCTTTACATGAGGCGATAAGGGTATTGTCTAAATCATTTATATACAGTGTAAAAAGGAGAGGTGCCAAAATGCACCCCTGCCTGACCCCATAAGATATGGGTATATCTTTTGTGCAATTACCCCTTTGATCGTAGCGAACTGTAGCTATTAACTCTCTGTGTAGGTCCGCTAAAAAGTGGACAATGTCTTTGTCTACACCAAGTGCAAGGAGCATGGGCCATAGTTTTGATCTATTTACACGGTCGAAAGCCGATGACAAATCCATAAAGGCAACCAGCAGGGCTCCTTTTTTGGCCACAAGTATTTACCAATTAAAAGTTGTAGATTTAAACATTGGTCTATGGTACCCATCCCTTTCCTAAATCCATACTGGACCCTAGAGAGTTTTCCTGATTCCTCTAGCCAACCGTTTAGTTGGGCGAGGACCACCCTCCCCAGGACTTTGACTGAGTAATCTATGAGGGGGATTGGGCGATAACAGCTCGGGTCGCTTCTATCCCCCTTTTTAAAAATAGGAACGATGACCGATTTCGCCCACGTTGATGGAAGGCCCAGTTGACAGGCATTTGTAAAAACATTAAAAAGGATTTTGGACCAAAGTTTTATATCTGATTTAAAAAGATCAGCCGGGACTCCATCAGGTCCCGGCGCCTTATTACTTGTCATTTGCAAAATAGCATTCGACACCTCTAGTTCTGTGAAGGACAAAGTATAACTCTCAGAGTTAAATGAGGACCCCACCCTCGAGCCATCTCCATCATACACTTGTTTAAAATGAGTATACCATTTGTCCTCTTGGATACCGCATTCAAGCTCAGTGTTGCTTTTACCGTTAAAAAAAGGCTTGTTTACGATAGACCAAAATTTCGCACTATTTTTAATGACATCAGTGGACAGGAGTTCATTCCATGCCTCATCCCTAATTTCATTTTTGCGTTTTTTCGGAGCCATTTTATAGGCCTTCCTACAAATGGCAATTTCTGCTCTATCAAGTGGAACCGCTTTAAGAGCTGATATTAGCTTCCGTTGGGCAGATGAGCAGCTGTGATCAAACCATTTCTCCCCAATTTTGGGTTTATCCTTACATACTTTTTTAAGATCACTATTTACCTGACAGCAAATTTTATCATAGGCTGTCAGAACTGCGTCACTACAGATCCCGTCTTGTAAACACAAGAGTATTTCGTCCCCAACCGTGCCCCACAAGTTTTCAGTAAAATCCTCTGGGACCAACTGACACCATTTCAGGCGTCGAGTTTGGTCAGTTGGCCTTATGTCCAGTGTTCTGACAGTAGAATTATCAGAATCTCTTTTTTTGAGATCATCAGTGAGAATTAACTGGACGGGGTTATGATCGCTATAAACAGACCATTTTACCTTATATTGACTTACATTTCCAGCTAAGTTAGATGTGACAAAGATGTAGTCAATAGTGGATCCTGAGCCACTTCCTTTGTAGGACGGGATGTCATTAATGTGATTCGCGGGATAAACCATAGAATTCCCAACTAGAAGCTCATCTAAAAATATCCCCTGTGGTGTGTGTTCAAAGTGTAAATTACCTTGATTGTGTGGACCTAAACTGTCCCGTATAAAACAATTTTTAAAACAGGAATGAACATTAAAATCACCAAGCACAACAACCGAATAAGGATTTTTACAAGATTCACTATACATTTGTAAAAAATCAAATAGACTGAGTAAATGTTCATTTGGCGTATTCTGAATAAATGAATTATAAAAATTCACAATGAGCCAGATCCCATTAGAGTTGGAGTGGATTTCTACTGCTAAACAATAAGGCGAGCCTGTCTCCACTTTACTATATTTACCATCAATGGTCAATGCGATAAGGGTTAAAAGTCCGCCTTTAGCCCTCCCCCTACTAGAGGCCACCGCTGGTGACCAAAAGCAGAAAACCCATCCAGCAAAAAGGTATTTTCAGTGTCCCAGGTTTCTTGTAGACCAATAATTTCGTGGCCTGATAGACTGTCCCTCCAAATAGGATCATGAACTTTGTTGTTTAGGCCAGCTATATTCCAGCTAAGGACACTTGTACCTAAGGGCATTCGAGGGGCACTGACAGTATCATCCACTCTTTCATCAATGACAATCCCCATTGCAGGCGTAACGTTTTGGGTGCCCTCTCTACTTGTAACTGGCACAGAACCACTGGAAACCATGTCCTCTACTTCTATAGGGGATAAACTTTCCCTAATAAGTCTAGAAGTAGCCCCATCAGAGTGCAGTCAATCATTTGAATCTAAGTTACTCAGAGCCTGAAAACGATTTGAGATAACAAGACCTTGAGGAAACTGGCTTTCAGGATGACATGCTCTGACCTCCAATGGAACACTGCGGGGTAAATTAATCTGTTGTTTATAAAAATAACCCAATGAGTGAAGGGTAATACCCTCGTCAGTGTGTGGGAGCAAGGTAGCTTTTGATAAGATATTATGCACTATGAAGGGATTTCTAAAGTTTATTACTACACAATCCCCCTTTATAGTCTTGCGCGATCGCCCAACCCAGGAAACTCTTCTCGTTGTTAAAATCAGGTGGGATAAGTGTGCTGGAAAACCATAATGCTTATTTAACCACGAGACTGATTTATTTTTAAGAGATTCATGGGTTTCAGGGAAAGAATTCTTGGCGACGTCCTTCAAGGGGGGTACATTTGTTAACACTACAACAAATGGGGCACAGTCAGGGGGAAGATCTGGTTTTGCTCCTCCTGAGTATGTACTTGCCGTTGCGTTATTACTACTTAAGCAACTTTCAGGAGGTAAAGTGTTATTCTCGTTTGTCGTGGATTCGACAACCAGTGGTGCTGTACTGTTTAGAGTATCCTTTGGGGGCCTAGGGATATCAGCAGAAACAGGTGGACCCTCGGCTACTCTAGTCATATTCCCAGAGGAATTAATCTTGCGTGTCAAAAGATTACGTAGGCCTTCAATCTCAACAGATAGTTCGTCAATCTTGGTGACTAAGGGTTCAACAATTTTCAAAATTTTGGACTCTAAAAGACCTAACAAGGAATCAAGTTGGTGAGAGTCTAACTTAGCCATGGGGTTGTTGGGGATGGCTGGTTCCTTGGTAACCTGTTTTGTTGGAGCAGGACCCGTCTTTTTATGAGTGCTTCGTGGGCAACCCTGTTTCAAAAGAGTCCGTTTACGAGATCTTAGCACTCTCTGGGTTGGCCGGTCCGGAGAGTCTTCTACAGTCTCGTTCACATCAGTTACTAAATCTCTGTTAACTTCAAGTGATTCTTGTTCACTAGGAAAATGATCACCCAGGGTTAATAAATCATTATCCTCGTTTAAACAATTCTTAGTAGTAGATGGAGAAGAGGATAAAGTGACTGTGTTATTTAACAGAGGGCTAGTGGTCGTTAGGTTTGAACCCTGTCCCAAGGATTTACGCCTATCACTATTAATTTTAGTGACTACTTTGACTAAGTAGTTATCTAACGTTGACGTAGTCGTGGATTTGCTGCCTGCTAAAGCTTTAGCCATGTTTGGCAAACCCCTGGGAAGACCTAAAACTTAGATTAAACTTAAATTAAACTTTCACACAATGTGGCAACGCCAACACATATGATGATGCCTGATAGCCAAATATGAACAAGCTAAAAACAATACTACAGAACCGATATGTCATAAATAGGGCAGATCACCCCCACCATGTAACTGATAATATAGGCTTGTAAAGTCTTACACGGTAGTGAGGTGGCCCGTCCCGGCCTCAATCGGTCCTCTGAGGGCCACAGAGGGCCCGCCCTTTGCCCGGGCTTAGCCCGGCGCCGCCCGCGCGCGTCCCGCGACGCGGGAGTAGTCGCAGTCTTTTAAGCGCCTCCGGGCGCGTTGGTAGCGTCAGGGCGCGCTAGGTAGTCTGGGGTATGTAGTCACCCCCCGCTCACGGCCGCGGGTGAAAGAGCGGCAGCGGGGGCGACAGAAGGAAGGTAGAACACCCAGTAGCGCTGGCAGCAATAGCAAGAGGCCCCCCAGCAGCAGGGAACAGCGAGAGAATCCCGGTGCAGGTAGGCGGCGTGTCAATACTCGTTCCCGCTCCCCCGGAGTAGTCGCAGTCTTTTAAGCGCCTCCGGGCGCGTTGGTAGCGTCGGGGCGCGCTAGGTAGTCTGGGGTATGTAGTCACCCCCCGCTCACGGCCGCGGGTGAAAGAGCGGCGGCAGGGGCGACAGAAGGAAGGTAGAACACCCAGTAGCGCTGGCAGCAATAGCAAGAGGCCCCCCAGCAGCAGGGAACAGCGAGAGAATCCCGGTGCAGGTAGGCGGCGTGTCAATACTCGTTCCCGCTCCCCCGGAGTAGTCGCAGTCTTTTAAGCGCCTCCGGGCGCGTTGGTAGCGTCAGGGCGCGCTAGGTAGTCTGGGGTATGTAGTCACCCCCCCCGCTCACGGCCGCGGGTGAAAGAGCGGTGGCGGGGGCGACAGAAGGAAGGTAGAACACCCAGTAGCGCTGGCAGCAATAGCAAGAGGCCCCCCAGCAGAAGGGAACAGCGAGAGAATCCCGGTGCAGGTAGGCGGCGTTTCAATACTCGTTCCCGCTCCCCCGGAGTAGTCGCAGTCTTTTAAGCGCCTCCGGGCGCGTTGGTAGCGTCAGTGCGCGCTAGGTAGTCTGGGGTATGTAGTCACCCCCTGCTCACGGCCGCGGGTGAAAGAGCGGCGGCGGGGGCGACAGAAGGAAGGTAGAACACCCAGTAGCGCTGGCAGCAATAGCAAGAGGCCCCCCAGCAGCAGGGAACAGCGAGAGAATCCCGGTGCAGGTAGGCGGCGTTTCAATACTCGTTCCCCTCTGCTTTGATCATTTTTGCCTGGGCTGCTTTTGGTTCTCCATGTGTCTGTCTTTTCCGTTGCTAGACTCCACGCAAAGCATATGAAGTATGCAATATTGTTTACACCCAGAAGATCAATAGTCCTAATTCAACATGAAATATGGCACGGGCCAACATGCGCGCTAAGTGCCGACGCCCCAGAGTTAGCATCAATTCTGATAGCTAATTAAATTCAGCTTGCCAGTGGCAAGACAACAACAGCTGACTGCTGCAGTAAAAGGCAACAGGACACCTTTCGCTTCATGATACATGTTCATTAAGCGTCACTTGGACTTCGGGACTGCCACCGCGGCGGAGAATGGATACAGCCGACCGTTCACTGCGCGCTGCAAGGGATCCATCTTTTCCAAGGAGCCTCTTCAACATGAATGAGCCTGCACTGGACAAGGCTCTGGCAACGCACGTGGCACTTCCGTCTTCCTGTTTACTTCCTGCCCGTTTGTCATCGGATTAATTAAACAAGCGGCCGCACGGCTGCGAAAGTGATCGCGATCAAACATCAAAGCGGCACATGCACTGTACCTCTAGGCTGGCCTGGTAGCACTTTTTGGAGCCCTCTCAATAAGTCTCGCCAGACCAGCGCATGCGCTGGGTCAGGCAAGACCTAAAAATGTGATGCCCTTTTCTCACGTGCAATATCCCTGATGTTGAATCAGCCTTCCAGAAGATTGGTTATTGCTCAGGGGTCTTCTCTTTTGTTTGCTGTCTCTTCAGTATTTAGTTTATTTGAAAATGGTTGGACCAGCATAGTGTTGAAGCAGCTACTACCTTAACCCTTGACATAGTAGAATGCCTTGGCAATCGGTGTTGATTGTATCTGTCTAGAAGTGGTAGACTTTGAGCATAACCTCAACTCTGCATTTGATTCCTTTGGATAGCTCTGCCTTGAACGTCTAGCCCAACTGGTGGCCTTTTTTTCATTTTCGTCCACAAGAATACTTCACAAAAGGATGTTGTTGACTGTGGCAAAAATGAGAAAAAAAAGTTAAAAATCTAAAATGTTCGAAAATAAAAGGCTGTTTAGTGGCGAGATGATTAGATTCAACATTACTAGTACTTTCAGTTTTAAAATGCTGAATGAACAGAGCCCAGTGTTCCGCAATGTAGTGACTGAGAGGCAGAAATTTGAACTCCAAGTTTTGTCCGTTATGAAAGCAGGGGTCAGACTGGAGACTTTCAGGGAATAGTTTTTTTTAATATTTTTTTTTATAAATGTTCATGAGGCCTACGCCTCTGTTCTTTCCACAAAAAAAACGACGCCGAACTGAAATTTTCAGCAATATCATTTAAGATGATGATCTTTTACAGAGGTGTACATTTCTATAGTATTCTCAGTAAGTATCCCGTGATGGGGACATTTAGTTACAAGTAAGCAGTTTATTTTTTGTTCGCATGATTTGTTTCCTAGGTCGCAAGAGGCTAGCATTTTTGGGGAGAACTGAACCATTGAAAATGAACTGTTAAGAGGATTTATGGAACAGAATAGTGTAGTTATTTTTATTGCTGTAAATAAAAAATGAGCATCAAATATTTGATTGCTTAGAAGGATTATTGTCGTGACTTCATAATTTCTATTTTAAAGTGTTAAACACTTCTATAGAACTGTAAGTATTGCTCGGTCTTTGAATGTGGACTTGAAACGTTAGCTATATCTAGATCACAATTGTTAAGCACCTTGCTCAGTATTTTTAGTGTATGTGGGCAAACTATTTTACTAACACGGGCATGTATGTGTTTTTTAAAGGAAAAAGTTGATGACTTTTGAGTTCTCCTTGCAGTATATTTAAGTAACAATGTACGTTTTTTCTAATTGCCACTTTGATTTCTCCTTGCAGCTCTCGATTTCCTGGAGCAGATTTTGACATTTAGTCCTATGGACAGGTTAACAGCAGAGGAAGCCTTGTCACATCCATACATGAGCATTTATTCCTTTCCATTGGATGAGCCCATTGCCAACCATCCCTTTCACATTGAAGATGAGGTGGATGATATTTTACTCATGGATGAAAGTCACAGTCATGTCTACAACTGGGAGAGGTAAGCATACATGCCTTACTATTTAGAGGCTTAGTGAACCTCTGAATTAAAAATATTTTTGAAAGTACATGGGAATGTCATACCTGTGTATGTTAAGCTAGTTATTCGGAGGTCCAGGATGCCATGACAGCATTTTTTGAAACGCCCTAAACATATCCCTTCCAAATCGCAATTTGGTATGCGTTTCTCAATCCACTTTGGGATTTGGTCAAGTGTTACTGAATCACAAAATGGGTTTAGTAAATAACAAAATGACTATTTGCAGTCACAAATGCAGTGACTTGGCTAATCACAGACTTTGTAACTGCAAAATGATTTTGTGCATCAAGCCTTAAGGTATTCAATGAAACGCTAAAGGTCAGAAGACAGATCTATAAAGAAGGCAACAAAACTTCCAAGTGAGAGCATTCTATTGGAAATGTACAGAAACAAGTCTGAGCCTCTTACACATTATAAAGATGGAGCAGACCAGAAAGATTGAGTTGACAAAATGTACTTGTAGAGGGCTGGAAACGATGGCTAGTGTGAGTGAAAGAGTGAGGACTTTAGATCCACCAGAGAGAGAGAGGATAAGCTGGGATGATGGATCTGTAAGTGAGGGATCTTCTGGAAATTCTATTAGAAAGAACCTTTTGGAATAAAGCAGGATCCCGCAGCCATTTCTGCCAATTTAATCGTTAAAAAAAAAAAATGGCCCTTCCTCGACCATCCATATTCCCATACCCCCCACAAACCACAAGGGATGAGAGGAGTGGAAGAAAGGAAAAATATAGCCACAGTGGAAGAATTGACTAAAGGGTTTGCAAATGGAGAATACCCACCTGTCCTCATTCAGTTAAAAAATATACTTCCGGCAAGAACACCTTGATGGTGGAAAGGGTGTGGTCCAGAGAAAAGAAGACTTTGAATTTGGCGCTCTCCTTGAGAAAGTTATCACTGAAAATAAGCCTCCTAGAGAGTTTAAATGCTTTTCTGAACCCATGTCTGTTTTATTAAGGTCTAGGACGGACATTCAGCAAAGAGGATGGCATTCGCATCCCCATGGAGTTATACAGTTGTTTAAGTACAGTTCTCCTGGCATTGAGGTGAACTGCCTTGGAAGAGGAGGCATTGGATGGTCCAGCATATTCAACAAGCTTACAAGAGGCCTGAATCATCAAGGATGTGATTAGGGTGCAGTTTATGCTCTCTTTGTATTACTGCCTGAGCAAAGGGGGAACACAAATACGATTAGGATTACTCTCTGGAGTGATGCGGGCTCTGTTCCTTAAAGTGGGCATTATGTGCTCAGCTTTGACTATCTGAAGAAATTATCCTAAGTCTAGCAGACTGAGCGACATGTTTAAGATTAAACCATTTCCAGGACTTCGAATGGCAGAGTTCTCTGGGTGAACAATGGCATCTCCATTTAGATCTAGGAAGGAAGTTTAGTGCATGACATGGTCTGCAGAATCAGTAAGTCAGTAGTGTTTTCACTCTGTATCCATATCAGTAGCCAGCTCAACCTCTTGACTTGTTGCCAGATGAAAGTAAAGTACTCTCTCTCAAAATCTCCCTAAAAGGAAGCATAGTGTGGTGGCATAAAGGTGTTTAGGGTGTTGGTTTTTGTGCTTCTTTGCAAGCTTCCTGCCACTAGTTATACCAGTATTTGATGTACTTGCATACATTTTATCCCCAGCATGTGTCAAAAGGCAGGAGGAACTTGAGCACTGTGAGGCACCAGGTACACCTGTGGAGGGTGGGAGGCCTGGTGAGAACTAGTGGAATCTGCAGATAGGTTTGACTAGCATTGGACATGCTGGCCACGATGATCTGTAGGGAGGCTTGCAGTTTCGTAATGGAATTTGTGATGAATTTCATCACTTTATCCTTGGAAAGCCCTGAGCGGTGGGGATAGATAGGTCTTTTCCAGTCCTATTATCGTAGAATCCAGAATTGGTAAGGGGGTTATGAAATGAAAGCTTCAGCCTTAATGGGTAGCTACATTCTGGGTCTGATGATAAATTCCTTTCTGTCCTTAGCATACCATCTCTTTTCCCAGTTTATGAATTGCCAAGATGATGGTGGCAAAAAAGAAATATATCTAATAAGTGAGATTCTTCAGGTGCGGTTGTCAAACTGTGATTCTTCTCCTTCCCTCTCAATTTATTTTGATCACTCGCTACCGCTTAGTTTTTTTTTCTTTTTCTTTCAAGTGGTTGGCAGTATGAAGAGCACTGTGGGGTGGCAGTCAGACAACAAGCTGCGGGAAAAGCAGCAGATGTCTCTTGCCTTGACCGAACTAGGAACTTAAGGGCTATAACACTAATAGTGCAAAGAGCCTCTGATTGGTTTCAGTGCATTTCAGTGCTTCCAAGTCGCGCAATTCATTTTGCACAGTGTAGGTTAAGTGGAGGGGGTCATTCTTTGACATGTGTATTGCCACCACTGACACTTGGTGTGTCACTGACAGTAAATGTACAATGCAGCACCCATCCGTGCACTTGTGCACAGACCAGTACATCCCTGCATGTATCATGCAGGCAAGTAGAATCGATTTTCCTTTAGCCTTACAGATGATACCAGTGCTCCTATGTTGAAATCTGGCCCTGATCCTTTATATGCTGTGTGTAGGGAAAATTTAAAAAGCCTAATACATTTTTCTGTTAGTCAGAGAGGGGCATGCTAGCCTCAGCAAAATTATAAACTGCATCAGGAAGACCTCAAAGGCTCAGCAAGTGTAGCCCTCAAAAGTGAAGCTTCCAATTGATTATACCACGACCAGCCTGGACAACTGATTCCGATAGATATTTCTAACCGCGGATTCCTCGCTGTTTATTAAATCTATAGGCACCTGAGCTCCCTTTTTAATATATATTTTTTTAACCTTTCCAATGTGTAAGGGAAATGTCACTCCATAAGAACGCAGGCTTTAAGCCTTGCAGGGACTGTCGCAAGCAAATGACTGTGACAGAGCCCCACAAGGTTTACTTTCACGGTGGGATGCTCACGGTAGATGCTGGTAGTGTGGGCTGATGAATCCGAAGGCGATAGGGTGCCACGAATATTGCTGGAAATAGTGAAAAGGCAGCACCCTCTAAAAGTCCAGGACTCGACCAGCCTGTTCTAGGGGTCAGGCTTGGTACAGATCTTTGTTGAATGTACCCAAAGATTTGGAGTGCAAGTCAAAGCAAAAGCACAAAAAGTCCAAGCTGGCTTCATCGTAGCTCACCACTCTCTGGCTCTGAATTTGCTAGGAAGTCAAAGTGCTCTTAAGTCTTGTTCCTGGTCCTCTAACAACGAACCAGTTCTTCAACTGATCCTGTTGCACTCAGAGGTCCCGGGTCCATCAGTGACCCCACAACAGATTGCAGTGTTTAAAGGGGGCATGTCTGCACCTTACTAGTTCCCTGTGGGCCCCACAGATCTGCAAAGACCTCCAGCTGGGCTACTGTGCCAGCTAAGCCTTCCAAACCAAATTTGGGTTCAGCACCCAATTCAGAACAAATTACAAACCTAGTGCTGCGAGCTGCGCTGGACCCTGCCACACCATCATTAGGCCCAACACCACATGCACTAGAAGGGAATGATTAACCCATAGTGCTGTCCGACTCTAAACTAAATCTGTCCTTACCTGGTACAGAGCAGTGCACGTATTTACTGCTTACAAGCACGGCGCCAATTCCTTCGGACTCTGACAAGAATATTTATATGGTATGTCCTTTTTTTAGACCTCAGGCCTCAATTTCGTCCTGAAAAAGGGCATTTTCAAGATGCTCCCATTGGCTCATGTTCCATCTGCCCTGATTCCAGAAGACTGGATGGTGTCACTTAACCGTCAAGATGCCTTTTTTCACATTCCTATCGTGAATCTCCTGAGGATCAGGATGGTTTATGTGCATTTTCATCTCTTTGCTCCCCTTCGGGCTTACCAGCATACCTCAGGAGTTTGAAGAAGTGATGGCCATGGTCACTGCACATCTTTGGTGGTTGGGAATACCAGTCTTCCCATATCTCTGACTGCCTGCTGAAGGTGGGTTCACCAAAGTCCTTCTTAGACAGCATCCAGAGGATGACAAACCTTACATCTTTGAGGTTCAAAATCGACCTGCTAGACTTACTCCTTGGCAGAGGCTCCCATTCATCAGAGGCATCCTGGACATAATGCGTTATCAAGCCTTTTCTCCAGACCAAGTCCAGGGCATTCAGCCTACGATTCTGATTCAGCATCTGTTCTGAATTTCAGTTAGGATGATTGAAGCCTTTGGGCCTCCTAGCCTCTTCTATCCTGCTCCTCGATCCTGCCAGGTTGCACATGCAAGCTTTGCAGTGAAACTTGAGGTATCAGTGGGTCCAGCACCAAGGAAACCAGTCACATTCCAACCAGGTGTCAGAGGAGACTGCAAAAAAAACCACAGTGGTGGCATTTTGACAAGATAGCCCAGCGGCAGACCACTCTCCCTGCCCCAAACGGTGTAGACGGTGGTTACAGATGTATAGCCACTCGATTGACCAGGTTATCTGGGAGAGGTCACGATCAAAAGGCTGGTTGTCATGGTAATACCCACCTCTACATCAATTTGCTGGACTTGCGAGCGATTTACCCTCTCTCTTCACTGTTCTGAAGAATGCACTTTTTTCCAATATAAAAAGGTCACCGTTCTAGAGAGCTACACAGTGGCGTAATTGATTATTAGTACACTCCACGTCAGAGGGCACAGACAGTGTTTGGAAAGAAACTGACATCCGCACCTATGAGTTGTGCCTATGTATGGTTTCGGTCGTCACTTCTGGGGCAGAGCAGAGTTGCATGCATACTTCTACTGACGGTCAGGGATTGGACTGAAAAAATCTGCCAGATCCAGTGTGGTGCCTGTGGATATTCACACGGTGAGGAATCTGCAGTTAGAGTATCCACCTGACAGTGCACTGCTGAAGGTAAGTAACTTGTTTTTCTTTCCTGTCTTTACCCTCTTTAATTACAAGTGGATAGCGGTCTTTCAAAATAGCAATCCTTAAAAATAATTGATTGGTTCTTTTTTATTCATTCATAACCATGTCCTGCCTATTAAAAAATTCGAATACGCACACTTTTTTCTTAGATTAAAAGTGAATGTTAAGGCAATAATGACAGGGGTTGCTGTGGGTGATGGGCTTTCAATGGTTGGAGGCGAGACCATAGTATCCTAATGCTTTATAATCTGAAAGAATGCAAAGCTCAGTCAATATAGTTACTTTAAAAAATATGTATACCCTAAATTATGTGTTTAAAATTGCCCTAGATTAAGACGTTCCCAGTATTCAAGTTACAGCAAAGTAATTTGTGGTTTAGGTTGACTCACTTCACCCTCAAAGGCTTTTGGTATTCTTTGAGACGGGTTCCTAAAAGAGGATCCTTCTCTTCAAAGAGAGGACATTTATTTTATAATTGCAAATGGGAGCAAGCAAAACAGAAGAATTTAATTGTATTTTTCAATTATTTCTCAAATTGATTTTAAAAATGCATTCATTGTGATCCATTTTGTCGTTGGGTAGAGTATCCGAAAACAAATCATATTCTTAAGATACTTTTCATACTAATTTTGTACAATTACTTCTTACAGATACCAAGAGAGTGAGTTTTCGGACCACGACTGGCCTATACATAATAATTTTGATGCTGATGAGGTTCAGCGTGACCCAAGGGCTCTTTCTGATGTCACAGATGATGAAGAAGTGCAACTAGATCCACGCAAATATCTTGATGGAGACAGAGAAAAGTATCTAGAGGATCCAGCTTTTGATACACACTTTTCTACTGAGCCAGTCTGGCCTTACCTAGATCACCATGAAAATAAGTACTGTGATCTGGAATGTAGCCACACCTGTAATTACAAAATGAGATCTTCTTATCTCGATAATTTAGTATGGCGAGATAGTGAAGTTAACCATTACTATGAGCCTAAACTTATTATAGATCTTTCTAACTGGAAGGAGCAAAGTAAAGAGAAAGCTGATAAGAAGGGCAAGTCAAAATGTGAAAGAAATGGATTAGTAAAAGCTCAGATAGCCCTTGAGGAAGCATCGCAGCAGATTGTTGAAAAGGAAAGGGAGAAAAATCAAGGATTTGATTTTGATTCTTTCATAGCTGATACTATACAATTGAGCTTTCAAAGTGATTCTGCTGAAATTGACAAATTAAATGACTTGAATAGCTCTGTGTCCCAGCTTGAATTAAAAAGTATGGTTATAAAGTCACTAAATCAGGGAAAGCAAAAAAAAGGAATGGCAAATTTAGCCCAATTTGAAGCCCTCAATCAAAATTCTTGGGATAGTCAATTTGTAAGCAGTGCTGACGAGAGCTTCCTTATAGGCCAGTTTTGCTGTGAAGTAAGGAAAGATGAACACATTGAAAAGGAAAACACTTATCCCAGTTACTTAGACTCCTTCTTTAGCAAGAAGGAAGATATAGAATTATCAGAAACGGAACAAGTGGAAGAAGGGAAGCTGGGAGAAAAAGATAGAGATGAAGGATTTATTAGTTTTAATGGGGACATCATCTTCAACAAGCAGTTAGAATGCATTGGCATCCCTCAGTTTCACAGTCCTGTCGGTTCACCCCTTAAATCAATAC
This sequence comes from Triturus cristatus, assembly GCF_964204655.1. NCBI lineage: Eukaryota > Metazoa > Chordata > Amphibia > Caudata > Salamandridae > Triturus > Triturus cristatus. The sequence continues at coordinate 395,542,261 of NC_140583.1, read as the reverse complement.
AAGCTACGTTAACACCTTCAGTCATGAAATCATCCCCCAAAGTACCCCACAAAACCTACAGCAGCATTTTGAAACATCTAAATTAAAACACTCAGCAGACAGTTGTTTTGTGTTCTTCATGAAACTTTTTTTATTAAGTATTTTTTTACTTGAATCAAATTCAGTCATTTTAGTGCGTCTTTCATTTTAGTGTTCAGTTTAGCATTGTTTTTATAATTCTGACTTACTTTGTCATCATTTGTTTAGTTATTGTTTTAAATGGCATGTTGTTTGCACACTATGTAAATTGAAGAACTGAGCAAACTAATGCAATGCAGGAAGAAAAAATGCACTAAACCAAGTTAAACATTCTATCATAAAACAGTTGCCCATGTTTTGACGGGAAATAAATTATCTTGCCTTGAATTGTACACAGTGAGACTACATAATTGCATGAAAATGACAATTTGTTAGTCGTAATCCATCTTTCATCAGTGAGCTATGTAGAGTTTTTCTTATTTAACACATTTCTTAAAACACATGATACCAGCAGCAACTGAAGAAATACATTTTGGTACGCATGTGTTATCTACCTCAAGATAACAGCAGTATGTGGCAAACCATTAGCCACAGGTAGTGCTTTTCATCATGCACTTCTGTTAAACCAGCATTACTGTAGTAGCTGTCCACATTGAAAAAATCTCTCAATGTTTGTAAATGTTCTGGCATGCATTATTTGTAGTGAAGTGTTAATATGCATAATTTTTTTTATTTATTCTAGCGAAGTTAAGATATGTATTTAAAAATCAACTTCATTTTGAAGTACATTTACAAAAATGTTTCAATTAGCACTATGGTTTTACTGCCTTCATTGCAAATGATATAACATCAGCCTATTTGTAGGCTTTACTCTTAACTCATCACTGATTTATTTTTTTATAGCTTTCATTTCATGGAAAGCTCTCACTGTGTATAGGAATTTGTATCTTGGAGGTGCTTGACCTATATCTGCAAATAAAAATTAGGAACTGTTAATATCAATTGCTCATAGAAGTCTTAATTGTGTTAATTTTTATACAAAAGAAAAATGTAATGTCAAAGTTGTGTGCATGAAGGTAATTAAGGTACAACTTTACTGTAGGTTACATGGTGTATGTTAACACATTTTTCGTTTTTATCGTATGTTTTAATTGAATGATATATTTTCTGAGCCAGCATGGATACAATTAGGTTAAATATAGCATGTAGCATCTCGATCTTTTGCAAATTTGTTCTGCCTTTGAATTTTGAAAGTCCTTTCTGTATCAATGGTCCCCTATTTAAAAGAAAGAAATAAAACAAGGCCAGCAATTCAGACTTGATTTCTTACTCAGTGCCACAATGATTAACATTCTAAACAGTAGGTGCACTTGCAAAGTATTCTAACTGGTGGAGCCGACCATTGCCTTGTGGGGAGACTGGTCATTTCTTCGTAGTGATGCCTAAAATATTTTCAAAATGCAAGAGCAGAGAAATGTATAATATACCAGTCTTCAGCCCCCTTCAGTCACTTGTATGCCTGCAATGTGCATCCTGTGCAGTAGGTTTGCCGAAAGATGAGTACATGAATTTAAATTTCTCCTCAAATTTTCTCCAACTTTGGATCTTTTTATAGAAGTTTCTCTTTACGTAAAACTCTCAGCTTATAGTGACTATTCTGAGCAATACATAAACAACTTGTGTGTTTACATTATTGCCTATAGACTTAATTTAACCAAATATGTCACTGAAGCAGTAAGATAGACTGCACCTGGCTTCAGTATTTAGGTTGCTTTATTGTACCTGCTTTTGAGGAAACCTTAACTGAACTGATTTCTCAACAGTTTTGTTCAAGTGCTACAGGGTCTGGATTTATGATCATAACCATATTTGTTAAGCCCAATTTTTCCTCATACAGGTACATTCTTTAAATTCGTGAAAAAATAAAAGGTTCTTTACTCTGTAAACCCAGTGAAAATGAGTTTTTCTGACCCTCTGGACTAGGTAATGTACTTTCCTGCTGTTAATAGTTTTTGATTGATGCTGATAATTTAACCATAAATCAAAAATGGACATGAAAGCAGTGACTGGTTAGCCTCTAAAGAAAGCTGAAACCTTAGAATTGGCACAGAGTTGATTTACAGCTGCTTAATGTGAGCTATAACTCCTCTCTCAAAATCTGAACAGGAGAATGCAATCCACCGGCATAATTATTTTTCCTCTGATCATTTATTTTGCACACCTGATAGTTTGCTCAGAGCAGATCGAACCAGGGGTCTCCAACCTTTTCTGTACTGAAAGCTACTTATGTTCAATGAAACACATTGAGAGCTACTAATATTGTTAGTGTTGTATAATCTCAAATGTGTTATCTGTATATATTTATTCAACCAAGCAAATTCTTTCCAATTTAATAAGCTGGGCGGAACACAAGTGAGCTACTCGGAGGTAGCTGGAGAGCTGCAGTAGCTCACGAGCTACTGGTTGGATTAAGGTATGTGATGTGACACAAACAGTACAGCCAAGTTATACAGACTATTAACATTTGAACCAAGTTGTAAGAGTACAACGGCACAAAATTAGAGAAAGCATAAAGGGTTACAAATATTGAATAAAATCATCCTTATAAGGAATTTTTTTTTTAATGCTGAGGGATACTTCGGCTGATTGCTCACCTTAAGAATAGCCCCAGACACCAGACTGGATCTGGAGAATTTTATCAGCAATGCTCTTGTGCGCTATGTGGCTTTACAAAGACTCTCCTCCTCCTTGTAAGTGAAGAAGCATCATATAAACACCATTACTGGCATCCGATCCTTTATTTCCACACCCTTCTAAGTAGATCTGGAGCTTTGCTCCTAACTCTTTTGGCTTTCTTGTGACTTTCAAAACTTTACAGTGTGCCAGGGATGATGTCTCCCCTGAAAACTATAAGATTAAAGCTATGCTGTGACTGTAGGTAGCAGATGTGGGACACTTACCAACACAGCTTGTGCCTTTGGTGCTTGGTCTCCAGCCTCGACTTAGTTGTGAGATCAATCCTCCCTCATGCAACCTGATTGTGATTTGTGAGGTAGAGTTGAAACTATTAAGTCGCCAAACATAAGAAGAGGTTGTGGTAAAAAAATCGATCCCGCTCCCAGTTGCGTGCAGTTCACAATCTTGTTTAAGGGGCTGGTCCTGTGCAAAGTCTTGTTCTTGCGGAAACCCTTCCAAGAAGTTGATGTCAAAAATATGTAAGAAGGCCAGGTAGGACTCGACTCCATCCTGCCACTGGAAATCAACATGAAGGCACAAGTGTGTCAATCATGTGGTCATAACATCCAAGTATCTTTCTAATCTGATCCCGTCCTACAGTTGTTTGTGACTCATCCTCAATTCTTCAGGCCATCATCAACCCTGCGGCAAATTCTGCTCTTCAAGGTGTGCCTTCTGGTCAGGTACACCAAAGCTTCAGATGCCTCAGGTTCACTTTATCACTCCTTTGGACTCGATGGAGTCTCGAGGTGCTCCAGTTGGGCATCCACCAGCAGATACCAACTGACTCCTTAGGAACTGTGCCGAGGCCCATTGTACCCAAGGTTCATGTTTCCATTCCGGCTCTAGGGTCTACGCAAGTCCCTTCCCTGTAGGCAGCAGCCCAGGACCCGATCGAGATTCCAGTGTCTGACACTGAGCTATAGTTTGTCCGCTTCAGGCGTATGTCACTCTCTTAGATCACAAAGGCTCAACCAGACTCTAATTTCAACCTTTGCCTGGATGTCAGTACTGTTAGAGGCTGTATTTGAATTGTACTCTGACACTGGTCAGAGTATGTAGAATCTTTCTCATGACACTAATTATGGTGAGGAGGCAGATAACCTGCTCCTCCTTGACAGCATGAGGATGGGCTGGACTGGGAAGATAAATATCTAGTACATGCCAAGAGACCAAGTTCGACTCGCTATCTAGGCCACCAATGGAAGAAAAGTGTCTCTTTTGCAATAGTTGTATGAAAATGAAGTGCTTGATTTTATTGTTGCCTTCTGTTGAAACCAAAGGAGACTTGTTGACTGAGATCCTTTGACGAGGTTCAACTTCTATTGCGCCACTATTGTGATTTAACAAGAATATTACACCCACCCTTATGGCTCCTTTGTCCATTCTGTGCTCAGGCCGTTTGGTCAGTCAACCTGTTGACAGGGGATATAGGCTGGCACTTGGTAATCCTGATTTTATGACCAATCAACGTGCACCTGAAAGCCTGATGTTATAGGTGTTGGTGAATATAGTAACCTACCCCTGATGCCTGATCAGTCCTCTGGATAGTTAGTCAAAATGTATTAATGCTGTCAGAAAGAGCTTGTTCTCTTCTGCAGGTTAGACCGTGAGGTCATCAAGTGTGGTGTGCCTTCCGGGCAGGTACACCAAAGCTTTCTGGGATATGTCCAGCAAAATCTTTCCAGACATTTGGAAGACCTAATGGCCTTGCTCGAACAGACACCATACACTATGTGGGCATAGCTCCTGGTACCAGGGTGGTGCTTAGAAGGCACTTGGATGAAGACAGCTGGATTTTCAGGGATTGTCCAGGTGTTTTTTATGGGCATGCTCTTTGACTACCCTAGTTTTGGGAGAAGGCGAATTTCATGCTTTGCCGACTGTTGAGCCACATTATGAGGCTTGTGCCCTCTTATGTCTGCCAAGAAGTTCTAGGGAGCTAGCCAATAGACCACACTAGGCCTACCAACATGTTAATCGGGTGGACCCAGAGGTAAGGATGGATGACATTTCGTACATACTGGGGTCCTATTGAGTCATGGCTTTATGCATATAGAATAGCGCTTTGGACTTAATACGCTTGTCAGCACTGAGCCAGTGAAGGTTGTGAAGTTGAGTAGAATTTAAAACCTGCTTAGAAACATGACGAAGGTATGTGCAGCTACGTTTTGAAGTCTAGCCTCTTCACGATTACTTGGAGGCCCCCTGATGGAGACCATTACCGTAATCTAAGCAGGAGGCGAGTGCATAAACAATCATCCTATGGATCGAAATAGAGAGAGGCCATCAAATCTTTCTCAGGCATCTGAGCAGGTCAAAACAGCTGGCAGATACCCTATTTATTTGATAACTGAGCAAACCCTTTCTGTTCAGCCATATTCCAAGACCTTTAACACCCTGTTTTGGAGTAAGAAGTGACCCTAGATCTTTCTGCCATGGCCTCAGAAGTGAGGTTGGTTTCCCACAACAAGAACCTCTGTCTTACTGTCATTTTGTTTTACAATGTTTTTTCATCATCCATTGAGTCACTGCAACAAGGTCTAAGATTGGGCAATCTATTTTTATCTGCAATAGAGAAATGACCATCTGCATGTCTCCGCATAGTAACATAGTTCAGCATGACTAGTTTTGATGTGATTCAGGGAGGCATAAGTCTTCTCCCCCCTCTCCCCCCCCCCCCACCCCCCCCCCCAAAAAAAACTGCTTGTCTTTGAAAGGCAAGTCCGTAATTGCTGCCTGGATAGCTCCTAAAAAGCCTATAGAATAGATTAAGTTGTGGCTGTTTTGACCGTTGATTGAGCCATCATATCATAATCCAGGCCCTATCCTTACTGCAGATCAGAGAATGTTTTTATTTTTTTCCTATGTGAGCCAGAGGGCACATTGGGGATTTTTCTGCATTTTCCGAAGACAAAATGGACATACGGGCTAAGAAGGCACATGGCACTGGCAGTGTGCTGCGCTAAACTGCTCAATGCTAAAATATTTCTGCCCTTGGGAGTGAGGCCTTTTTAAAATTGTGGTCCGGATTAGTGGTGGAGCATCCTTGCGGATATTTTTATGCTGATAAATATTGTTCCACTGGTCTCTCCGGTGATGTGTGTTGATAAGAATTTAAGGTTGGAAGGTTCAGGTCTTTGGTGCTGTTCAGTTTGTCTGTGGAATGCCAGGCCAAAAAGGTTTTCTCCCAAGCTGCCAACATGGGATCCAAGAATGTTTAGTTGAATTGCAGTAGGGTTCTGGAGTCAGTCTAGACAGCTGTAGGATTTCCTTCAAGATGTTGGACCTTATATCCGATGTCAGCAAAGGTAATTTAAAGACTTCTGCAGCCTTTCACACTGCAGAGATCAAATAAACGTGAGGGTTAGGTCAGGCGTTAGTTGCGTATCCTTTTGGAGAAGTGTCAAAGCCACTAGCATTTTGGATGTCTAAATAAAGACCAGCAACAGTGTGATGGAGGGGCAGGTTGTCAGCCTATAGAAGCCAGTTTGGGGAGGAAGGGAGTGGATGAGGAGGCACGAGGCGATCTGGGGCTGCTGGCATCAACTGTGCAGTTTGTGGTCATTTGCCTCTGATATCCCAGGGTATATCTTACTATGGCTGCAGAATTCGCTTCAGCACTTGACTCTTGGTGGTAGTGATGGCAATTAGTCACTGGCTTCTCAAGGAGGTGTAGTGTGGGGAGCTCAAGTTCAGCACTCCAACATAATAAATTGTCAAACCGGGTGCTTATATTTAAGGAGAAAAGTACTTCGTATCCAGGGCACTTGATGTTGTCTGCCATTTTCCCCTATTGGCCTCAGTCCCCCCTCTATAGTCTAGGAGATTTGTTCCCTGCTGGGCAGAAGTCTCTCCGCCCTGTGGTTTTGTCCTTTGTGAAGCTATCTTGCTGCTTGGCAAGCACCAGCCCTGGTTTTACAGCAATCTTCTGAGTACTCTGTGACACTCTCCCCTTAGGTCATAGAGAATTGGAAGAAGTGAGTCGGTGGGTCCCACTTATACAGGAAAAGCAGACCGGATATGAAGATTCACTGTCTGCCCTTTCAGAGCTGGTCCCAGGTGGTTGTCCTTTACATGCTGCTCTCCACACAGCGTTTGTGTAGTGTTGCTTTGCTAAGTAGGGTAATCCTTTTGTCTGTAGTACAGTAGTGGTTCAAGGAGAATTTCGATTTCTGTCATCTAAGTGGTCTCCTTCATTTTGCCCAACAGAGTCTGCAGTCCCACTCATCAACCCAACTATCTACCAAAGGGTAATGTTTCAGGACTAATGTGCAATTCCTTGTTAAGCAAAATGCCTGATTGAATTTCTGATGGAGCCTTGCTTCGGTAACATGGTGTCTAGTTTCAGCTTGCATGTTCAGTGAGGGTATGGTTGGTGCTACCCTCCAACTAACAGGACAGATCTATGATCTCACTCACGCTAAGGAACAGGCATAGGCCTCTACTCACACTAGGAACAAATCCAAGAATCGGGATACCATATACACTCAGCTGGGCAGGAAAATACGACTACACCATTTAGGGGACATTCTTGTTGCCCTAACCCTGCCTCTGACCTGACTTCTGAATCCAATCTGAAGAATTCCTCCATACAGGTGAAACTCTGGGCCCTAGGCATTATGCCAGGGATTTGTCTTCAAAGTAGACACTGGAGAGTGTAAAAGCAGTGCAAAAATGGTCTCTGGGAAGGGCAAGCTACATGGGCTTTGCTGCACACGTTTACCAAGCATTACTGCCTTGACAGTCCGGTCCGGAGAGATGGCTTCTTTGGCCGTTCTGTTCTCCGTGACTATCTGGTGTAATCTGTTCGCAGACCCACCACCGGGGTTGGTATTGCTGGGGTATCTATTCTAAGGTAAGGAATCTATCACTAATGTGTCTCTTTCAGATGCACAAGTTACTACTTGTGTAATGATATATCTGTAAGAGACATTAGTTAGTGATAGATTCCGCCCCACCCATCCTCCCCGTTCTGCGAACTGATTTCTAGGGTTAAGGTCATCCCCTTCAGGGCCCTAGTTTCTTGGCACCAGTGGTCCGTTTCTTGCATGGCTCTGCGTTCCTGGCACGGAAAGTCGTGTACAGAACTCACGTCATCGCTCATGGGTGGCGCCTAAGTAGTCTCTGTGATGTCATCTCGGCGCTTACGACACCAGCGAGGGACACTGAGCCGCACGACGCCACCTACTGACATGCAGGGGTACTGCTAGCAAAACTTTCCGGATTCAGTCTGACGCCTGGGGATTATTCTATGGCAAGGAATCTATCACTAACTAATGTCTCTTACAGATGTATCGTTACACAAGTAATAACTTGTGCGTCAAGAGAGACTCTGGCTGCATCCTGTCAAAACCCAGATATAAAAGATTTCACTTTTAGAATAAGACTACTTCCTCTATCGTAAATCCACCCATGGAATTCATATAGCTTTGTGACCTATGGGAAAAGCAGTGGCCATCAAACCCCCTATGACTTGGTTAGCCAGAGTCTAAAAAAAAATGAAGTGGAGGGGAAGGATTTTCAAAGTGACATCTAGCTGCGATTGTCTGGGGGAAGCCTAGTGCTTTCCGTTGCTCAGCCTCCACACTACTCTCCTCGCTCCCTCCTCTTGAGCTTGTGTAGAAATTCTGTTGGTCAGGCATTGCTGACAGATGATAGTCAAACTCTTACTCTTCTGCTGCACAGGTTTGTGATTTAATCTCTTAGTTGAAGCACAAGGGTTAAGGTTTGTTGGCTTTCATAATGGATCTAGAGGATATAATTCTCTCTGCTTTTTCAAGTTCTAGACACAAAACTCTGACTTCTGAAAATTGGATAACCACCTTACCATTTCTTGTAATGTGGCACACAAACGTTCTGCAGCTGGATCATCACTGTACTCTATTAAAAAGTTAAAGCCTTTTCTCCAATTTTTGAACTTCAGTCATCTTTCATGCATTTGTGGCTTCTTGTATTAATTATTGAAACTCACTTCTGATTTTCGTGCCAAACTGCAAGATTGAACCCTTAAAAACTGTTCTTTACTGTCTGGTCTCTAGTACAAAAACGCTTGACTTCATCACACCTGTACTAAGAGACCTGCATTGGCTCCCCTTGGTAGTGAGGATTAAGTTAAAAACTGCCTGTTTTATTTTTAAAGCACTCCATGAAAATCAAGCACCCTACCTGCACAACCCACTGAAAATGCCTTGTGGTCAGGGACATCTGAGAAGCAAAGACACCAACTAGAAACAAAGCTAATGCTTATGTGGGCTGCTCTCTAGTCTCTCTGGCTCTGCCCACACCCAATGACATTCAGACTACAAATGTACTGAGGACTTGATTTCATTCCAGAAAAGCACAAAACCCATCTGTTGCAGCTCCTTCTGCGTACTTCAGTCTCCTTCATTTGCACCACATTCCTGAGTATCAATTTCCTTGTGGCACATATCCTTTTTTTTTATCCATTATTATTGATTCGGGATCCTTTTCATTTTTCTGATTGATCTAACAAGCAAAAGTGCCTCTCCAGGAACTAAATGTCAACATCCTTTTCTTAGATTCACATCATCTCCCACACTTCAGCCATCCTTCTGCCTTTAATATTCTCTACTGTCTCTGTTCTCACTGCATCATATTTGCTACTCATTCCTATTCCCTGTTTCACTGATGCCTCTCTGCCACAACTCTTAAATTGTAGAATCCTCTCCCTATGTTCTTTACTTCTCGAAGTTTATACTCCTCACATTCTTCTGGAACAATATGTACTGAATACCTGTTTGAGTCCTTATAGCACCCATTTCGGTGTAAGAGATCTATCTCAACTATTTGGTTAACACCAGTTGTCGTTCCAGGCGTTTGGGCCCATGATGAGTACTTCCGTTTTGTTGGTGTTTAGTTGTAGGCAGCTGTTTTTCATCCATTTGGCGACGGCTTCCATGCCTTCTCGAAAGTTTTGTCTGGTGGTGTTGGGTTTGTTGGATAGGGAGAGGATGAGTTGGGTCTCGTCTGCGTATGACACAATGTTGAGTCCGTAGGTTCCCGACGATGGGGGCGAGCGGAGCCATGTAGACGTTGAGCATAGGGCTGAGGGAGGACTCCTGGGGGACTCTGCAGGTGGTAAGTGTAGGGTCCGAGAGGAAAGGGGGGGGAGGGGGAGTCTGACCTGCTGCGTTCTGCCAGAGAGGAAGGAGCGGATCCAGTCGAGCTCCTTGTCATGTCTGCGTATTGGGGTGCGGTGAGAGACTGTGTCGAACGCTGCTGAGCGGTCAAGGAGGATGAGGGCTGCTGTTTCTCCTCCGTGCAGTAAGGTGCCGATGTCGTCTGTTGCGGCAAGGAGGGCAGGTCTGTACTGTGTTTTTTTCTGAAGCCGGATTACGAGGAGTCGAGGATGTTGTGCTTTTCGATGAATGTGTCGAGTTGGCTGTTGATGGCTTTCTCGATGACTTTAGCTGGGAACGGGAGCAGTGGGTCCGCTGAGGGTTTCTTCAGGAGGGGTTGATCTCAGCGTGTTTCCTGTAGTCTGGGGAATGAGGCGGTTGCCAGGGAGCGGTTGATGGTGTGGCAGAGCATGGGTGTGATGGTGTCGGCGGCTCTGTTGAAAATGTGGTGGGGGCAGGGATCCGTGGGGGCCCCAGAGTGGATTGACTTCATCGTCTTCATTGTTTCTTCGGTGGTGAGAGCTGTCCAGTTGTCGATCGCTGGCTTCAGGGTGTCGGGGTGGTTGGTGAGGGTTCAGTGTGTTAGTTGTCTTCGTCGAAGTTGTTGTAGATGCTCTTGATTTTGTGGTGGAAAAAAGGTGCTGAGTTTGTCGCAGAGGTCTTGTGAGGGAGGGATGTCGGTGGACTAGCTGGTGGGTGGGGCCAATTCCTTGATGATGTTGAAGAGTTCCTTGCGGTTGTGTGCATGAGTGGAGATTCTGTCTTCAATCGCTTTTTTCCTGAGTTAGTGGGGGGTGTTGGTTTCAGCTCTGAAGTTGTTGTGGGCTGCTGTGGATTTGGTGCTCCTCCAGGCCTTTTCGAGGCAGTGGCAAGTGTGTCTGGACTCTCGAAGTGTGGTGGTAGATTTCTTGGCGTGGGTGTTGTTTTTCTTGAGGGGGCTATGGTGTTTGCGCTGTCGAAGATCCATCTGTGCAGGGTTCGGTCTGCGGTGCTGGGGTCAGCGTTTTTCGCGATGGTTGGGGTGGAGTTGCTGAGTGATGAGGTTAGCTGGTCGTCTGTGATTCTGGTCCAGTTTCTTTGTTGGAGCAGGTGCTGGTGTCTGTAAATGTAAAATGTAAATGTATGTGTCTTGTAAAGCGCACTGCTGCCCTGAGGCGTCGTGGCGCTGTAGACCGCTGGGGAACCCGTCCTGGCTATCCCTGTGAGATGGTCCCTCCTGGGTATCTCCAAGGTGAAACCAGGCATCCCAGCGAATGTGGGGGGCCGTTGTGGAGATGAGGCAAGCTAATGCCCAGAGTTGCCGAGTGTGTTCCTGGTTAGAGTAGGTACCGAGGCGAGAATTATCGAGTCCGTTTTGACCCTGGTCCACGACCCTGCCGCGTCGGGAATTGAACCCTGGTCCCTGGCCGATTCTCTGCTTGCGGATCTGCCGCCTCTAACCAGTGAGCCACACCTCTCCACTGTGGATGGTGGGTGTTCTGAAGGTGAAGTGGACGCATCGATGGTCAGTCCTTGGGAGTTCGGTGGTGTGGCTGAAGGTGATGGAGTTTCCTGTTGTAAAGAGGGGGTCGAGGGTGTGTCCTGCTGAGTGCGTGGGTTAGGTCACGATCTGGCGGAGTCCAATGTTGTGGAGGTTGTCCAGGAGGGATGTGGTTTTGGGGTCCAGTTGGTTGTCGAGGTGGAAGTTGAGGTCTCCCTGTAGGCTGTAGTTGGTGGATGTGATGGCATGCGGGGAGATGATGTCTGTGATGGAGTCGGCGAAAAGTCCGCGGGGTCCAGGGGGCTGGTAGATGAGGGTTCCTCGGAGGGTGGAGGTAGGGCTGGCCAGTATCTTGAAGTGAAGGTGTTCCATCAGGTCTGTGTGCTCGTCGGGGAGTGTGCTCAGGCGGAGGGTGGATTTGTGGACGTATTAAATACCTAGTGTTCATCATTTACTCACTGGAGAATGCTGAAATCTTCCAAGATAAAATGTAAATCAAAGAGAATCAAGATATTGACAGTTTCTAGTCTAGTCCCAGGCTATTGCCTCTATGTGGTTTTTACCTGTCCTACAGACAGAAATAGACCATATCTAGTCCACACAGAGCCTGAGTTATGGGTCACATCTTAGGTAGTATTAGTTTAGTGACAAAATATAGACGCACTATTCTTCAAGCCAAAAAGGAGATTCAAAGAATTTGTGTAACTGAATGTCTGAGTGAAGGTTTACTGTTTCATTTGGGTAAAATACCAGCATTCTAGATGGGGTACTTAATGGTTGCAAACCTCTAACACAGCAGCTAGGAGAGCACTATGTTCATCCTTCTGTCCCCAGTTGTAGGACACCCCCCATGTGGAATGTTTGAATCTTCTAAAGAAATGAAGCTCAAGATGGAGATGAAAATCCCATGGAGGTAAAGTAAAGTGAAGTGATATAAATAATCTAATCTATGTATGTACACATTAAACTATAAAAATAGACACTTGTTGGTGAGCACAACAGCAGAGTTAGTCTGCGTGTCCTCACAAAAAAAGTCCAACAATGTAACAAAGCAAGTCACCATTTAAATGATATTCATTGAATCATTTTTGGAAGTGGTGCACAAGATTCAGAGAAAGCAGTTGAGAAATGGGGTTATTGGTTGTGGGGGATGTGAACCCTTCTCAAGCAACAGCCACAATCCTTCTCAGAGTGAACCACCAACGTCACAAAATTAACTTGTGCTTAACCCTCTGGTAGGTTGGCACAAAAGCAGTCAGGCTTAACTTAGAAGCAATGTTAAACATTAGTAAAGTGAAAACAAGGAAAATTCCATGCCAATTAAGAAAAACTAGAGTGAAATGTAATACATTTTTGACACCACAACGACAAAAATCCAATCAGTAGAACTTGAGATGTGCAAGATTTTAGGTTAGTATAGCGCCTAAAAGTGACATTTGTGGTTAGCTTCTTTTATGAGACCTGGTAAAAGTCACAAGTTCCGATCAGATATAAGGACATGGTTAGTCAATCTGAAAAAGTTAACTTTTAAAGTCCAGTGCGACTAGTTCTGTTCAAGGTGGATGGTGTCACGGATGGTCATCGCTGTAGCACAAAGAGCATGCTGGGAGTCGTGGGCAGTCGTTGCTGTAGTGTGAAGATCCTGCTGTGTCGTGAACGGTCATTACTGGAGCTTCACAATGGCAGTGGCCTCAGGCCTTCGATACTGCTGCGCGAAGTGCATATCTGCATTGTCGGTGCTTTCTGTAGAGTGAATGTTCGGATTCACCAGAGCTTCACATTGGCAGATGACACATGCAGCAAGATCTTGGCACAAAATGGCCTGTTTACATTTGCAAAGAGTCCAAATATCAGGATTTCACCTTTTCTTTTAGTAGGAGCTAAACTGGTGCCACACCAAGGGTTCAGGACCTGTGAGGTACATCTTGGGGATCAGGAACTAACTCCAGCAGTGGTAAACGGGGCTCAGGCAGGTCCAGTGAAGCTGGGCAGTTGCAGGGAGACATCTGGACCTAATTGTGTCCATTTAGCTCAGAACAAGAGGCCAGTTAACTAGCCTTTGGAGTCACTCAAGCACCTTGGGATGAAGGGTGCAAGTCCAGTCTTCCTTCTCAGACAGCAGTGCAGGCTTCGGGCAGCATGACAGTCCTGTGGCAGCAGGGCAGTCCTCCTCCTGTAGTGTCCACAGGTCCTGTAGTCTACTGAAGATTGAGTCTGGGGGTCCTATTTTTATACTGGGTGGCCCCTTTGGCGTGGGAGAAGCTTCTGGAGATTTTACCTTACAGAAGTGTCTGGAATTTCATGCTTTCTTGTACAGGTCCCATTCTGTCTCAGAGCACAATAGGCTAGTGTGAAGTTGTTTGCGAGTGTGCTGGGCCAGTGCATTTGAAGTGCAAGTGTGATAGGTCACAGCTCTGCCCCTTCCCCCCATCAGATAAGGGTTGCCTATCCTGCACACCCTGACTCTCTTTTGTTATACTGTCTAGAAGGAATACACAAAGGCCAACTGCTGCTTGTCATGTGACCCAGGATACAAGCTGCAGGTGCCAAATGGTTAGGACAAGAAAATGTCAACTTTCTAAAAGTGGCTTTCAGATTTTAAATTGCCACTCCTCAGACACCAAACATGAGATTTCTACCTGTGCCCAAGCATGTTATCACTTATTAAATGTAATAAGGTAACCCAATGTTATCCTTTGTGAGAGGTAGGTCGTAAAACTGAATATGGGAGTATTACACTACCAGGACTTGTAAAAAATAAAAGTACATGTCCAAGTTTTTTAATACACCACACCCTGCCCTATAGGCTGTTCAGCGCCATCCCTACGGGTGACTTGTGTCTATTAAATACAAAAGTTTAGGCCTGGCAATTTTGCCAGGTCCAAATGATAGGTTAAAACTATACACACAGGCTTCAACGGCAGACCCAAGATGGTTTAAAGGGATACTTAAGAGGGTGACACTATACGTGCTGCAGGCCTACTAGTATCATTTAATTTACATGCCCTGGGTACCTATAGTACCACTTTACTAGGGACTTGCAAGTAAATTAAATTGGTCATGCTCTGTGGAATCAGTTTGCACAATCAATTCCTAGGAAGAGTCAGGGGCTTTGAGTACAGGGGCTGTACGCATGGCCTGTTTGATGGTGTCAAAGGCTTTCTGACCAGATAACCTTCGAAGTCAGATGAGTTAAGTGGGCAACAATGGTCCCATATCCCTTAGCAAACCTGTAGCAGCCAGTGAGGCGCAGGAAGTTCCTCACTTCTGTATGGGATTCAGGAAGCTCCCATGCCAGAATAGTCTCTATTTTGATCTGGATGGGGTGCACAGTACCCATGCCTATGAGGTGTCCCAAATACACCGCATAACCCTTCACTAGCTGGCTTATACTGGACTGGCCTTGATAGTCCGGTCTGCCTGTTGCAGGACCTGAAGCACTTACTGGAGGTGAAACAAGTGGTTCTCAAGGTTATTGCTCTAGACAGCTATGTCATCTAAGTAAGCAGCACTGAAGGCCTCTCTTCCAGCTAAGACCTAGTTCACCAACCACTGGAAGGTGGCGGGGCATTCTTCAATCCAAAGGGCATCACCCTAAATTGAAAGTGGCCCTCTGAGGAAGAGAATGCTGACTTCTCTTTTTCCCCCCTCCCTCAGTTAGGGCTATCTAACAGTAACCTAAATTAAGGTCAAAAGTACTCAAAATCTTTGGAGCCCCCAATCTATCAATGAGCTCATCAGCTCGAGGGATGGGCTGAGCATCAGTCTTGGTGACTTGAGTTCAGACCCCTGTAGTCCACACACCCGGAGTTCTGGGTATGAGTCTAGTGGGGTAGGTTTGAGTACCAGCACAACTAGTCTGGACCAGGGACTGCTGGATTGCTTAATCACACTCAGTTCCAACATTTTGGAAACTTCCGCCTTAATGCTCCCCCTCACTTTGTCTGACCGCCTATATATTTTGATTTTGATGGGCAGACTGTCCCCGGTGCATATATCATGGGTACACAAGTGTGTAAGGTCTCCCCCTTCCCCTTTTTCACCTCATATGGCCATGCCCAATGGTCTTGAAGGGCCCTGACCTATACTGGCTCCATTGTACAGAAGGGAAGGTGCACCAAAGAAAAGTAAATTTTCTCCAAGTATGTTAAAAAGTTATATCTTTATTGTCGGTGGTAGTAAAAGATGGACATCAGCCTCAGCCAACACGTTTCGTTCCACAAGAGGAACTTCATCAGGGCTCTTACAATGAATGACAGCATGTTCTGCCCGCGCTCAAGAATTAATAAGAATGTCTCAATGGGTATTGAAAGAATACGTCCAAACAAACTGAACATTGAACTACTTGTACAAAGAAGTTCTGACTAGTCCGTCTTAAACCAAGTACTCCCCACAATACGGGTAACGATGAGAGTAACAAATATGAACAGCCAGTATCCTTAATAAAACACGTAGTCGACAGCAGTAACACTTCGCCTCGAGATTTACTCGAGGCGAAGAGCTACCTGGTTTATGACGGACTAGTCTGAACTTCTTTGTACAAGTAGTTCACTGTTCAGTTTGTTTGGACGTATTCTTTCAATACCCATTGAGACATTCTTTAGTTTTCTTAACCACCTAAGTTTTCTGAGAGCAGTCATATATTCCTCTACTAGTAAGATACGTATAGGTAGACACTTATAGAGATATTAAACAATATTATATTAAATCTCCGGTCAGTGGTACGTTTATAATGTGGCTGAAATGTATTCATAAAAAATGTAAGACTCTTTTGAGATTGATATACCGGCCAACGCGTAATTTGCATCTTGAGTGGTGCACAGACCTGGGGCTTTTCCACGACACATATGGGCGTCCGTCATAAGCAAAGAGGCTTGTAATTCAATTAAATTCAAATAACTTTATTTCGGCTTAAGCCATAAAAGTGAGCAAATATATAAATAAATACAGGTCATACATAAGCACAATAAAATAATGAAAATTATCAATACACAGCTATCCACGTCCTTAATTGCAAAATCGGTAAGTGGCTACAACAAAATTGCTAATACAAAATTCTCACTGTAATAGAATAAAACTATTAAAAATATTATAAAAATAAGACTAGTCAAAACCTTAAAATCACTTAGCGGCAATAATAGCGCTCCTTTTTGCCCACATCAACACCAAGAATTTTGCAACTGTGCATACAAATAATCAGTAAGTAGTATTCTTAAATCACTCATATGGCTTGAGGTGCCCAGCAAACTACACAATGGCACAATCCAAAAAGAGCCTAACCTGGTATACCCTGAGCCAGTGCTTTAAATGGAAAAAGTAAGTGCAGGTACTCAAAAAAATAGAGGTGTGGGTGGGGATTGGGGCGGTGCTAGGGGCGGGGCTAAGGGCAAGATCTGATTATACATACTGACTTTTGTACCAGTTGCAGCACATATTAAAGCACATAAGAAATGAGTTTATGTCAGTAAAACAATTTAACTCATTACACATAATGAAAGCCATGATGGCACTTTCACCGGAATGGTTGCTGCGCACCTGATTGACAGTGCAGGATCTGTCTAGAGATCCTGTCCTGTTAATCACAGCGTGATACAAGCTCTCTCAAACCCCTGCAGTTTGTGGACATTCACATGGGCGCTGCAGCTCACAAAAGGCTACTTCACGGCACGGTTCATTACAAGCTCCTCGGAAGCCGAGCAGCATCTTCCCTGCACTGGAGGAGAAACCTAACCTGCGCCTGCCGTGCTGTGGATCAGGGTACCGGTACTCTCCCGGTACTGACGGCAAAAAAAAGTGGAAGTGCTGGTACGCAGTACCGGTGAGTACCGGCCCATTTAGAGTACTGCCCTGAGCACACAAATAACACATGGGGAAAGGTTTCTTTTTGGCTTACACAAAACGGACACTCCTCACTAGATAAACTTTTCCCTTTTGCTGTAAATGCTTTGACAGGGAGTGTACCCACTCTAAACTGTTGGTAGAGCTTTCTATCAAAAGGAACAGTAACCAAATCCCTATATTGCTCTAATGCATACGTAGACTAAAACATTTTAAATTCACCTGTCAGCATTGCGTTCCCAACCACATGCTCTTCCTGCTGGAGGGAGTAGGTCCAATAATATCTTTTCAACATATCTTTTGATGGAATCTTCTCGACCTCAGGGAGGAGGCCTAGGTCACCAAGGCCAATTGCCTTCTAGAGCTGCCTCACTGAGGACAGCCAGGAAACTTTGTTAGCGTTATTCAACTTTAGTATCTCCTCCAAGGTCGCCACATAGTGCCCCAATTCTGAGGTGGCCCAGATCCTTTTTCATACCCAAATCCATAAATGGAGGATGCTAGCGGGTGCTAATTGGAAGCGAAACTCGTTCTCTAATAAATCTGTTCTCTGATTTTACCAGGCCTGTAATGTAGCCCAACCTCCAGAACTCGGCGCCATACATAGCAGCTCCTAAAGCTTTTGCTTCATAGATTTTCAGAGCCGGTGCAACAGGCCTAGTGTGTGAACCACAATGCTATTTTATAATTACTCCAGGTCTCTGCCTGTGCTTTGTAGTTGCAACATCGATATGATGGCCCAAGTATAGATTTGGTAAAAGTTTGATACCCAAGTATATAACTCAGTCCATCTGTTGTAATAAGTCACTACCGAGAGATAACTTGCCTTTAAAATTTTACAGTGGTTAATTGCCATTAATTTATTTTCTCAACATTTATCTCTAACCCACGCTGCATGCGAAAATCACAAAAGCCAACTAAAAGGCTTTGAAAACTGCTAGGTGTTTTGGAGATTAATAATGTATCATCCGCAAATAACAATAGCAGTATCTTACCCTTTGCCAGGGAAGGGGCATCAGCCTCGATTGTTAAAAGGTAGTGTACCAGACCATTTACATATAAAGAAAATAAGGTAGGGGGCAGTACACAACTCTGCCAGACACCCTTTGACCCAGCAATCTTTTCAGTCATATGTCAAGAGGCAGCCCCATTCCTTTCAAAAATGCTCGAAGCCTTGCTCCTGGTACCAATCAAATATAGATTTGAGGTCGACAAAGGTGATATATAGGTCACCCTTACTGATCAAGACCGTCTTTCAATATATTATAGCATATCTGAAGATCTGATCTATTGTTGCTGTCTTGGGTCTAAAGCCTGCCTGCAACAGGCTTGTGATTCATTTTCCAAATAGGTAAAGGGGCTCAGGAGCTATGATTAACTAGCCGTGTAAGGTCTTTTTAAATGTAATCTGCCATAAGTCAAAGAAGGGTGTTGGAAAAGGAGGTCAGCGTGGTTATTCCTATTGTCCATGTAGATAAAACAGGGCCTTTGACGGCTTCTTTATCGTTGCTCACAATACCATAATTTTTCATATTCATTTCTCCTTCTATTTTTATTATTATTAGAGTCTGATAACACGTCCATGACTGGGGAAATCTTATAAGGTGAATCCATGCTTTTCCACACATAAGTCAGAGGATTTACTCCCCAGTTTCCAATATCCACAGAAACACACAGCTCAACACAAAGAATCCTAATATTTCAATTTAAGGCTAACATTTTCCAAGTGTGATTATGCACTACATATCTGGCTCACACTGGGAAAAAAGTTGTTGTTGATTTAATTAATAATTCAACATTGCTCATAAGACCAGATGAGAAGGCTTTTTTCTAATTGCAACCAACGTCCAGTATTATTTATTCCTTGGACTGGCCTCCAATGAAAAGGGTGTGGTCATGGTGGCATCTATATGACAGTCCTAGCTTCCGGTAGGTTTCCCAAAATCCCAAAATAGATATATCCCGCTAATGATGGCTGGCACTCTACTTTAAAGATGGCTGAAGCCATTGCTCGGTGCCTTCAACGTCTGGATATGGTCAATTGGTGCTTGGTAAGCTATCGCAGAAGACCCTGTGGACGTTGGCTTTGATCCTGATCCTCAACTCATGCTGGTGGTTCCTGTACTGACTTAGCAGAGACCACATACCCAACTTTTCTCATTGAGAATTCTTATGGATTCATCTACAATGGGATGAGGAGCGAAGCAGATGTGCCCGAAATGCGGAGGTCTGCTTGTATGGTTTTGGCAGCAACAGTAGAAGTCAGGGTTGCTGGGCCACAGTTGAGATAACACGCCTTTTGCAGCGGAGCACTTCAGAGGTGCATTGTTCGAGAATCTTTGCAAACATTGTGTTGTGCGGTGGTGTGGCCAGCAATCAATGAACGGTACTGCTTAGAATGACATTTATTCTCAAAGTACATTTATGTGTCACAGTGCTGCATGAAATTAATAGAGACAGCCATACTGCTGTTTCAGCACACATCACAGTGAGATAGAACACGAGATGAGAAAAAGTGGTATCTTGTGGTTGAGTCTCCCTTACAAGTCATTAGCAATGTTACGGAATACCCACATCCTGAGCCCTTTAAATGGCTGTGAACCTGAGAGCTGGGAATGCTCAAAATATACTGGGGACGATGCTCAGAGACTGATTTTCCTCCTTTTTTAAATTCAAATTTGATGGAAATATATAAACAAAATGGGATGTGAACATTGTAACCAAAGATACTGCTTTATTAGTTTCTAATGAACTACATCAGAAAAAATAGGGCTATGTTAATATGCCTTTAGAAGATGGGAATACAAAACCTTCTTGATTTAAAGTTACAATTAGTATTCATTCTTCCTTGAGAAAAAACAAAATGATTCGAAGTTCTATACAGTTGACCAAATTATTATGTTACAACCTAACAACTCGATTTGTTTGGCTATGGTATTCACCAGGCACTAACTATTAAATCAAGTGAAACTAATATTTAACTATAGTGTGTATTGTTAAAAATACATAGGGAATTCATCACAAAGGTTAAATCAATAGATTTTAGTGGTATAGCGGTTTCATTTTTGACTTTTATTGAAATGTTTTCTAGTTCAGCTATTACACAATGAATACTTAATTGAGTCAGACTGCTGCCGTATATATATCTCACTGGGTGTATATATGCATGAAAAGGATTCCCATCACCCACTTGAAGTGGCTCGCTTCATCATCTGGGAACCCGGAACTTAACCAGAGAACCATCTACCAGATTAACGTAGATACTGGTGCAATGTGTGTCCCAGATGCATATAACAGTATGTTGTTTGTAGTGAACGAGACAACATTAGAAATGATACGGGGTGATGTATGCAGTGCAAGTGATAAAGAAAAAGAGCTTATTAAAATTGGCACAGGAGACTTTGTATTAAAGTGCTACCTTGATGCCAAATATAAAAACAGTGCTATAACAGTTTAAACAAATAACTGTGTTGGAAAAAACTGGTCTACATGTTTCAGCTCACGGATAATTTCTATCCCAGCTTTCGTCAGGACCAAAAAGCTACTGCAAAAATGGTGTATATTGTGCCAATATCACAAAAAATATATACAACCTGGACCTTGTTGTCGGTACAGGAAACTTTACCTACGGAAAATAGAAGCAGAACAACCTCAAAAGAAGAACACAAAGGTGTAGCGTCACAGTTAGGTCAAAAACACGCATAGAGATTGAATCTATCAATTATGCAAAATACTATTAGTGTATTTAGACGACTATAAATCTATCGCATCAAGTGCTGAAAATTTTTTTTTTGTGTCACTTACCCGAATAGTTCTGGGTATGCACCTCGCCTCACCTGGCAACTGCTCAGGTTGGGAGGCACCGCTCTAGGAAGTAAAATAAGTGCAAAACATTATTTTACCTGAACACTTAATATATATAGCGCGCATTTAAAATCATGAAGAATGGGTACATAGGAGCCGTCCTACCGAAGAAAACTGCTTCTATGCGAGTTTTGCTGTGGTATCAATCTGTATCACAGTATCTAAGCCAGAGATGGTTAATCACAGCCAAAGGCGTAGTGCTCTTACTCTTAATCACAGGCAAAGCAATGTATGAAAAAACGGTTTATCCAAAGCATAAGCTAAACCGGAACATCTACCGCATCATTATGACTTATGGCGCGGTTCGTTCTGTCATAGTTTAAAAAGCAATTCCTCATAGCAGTTACCACTAGCATGGGTGAAAGGGTGCCTAGATCGAGGCGTCTATCGTATCATTACAAAACTAAGACACGATTCTTAATGCAATTCTCACCTCTCCGTCGGTACCTCTCGCTGCTGCTGAGCTAGAAGGGGAGGTGATCAGCGTCGATGGGGCTCCATATTTTAAAAGTCAAAACTCGTCATGGCAAGCGTATCCTGTGCGCGGTCAGCGTCAAAGACAGGGCGCGATTTGATGACAACATGACGTTATGATGTGAAAGCCCGTATTTTCTGGGAATTGTAGTCCTATGGTGTAACGCTTGTAGTCTTTGGAGACATGGTAAATCTTTAAACACCGTTCGATATCATAAGATATCGTCATGGTGCTGTAGCGTAAATACCCCTTGCAATCTGTGCATTATGGTCTTAAGCTAAAGCGCACTTGATTAGTGTGATGTGTCAAATCCAGAGACGGCGACATTATAAAGAGGGCGTCCTAGATTGAATGTAAAAATGTTAAGCCCTGTCAATAGTGTCCGTGTTGTAATGGACCGGACACTTCTTTGATACACTCAAATATTAATCACTAGCTTTGAGAAGCGTCACATATTGTGCAGTGACTCCGTCCAATAGAAAGTGAAAAAACTGGAAATGCCCAACCACAACCATATTATAAGAGTGAAAAAAGAGTAAAAAGAGTAAAAAACGCCCAATCATCAGTTTGCGTCAAAAGTAGTGGAGGTGGTATATTCCTCTACAAACATGGGAGTACAGTTCGAACAAACAGACTGTTATAGACTCTTAGAGTGATAGATGACCTTGTCTATCGGTGTTTATCATAGCAATGTCCATGGTATTTGATCATTCAACCCTTGGCAGTCACTCTGTAGTTTGTAGACCCATTTCTGTTCTCTTGTGAAAAGAAATTTTTTGATGTCTGTGACATGCAATGGAATAAAAGGTTGTTCAAGGATAAGCCATCTCAGGTCCTCTGGTTTATGATTGAGAGATAGAAAAGGACTGGTTAATCTGGTGGCTTGTTTATTTCGCCTGATGGTACTTTTGTGTTCACTGATACAGACTTTGATCTTACGTGTTGTCATTGCTACGTATCTAAGTGAACAAGGACATGTAATCCGATAGATGACTTTCTCTGAATTACAGTTGGTATGTGTAGTATCCTGGTCTGTATGGTTCATGATGTGCCAGTGGAATGCTGCCTGAATGATGCAAGATGGAATGTTGGGAGTGGGAACACACAGTTGGAGAAGGGCTGAGCGCCTGGCAGGCTGCTCCTGGTGGGGCTTATTTACAACTAACCTACATCTTGTAACAAACTTGAATAAATCTACCTGAAACTACTTCTTGGATGTGGGCTTGATTACTACAATTTATTGGCGACGAGTTGAACCAAAGAACCTGCGTCTGCTACCTCTGTGACCTTCAAATTCAAGTCTGGAGTACCTTTTCTCAAGCTAAAGCATCTCTTGAAACTACAGCTGCGTTTATTCATCGACTGGCACATTTGCCCCACCAGTGACCTCTACAACGGTCGCCCAAAACGCTACAGTGCCAGCTTCTGTCTCAACTGCAGCGTTATCGTTTTTGGCTGTGCCCTCAGGAGAGGGTAAGTCAGACACTCTACAACGCCATGTTCCTGTGCTGTGCCCTCAGGAGAGGGTAAGCCTGACTCTCTACAAGTTTTTTTTTCATGTTCTGTGTCTTCAAGAGACCACAAAAACGGATTTTGCACAACAAGTATAAGGCGCTGCATCTGCGTAATTTCTACATGACCCAGCGTCATGTTTTGGGGTTTGGCAACAGTCTACAGCATTTTGAAAACTCAAGAACTGTTCCCGTTGCCTCTACAGCGTCTCAATATTCAAGGAACAAGAATTTTGTGTGCCAGCTCCTTCAACAGACAAGTCACATGTGCCCAGTGATAGTTTCTAACCAACCTACGCTTTTAACTGTGCATCCAGAAAAAGAAGCTGTCGTCGTCTATACAAACGTCCCCTCGCTACTGCCTTCCCGTTGGAAGTAAAAGAGAAATGAAGCATCGCTCGAGACAGGACATGGAGAGTCCTCTCTATCTCTAATGTACATGGAAAGTGCTTCCTCTCATCTTCAAGGTGGTACAAGCTTACTTCAGGCGCAGACATTTTTACACATGGCCCGTGTGGTGGGCGTTTGGTTTGTATGTGCTTCTATCATTCAAGTTACAGTTTCGTTTGTGTCTTCTGGGGTACGTTTATTTTATTAGTACATTGGCCCCCAGGTGCACCCTCATAAAATTGTAGTAATCAGGTCCAGGCTGATTGTGATGTTTCAGGAGGATTTATTTAAGTTGGTTACAAGATCAGAAATGCAGTAATATTCAGCCCCACCAGGAGCAGCCAGCTAGGCGCTCAGCCCTTCTCCAACTGTGTATTTCATACACCAACATTCTATGTTACATCATATCAAGAGGGTTCCACTGATGGAGCAGTGGATGACATGAACAGCATAATAACTAAGATACTACATATCCTCCTTTCTTCCAGAAAGAAAACAGAAAAGAGAAAATAGAATATGATGTAGAAGCTAGAAAAACAAAATAGAGAGGAGAGTACTAGAGAGAAACAAAACAGGTAGAGAGAAAGAAAGCAACCAAAAAATCTTAAAGAAACAGATAAACATAACCTGTTTCCCATCCTCCTTTCTATAAATGAGAAAAAGAAATAAAGAAAAGAAAGAGAAACCATCAATGAGTACCCACTGTACACCAACTGGCCAGGTAAGTATGCAAGAGAGCAAACCACATCAGTAAGAAACAAGATGACAGAGAAGAAGAGAAATACAAAGGATTACTCATGCTTCCCTGTAATAAAAAACATATTAAGATAATAAAATGATAACAGCACTGGGTGAAACAGTCTACTAAAACAAGAAGCAATACGTAGAGGATAAACATAACACCCAGTTTACTTAAACCCTGCACCATAGAAATACGACAAGAACCCAAACTATGCACCCAGTAAGGGTAGAAATAAGTGTGTGCAGGAATGACCTCAAGTGGAGATCTAAATATTGTGCACTGTAGAATAAAGCAAACAACCCACTCTAGACACCTTAAGTAAGGTAGGAACTTGCACTGTAGTGAAGGTATAAATCATGTAATGACATGTGTAATGTCATGTCCGTGTAAGGACGCACCTCGACTGGAGGTACAATGTTATGCACTAGATGATGGAGAGACCCAACAAACATACCTCCGAAGGGGTCAAGAGATTGTGCATTGTAGATGCGTGGACAGAAACCACGCAACATGTGAACCTAGATAGGTGTGCACTGAAACAAAGGAGAGAAAAAAAATGCCTTGTGGAGAGGTCAGCGTTGTGCACTAGATTTGCAGGACAAAATAAAACCCTTGCAAGACACCTCGTCAGGAGGCAAGAACAATGTGCACTGTAATGACGGGACTCAAAACCCCTGTGAGACACCTTGTGTGAAGGTAACAACAATGTGGACTGTAATGAGGGGACCAAAACCCCTGCGAGACACCTCGTGTTGAGGTACAGATTGTGCACTGTGTGAAGGTAAAAAAACCTTAGACACCCTATGTAGGGTAAAATGTAAAGCTAAACATGTAAACCTAGACATTGCGCACTGTGTGAAGGTAAAACTATTGTGTACAGTACTACACTAAAGATGTTGCACCATACAAAAGAGACGACATATCATGAGGTAAAAACCAAAATGCACTGTGTCAGTAAACTGTATAATAAGAGTAAAACCAAAAGAAATATCTTGCCATAATAAACATGACATCTTATCCCTGCCTAAGGTATGGGAGTGGGTCCTAGTCCCATGTCTCTTATTCACTCATTTTCTCTTTTCAGATGTCGTTTCCCTGCTTATGGGAAGGGAGTGGGTCTTTGTCCCATGTCTCTCTTTCACATTGTTGTCACTTATTAAGGGGTGTTTACCTTTGCTACTTTTGGTATGGGTTTCAGCCCCATATCCATGTCTTTAGTCTTCACAGCTTTGCTGTTAACCCTCTTACTTTTGGGGATATTGAGTGTTTTCCCCATTTGTGAGTTGGACACTTCTTTGTTTTTTGGGCGTGTTTTGGGTGTCAGTCCCACCACCTCGTTTTGTGTCATGTGTGTAAATCGCCCCGCGCCTCACCTTGCTGTGTCCAGTGTGTAAGACGCCCCACGCCTCCCTCTACTTTAACGTCATGTTGTGTGTGTAAGTCACCCTGTGCTACACGTTGACGTAGTTTGTGCGTCTGCCACACTGTGCTGCACCTGTGTTGTTTTCTTGTGCTGCACATGTTCTTGGGTGCCAGTCCCATGCAACACTAGTCTTTACTCTGCTTAGTTTATGGGTTAGTCCCATCTTAGCATGGTCCCTTACACAAGGGGTGCGTAGTGGCCACAGTCTCCTTAGTTTAGGAGTACTTCTTTGGGTGTCGTGTATCCTTTTTGTGGAGTCTTGGGGTACGTTTTTCCCTTTACTCTTTTCACGAGTGTCTTGCTCACTTGTATGTGAGCTCTTATTACGCTATTTTCCTTTTCTTTGTTCACTATTAAAGGAGGAGGATGGTGTTAGTATGTGTTTATATTCTTTCATCCTTTTTTTTCCCTCTTTGGTTTGTCTGTTTCCCCCTCGTGATGTGGTTTTACCATTTATCCCTGGTTTAGAGTCAGGAATGTGCATCCATCTTGCTGTTGGAAGCAGCACTTACATTATCGAGCCGTGTCCTACTATTTTCTGAAGTGTACGTTGCCAACCACGTCTTTCTTAGCACAGTTTGTAAGTACTTCTTGGTGTTCGGCGAGGTCAGGTCATCGTTTGAAGATCTCTTTTCCAATTTGGAGGTACTTTCTTTGTTTTTAGTGCACATCTGTTGTTTTACTACGGTGCACAGTCATGGGTTCCAAGTGTCTTCCCATTTTCAACTCATCTCTTCTGACTTGCTGCATAACGTTTGGATTTTCTGTGTTTGACCAGCAGAAGTACTTTCATGCACGTCTTGGAGAACTGTTGCCTGTCTATCATCGCAATGACAGGCACACCTTTGACATTGGTTAAACAACAAGCATTTTTTTGTTTACTGCTCTTACCAAGTAGTTGTGATTTCATTCATTTAAGAAATGTGTGTTTTTTTAGATGTCATGTTTATAATGGCAAGATATTTCTTTTGGTTTTACTCTTATTATACAGTTTACTGACACAGTGCATGGGTAATGGTTTTAGGTTTACTTTGCCAACCACGGTTTTTTCGTGTCTCTCTCACTGCCCTTCTTGTCTCCTTTTGGTTCTCTCTTTCGTTCATCTAGCTTCTCCATCTTGTTTCTGCTTTTCTCCTTTTCTCTTCACCTGTTACAGTTTTCTTTTCTGTTTTTCTTTGGAAGAAAGGAGGATATGTAGTATCCTGGTCTGTATGGTTCATGATGTGTGTTGTGATTCAAGAATCCAGTCTTCAAACACATATGATGTTCCAAGTTGTAGATGTTTTATTAAGAGCATAGGAATAGCGTTGGTATCCCCTCAGCAGCCAGCATACATCTGCCAGGCTAGGAACACCACTATGCAGCTCCCCATAGCAACGCTAGAACACACAATAGAATCCCCCCATTTAAAGTGCCATACATAAATTGTAACATGTAGTAATAACCAAACATAACATATACTCTTCCCTTAATCTATTCATATTTATAACAATAAAGTGCATCAGCACTTCAACAAAACAAACTCATGTCTATTTATTCCCACATACATAATCTAAAACTCATGACTATTTATCTCCACATACATAATCTTGTAAGTACCTAGGTGGACACCTGGATCTCTGTAAAGCAGCTCTATTATTGATATTATCACCATGATCTCCTGTGACAACGGAAGATTGTCTATTACACATCTCACCATCACTGATAAGAAGATATGGATTAAGATCACTAGCTTGTCTACATTCCACCGCTCTGTCCAAACCTGAATTTCTTTTGTATAAAGCAACCCTTCTCAAATTCCAATTCTCCCCATTGTATAATGTGACATGCCTACTATGCACATTTCTCACCTTATACGGGCCGCAAAATTTTGTAAAACCAGCCCCTATGCGTCCTGGTTTAACTTTAACCCAATCATTGGGTTTAATAGATGTTCCAAGTGGAAGTGACTTATCATCCTTTAATTTATCATAATCCAAATTGGCCATACCCATACACTCTTTCATCCATGCTGGGATTAATTTGGTACTAGCAGTACGTCCTCTCATAACAACAAACGGAACTTTCCCAGACACAGTGTTTGCTGTTGTACGATACGCCCACACCAAATCATTAACCATAGCCTTCACATCCCTCCTATTTACTATAGCCATTTGGATGACCCCCTTCACCATGCGATTGGCCCTTTCCACCACACCATTCCCCTGTGGGTTATAGAAAGATGTTCTTGTGTGCACAATCCCACACGATTTCAAATATGATGTCATTTCTGCAGAAGTTAACTGTGTGCCATTGTCAGTGATTAACTTTACCGGGTATCCTTCCTCCCTAAAAATGTTAGCCAATACCTTGATAGTACTACCTGTGGTAATTTCTTTTACACATTCCACACTCAACCACTTTGACATCACATCAATTACAACCACTCCAAACCTCAATTCTGGACCTAACCCAACAAATGGGCCAATAAAGTCTAAGCATATAGTATGCCAAGGTAGATCAGGAACACCAATTTTGCCAAAATCACATTGGTTACCTACTCTCAATCTTTTCTCACTCTCCACACACTCACCACACCTCTCAACCCAATCAGACACTTGTTGGTCCATTGCAGGCCACCAAAAGTGCTCCCTTAACCTTTTCTTTGTGAGTGTCTGACCCATATGACCCTCATGAGCCAACTTAAACAAGGCAAACCTCAACTCTTGTGGAGGAATAAATGTATCATCTTTCATGATAATGTTCCCCTCCTTATCAAATATAGACAATTCCTCCAAAACCTTCAAGAAAGGTCTCACACCCATCGGAAGGGTACTCTCCCTTCTACTCCCTTTGACAATTAGCTCCTTAACCACCTGAAGGACTTCATCCTTTAACATACTTGCATTCCATCGGTCCTTATCAATCGCTCTACCACACATTTCTACCCCAAACATAACAATGTGCCAGTGGAATGCTGCCTGAATGATGCAAGATGGAATGTTGGGAGTGGGAACACACAGTTGGAGAATGGCTGAGCGCCTGGCAGGCTGCTCCTGGTGGGGCTTATTTACAACTAACCTACATCTTGTAACAAATTTGAATAAATCTACCTGAAACTACTTCTTGGATGTGGGCTTGATTACTACAGTATGTTTCCGTAAAATCCATGGTTTCTCTAACCCAATATCGACTGATTTTGTTGGCTGCGTTTGAGGGCATACCGAACATGAGCCGCATGGGTAGTGGCTACTAAATTTCCTGTTATGCCGTATTTTTACATAAAACAACTAGACCACCACCCGGCCGTCCGATCATATCAGGCATCGGTTCTCTTCTAGAACCTTTGTCTACTTTCGTTGATTTCTTATTACGGCCCATGGTTAAAGAAATGCCCACCTTTCTCCAGGACACCAAAGATGTACTACGACTGTTACCAGAGATTGCCTTCAACATCGAGACTGACCTATTGGTCAGCTTTGATGTGGAATCACTCTACACGTGTATTCCTGCATTTAAGAAATCCCAAATTGAGATTCCTTAAATGCAATGCATTAAAGTGAAAAAATTAGCGATTTCGCTAATAGGGGGAGCAAATTACCATGAAGTTGAACTTCATGGTAATTTGCAAAAACTTTGAAAAATTCACTTTTGTGCATTTTTCAAAGTTTCATGTTGCGCGAACACATGCCCTTAGAGCATGTGTGTGTGCAACATATGTGCACAGATCAATTTCAGGGGTGCAATAGGGTGTCATTTTGACACCCTTGCACCCTTGAAATTGCATGAGCAATTTGCGAGTACCTACTGGTACTCACAAATTGCTCATGCAATCTCCAATTCATTCCTATGGGCCTGGAGGCCCATAGGAATGAATGGGATGGCATTCCTTAATTGCGACTCGCAATTAAGGAATTTGTAGGAATCGCTATTTTTATAGCGATTCCTACATGCATAGGCTTTTGCAATTCCTTAATTGCGATTCCTTAAAAATCGCAATTAAGGAATCGCAAAAGTCTTTGTTGATGCATGTGCCAGCATATTTCTCCAAATCTCCGGAACATCTATGAGCAGCATTTTTGCACCCAGTCTGGCCAACCTCTATGTTCATCTTTTTGAGTGTGTTAACTGATCAAAATCCTTTTCGTGACCAAATTGCTATTTGGAAGAGAAACATAGACAATATCTTGGTGGTCTGGTATGGCACTGTTGCTACTTTGCTGGATTTTCATTCTTGGCTCAACTCTCAAAATAACTTTTTGAAATTTACAGTAACACATGACAAAGCCAGACTACCCTTCTTAGATATCATGATTTACCCTACACTTGGAGCGTTGGGGAGTGAACTGTACAAGAAACCGCAGTCTAAGAACTCCCTTCTTATTTTTCAGAGCCATCATCCCAAGTCTCTTCGACAAAATCTACCAGTTGGACAGTTCCTACGTATCCGTAGGAACTGCTCCACTAAGGATAGTTTTGACCTCCATGCTGACGTACTCTCAAAACAACTTAAAGCCAGGGAATACCCGACCCATTTGGTAAGACAAGCCTGTAAACGGGCGTCCAATAACAACAGAGATGCTCTCCTTGAACCTCCGACTCTCAGGGCACCACTGACAAGAATGACCGTTGTCACTACCTTTAGTACACTATCTAATAGTGTACAGAAGTCAGTACGCAAACATTGGCATATTCTTAATGTAGGCAATGAAAACATTCCACTCCCTCTGTTCTCTTTCAAAAGAGGTACCAGCCTGCGTGATAATCTTGTTCACACAAGACCCAAAACTAAATTAGGCACGAAAATATCGACACTATGGGATCTACCACCCATACAGGGCCACTACCCATGCGGCTCATGTTCGGTATGCCTTCAAACGCAGCCAACAAAATCAGTCGATATTGGGCTAGAGAAACAATGGATTTTACAGAAACATACCAACTGTAATTCAGAGAAAGTCATCTATCTTATTACATGTCCTTGTTCACTTAGATACGTAGGAATGACAACACGTAAGATCAAAGTCCGTAACAGTGAACACAAAAGTACCATCAGGCGAAATAAACAAGCCACCAGATTAACCAGTCATTTTCTATCTCTCAATCATAAACCAGAGGACCTGAGATGGCTTATCCTTGAACAACCTTTTATTCCATTGCATGTCACAGACATCAAAAAATGTCTTTTCACAAGAGAACAGAAATGGGTCTACAAACTACAGAGTGACTGCCAAGGGTTGAATGATCAAATACCATGGACATTGCTATGATAAACACTGATAGACAAGGTCATCTATCACTCTACGAGTCTATAACAGTCTATTTGTTTGAACTGTAATCCCATGTATGTAGAGGAATATACCACCTCTACTACTTTTGACGCAAACTGATGATTGGGCGTTTTTTACTCTTTTTACTCTTTTTTCACTCTTATAATATGGTTGTGGTTGGGCGTTTCCAGTTTTTTCACTTTCTATTGGACGGAGTCACTGCACAATATGTGACGCTTCTCAAAGCTAGTGATTAATATTTGAGTGTATCAAAGAAGAGTCCGGTCCATTACAATACGGACACTATTGATAGGGCTTAACCTTTTTACATTCAATCTAGGACGCCCTCTTTATAATGTCGCCAGCTCTGGATTTGACATGTCACACTGGTCAAGTGCGCTTTAGCTTAAGACCATAATGCACAGATTGCAAGGGGTATTTACGCTACAGCACCATGACGATATCTTATGATATTGAACGGTGTTTAAAGATTTAACATGTCTCCAAAGACTACAAGCGTTACACCATAGGACTACAATTCCCAGAAAATATGTGCTTTCACATCATAACGTCATGTTGTCATCAAATCGCGCCCTGTCTTTGACGCTGACTGCGGACAGTATACGCTGGCCATGACGGGTTTTGACTTTTAAAATATGGAGCCCCATCGACGATGATCACCTCCCCTTCTAGCTCAGCAGCAGCGAGAGGTACCGACGGAGAGGTGAGAATTGCATTAAGAATCGTGTTTTAGTTTTGTAATGATACGATAGACGCCTCAATCTAGGCACCCTTTCACCCATGCTAGTGGTAACTGCTATGAGGAATTGCTTTTTAAACTATGACAGAACGAACCGCGTCATAAGTCATAATGATGCGGTAGATGTTCCGGTTTAGTTTATGCTTTGGATAAACCGTTTTTTCATTGCTTTGCCTGTGATTAAGAGTAAGAGCACTACGCCTTTGGCTGTGATTAACCATCTCTGGCTTAGATACTGTGATACAGATTGATCCTAGAATCAAACAACAAGAGAGAGAGGGTCAAAAAACACACTCTTCGTCCCCCTGGAGTACTAATAATAAACAACAAAAGAGTATGGAACAATTATTATTACAGAAAGAAAGGGGAAAGAACCTATGTTACCACAAAACAATCAAAATTTGTTAAAAGAGTCCTCACTCACCAACCTGGTTGGTGACATGCTTCATCATTGGACTCCCACCAGGGAGGTCTAGCACCTCCCCGGTGTGCTACAACGCCTGGTTACAGCGGAGCGGGTGATTGATGTGTCACGTGTGATAGTGCAAGGTGATGTGCAGAGTGAATGTAAAAAATGTCAGGTTTCAACCAAAAACCTTTATTATGGCAAACCTGGCATTGATTAAAAAGGGTATAATAACTAAGTACCAAATTTTGGTTAGTTAACCCTATTAGTGAGAAGGATAAAATTTGGTCAACATGTTTCTGCCATTAAGGGTTGATTCACCAGGCATTCGTCAGGACCTTACTGCCCCGGTGGTATGCACACGCTAAGGTGCACCCAACCGTTGGCAGCGATGTTAGTGAAAAACTCACGGTTCTTGTTACCGGAGAGTCTTCAGGATTTCTGAAGAAAGAGAGGTGTCTGTAAAAATAAACAGAAACAACAAACGACATAAAAAAGAGCATTGCTTCGTGGAATTGACAAGCATTTACATGTTTTGAGTCGGAGGAAAAAATCCCCTTTCACTTAACAATTTCGTTATTTAGTACACACAAAATCTTATTAAGAAATCATCAGAAACTACTATAGTGTGTAGAAAGCTATAAGTATTTAGCAGTGTGCGTATCATTCATTTCGTTTCTGAAAGAATTCGCAACTATTCCACTTCCTCTTATTTAGGAATGTACTTATTGGCCAAAAGGCCAATTTCTCATAAACAAAGAACTCCAATATTATAGTCACCGGACCTTTCAGGGCCCCAAAGGGGAGCAACAGAGGACAAAAAAGGTCTCCAAAGGCTTAGTCATAATCATGCCTTATCTCAGCACTTATTCGTAAAAAGACTTACTAATGGCTAAGATCAGCCTCACACCATGGACCCAGGGAGGGGGATGCGCGCTTGTAGTCACACACTGCAATAAACAATAGTCAGAACGTTACCATCCGGTAACAGGAAAAATTTGTGAGATAAAGAGCAAATTATGCAGTTGCGATGGACCACTTACTTCGTCAAAGCGCCGCACCCACCGGAACACCTAGCGTTCCCTCCGATTTGGATCCCGTAGATATCGCAACTGATCAAGGCAAGAGTTTAAATACCTTCGACATCCAATCAGTAAACAAACAGAACGGGTGTTGCTTGTTTGTCGAAGACGGAAGCCTCACAGTGCGTGCTACGTCATATTACGTCTCACTAGCCAATCAGGGAAATGAAGGCTGAGGGAATCACTCAAAGACTAGAGCGCTAAACCCAACAAACAGTCCAGCCCTCTCTACGAAACTGACGAACAGAATACAAAAGTGGCGACGCCACAGCACTGCATCCCATGAATGCAGACAAACAAACAACCACAAATGCCATAATTCTTCACTGAAAATATGAAGTACAATAAGTCTTGAAAAAAGAAAAAGAGGGAGAGTACCTCTTTTTCAAAACGTTTTTTTTTAAAAAAAACAAGAACTTTCTTTAATGGCACTCGTGGACATTTCAGGTAAAGTTACATAAGGTTACAGCCCCTCTTTTCTCTATAGGGTGACCACACTCGTATACCCAAAGCCAGATGGAAAATTCAGTGCTGCATTACACTATTCCAGGGTATATTATCATTAAGGCCTGATGTATGAGTGGCCAGACGATATACCCATCGTTGTTCTTTCTCAAACAGTCTCTGGGTTATATTATTGCCTCCCTGTAGATGTTCAATGATGGTCCACATTAGGTCATCAATTGTGTGGTTGAAACAGAGAAAGTGTTCGGTGAGTTTGGTAGTATTGCGCTTACACCTTATATTGCTCCGGTGTTCACACATTCGTTGCTTAATTTTTCTGGTGGTCATGCCTATATATCTTAGCCCGCATGGGCAGGTAATAAGGTAGACCACATTGTTGGTATTGCAATTAGTGTGTTGTCTTTGTGTCCAGACTTTGTCGCTTTCCAGGAGCAAGGTCTTACTTGTTTTAGTTAGGTGGCAAACACTACACGACCCACATGGGTAGTGTCCCGTTATTCTAGGCATACCCCAAGCATTACAGAGGGTGTTTTCACCTTGCATAGTTGCATTCTTGGGACGAGTGTGTACTAAAGCATCTTTGATGCTTCTTGCCTTCTTAAAAGAAAACAGGGGTTTCTCCCAATTCCTGTTGTTACTGACTAAAATACGCCAATGTTTGCGTATAGAGCTGGTAACAGCATTGGAGGCCGTGCTATAGGTTGTTACGCACGTCAAGGGGATACCCGTGTCTGTCTTTACTGTCTCTTCAAGGAGAACTTCCCTTGGTTGATTACGGGCTCTTTTGCAG
The DNA here is from genome assembly GCF_964204655.1 of Triturus cristatus. Classification (NCBI taxonomy): domain Eukaryota; kingdom Metazoa; phylum Chordata; class Amphibia; order Caudata; family Salamandridae; genus Triturus; species Triturus cristatus. The sequence continues at coordinate 395,507,890 of NC_140583.1, read as the reverse complement.
CTTTTTGTAAGGAGTCTTTTGGGATAACCTCTATTGCTTAATTTTTGGGTCAAATCCTCTGATTGTTTCCGAAAATCAGCCACCTCGCTGCAATTACGTCTCAGACGTAAATACTGGCCATACGGTAAATTTTCACGTAATGTACGTGGATGGAAACTCGAGAAAGCCAATAAGTTGTTCTTGGCTGTGGGCTTATAATGGGTACGTGTTGCTAGTGACCCATTGGATTTTGTTATCACCAAATCAAGAAAAATCATCTCTGTATGGTGATAGGTGTATGTAAACTTAAGGTGTCTGTCGCAGGTATTAATCCAATTGAAAAAATCAAAAAGGCGACTTTCCGTGCCCTGCCAGATAATGAACACATCATCAATGTATCTGCGCCACAGGGACAGATGTTGTCCAAACGGGTTACTGTCATGTAAGATGTATTTGCTCTCAAAATCGAAGACGTATAAACCCGCTACACTAGGGGCAAAAACACTGCCCATAGATGTGCCTGTGGTTTGTAAGAACAAATCTCCTTGATATTCAAAAAAGTTCTTTTTTAATGCTAAAGTGGCACATTCGATCACAAAAGACCTGGGCGTGTTGTAGTCCCATTGTGCTGCATCCAGGACCTCAGTTAGGACCCTGATCATTTCGTCTTGAGGTATACTCGTGTAAAGGCTCTCTATGTCCATTGAGACCAAGATAGTATTATCATTGTCCACATTCAGTGTCTGTATAAGGGCCAAAAGGTTTTTGGTGTCCTTCAGATATGTGGAAGTACCTTGCACCAAGGGTTTCAAAAATTCATCGCAGTACCTGGAGAGAGGTTCCAAAAGTGAACCAATCCCGGACACTATAGGACGTCCGGGAGGCGGAGTCCTATTTTTATGGGTTTTTGGCAGAATGTAAAAGTAGGGTACCACCCCTGCACTAGTGGTTAAAAATTGTGCCTCCTGTTTGGAAATATGCTCGTTACATTCTGCTGTGTGAACCAGATTACATATAACCTCTTTAAGATCCATGGATGGATCCTTGGTTAGACGGGTATAACTGACAGAGTCATTCAGGAGTCGTCTACATTCCTTGTCGTAATCGGCGACATCCTGTATCACCACCCGCCACCCTTATCTGCAGGTTTTATTACAATTGCAGTGTTATTTTGTAATGGCTGTAATGCCTGGAATTCTGTTGTGGTCATATTTTTGAAGACCTCTCTATCCTCCAAAGCTTCCACATCCAGAAAAACTGCACGTTCAAAGGCAATTATTTCAGCTGGTACTGTGTGGGGGGGAGGATTGAAGGTAGACTTAATCCTAAGGTCAGTGTCACTGGTATTTTCAGGTGTCTCCACTGGTTCCGTATTTTCGAAAAAAGCTTTTAATTTGAGTTTTCTAAAGAAGTTTGCCAACTCACAATGTAGACGAAATTTATCCAAACGTGCCGTGGGCACGAAACCCAGTCCTTTCTCCAGTACTGAGAGTTCACTAGGCGACAAGGTGATACTTGAAAGGTTGGTAACTAAACTCGCGTGTTGCTGACACCCGCTTGTAGATTCTGTGTTTTGCTCCGGGTGTTGATCCCTACTATCCCCTCCGCACCCCAATGGACTTGACCTCTTCGTCTGCCCCGCCCTCTTCTGCCCCTGTCTAAAAAAGGGGGGCGATAAGTGTTTGGGGTAAAGGGTTGAGGGGGCATGAATGCAGGGTTCCAACCCATCATTGGGAAATGAGGTTGTTGGAACTGATTATGGTAGTTCATACTTCCTGCCATAGGAAAAGGCGGCCAGGAGTCCTGCTGGTGGTAATGTCTGCTCCAGCCCCGCCCCCTTCCTCTTTGTTTTTGTCGAGTACTGCCCCCACTAGAACCACTGGTAGTGGATCCATCATCTTCTGAAACATCTGAGTTGTAGGTGTCTTTGGTAGGAGGGAGGTAATCGGGGTCAGCATAGGGGTAAACTTTCAAAAACGAGAATTTTTAAAGGTCTTTTTGGAACTTCTGAGCCTTAGACTGTGTCAAATTATCTTTGTACTCATTGATTTCTTTATTGAGTTCGTCTAGTTTCTTTTTGTAGCCTGTAAGTGTTGTCCTAAAATGGGTTTCGGCTAGTTGTATCTCAACCATTATGGCCTCAGAGAGTCTCAATGCTGTTTTAATAATTAGAACCAGCCAGTCGCGGGTACATCGCCACGCTATCTGAGCCCATTCTTTCCTAAGTAACGCATCGTCAAGAAAGATGCGTGGAGCATTGGTCACTAATAGGCCTCTTGGTGCTATATTATTCCTCAAATATTCGGTAAGGATAGTGCCATGTAAAATGGTGCGTATCCTATTGCGTTTCAGTTCTGATAGGTTATCCCATTCGCTTGTCTGGGAAATTGTCTGTGAGATGCAGATTGATACCACAGCAAAACTCTCATAGAAGCAGTTTTCTTCGGTAGGAAGGCTCCTATGTACCCCTTCTTCATGATTTTAAATGCGCGCTATGTATATTAAGTGTCTGACATTTAAAGAACCAGTGTTCAGGTAAAATAATGTTTTGCACTTATATTACTTCCTAGAGCGGTGCCTCCCAACCTGAGCAGTTGCCAGGTGAGGCGAGGTGCATACCCAGAACTATTCGGGTAAGTGACACAAATTTTTTTTTTCATCACTTGATGTGATAGATTTATAGTCGTCTAAATACACTAATAGTATTTCGCATAATTGATAGATTCAATCTCTATGCGTGTTTTTGACCTAACTGTGACGCTACACCTTTGTGTTCTTCTTTTGAGGTTGTTCTGCTTCTATTTTCCGTAGGTAAATTTTCCTGTACCGATAACAAGGTCCAGGTTGTATATATTTTTTGTGATATTTGCACAATATACACCATTTTTGCAGTAGCTTTTTGGTCCTGATGAAAGCTGGGATAGAAATTATCCGTGAGCTGAAACATGTAGACCAGTTTTTTCCAACACAGTTATTTGTTTAAACTGTTATAGCACTGTTTTTATTTTTGGCATCAAGGTAGCACTTTAATACAAATTCTCCTGTGCCTTGTTAGCCAATTTTAATAAGCACTTTTTCTTTATCACTTGCACTGCATACATCACCCCGTATCATTTCTAATGTTGTCTCCTTCACTACAAACAACATACTGTTGCATGCATCTGGGACACACATTGAACCAGTATCTACGTTAATCTGGTAGAGGATGGTTCTCTGGTTGAGTTCTGGGTTCCCAGATGAAGAAGCGAGCCACTTCAAGTGGTTGATGGGAATCCTTTTCATGCATATATACACCCAGTGAGATATATATACGGCAGCAGTCTGACTCAATTAAGTATTCATTGTGTAGTAGCGTTAAGGTTAAATACAACATTTGACTCAAAGTTTTTATTGTATATACGATATGTTGATTTGGGGATTATAAACTGTTCGAGTCTCTAAACATTATCCCTTAGACCCCCACTCTTTTTTGAGATATCTTATTACTGTTCTAGTTGAGCTAGCCATGTTTTTCCAACATATTTCTAGTTTTTTAACACACTTATGTTACCATAATTTACCATAATTGTCACAGCTATCTCTCTTTTCACGTGTGACTATTTTGCAACATATTTGAAAAGAATGCCTTTGATTGACAAGTGTGTCTACCACTGCTGAGTTATGTTGATCCTTGCGTCAACATCTTTCCACCATTCAGAAATATTGTGGTTGGCATATCCAGCATTTCTCGTCTTCCAGTAATCCGAGTTATTTACATTTTATGGGTTGTCCAGGAAAAACTTGCAGTATTTTGTGTTGTACTAGGATCACCTATAAATTTATACTTGCTTTTGGGTTATCCTGTGAATGATTAGATCAGTCTTTTCTGAGGTAACTTAAGAGCACATTTAATTAAATTCAATATAATTTCCAAGTCATGCCTATTTTTAGATGGCAGATGAAAATTGTCCTTTACAACAAGGTTATAGCCTTTTGGACATTTTTCTCTAATGCCAATGGTATCATGTATACCTTTATCTTCCCCAATGGTCATAAAGCCCCTAGGGTCCGACACAGCTGACTTTATTTTACACAGACCATGTCACCATTTTAGATAATGGAGGTCTCTATTTTAGATAATGGAGGTCGACATCTTTCTCTGTTTATGTAGATTCATTGTCATGTCTGCCATTTGGCGAAGATGTCATCTGACATTAATCTTTCTAAGAACCGTGAAAGTGTCATGTTGTCTGACTGATGACATAGATATACTGTCTGATGTGACGCGAGTTTGGGTCAAGTGTCTAGTTGTCACCATGTCTAGGTCAAACTAGAGCAAAGGCTAGACATATAGTCAAAATAATGAAGTCTGAATTGATGTCTTCCGATGTCGGAAACTAAAATCTCCGATAAGATTCAATAAATAACTACTGCCATTTGACTATTTGGAAGAGAAGTCCTTCACCTACATTTTCACCTGAGATTCTGCCAGAAGGTAGTTTCACCTACTGCTGGTGCACTTCGAAGATGCAACATCTTGCTCAGTGCTGATGGAACCAAGTCTCGGATGAAGGCTGCTACTGCAGTACGTATGTGCCCTTCGCAGGAAACGCTGCCTTCACACCTTCGCTGATAATGACAGCCATAACTGTCAACAAGTTAAGCAGTGCATTGCTTCTCCCTAAGAAACTCTTGACTGCAAGTTGCTCTGTTTTCCAAGCTCTCTCAGTGTAGCGCATAGAAGTAGGTTTTAGGGTGTTAGGCTTGAGATGACATTTTAACTATGTTAGAAATGTTAATTTTATTTTTATTACTCACAACATGAGTCCTTGCTGCTTTTATGATATCCTGTGTAGTCGTTTTAGATGTACGGAGAAATGGGTTATTCCTGTCATAATAAAGGCTTTTATATACAGTATCTATTCTTCGTAGTGCAGTGTGTGTCACATTGCAAGTAAAGAAATAGGTTTGTTTCTGTTTCCACATTGCCACTGATACATTAATAGGGATTGTTAGTAACCCCAAAGCAATGACTATTTCAACAGTGTATTGCATAGGATTGTGCTGGACCCCTGACACTCAAAGTATGGCCCAGGGGCCGCATTTGGACCTCCTGACCTTTACATGCGGCCCCCCTGGTGTACAGAAGCCCTCAGCTGCTGTTTACTAGAGAGATGCTAACAATAAAAAATATGTTAAATAAACAGGCAAACATTTATTTAAAGGTTAATTGGTGTCAAAGAAAGGAAGTAACTATTGAGTCCTTCACCACTTAATTATAGGAGCACTTTCATTTTTAAAGCCATCTTGCAGCAAAACAGTAAACATATGATAAAGTCTCAAATTCAAAAAGTGTATTTAATTAATATGGAGAACCTTTTCAATTTAGTACATCAGATGATATCAGTGCATTGAGAAGTATTATTTTAAAAGTGATGGTTTTAAGAACATGAATTTAGAAACATGAATTCTTCCCCTCACCCTGACAACAATGGCAATAGTGAACTAAATAGGCAAGTTTGTTGTTATTTTCACTGGTGTCACCTGTGGGTGGAAAGCAAACATTGCAGAACAATGTCAGAATCTTAGTTTACCCAACACCATACCAGGATTTCATATAGATGTAAGAGGTTACACAATTCTCCTTGAGGGAGACCGGGGTGAGCTTCAGTTCTGAAAATGAGAGAAATTTCAATTTTTATGGCTGTACATACTATATCATGCTCTATCAAGGCTTCACAAAAAAGGTGCTTATTTTGTAGAATCTAAAGACTATAGTAGAAAAGAGTCCCCGATATTGTAAAGTAACTAAACCCCATTTGTCGTCTCTAAAATTATTTCAAGTGAGGGCCATGTGGTGTATAAATGCTAACTACACCCCAACGTCTAAAATGATAAATAAAAGAGCTTTAATAACATGCAGTTAAGTTTCTACCCATTTTAAAGATTGAAAGGGTAATGATATTTTCTTAATTGAGTAGACCAAAGCTGCATTTCTTAAATGGATTCCTAGGTCACCTATAGGCCTTGAGGAAGATTTTGTGGGTTACAGAAAACAGATGTCATTCAATTGTATAGTCTGATTTAAGGAAAGGTTTTACCTAACCATTTCAGAATATAAAAAGGAACCTTAGTTTGTGCCAGCAATTAAGATTTCAATTAACTTCAAATACTTAGGCATGGGCTCCACATTTGAGCCACTAATTAGCTTTCATTTACTGATTTTTAGTTCACTCCTATGCTGATGATTTATTGTCTGCATTGCAATACATAGATTGGGTATTGGATCAGCGAATTTCTTGTGTACCTCAGTTCCCTCTTTGTCTTTCCTCTCTATTCCTGTGTGTGTCCCGCTGCTGGAGCATTTATTCTTTACATCATGTTTGATTCCATGAGTTGTATCCTTCTATTGTTGATGTTCAAAGATTTTTTTTATTCTTTAAATATGTCATATGAGTGCAACAAGAAGAATTGTGTTCCGCCTCCCTATCAGTTGCCCACACTCCTCAAATCCACTGAAGTAGAAGTATCACAGCAAAGACCTAGAACAGCCTCCTCGTGCAGCTCAGGACCATCCCCTCAATTACGGAATTTGAAAGGGCCTTCAAGACCTGGCTGTTCGAATGAGCCTTCTGGGACCTGCAAGTGCCTGGATAACGGGTGATTATCAGAGCTATAACAATACTGATTGATTGATTGCACCTCTTTCCTCATTCTCTTCTCTGGCCTCTGCTTTATTTGTCATGTATTTACTTTTCTTTTTCTTTTTACAAGCTTAATTTTTCATATATTTATTTATTTTAGCCTTTTACAAGGGCCCGGTAGCTGCCAGATTACTTTATTTTGGCCATTTGGTCTCTCACTGTCAATTTCCTCAGCCTTCTTGGCTTGGAATGATTTTATTTAAAATAAATAAAAAATCAAAGATGGACACCTTGCAGGGGCATGGGCATGCAAGATGGCCGACACAACAGGACGCGTCCTTGAGGAGATCCTCAAGGACGCGTTAATATCCTGCATAATCCTGTTCAATCTTGGCTGATTTTTACTGATTCCTGGTGGGGATTGAATAAGGATTCCTTCTCTTGCCTCCACACCGTGATCAATTGAATTTCGACAGCGGATGCCGACTGTGGCTGGGCGAGTGAATGCACGGGGCCTACCAGGCTCAGGGTGCTGTGGGGCCTGCTAGGTATTTTTCTGTGCCCAGCCCTTGCCTGAGAGGCACCCTGCAGGTGCCCCGACCCTGCTGGTGCAGTGCGGCAGTCCCTGGAGCTGGCGGTGACGCAGGAGGAGTGGCTGTGGACTCCTGAGACATATCATGGCTGACCCCAGAGGTCTGGCGAGGGACCTGGAAGTCATGGCGTAGTGTTCAACTGCCGCTGGGGCTCTGTGGAGCTGGTGTCCCTTTCTTCTTTGGGCATGGTTGGCCTACATTGCCGGCTGGAGTCTTCGGGTATCGCGCTACACAGCAGAGCCCCTGACTGACGAGGAGGCTCCAGGGGTATAGCAGCAGCTCCCTGAGAGAGTGAGGGGAGTTCATGATTGTCTTATTAATCAGCCCAACGGCACCTGGGAGGAGTAGCCGAGACGAAGTTCAGTGGCGGTGCCAAGGGCCCATGCCTTGCCAATGATTGCAACTGGATCAGCTGTACCTAATGAGATATATTAAGATGCCTGTTGGCCACAAGGGAACATGGAACTGTTCCCCACTATCGCAGCACGTGGGGATAAGGTTGTCTCAGGTTCAGTAATTTCATCGGGGGCCCCAGGAGACACTGTGATCCTGCCTGACTGTATGTTGCGATGAACAGCCTCCAAAGAGTATAGATCTCAACCCTCACTGGACATAGCTCTTGGTGCGACCTGTTTCTGGCTGCCTCTTGGGGTTGTCACTGATGGAAAGCATGGGTAAGGGAAGGCCTCAGGGCCCCTGTCAAGGTAACGCGATTGAGCACTATACGGCGCTCCAGATAAGCAATCGCAAGCAGACACCCTATGGGAATTTTTGCCATGATCATAGTCCGGAATTACCTGCAGGGGAACCTCACTGGGCAGAACCTTTGACGGTAATCCAAGGCTCTAGGGTTACTCTGTAGGGGAAAATAGAAATGGTGTCAAGACAGCACACACAGTGCATGCAGTGATTATGTGCTCCAAAGCTGGACATCTGGACACGTTACCTACTGGCTGCATTGTGTCCACGCAAGGTCGAGGCCCACCTGGATTCCTCATCCAATACCTACAATAATGGCTCCAAAGACAGAGGTACACATTCCTTACAATAAAAACAGATTACAAGAAACATTGTATGAGCTGTATAAAAGGATGTGTTAGACCGATTGTAAAATGAGACAGTTCTCAGGCACTATGCCTTGTACTTGCATCTGGGGATTCAGAGCTGCTATTTGTGTTCTCCTGATCGGGTATCCTCAGTACAGTCTGCCACTAAGCGAGCAAGGCTCCACTCTCCTGTTGATCTCCCAGGGCGGGGTTGGTTGCCACACCCTAGGGCGAGGGCAGTCTGATGAGGGGGTGAGGCGGCTCCCAGACCAAGTACTAAAAAAATCAAGCACCCAGGTTCCTGCATCCAAAGTCAATAGGGATGGGTTCCAATAACCAGGTTGCATGGTCCTCATTCTCAGACATTCGGTCCGGGACCCTTCATAGCTTGAAGTTCCAACAGTGCCCCCAAAAACTAGAAGACTCCAGCTAGATGGAGGCCCCCTTTTAAGTTCTAAAACAAAGCTGTCTTCAAGGTGCGGAATCCAGGATTCTCATACGCCTGGGATAGTGAAGATCCTACAACTTCCACAGCACACTCAAAAGAGTCAATAAGTTGCAAAGTGCCCTCACGGCGTCAAGCCTATCGGGAGGTTACGCCAAGCTAGTCAGACGTCCCAGAGTTGCGAGGCAGTCCTGGTATACCAATTATCATCACTAGGCAAAGTTCGGTGAGGGTTCTTGTATTGACCCCAGGCTCCCCATGTTCTTATGATCTCAGCGATGTTTTCTTTTCTTTCCTTCATGTTTTTCGAATATCTAAAGTCTGGTCACCGTGGCATACCCCGCCAAAGAAATAGTTGTAGGAGCATGCCTGCTAGTGGGAAGTCCCTAGCCACAAGCTAGGAACCGCAGATCCAAACACCATGGAGAAGACTTGGTCCGAGGGAGAGGGGGTACCTGGGAGAGGGGAGACCACAAAGTCCATCACAGCTCCAGGCAAGAGTAGAACGCAGAATGCGCTCACCCCCATGGCAGGCCTAGCAATTGACCATGTACCGGGCCTCACATACACCATCAGGAGACAGCAGTAAGCCTGGACCTCGGACACTACAAGATGGCAATCAGATGTACATGGGAGCCATGGTACAAGATGGCAATCAGAAGTACATGGGAGCCATGCAATGACTTTCCAACCCCTCTGCCTCATAGTAAGTGAAATAGCAGATCACGCTAGATCTAGGGAAACACCCAAAACCATACAAAAGTAGCTCAAAGTTAGTTTAAAAAGAGAAGCCTCTAGAGAAAGGGAGGAACAGAGATATCTGGTGCCACAAGGGAGGGGCATGTTGCACGCCGCTTGCCAAAGGAGACATGATCTTGGAGCACGTAGCAACCACCACACAACACTCAACAGCAGCATGGCCCTCCTTGTTCATTCCCGTGCACATGTAGGTTGAAAACAACCTGCACCAATGATGCCTCCAAGCACACATCAGACGAGACAGGGTCTTGGGAAACCGGCGACACCCATAAAACCCTAGATAAAAACTGATAGATCCATCCCTATAAACACAAGAACACTCAAATAAACATTAATCCAAGCATCCAGTTAAGTACAAGGACTCATAAAATTGATGAATTTGCCTGATAGCATGACCAGGGCCACCTTACGGTGCCCCTCAACCAAAAATGGAGTAAATGGAGTGTGGAGAACACAATATACAGGAACCCCGAAGTAACAATCATTAACAACGTGACACATGCAATGTTTTTCTAAACTAACAAGTGAACCAAGATCTTATCCAACAGGTCTGCAATCGAACCACAGAGTGCACCACATATCAGCTGCCACGTCATCACCCCAACGTGGATTTAAAGTGTGTTTATCAAACTTTCAAACTGCACTGTGAATTTTTTTAATGTACTGTTGAATGAAAACACCTGATAACCAGAGGACCACAGACATCTCCCCAGGATCCATATCAGAGACCTGCAATGTTTAATCACAAGAAGGTATTTTTGCACTTCTATGTACCTACCATTTCTCTAGTTTGAGTGCTGATGCTGCACCTATTCACTGTCAAAGAGCCACCTGGCCAAATGGAGTCTATTCAGAAATGATCACAGTGCTTACGTAGGGATCTCTCCAATGGCATTTATAGTTACACCAACCCAAACACTAGCATTCCACACGTGCTACACAGCACCCTTTTACACAATGTGTGGTATCAGTACACGACCGCCGTGGGCTCTAAGACATCGGCCACATCATGTTACGTCTGTTCTCGGATACCGCAGTAGGCTCAGATAGACTTTATGTGTCCCAAGATGTAGCCCTCGAAAAAGCAAAATGCCTTCTCCACCTACACCTATGCATAATCAGGCCAAAATCCAGCCCAACAAGGTAGAACCCCACAGAGTAGCAGTGAATGTGACCCGGTACGAGACCATCCCAACTGCTTTATACCTTTTCACCAAACCTAGCAATATTCAAGCTGAGCTAGAGAGTATGGCAGGAAGGGCACCATAGGGGAGGATACTGGTTGGCCCATGACTTCCCAGAGAAGAGATTCTTGGAGGTAGCAAAACCCCCAACCCAATGCAAAAACGCAACCTCTCCTGCTACCATCTGCGGTCGAAATGTGGCCCGTAGCATATCTGGAGCAGTCTTCTTTAACAACCATTAGACCCCCGGAGTTCCTGTGTAGGGCCATCCAGTTCGATGATACGAAGGGAAACGGGTCTCACAGGGAAGGGCTGAATGGAAGCATAGACACCCCATGTAAGGAAATCAATCTGAGATACCGAGGCTTGGCTAGAAGGGAAATGGCAACCCCTAATTGTACGGAAACTTACACTGTATTCCTTATGTTTCAGAGGTAAAGGTACACTTCCACTGGGCACGAATCAAAACTGTGGCACAGTCTTGAACATTCCAGATATGCAATGGGCCACCTCCATGTTGATGGATATGTACTGTCAGTACTGTGAGTTTGCCTACGCTCAGCTCGTCCCGATGGCACGGACTTTGCTCGCTCATCACCATACACACCCCTACCCTGGTCATTCCTGGAAAGAACTATCAGACTTGTACCAGCACCTGCTAAAGAAAAAGAGAACCTTGCTGCATCAGGCCCTTGTAAAAAGAATTGCAGATTATTTAGGCTGGGCTCAGTACAAGGACATTCCAGAAGAATTCAGACTGTTCTCGGACTCACAAATATCAGTGGGAGGGTCCATAACCTTCTTCATCATGCAGACAAAAGCCAATGTCCGCTGTCTTCAAATCACCAGATGGGAAATGCTTAAAATGATGAACAGCACTAAGCTTAGCCTTAATTTGATCAAGGAAGAAATGTGAGCAATCTGTCTCATGGTGCTGCAGCATCGTTTTGTGTTAGATTTAATGACCGTGATGGAGGGAGAGGTGTGTGCCAAGATTGGTGTGTCCTGCTGCATGTTTATCCCAGGGAATGATCAAGATATTGGGACATTGACCCTTGCCATCCAAGCACTGCACCATTTACAAAAAAAACATGCATGAGGAAGGAGGTGTCCCTAAGCAGGAGAGGTTCACGAATTGTTCTCCTGGCTCCCCCCTGGCTCTCCGGATCGTGCACATCGTTGCTACCTGTTTTTATTGTGTTCTTGTTTGTGTGTGTAAAAACACAGTCCTCAAATTGGGTAAAACGGAAGTAAATAGGAAAATAATATTTGTCAAAACCGAAGAACAACAGTCCCACAATAAAGTAACTGGCATGAAGCATGGGCTAGATAGTGTATTTGAAAATTCAACTAGAGGGGGGAATGTTAAATTTGAAAAGGTGGATGTCAATGTGAATAATGATACATTTGCGTATAAACACGAAATCACATCTTTATTGATGAATTCGCCCATCATGAACTCGATGTCAACCCTAACTCAGAATTGCGTAGTTAGGCAGGCCCTGACACCCAGGTCCGAAGTCACTGATTGGCAGATAATAGGTGGGGTGGCATGTAGCCAGCAGACAAACGCATGAACAGGAAATCCCAGATCAATCCCGCAGATAGCTGCAGCAACACTACAATGGTTTAGGAAGATTGGCCCCAATAAAGCACACAGGGCCAGACGGGTCCACACGGTCCCAAAACACCATAACGTTAGATGCCACATGAGGTTAGGAACACTTAGCCAATCAAGACACAGTACAAGAAGTGATCACATGCTCCCTATGCTGTAAATCTGGACACGTTACCCACTGGCTGCATTGTGTCCACCTGGATTGCTCATCCAATACCTAAACTTATGGCTCCAAAGACAGAGGTACACATTCCTTACCAAAAAACATTGGCAGAAACATTTTATTACATTGAACTGTATAAAAGTCTATGTTACACCGATTGTAAATTTTGACAGTCCTCATATGCTATGCTTGTGCTCCCAGCCGCATTGTTTAATCAAACAAATTGTTCCTGTTTTGCCAAACGCCTCTTGTTTTTCAAGGTATTTCATGTTCAAGCAACTAATATCTTGGAACTGACAATGTCCATTATGACAATCACAAAATCTCCATCTACCCAGATTACATGCAGCACATGCAGGGAGACAGAAAATCTGGAGGTTATGGGCCTGAAGTACAAGGGTTTTTTAGCCGGCCATACTGAAAGTAATTTCAGATGGAAAGTCGCACTTCTTCAGCTGTCCAGATGACGTTTCGAGGTGGCTAGAGATGTGGGACAAGGTACCAAGTAGCAAGACTGGTTCCTTGAGAAGACATCCACGAAAGGAGTGGGGTCCACGATGCAGCTGGTAGCCTTGAGGGGGTGAAAGACAGCCTGAACTGGGTTCTACTGGGAAACCACCTAAGGAGAAGGCACCATGATCTGACGGATTTGAGGGGGATGGGGTCCTCAGTCGAGATGGAGGAGCCCAAGCTGAGTGACACCAGCGAATTAGGGGACTAATCTGTTTTTACCTGAGCTTTTGTCTGCCTTCTGGTCTACATATGGCAACTGCGGCTTGACTGGCAATGTGAACCAAGCTGTCACTTTATGCATTTCTTTGGGGATTGCCAGTAAACAGGTGAGATGGTTAAGTCATATATGCTTCATGAACCTATCTTAGTGCACGAGATAGGGGACTTTCTCTCACTTTTAGTGGTAGGCCTTGTTACTTATGTTTTTGGATTATGCTGCAGACCCTGGCAGTTTTGATGGACTAACATAATTGCTGAATTGTTTGCCTGAGGAGGAATTATGTTAAAATTTGCATCTGAGTTCTGTAGGGTTTGTTGTGGTTGGGTCGCTGTTCACTGTCCTTTTCTGCACCATGAAACAGGCAGGAAGACTGATGACACTAAGCTGCATGGGCTTTGGAGCACAGGATGCACGGGGTAGTACTCAGTCAGGGCCCTTCATTGCAGAATCCAACAATGTATTCTCCTGGAATGTCTGGGGATTGAGGGATTATACCAAATGGCACTAGTTCACTCCTTCCTGGAGCCCACTAAGGTCCACATAGCATGTTTCAAAGAAACGCACAACATGGCCAGTGAGATACACAAACTAGCAAACAAAAGGAGAGAACAACTCTACTCTGCAACATACTCTTCCTACGCTGGAGGGGTGGCTATATGGATAGCTTTGGGGATAACCTTTCATCACACATACATAGAATTGGACATGGAGGGCTGATACAAACTTGTACAAGGTGCATTAGATGGGAAAGCTGTCACTATTATGAACACTTACGCGCCATAACACTAATGATAAGCACTTCTTAACAAAGTTGCTCCAGGAGACCATAGGCTCCCCTATCCTTTGGGTGGAGGATTTTAATTGTGTTGCAGATGGTGAGAGAGATCAACATCCACCTTGTATGAGAACGAGACAGCTGATGACTAGGTCACTCTTAGCAACCATGCATCATTTGGTTCTTTTAGATAGCTGGAGAATACTTCATCCACAGAAGTGAGAATATACCTATCACTAGGCTTCATATGTTCAAGCTGCCAGGATGCAATGGCTTACAGGTAGAGTTCTACAAAACTTACTCTGCACTTTTGTCAAAGCGGCTGTGAGAGGTATTCCAGGAGGTAAGGGCCAAGAAGGTTGTCCCCCTCACCATGCGTGAGGCTGTTTTATATATATTACCTACTGGCAGTCGCCAGTAGGTAGTTAAAGTTAGGACCTATTTTCCACAGGAAATCCGCAACATTATATTTGGAATAACGTTGGCGCCGATTGACGAATCTTCACGAAATTTTCCAAACTTTTGGCCAGCTCCGGTCCGCTCCTATATTGAAAATTTGACGGTGATTCGTCAAGCGGGGGCTGAGAAAAAAGGGGGGTCCCAAAACACGTTTTCCCCATGCATTTTCCCATAGGACCTGTTGACGCAGCTACAGCCCGAACTGCTGAACGGAATTACACCAAATATGGCAAAGAGGTAGTCCTCAGTTCAGACTCGTGCCTTTTGCTTAAATGGTGTAAATCCGTTCAGTAGTTCCTGAGAAAATTAGAGTTAAAAAGATAGATATATCTGGGCGGAGCCTAACCTCACATCTCATCGTGAGATCTGATTGGCTGTCAGTACTTCATCCAAGAAGTGTTGGCAGCCATCTTGGGACCAATATACATGATAGCACCTCATTAAAAAGCATTGCAGTTAATAGAAGGTTTTAAGACTTTAGTTACATTATAAATCATTTGTTGATGGTACCATACTCATTTTAGGAATTGTGGTGTGTTCTAAGGTGATTTTGCCATGTGAAAAAGCCTTCTGCTGTGATATCATGAATCATGTTTGAGAGAAAACTATTTTCTCATGCTTTTCCCACAGAGGTTTGGAAGGTGATCTATAAGCTAAACTGAGAGCATATTTTCTGTAAATTCACATTATCTTTCTCAGTCATGTGAGAATGAAGTCTGACATTCTCAGTAAAACATGTACATCCAACAAGGGCAGAGACTGTCAGTTGATTCATTTGTGTTCTACTGCAGCTTCCCAGAGTGTTCTAAAGAACAACTAGAGTGCTAACAGTCCTACTTATGACAAACGTATTGCACACCTGAAGCCATCTTGATTGGAATAAAGTGGTAACTCTTAAAACATTTAATTTAAAAAGGAACAAAATGAGGGGGTTCATTTTGCCATAGAAAGTATGATTAGTTCTGCAGAAAGAAAAAATTAGGGCACATTTTGAGTGACTTCTCAAATCCTCTTCTATTTCATTAAAAAATTCTGACATGCAGACTGAAACATGCACTTTTAATACCAGCAGCAGACTTCCCTGGTGAGCAGTAGCTTTACTACAGTGATCTAATGAGCAACTAGAGTGCTAACATTCTGAATTTATGGCAAATGTGTGACACATCTGAATGCCTTCTTGATGGAATCAAAGTAAAAAAATGAAAGTATTTCCTACTGAGGAGACTGTAGTAAATGAGGAAATTAGGAAACTTCATAACAAATAAGACTCCCAAAATGGCCACCAGAGACAAAAGAGCCCAAATGTAGCCCAAATATCACCCAGATGTAGCCCAAGGATAGCCCAATGACAGAATGTCCCAGAGTATTCTTAAGAACAACTAGAGCGCTTACTTGTGTTACTTATGACAAAAGTATGGCACACCTGAAGCTATCTTGATTGGAATAAACTGGTAACACTTAAAACATTTAATTTAAAAAGGAACACAATGAGGGGGTTCATTTTGCCATAGAAATTAGTGCTGAAGAAAGAAAAATTAGGGCACATTTTGAGTGACTTCTCAAATCCTCTTCTATTTCATTAAAAAATTCTGATATGCAGACTGAAACATGCACTTTCAATACCAGCAGCAGACTTCCCTGGTGAGCAGTAGCTTTACTACAGTGATCTAATGAGCAAATAGAGTGCTAACATTCAGAATTTATGGCAAATGTGTGACATATCTGAATACCTTCTTGATGGAATCAAAGTAAAAAACTGAAAGCATTTCCTACTGAGGAGACTGCAGTAAATGAGGAAATTAGGAAACTTCATAACAAATAAATCTCCAAAGATGGCCACCAGAGACAAAAGAGCCCAAATGCAGCACAAATATCACCCACATGTAGCCCACATGTAGCCCAATGACAGAAGTGTGCAAAACACTTATTTTTTGTGTATTTGCAGTTTTATATAGTGCAGACTTGTCAGGTACTGGAGTGCTTTACATGAGCATTGGTTACATCACACAAGATCAAATTCATTTTGGTTGTAGACATGGGGAGATTAAGTGATTTGACCAGAATCACAGAATGTTGAGCTGAAGCAGAAACTCCAACCTGGTTCCCCAGTTGCAAAGTCTGCAGCTCTGGAAGTAACACCACATCCTCTCCCCTAAGTGCAACATTTAATCAAGTGGTCAACTGGATAAAAAAACGAAGATTACAAATAATTTAAAAGTTCTTTCTCGCTATTTGAAAACTCAGAAAATATGTCCTCATTTTAGTTTTTTAGAGCACTAACCATAATTTTGATGCAAATAAGACCCTCTCATATATGTAATTTCTAAAGGAAATGCTCTAGGTATTACAGTGTTGATTACATCAAGATGACGTCAGGCGTTCCACACTTTTGTAATAAATATAGAATGTTAGAAATCTAGTTGTTCATTGGGATACTGTTGAGAGGCAGAGGCCAGGGGCACGGACTCTGAAAACTGAAGGCAGGTAGGAGAGTGCAGAGGCAACAATTTGACCACACTGGGCAGGCAGGAAGGGCAGTGGCAGCACAACAGACTATGGAGGGCAGGGGCAACAAACCAACAATACAGGACTGGCAAGAGAGGCTGTGGCAATATAATAGACCATTGTGGGCAGAAGGAAGAGGCAGTGGTAGTACAACCATACATGCCAACAGACCCGTTTCAGCCAGGAAACGTCCAATGTTTTTAAGCTAAATGGGCTTTATTTGATCTGTCTCCTGTCTCCTGTCTACAATCTCCTCTTTTCCAATGTAACTCAAAGGGGAAATTAATACGCCAGTTTTTTTCCAAAATCTCCCTCTTACCAAGTTCAAAATGTTCGCAAGTATGGTACATTGGATCATGGTAGGCAGGAGGAATTGGGGTAGGGACATGGACTCGGATAACAGAGGACAGGAAGGACATGGAGAGGTGCACTAAACTGACCCTACAGGGCAGGCATCAGGGTTTGCAGCAGCACAATACACCACACAGGGCATGCGGGACGGGAGTGCAGCACAACACTCCATAGAAAGCAATAGGGAGGGGACAGGACCAAGCACATGGATAACAGAAAACAGAGGGGAAAGAAGCAATGGTAGCTAGCTGACCATAATGGACAGACAGGAGAGAAAGCTGCAGCATAACAGACCATAAAGGGCAGGAGGGACGGATCAGGGGCATTACGATGGAACAGACAATCCAGGAGGGAGGGAATAGGGGTCTGCACATGGAAACAGAGGGCTGGGGGCAAGGAGGCAGGCCAGGAGCAGCAAGATGACCATGGAGGTCAGGCAGGATGGGCACTAGAAACAAGACACACCATGGAGAGCAACAGTGAGACTATGATGGCATACACACAGACCATGGAGGGAAGGTGGGAGGGGGTCAGGGGCAGCTCTCTGACCACACAGGGAAGGTGGGAGGGGCCATGGCAGCACAGAAGACCATGCATGGCAAGCTGGAGGGTTAGTGGCAACACAATGGCTATGATGGGCAAAAAGGAGGGTGCAGGGGCATGCACAATGAACCATGGAGGATAGAAGGGAGGGTCAGGAACTGGGCACAGACAACAGAGTTCAGGGGAAGGGGCCTCACAACAGACCGCACGGGGCAGGCAGGAGGAGCAGTTGCAGCACAACAGACCAGGGAGGGCAGAAGGGTGTGGCAGTAAAATGGACCATGGACGACAGGAGGAAGGGGATAGGGACATAGCATGTGGACAGGCAGGGTGGAGGTGGCAGGGACATGTTACAGTCATCCGACAATGCTAGGCAGGTGGGAGAGGAGTGGCAGCTCAACAGACCACTCAGAGTAGATAGGAGTGGCAGGTCCATGGAACATGGTGGGCAAAAAGGATGGAGCAGGGGCATGCACAAAGACATCGGAGGGCAGGGGGAAGGAGAATAGGGGCAGCAAGCTAAGCACAGAGGCTAAGCAGGAGGTCAATGATGGGCCATAGAATTGGGCAATGGAGGGCAGGAGGAGTGGACTGGTACATCCTGCTAAATGGAGGGCAGTGGCAGCACATCAGACCATGCATGGCAGAAGTTAGGAGGCTAGTCTATGGATTCAGAGGATAGGGAGGAGGTGGATGGGGCAGCTAGCTAACTGTTCAGAGAAGGTGGGTATTAGGATCTTTATTGTTTTTAAAATGTGTGTCTGTGCGAACTACTCAAAATATGAACAAGTAAGCAGCATAATCTCACTTTTAATCAGGAAGAAGAGGATGTTTGTGACTGTGACTCCAGGCTCACTTGGCAGAAACACCCCCTGACCCTCCACCCCCCATAGCAAAATGTAATGCCCGTGAAAAGGGTAGGTGGACGCATTGTTATAAAGACCATAGTCCTGAAAGCACGATTGAAAATGAAAACTAGATATAGTATATGGTATAAACTATGCACCAAAAAGTGTGATATAAGATGAACCGGGGCGTGAAATATAATATGCAATACATTGTGCGCAATGACAGATTCATTGGAGAGCGCGAGATAGCACAGGCACTAGCGCGTGCTATGCGATATGCGCCTTGGAGTGTAATATGCACAGGGCAGTGTTGTGTAACCTAACTAGTCTCTAAAGTTGTAATATAAAATATGTGCTGGGGAGTGTAACGTTGCATATGCACTGTGACAAAGATATGGATCCCAGATTTTAATATGTATGGCATAGCGCTGTGCGTTATAACATAGGCATCGAGGAAGGCACGTTAGATGGGGCAATATAACCAGTGCGAAGGCAAGTGTGGCATGACATATTCACGGGGTGGTGTTACAGTGCACATGGGCTAGAGAGTGTCATAGCATACGCACTAGCTGGTGGAATACAACACAGAGGTGTGTGGCACTCGGTGGGCACTGGTGGGTGTAACACAGCATTGGGCTCAGCCAGGAGCACGCTGTGAGTCTCAAGTGAGGTTTGTCTCCTTTCCAGAGAGTAAAATAAAAAGTATTACACATCCGGCGGTGGATGTGTGTTTTATTAACCGTGAGGGGGGTTTCTTGCATAGTTTGGTCGAATTTTTGTCGAATCCCCTTTGAATGGCTTGGTGTGCGTGTGTATTAAATGTGCCCGTCAATAGCTACCCATGTTTGTATAAATAAACGACAAGGGTGTCTACTTGGAGAGTACCCACCGGCAGGGGTGCCGGGATTAGGCACGGTAGGGCGTCAGACACGTCAGAGCAGTGTAAATACATTCCACGTGGATTCATTGTATGCATAGTCACCTTTTAATGAATATCACGCAAATCGTCATGGTGATAGGTACATACAGTTTGTCCAGCATGTCCTAGGTGTTTCTATAAATATATATATTTTTTAAAATAATAAAAAACAAAAGCCGGCCCTGGGGGATAGGGTCCCCGGGGGCATAAGTGGCCTGAGGAGCGGGGCAATGCAGCCCTCCTCCTAAAGAATAAGAAAAAAAAGGCCATGACCCGGGGGTTGGGGTCCCCGGGGCCGATTAAGGCCTTGGGAGGGGGGCCACGTAGCCCCTGTCCAAATGTATTTTTTTCAACCAAAAAAATTTAGGGTGCAGGCCCTGGGGGATGGGGTCCCCAGGGCCAATAAATTAGAAAAAGAAGGGGGGCCACACAGCCCTCCTTCTTAAAAAAATAAAATAAATAAAAGACCGGCATCACGCCAGAGGCCATGCCCCCTCCTTGCAGCACTCTGCAAATGCGCCCCCTGGCCAGTTGTAAGTTGGGGAATTAATTCTCCTTCAATACTGAGGGTCCCTGAGGGCCAACTAGCCCAACAGGTATCTCCAGTATGCGCCAGGGAGCTGTGTTGCAGACAGGTGTTCTGAGGCCACGCCCCTTTTTACACCTCTATGCAACGCAGCTCTGTGGCGCTTACTGGAGGTACCTAGTGGGCTAGTTTGACCCTAGGGACTCTTAGGATTCAAGGGGACTTAATCTCTCAACTTAGAACGGCCACAGGGCGCGTTTGCACAGTGGTAAAGGGAGGGGACGGGGCCTGAGGTGACATGTGCAAACACGCCCTGTGGCACGTTATAAGTTGGGGAAATCATTCCCTTTCAATCCTGAGGGACCCTTGGGGCCAACTAGCCCACCAGGTGCTTCCAGTAAGTGCCACTGCTCTGCGTTGCAGAGAGGTGGTGCAGGCCGTGCCCCTTTTTACACCTCTCTGCAACGGCGCTTACTGGATGTACCTAGTGGGCTATTTTTCCCCTAAGGACCCTCAGGATTCAAGGGGACTTAATCTCCCGACTTAAAACGTCCACAGGGCGTGTTTACACAGTGGGGAAGGGAGGGGACGGGGCCTGAGGTGACGTGTGAAAACACGTCCTATGGAGCGTTTCAAGTTGGGGAAATAATTCCCCTAAAATCGTGAGGGCCCCTGGGGGCTAACTAGCCCACCGGGTGCTTCCAGTAAGCGCCACTGAGCTGCGTTGCAGAGAGGTGGTCCAGGCCGTGCCACTTTTTACACTTCTCTGCAACGCAGCTCTGTGGCGCTTACTGGAGGTACCTAGTGGGCTAGTTGGACCCTAGGGACCCTCAGGATTCAAATGAACTTAATCTCCCAACTAAAAACGGCCACAGGGCGTGTTTACACAGTGGTGAAGGGAGGGGACAGGGCCTGAGTTAACGTGTGCAAACACGCCCTATGGCGCGTTTTAAGTTGGGGAAATAATTCACCTTCAATCCTGAGGGACCCTGGGGGCCAACTAGCCCACCAGGTTCTTCCAGTAAGCGCCACTGTGCTGCGTTGCAGAGAGGTGGTGCAGGCCGTGCCCCTTTTTACACCTCTCTGCAATGGCGCTTACTGGACGTACCTAGTGGGTTATTTTGCCCCTAGGGACCCTCGGGATTCAAGGGGACTTAATCTCCCAACTTAAAACGGCCACAGGGCTTGTTTACACAGTGGGGAAGGGAGGGGACGGGCCTGAGGTGACGTGTGCAAACACACCCTGCGGCGCGTTTTAAGAGGTAGTTTTAATCCCCTGCCCTATTATATACTAGGTGCTTACAGAGGAGGTCATGCTAATCACAGGGGGACCCCAATGCATAGTGTTCCCTAGTATATGTAGGTGTTTTCACTGTAATCTGAGTTTCTTTTAACATAGCACTGGCTCTAGGACTGGTTAGTCAGACTCAGTTACCACCACTATCCGTCTGAAAAAGTTGAGGGTACAGGATGATTTTGCAACAAGGCTTCTTTCTGCTCTTCTGTTTGTTCTTTCTGCACTTTATCCTTCTTCCTGCACTTTTCTTCGTCTTTGAGGACTTCTGTTCCTTCTTTCTGCATTTCTTTTTTTTCTTACTGTGCGTTTTTTCTTCTTTGTAACATGTCCTATCTCTGTTGGTATAGTTAGAAATTAGCATTTAAAAAACCTATGAAATTCACTGAAAAAACCATAGGTTTCAGGCACGTTGTCATGAGTGATGTAATATGTGACGTCATCAGCAGTGCATTGCGGGCGCGCGAGTTATAGTTAGCTGAACTAACTACAACAGGGGAATTTCAATGGTTTTGTACGAGTGAAAAAGTCCAGCTAACTATAACGCCCCTGAAACCTATGGTTTCTTCAGTGAATTTCTAAGGTTTTTTAAATGCTAATTCCTAACTATAACGTGCCTGAAACCTATGGTTTTTTCAGTGAATATATATATATATCATATAACAAGATATATCAAAGAAGGCCAACATATATCAAAGGAGGGTCAAAGGGAAAATATTTTCGACCACTAGATAACTAATCCCTTATATACCTATAAACTATCATCACAACAAAGAAATCTAGGGTCCACTAACATACGAGATCAAGCAATTCGAGCACTTCACATAATCATAATAAATAATGAATCCCATCAGCCACCAGAATAGCAGCCCACATCATTTGGGATCCGATAGCCCTTCCTGAGCCTTCAAGTTGATGAAGGCTGCAGATAGAACGGGCAACTTAAACCTCTCCATTCATCTAAGATGAGGTGTATGCCCTGAGTTTTTGTATGGCTATCATGTATTAATGGTGGTGATGGAAGCAGTGCAAAACAATGAAAAAGTGTAAAGAAGTGATGTTAAAATTGTCAACTAGGACAGAAAAAACTTTTAATAATATCTATCCGAGTGACAAAGTTAAAAACAGTGTAGACGCAGTTTTAACAGAATAACTGCTCAAGTCCAAAATACAAACAAAAGGTCAACATGTTTCAGCCTAAGGATTGAATAGTAATCCGGCTTTCGTCAGGACCATCAAGAACCTGTGCTACTGCTGTGTATATCGTGTAATCTCAAAACCAGTGAAAAAACTAAATAAAACGACCTACTTGAGATAATGTTTTCTCAAACAATCTCCTTGCAATTTATTAGGAGAACATCTCTCTAATTCTATAAAGAAAAGGAAAAAAGAAAGGAAGTAAGTGCTCAATATAAAACGTATATGGTCAAACAGCTTGAGCAATCATAGTGAAATTTTGGTAACTATCCAAAACATACAGTAGTCCGCTAAGAACAAACGTTAGTGCGGAGAGCCAAATAATGCTCAAAAATAGAATCAGAGTTCTTACCCGTCAATGGTACGGGAGACCGCCTCACCTCACCTGGCATCCGCTCAGATAAAAGAGGCCCTGCTCTATATGAAAACAAGTGGTAATGGACAAACTTTTTAACCTCCTGTCTATTGTTAAAAAACACAAATCTCACTCTTTCCTAAGCAAGCATCATACTGTGCTCTATCTATATAGATAACACCTTCATTTGCATATTGTATTTTACTAAGAAATGTCTATCCAAACTTGTACACACGTGAAAGCGACTGAGCCATCACATGTGGCTTCGCGTTCTATCCCTCTGCATATACACTTAAGTGCATAGACTTTAGTAGACCCCTGAAGAACCAGGGCCTTATGGGCCTGGCGGCGCAGGGCACGCCTTAATCTCCTGAGTTCACCTGCTTTGTTGAACAGAGACACAGGACATTCTGTTGAGCGTAGAAGATCAGGTGTCACAGGACATTCTGTTGAGCGTAGAAGATCAGGTGTATTAGCTGCAGCTTAGTACAGTTGTCCCAGAAGTACACTCAGTATGTTCTTAGGAGACTGTCACTTTACTCCGTGGTGCACAATCTTTTATAGCACATAGATTCACCAAGAACACTCAATTTCAATTTCAATTTCAAATAATCTTTATTCGGTTATTAAAAATAGCCATAAAAGATACATATTACACAATCGGGCCTTATAAAACACAATATTCCATACATTAATAAATAATTCATGTTAAAACAAACAATTTAAAAAGCAGGCATTCCCTGTCTTCCTTAAGCTGCAGAGCTATACACTTAATCTCTACTGCTTTCTTAATTTTCATTCCTTTATTACTGCTCATTTATAGTGCCATCGACCCCAATTACTCCTCTCCCCTAGTTTTCCTCAGCTTGACTGCCAGGCGCAAAAAATGTACCATGCTGAACAATGTAAAAGGCTCAGCAGCGAGCTTCAGAAACAGGAGGGCCACTTTGGCCTGTTCAAAATTTGCACGTTTAAGTAATGTTTTTAAAAACAATGAGCGTGGGTAAGAATAGTAGGGGCACAATAAAACAAAGTGCAGGGTGTCTTGCGGAGATCTAAGATCGCAGCCGCAACACCCTTTTGTGCTTATGTCATGTACATAACCTGCCGGGACAGCCAAAATATGGTGTAGCAAGTCTAATCTAAATCTAGACATTAAGTATCTATCGTGTCTATTGTACATTTTTGCTAAATAAAATTCCATGCCCGGCTGAGTTTTGATGAGCTGGTGTGATCTTACTGTACTTTTAGACCCCTCTTTTACGTCTCTAGTCCTAGCCAAGTACTGCCTGCAGGCTTTCTTTATGCTGCCCTTATCATTTTTGGCCAATGTGCTTGGCTCGTTAAAGAACTTTTCACTCCCAATGCATACATGGTTATCCAATGAGAAGAGTTTGAAAACAAGATATAACCAATGAGAAAAGTTTGAAAACAAGATATCAAGTAACCCATATAAACCTCTCTTCCAACTGTTTTTGTCACCCCTCCCCACAAGTTAATCAGTGGTAGTGTCTACAACTCAACTTGCAGGTGGCAGGACATGTTTGTATGCTTTGGAGGACAGTTGTGAAATGAGAGAATACAAGTAGAGAATAGCGAAGGCCAGAAGATAAGATAAAGTCAGGAAAGAATGGTGTGAACCGACAGACAGTTGAGACAGGGTTTAGTCAAACCAGACGAGGATTAGTGGACTCAGCCAGTCCCTGACATCAGTCTCGTAAACAGAGGCAGAAGGTTATTTGACACGTCGCAGTAAGATCAGCAGAAAAACTTCGTTCATTGTGCTGCCTGAGTGAGGGCAACACAAAATGGCGGTGGAACACAAAATGGTGGCTGAATACAAGCGAGATCGAAAATCGAATTTCCTCAGACCCTCCTTTTGCCATAACTCAGGCAAAACACACAGATTCACGTTAATCTGAATCAATGTCAATAGCCATGAGGTCGTCAAACTGTTGCTGCAACATCATTTTAATGTTCTCTGTTTTCTGTGACTCAGGTCATGGGACACACAGAGTGGCACAAAGACCGCAGATGGCGGGGCCACACTGCATACAGAGACAACAGGAAAAAATGATGGCCACAACCACTCCAAGGAAGGTTAGTAACTTCCATCCCCATTTAGATAGTAATACCCAAAACCATCCTAATAAAGACCAATCTCCTTCGTCGTGATGAATCGATTCGGAGATCATGTGTAATTTGGAGATGGCTTGGTATACCGTAGGGGCGTCGTCAGGTATATAAATACAACAGCTAGATCCGATCAATTTACAGACTCCACCACGATCTGCAAGAATAACATCTAGTGCAATCCGGTTCTGCAAAGTCATGAGACGATCCGCCTGAAGTTCAGCTGTGAGATTGCTCAAGGCTCCCACAGTGACATCTATGGTAGTCTCAACAACACGAACCAGCGGTCTCATGTTTCTGCTGTTGGCCATTGGGCCCCAAAAAGGAAGAAATCCTTTGAGGAAATCACTTCCCTCTTGTCCTGCCGTGTCTTTAGAATCAATAATCCCTCTGCCACATCTGTTTCTATTATGGCCCGAAGGAGCAGTGTATGTAGGAGGGAGAAGAAAAGCTAGATAGCATGTTCCTGAAAAATCCGTTGGTAGCCACGTGTAAGCTCTATCGTGGCAGACAAAATATGTGCCCTGGGATGGCACTAACGGTGAATTCTGAGACGTGTAGATGTATGTATGGGAACAAAAGCTTTTTCTTTGTCCAGTATCATTAGTCTGGCCATTCATTTGTAAACAGAAATTACCTTGATGAGGGACAGTCCAAATTGGTGGGGATTTTCCCTGTTTAGTTTTATCTGTAAGGCTAGTAATGTAACGAGTCACGTTCCAATTAGTATATGTTTGTCTCTCGTCAACAGGAACCTTATTATTCTCCACAATTTTAGTCATAGCCACCATTCCCTTTATCAGAGAATTATGACTAAAATCGGGCTTACTACCATAGGAACCAACTGGACGTCTAAATCGTCTCTGATATGTATTTGAAAATATTACAAAATGGGCCCAAGCGGAACCTTCATAAGAAAATGGAAGGACTAAATATGGCATCCCTTTATCTGTGGTATGAGGCATAAGTCCACACACCCAACAGTCGGTTGTGTTGACTACCAATTGGTGTTGGTGCAACAATTGGATAAATTAATTATTAAAATATTCTGTTCTCCTGATTAGTTCATGTTGGGGAAGTGTATATAATTTATGTGGGGAGATAGTAGAATGAAGAGGCAAGGAGATAGAATTAGGGACAACTTTTTGCTGCATAGCATGAATAACCCAACCTACACAGGCCAATAAGATACACAAAAATATAGAAACACTCAATGTTACGTCACATCGACTGTACAATATTTTACAATATTTATTTCTAATCTCTTCCTTATTATTCTTCTTTCCTAATTTAACATCCATCCTCTAAAATTGTTGCTCACGGCAATCTTCCTTACTCACTTGGCTGTGATTATTAGCCGTCCTATGACACTGCAAGTCCTGGGGGCCTAGCCACTATACAGGTCACAAATCAAGACTCCTACCGTGACCCTGCAACCTGGACAGATGATAAATGTAGCAGAAGAGATGGAAATCTCAGGTGTCCTTGACCAATCTAGGTCTTAAATTGTATCTAGTCCTTGTTGGTACAGTTTGGTCTTGAAATAGGGTCTGTGGCTCTGTAGTGTTTAATCGGAGATGGGAAGGTACGGCTTCTTGTAGAATGTCTTCATCTTCTTTCTCCGATCGAGTTCCATCCAGGTGTGCACTACTGAAAGGTATGAATCGGGGGACTTTTTCTCCTTCAGAATCACCTATACCCTTACGAACCCACTGATCAAAAGGCAAGGGCACTTTCTTTCAGTGCACGCCGTGGATCCAGTTCTTTTTCCCTTCGACTTTTACTGCTGTGCGAGTTGTCAGGAGGACTTGTCGAGGCGCCTTCCAACGAGGTTCCAAATTCTTTGTCCTCTGAAAATTTTTCACACAGAACCAGTCTCCAGGTTGGATAGAATGACCTGGGTCTGTGGAGGCTTCTGGTAAAGCATTTTGAACCTGTTGGTGAAGAACATGTAATTTAGTGGTGAGGTCATGTAAATAGTCAATCCGCATTGGATACTGTATATCAGAATACTTTCTAGGGCGAGGGACTCCCCATACATTAGCTGGGCGCCCGAAAACAATCTCGTATGGGCTGAGTCCCAAACGAGAATGTACAGCTGTTCTAGTGGACAGGAGAGCCAAAGGTAAAGCATCGGGCCAATTAAGACCTGTGCTGGCTTGTACTTTTGCAAGCTTAAGTTTGAGTGTGCCGTTATAGCACTCTACCAAACCCGCGGACTGAGGATGATTTGCCGCATGAAACTTCTGCCTTATACCAAGACCGGTACACACCTTTTGCATAATTTGGCCTACAAATTCACTTCCATTGTCACTCCAGACAATGCGCGGCAAACCAAACCTAGGGAAGAACTCTTTTAGAAGAACCTTGGCAGTGGACAAAGCAGTGTTGTCTTTCAGGGGGTAAGCCTCTATCCATCTGGAAAAGGCACATACCACTACCAGAACATATTTAAGATTGTTACATCGATCCATGTGAATGTAGTCGATTTGCAACACCTCAAAAGGATATGTTGGGGGAGCAAAATGACCTGCCGGAGTTGGGGTTCCCATTTCCGGATTGTACATCAAGCAAATGATACAATGCTTCACCACATTATCTGCACATTTTGGAATCCCTTCGTTCAGCCACACTGGAGCCAGAAGTTTACATATTCTTTTTGCACTGATGTGGGCTGGACCATGTGCCATAGTAACTACAGGCAGTACGTAGGTGTCTGGTAACAGCCAACGCTGGTGTTATGACAATTCTATCCAACATCCTGTTGCGTCTAACATTTCTGTAGTCTCTTTCCACTTTCTCAACTCTTTCTCTGTAACATCTCCCTGAATCGATCTCACACTTTCTATTGTGTCCTCACACATCCCTCTTTCCCTGACCCAATTCGCAGGCCCCGCAATATACATGCGACTTGTAGCATCTCTGGCTGTCCTTTTTGCTACCTCATCCGCATAAGCATTTCCGCGACCAACATCATCAGTAATCTTCTTATGCGCACTATATTTCACAATTGCTATCTGGGTAGGCAAAACAAGTGACTCAAGAAGATCAGTTACCAATTGACCTTGCTGTATTTTAGTACTGTGGGAGGTAAGGAATCCTCTTTCCTTCCACAAACGAAGCTATGCGCCACACTGAACGCATACTGGCTGTCGGTATACACATTCACTCTCTTTCCTTTAAATAACATACACGCTCTGGCCAAAGCTATCAGTTCAGCTGCCTGAGCTGAATTATGTCTGATGCGTGCTGTCTCCACAATTGTATACAAGGTGGTAACAGCATAAGCTGAAGTTGTCTCACCATTTGGGAGTTTGAAACAAGACCCATCCACCCATAGGATCCCATCTGGATCCACTAACGGCGTATCTTTCAAATCAATCCTGCCTTTTGTCTCCTCTTCAGTATGGAGAAAACAATCATGCTGTTTCCGAATATCTTTCTCTTCTGGAAGAGGTAACAGTGTGGCTGGATTTAAAATATTACATCGTTTGATGTGCACATGACTAACCAAGAGCGTCAGCTCATATCCAGACAATCGAGCACTTGTAAGATGTTGTGTTTTCGTCCTATTTAGCAAGGTATCCACTGCATGTGGTACCATAACAACGAGAGTATTATCTAGCACCACTCCAGCAGACTGATGAATAGAAATCGCTGCTCCTGCTGTAGCTTTAAGACAACTAAGCAATGCCTTGGCTACTGGGTCTAACGTAGCTGAAAAATAGGCACATGGCCGCTGTTTGTCTCCAAATCGTTGTGTTAAGACTGACAACGCACAACCCTCTCTTTCATGGACATAGAGCGTGAAGGGCTTACTGTAATCTGGAGTACCCAACACAGGAGCAGAACACAGAGCAGTACGTAAATCAGAAAGACTCTTCTGACATTCGTCAGTCCAAGGAAGGGGTTGGGGTGTGTCTTTCAAAGTGAGTGCTAACAAAGGTTTGGCCAACAAAGAAAAATTCGGAATCCATTGTATACAATAAGAAGTGATGCCCAGAAAGGCGCGCACCTCTCTTTGTGTAGATGGCACAGACATTTGCGCAATTGCTTGAATTCGCTCTGGGGTTAATCGCCTTCCCTCCTTTGATAAGAGATGACCCAAATAGGTAACCTCTCGACGGACATATTGTAGTTTAGAAGGCGAAACCTTATGATTAAGATCAGACAAGTGACGTAACAATGCAACAGTCACATTCTTGCAGACATCCTCTGAATCAGCAGCAATCAACAAACCATCCATATATTGAATAAGAGTAGCACCTGGGGGCAAAGGAAAAACATCGAGATGACATTTCAGAGCTTGACTATAAATGGAGGGGCTTTCACAATAGCCTTGGGGTGCGCGCTTGAACAGGAAACTTTGGCCTCCTAGAGAGAAACCAAAAATATCCCTACTCTCTTTGGCAATGGGAATGCTGAAGAAAGCATTTTTCAGATCAATAACAGAAAACCAAGCCGCTGAGGCAGGTATCATAGTTAACAGGGCAGTGATATCTAGAACAACAGGAAACTGTGGTACAACAATTTTATTGACCTCCCGAAGATCAATCACAAAACGATAAACAGGAGGCTTAGAAGGATCAGTGCGTTTAAGAACAGGAAGAATAGGACTATTACATACATTTCCTCTCATTTCCTCAATCACACCCTTCTGAACCAAATCATAAATGATATCCAAAAGCGCTCTTTCACCTTCATTGGAAATTCTGTATTGAGGAATGCGTGGCAATTTAGCATTGGGCTTGAGAGTAACAACATAAGGCGGGATCTCAAGACAACCAACATCATTTGGACCCGTAGCCCAGAGCGTTGCAGGAAGAGAGAGCAATTCAGGTGGGAATTGATCTTTAGACAAATACATTGAAGAAGTCAATTTCTGCCCTAAAGTAAGATGCACACCAGAAGGAGAACAATATATATCGTTGCATGCATTCTTTTCAATAGATCCAAACCCAACAGATTCTCGCCGCAACCAGTCGTTTAAAGAAGAGGAGCTTCCATTTCATAAGGGCCAATTGAAATAGGCAAAGGACAGGAGACCGGGTTACGAACCGGGGCGCCAGAAAATCCTACTGATACATTTGATAAGCCAGACAAAGGTGCCCCAGGGAGTTTAGAGTGAATGATAGAACCTCTCATTGCACCAGTATCTAAAAGAAATGGCTCTGAAACACCCATTGTAGTGACATTGACATAAGGCCCATCCTGATTTACTGGAATCGATACAACTCCCTCACTTTGTCTATGGCTGTCCTAGTTAGCGTGAAGGCTTTCATTTTCTCCTTCAACATGATAATCATCATTGTAATACTGTGTAGACTGAGTATTCTGCTGATCGAAGTAGTTCGTAGAATTTGGAGGGGGTAAGGAACGCTATTCTTGAGGCATCACACCTCGACCTCTACCCCTGTATATTATCTGGAAACCACCACGGCCTCGTGGAGCAGATAGTTCTCCCTTACGTTGCAATAAAACCGGGCAGCTATTCTTAAAATAACCTTCCTCTCTACAATAGGCACATTGGTTAGGACCTAATAAAGGTCGCAGAATAAAGGGCTCAGGCTTTTGATACACCCTCTGAAACTGTGGAGGCTGTTGAAACTGGCGCTGAGTATAACGAGGAGGATAAGCTCGTTGCAGAAGAACCTTCGTTTTTAATTCTTTCGTCTTCTTCTCTTGCTTATCTTTCTCCTCTTTCTGCCTGTTCTCATAATATTGAGCAGTAGCCAATATCTGGGCAGAAGAAGAAACAGCCCATGAACTCTCGGAGTCTTTCAACTTATGTGACAGTTCGGGAAGCAAATGAAATACGAATTTATCTACAAATAATCGCTGTCCACCCTTCGTAGTCATATCCTGACCACTGTGATCAATAAACGTCTCCTCAAAACGAGTGAAGAAATCAGAGACACTCTCATCTTTCTTCTGCTTACACGCAGCTAATTTATCCCAATTAACTCGCAAGGCGGGCATCATCGTTTTCATTAAAGTAAGAATCCTACCAGGGAGTTCTGAAATCAAAACATCAGGCTTAGCACCACCCACTTGGGCTGTATCCGTGGCAGTTATAGCAGCCCAATCGCCACCCAATGCTTGGGCGTGATCCTCTCTACGAATCCGAGCCCATAATGCTCGTGGGACTGTATTTCCCATCAACATATCAATATCGGCTAAATTCATAATACAGGCATCAACAGTCTGGGACAACTCCTTATAATAGCCAGCAGGGTTTTTACGGGGATCCGGTAGAGACTGTTTAAGAGCTAAAACTTCAGATCTCTTCCAGGGGACATGTACCCATATACGCTGGAAGTGTGCGGGAACAGCTGGATTAGCACTTGCTTGTGCAACCACTTCTCTCCACACTGGAGGAACCTCTCTCATGGGATAATATTTGGATGACAGCCTAACAACAGGATCGGAATCAAAAAAAGTCTGTGAGGAAAATAAGGACCTAAAAGTGACAAGTGTCCTTACGGCATCCTCAACCTTGGAACCCACAATGAGTCCCTTATCGAAATTAGCCTGAACATCTAACAAACCCTGAGGAAGTAAACCCAAATCCATATCCTCCCATTCTTTAGCGAGAGTGTCACACATAACATTAAATACATATCTCTGCGTGGGCGCCTCCCACTGATGAAAGGTGGTCATGATATCTTTCACACTATACTGGGGACCCTTCTCGATCCATTTGCGAGCGAGAGAGTCCAATACCACCCGTTCGTCGGAACCTGGGAGTTGACTACGAGACTGTCTTCGAGAAAAAGCCGGAGACATATTCAAAGTCTCAAAGAAAGGAGACAGAAACCCAGAGACAGTATCTGTGATTCGTTTGCGCACAGTAGGAAATTAGACATAAGAACAAGGGGCAAGGTATTAGGTGAACTAACAGAAGAATTAACAGTTATAAGGGGAGCCGAAGGCAAAGGAGATTGATGTTCAGGAAACGGAGGCAAAGAAGTCGGTGGCAGAAGAGGTGGGGGTGGCACTACCGGAAGGGGCAAATGGGGAAGAGCCGGAGCAGGCGGAGCAGGTGGAGGCGCAACTAATGGCTGAATTGGTTGTAACAATGGGGGTGCATTTGCATCTTGTACATAGGGAGGAGGCAATCTCAATAAGTGAGACATCAAAGGGTCTTCCTCCGGATCCTTACTTTTATCAGAAGGGGAAATAGGCAACACCGGATAGCATTTATCTATCGCCATATGATGCTGTCTCTCTGAAATTTCCATTTCATGATTAATCTCATTATCTTTAAACTGCTGGGCAGCCTGTATAATCGTCATACTTTGTGTTTTCTTATCTTGTTTTGCCTGTTTAATTTCTCTCTGTTTGGCTTCCTTACGCCAGAGGCGGAAAGAATCAAACATTGCCGGCCGGGCTTTTCTTTTAAACAAAATTGCTTCCAAATTATCTAATATGTCAGGCTCAAAGCTACCATTCTGTGGCCACTGTAGAACACCATCGTTCTTCGTGTATCGGATCCATGCCTCATTAAAGGCAATGGGGCCAACACCATATTTAGAATAAAGCTCATAAGTGGGAGTTCCAACCGGAGGAATTGGACAAGAGTCCTCCAGCCGGGAATCCCTATCACAACCAAGACAACAAAACTTTCTAAACTTACTCAGACCAGGCATCGTTATTTCACTGGACTGTTCACAAACATCAAGGGGTTAAATCAAAAAACACAGCACAAACGTACTCACCCCTCAGCTTCGGCTTTTGCAATAGCCGAATCAAAGACCCAAATCAAAACAAAAATAGTGGGAGCTACCCACCAATACTTAACTAAGTGTTTTCTTACGCCAACAGAGGCCCGTCTAACGTCTCGCGATACCATACATCACCAAAAGGGGCCAAAGCAAGGCGGCAGTCAGGGCAGCAGTCGTCAGCAGCCGTCAGGAAGGAGAAACCGCGCTGAAAAAGACCTTCGGACCACTTCGACATACAGGGGTCGCTTGACGTGGTTCGCGATTCCTCCAGAATTTTCTTGTGGGGTTCCTCCCGACCCTCAGGCAAAATCGCTACCTCTGAAGCCGCCTCACAGAGGGCACCAATTGAAGAACCAGGGCCTTATGTGCCTGGCAGCGCAGGGCACGCCTTAATCTCCTGAGTTCACCTGCTTTGTTGAACAGAGACACAGGACATACTGTTGAGCGTAAAAGATCAGGTTTATTAGCTGCAGCTAAGTACAGTTGTCCCAGAAGTACACTCAGTATGTTCTTAGGAGACTGCCACTTTACTCCGTGGCGCACAATATTTTATAGCACATAGATTCACCAAAACAACTCCCAATGCATATATGGTTATCCAATGAGAAGAGTTTGAAAACAAGATATAACCAATGAGAAAAGTTTGAAAACAAGATATCAAGTAATCCAAATAAACCTCTCTTCCAACTGTTTTTGTCACCCCTCCCCACAAGTTAATCAGTGGTAGTGTCAACAACTCAACTTGCAGGTGGCAGGACATATTTGTATGCTTTGGAGGACAGTTGTGAAATGAGAGAATACAAGTAGAGAATAGCGAAGGCCAGAAGATAAGATAAAGTCAGGAAAGAATGGTGTGAACCGACAGGCAGTTGAGACAGGGTTTAGTCAAACCAGACGAGGATTAGTGGACTCAGCCAGTCCCTGACATCAGTCTCGTAAACAAAGGCAGAAGGTTATTTGACACGTCGCAGTAAGATCAGCAGAAAAACTTTGTTCATTGTGCTGCCTGAGTGAGGGCAACACAAAATGGCGGTGGAACACAAAATGGTGGCTGAATACAAGCGAGATCGAAAATCGAATTTCCTCACCCCTCTAGTGTGTATGTCTTATAGTAGATTTGAAAACACTGGCTTGTATAAATGATAGGTATCGTAATTAAAGTTAAAAAGATACCACTCATCCTAAACATTTCAATATTTCATTTTCAAACGTACATTTGTTGAATCGTACACTTTATTATTATATACATCCGATGTACGTATTTTCAAACGTTCGTATCATTGGGACAACACTGACAAACAAAAAATCAACTAGGTTAACCTTATCAGGTGCAAGCTAGTATAATTACCAAAGTGCATCACGTTGGCGCTAGATGTATCTCATTATTGTATGATCAAAACTTTCGTCCAAACAAAGGGAGTAAATCACTACTTTCCAGGACTTAAATTACTACGCAAATTATATCCCTAAAGTTACAAACCGGTAGAACGAAACCAACCTGTCCGTCGGTACCACGGTACTTTGCAGAGTCGGACGGGGAGGTAACCGCGCGCGCATGTTTAAATACGACTCAAAATAGCGCGCTCGTTCATTACTTCAAACTGATGCGAATAAGCATCATGGGACATGTAGTCTTGTACATCACTTCAGGCTAAGACAATAAGA
The DNA here is from genome assembly GCF_964204655.1 of Triturus cristatus. Lineage (NCBI taxonomy): Eukaryota > Metazoa > Chordata > Amphibia > Caudata > Salamandridae > Triturus > Triturus cristatus. The sequence goes on along the minus strand of NC_140583.1, from coordinate 395,473,453 downwards.
CACCATGGGAAATGTAGTCTAGGTCTCCAAAATCCCCATACTACGGAGCCTTAAAAGCCATATTATGTTAGAATATAAAGCCTTAGTTATTTGAAACGTCTACATCAAAGAAGGAGAACAATATAGACGGTAACGACAAGTACTATGTGTCTAATGGCTACACCGATATATCATGAAGCACCAAACAATCAAAAATAATGAATATAAGCCTGCTGATGTTCCAAAGAGCATAGAAGACTGGGGTCCCTAGTCTAACTGTCAGAGACCAAAGTTGTATATTTGTTCAATTTGAGAAAAGGAATACTCCCTATATGACAATATCCAAACTAACAGAAGGTGACGGACTCAAATGGTAGCACCTCACTTCCTAATATGCTGCTGCCTTATCTGGCTGTTAGTGCACAAACTCTCCAGCACCATTCACCTAGTGATGCCTCAGTGGGAAATTCTGACCAACAATTTACATTGAATGGAGGTGCACTGAACATAGAAAAGAAGTCCAAAATTGTTTTCTGCTTTTCTTTGTTTAATTTTTATTTCAAATAGACAGATACAGAACCACAGCCAACGCGTTTCGTTCCTCTAAAGATACAATTTCTTAACGGAACTTCTTCAGGGCTGTAATAAGGAATAGAAAAAATATGTATATATAATTCAATCATTAAAACTGACGGACGTACACATATATTTACAAACATTAAAAACAACTTTAGTGCCATTTTGATCATTCAGGTTGTACAGAAACGGGATTTATATTTACAAAATTTATACACATTTTTCTTCAATCTTATACACGTCCACTTATAATATATAGACACAGAATTTCCAAAAATTTGTAGTTGAAAAAAAGAAGAAGGAACTCTAATACGCCAACAAAGTATTCAAAGACTCCGTATTTCATCATTTGTATAAGTTCTAGATAATCTTTCATCTTTCGTCTATTTAACCAAAACTAAAACTTATAGTGCGCAGGCCATCATCTTACCTCAAAGTGACAGCAAATTAAATGCAGGCTTTAGAATTCAAAAGTTGACGGATAAGTGGTTTGTTCCACTTTATAATGGAAATATCCATAGGTCAGAGGATATTCTAAAAGAGAAAGTGTGACACAGAGACCAAATTAGAACAATCTAAATTCATTTTTATGATGTTTGAAAATTGGGCGGAAAAGAGGGGGTGGTTAAAATCAAAAGTCTCACCAGATAGGTCGTGGAGGATCTGGTTAAAGTTAAATGCCAATGGTTGAAATGTAAAATATTTAGATCCATTTGGATAGTGATTGACAAAGATTCATAATGAGAATCTGAAACAAGATGAAAATTAATTATTTACTATATCAAAAAGAAAACAATTGTTTATTTTCTCACTTTTAATCACTTTTGATTTGAAGTGGTAGGGGTACATTACTTCAAAGTTCATAACAGGCTCAGCAGTTTTTGCCCGTACTTTCAGTACAAGAGTTTTTTAGGGGTTTCTACTTTGAGAAGACCTCATGGAGAAATGAACTGCTATTGTGAATCGGTTTCAAAAGAGGAAATTTTTAGATCATAATCACGAAAAACATAATAGACTCCACAGTATTGTTATATGTCCCCCGAAATGGTAATTCCAAATTCGAATGACCCTATACAAAAGCCAATCTGCAACTCTTAGAAGATAAAATAATCAAGAAAGTGCGCTTGGATATATATTTTGAGATATGTTGTGATCTCACCTATACTGATCCTTCAATTCTGTTCATGTAGCAAATTTTCAAACGTCATCTAAAATAGATGCTCAGTTCAATGTCAACATATTTATTGAATAGACACCTAGTGGGGAATATGTAAAAACGCATTAATGGCCTAGCACAAAACTAATTTAATTTTCTGTAATTTAATCGAAATTATCTATAACATCATTCTAAATACGAATGATCCAAATCTAAAATATCAAGATAACCAGTCATTTTATAAATGGTAAAATAGCCCTTATGTTTATAAAGTGATGAAAAGAAAGTATGAAAGGGAATAATAAAACCCAAAATTGGATATTTATAGAAGTTAAGTGGAATAACCTTTAGAAGTCTTGAGTACTCAGCTTCCATTAAAATTTGTATATTCAAAGAGTATACACTCAACTTACTATATCTCCAAGGTTGCAGTCTTCCAAGACTACAAAGATCACAGAAAACCCCCTAATTCAACACAGTTATTTAATCCCAACCATTATCTTCTAGAATTGCATGTTGTTTTATTTTATTTTAAAGTTTAAATTTTAAGTTTTAAGTTGAACCATTCATTATCCCCCATACAAAAATCACAAAGAGGATGTTAAAATAATCCAGGTACCTTATTAAGTGTTCTCCAGTCACATCCAGATTCTCCGACCGTTCTCCCCAGCTTTCCTCGTGTTTAAGTAGTTTATTTAATTGCTCTAAAGTAGAAACACCTGGTCCGGCCCATGTTTGATGATGTCATGAATATGCGGCGTCAGCACAAACGCCTCCCCGAGTCTAATAGCCTATCGTGAATCGTTACGCCATTTTGAAATGGCCAATTTCGTATATTATATACGGGATGTTGAAGTTAATCTATGTATAAATTATACACAAATGAGTTTGAATTAGTTATTCCAAGAAAAATAGTGAAGATCGAATCCTTATTGTTTGACACGGGTACCACGTTAGTTTTTTTAAAACAGTTCCTCTAATATAAAGCAGAATCGAGGAGGAGTCTTTCTCTTTCACCAATTACCTTAAATTAATTTCTAATCAGACTATGTCCTATTAACTGTGTATTGATGCCTAGATTAGTTAGTCCAGATCATGAACACCTAGTTTAGCGCTTATTCAAGGTCGCCGTAATTACGCGACGACGGCTAGGGCGCCGACTCGAATACGATAAATTAATAAGAATCGTTCCGCCATCTTAGAATGTTCCAAGTTCTAACAGGGGGCAAGGAGTATGGGAATTGATCTGTGTAGGGTAATACATTGATCGGCCTAATATTGTCAAATTATTCTATAATCTGACTGTGACCTATTGGATGCATTCAAATACCTAATATCATTGATTTTAAACTGGAACACCTAGTCTAACACTTTTCTCGTAGACATCGTCGTAGGGTTCTACATTGATGGTCCTAATGTTATCAAATTGTTCTGTGATAAGACTGTGTCCCATAGGATGCATTCAGATACCTAATAAGATTGATTCAAAGCTAGGATACCTATTCTAACGTTTATTAATAGACATCGTCACGACGCGATGTCTGCTTATGTGCCGGCCCGGATGTGATGAAATAACACAAATCGTTCGGCCATCTTTAAATGGTCAAATTATTACGGGCATTATGATCAGGTTGTTTCCTACTAGATATAATTAGATACCTGATTAGATGAATTCAGATCTAGAGCACCTAGTTTAAGACATCCTCATCATACGTCGTTCGTATACGTGCCAACTCGAGTTCGATGGGGAACATTTTTTGTTCGTTCAACCATCATAGAAGCTCGAATTGTTTTGCGGATTACTGAGAGTATGGGGATTCAACTGTGTAGAGTTGATACGTTAACGAATCACATAGAGTTATTGTAAAAAGAAGGAGGGGGGGGGAAGAAAGAGCAGAATGGGAATATACTCACTTATGATTAACACGGCGGCCATATTTTTGCAGTATAATTAATTCTAAATGCATCAAGAGTGGATAGATGCTCATCAGATTGTTATAACCTCTTACTGATTCCCATAGGCTGTTAAGTGTAGAATTGTAGGACGACTATTTATAAATATTAATAGACAAGAAAAGATAACAGAGAGATAATATTAATTTTAGGCTTAAAAAAGCTCCGACAAAATTTGATTGGCCATCTTTAAATATAAGATGATATGAGAAGTGTAAATAGATGAAATGATCTTATGCGTGTATAACTGTTGAGATAATTGATTCTAAACACAATAATATGAATTTACTGATGAGGAAAATAATTTGCAGATGAGAATGTATGGCGAGTAGCGTCTTAGACGAGAAAGAGGAAATAGATGCATTAAAAGTCAGTCTAATGTTACTGGGGTGACCACATAACTAACATTGCTGTCACTTTGAGTAAGACAAAAATCAATGCAAGGCATATTGTTATTGATATATCTCCACATCCTATTACTCCCTATATGAAAGTGAACCCACCTGTAATGTTGCAGTATGTGTTGGTGCAACATATTCAAATGGTTAATATGATCAGAGTGCTACCCACGGAATATCATCGTTCAATCCTTGTATGTCAGTTCGAAGTCTATAAATCCATTTCTGCTATCATTTGAACAAAAATTGTGTGATGTCGCTTATGTGCACAGGGATAAATGGCTGTTCCAGTATTGTCTACCTCAAATCCTCAGCTTTATGATTGTGCATGAGAAAATGGTTAGTCAATCTGGTCGCCTGTTTCTTGCACCAAATGGTGCTTTTATGTTCACTGATACGTAACTTTATTTTGCGTATCGTCATTCCAACGTATCTAAGTGAACATGGACAGGTAATGATATAGATTACCTTTTCTGAATTGCAATTTGTGTGTTTCTTGAGAATCCAGGGTCTTGGTGTCCCTATGTCAATCTGTTTAGCATGTTGTGTCTGCGGGCAAACAGAACATGAACCACAAGGAAAATGACCTTGTACTGGAGGTAAATTCCACAACGTGTTGGTTTTGGTCAGTGTGATATTCTTAGGCCTTGTATGTACCAAAACATCTCTTAAGTTGGTACCTCTTTTGTATGAGAAAAGTGGACTAGGCAAAGTATCAGGCCCTATGTTTAGGATCCGCCAATGTCTACGTATACTTTTTTGTTCCGTATTCGTCAGAGTACTGAAAGTATGTACAAACGTCAGTCTGTTCAGAGGTTGTTTGATCACTGGAGGTTCTAAAAGTGCCACCCGGTTATTATTGGAGGCTCTCTTCCATGCTCTCTTGACCAAATGCGTAGGATAACAATGCTCTTTCAATTGTGCAGACAGATTTTTTACATGTTTTTGAAAGTTTTCAGGGTCGGAACAATTTCTCTTGATTCGCAGAAATTGGCCTACTGGTACATTTTCTCCTAATGCTCTTGGATGATGGCTTTCAAAAGTGAGTAGTGAATTTTTTGCCATCGGCTTTTTATATAGTTCACTACCAAGATGTCCTTGATCAGGATATATACAAATGTCCAAAAAGGGGAGACGCTCTTTCGTGAATTCTACTGTGAATTTCAAAAAGGCGTTCTGATGGTTCAGCCACTGATGGAAGATTTGAATATCAGAAGCTGTGCCTCTATAGATGACTAATATAGCATCTATATATCTTTTCCACAGTAGAATCTTATCACGAAATGGATTGCTTTGGATCAAGACATGATCCTGTTCGAATTTATGGACATACAGATTGGCTAGCGATGGCGCAAAAATACTGCCCATAGAAGTGCCTGAGATTTGAAGATAAATATCATCTTCAAATCTAAAAAAGTTTTCAGTCATTGCCAACCTCGCACATTCAAGAATAAATGATACCGGTGTAATTGCATCTATATCTTGTAATCTTAATTCTAGAAGTTCTCGGATAGCACCAAGAGTTTCTCTTTGAGGAATCGAGGTGTATAATGATTCTATATCAAAAGAAACAAGATAATCTCTTTCCACATCAAATGATGTCTCTGATAGAAGTCTGAGGATGTCTTGTGTATCTTGCAAGAATTATGGCATCATTTTCACCATTGGTTTCAGGAAAAAATCAACAAATGTAGATAACGGCTCCAAAAGGGAGCCTATTCCTGAAATTATGGGACGGCCGGGTGGAGGTCTCTGTGACTTATGAATTTTGGGTAGTGTATAAAACTGAGGCATAACAGGATATTTTGTCAACAGAAAATCTGCCTCATTAGGTGTTATCCACCCTTCTGTTTTTGCTTCCTCAACCAAATTTTCAATTTCTCTAGTCAATCTAGATGTAGGGTCAACTTTCAAGAGGCGATAAGAGCGTGAATCGCCTAATTGGCGTAGACATTCATTACGATAGGATACAGTATCTTGAACCACGTCGCTCCTCCTTGTCTGCGGGTTTAATTGTTATCGTGGTGTCGTTAGATAAAGTCTGTAGGGCCAATTTCTCATTCCCAGGTAAATTCAGATATGGTTTATTTTGTGTATCACAAACCAACCTCATATCATGTGTGACAGCTTTTTCAAAAGTCAATACCTGGTCAGGTACCAGGTGATGTGGTGGGTTAAATTTAGAATGTAATTTCAAACCTGTATTAATGGGAACATCATCCGTTGTTACAGTATCACTCTCTTTATTTTTAAAGAAAATGTGTAAGCGAATCTTTCTAAAGAAACGTGCCAATTTACATCTGATTAGATCCACGGTGCAATAATGACTGAATACCTCCGAGATAACTGTGCCCCTACAGGATTAATAGTGACAAATGCCCCCAGACTATTTCTTACTGACAAAGTTTTCATGAAAGATTGGTAATTGATCGCGTGGCGTTGTACAAGTGATTGGCTGATACTGATTATAAGTACTGCCAAAAGAATAGCTGATGCCATTCTGATTGAGATTCAGGTGTTAGAAGGTCAAATCAAAACCACCATCACGAATACTCTGTATAAAAAGAATTTAGAGGAGACGAATAAATCCAACAAAGAATACAGAGACTCTATTCTTATGAACAAGATAGAGAAATTTAAGAAAGATTTGGCACGGTTCTCATTAGAGAAAGTTTACCCCTATACGAAAGAGGGATATATAGCACCAGAATTCAATAAAAAAGGCAAAAGAACTGGTTCTAATTATTCCTCTTCAGGATCTGATACGCTTTCGAGTGATTCAGAATCTTCTGGGTTTGATGTACAGCAAAATTAAGGAATGGGTACCTACTCAAGGCCAAATCGGAGACGAGGGAGACAGGGCCCATATCAACAGCAAGGCCCCTGGTGGCCACCAGCGCCATGGGGATATCCTCTCCTCCAATATAACCACCCAATGACATCTTTTCCTCCACCAGCACAATTCTTTGGAAACAAGGCTTTTTTAGGACAGAGCCATGGAAGAAACAGAGGCAGGAGAAGAGGACAACAACTTGTGCATTGGGAAGACGATCCACCCCCTCCGAACACACGGAGCAGGAAGGGTCTCCAACAGCCCAGCACCAGCTCGAACTTGACAGCCTAGTGGTAAATTTGAGCTCACGGAATCTCACAAAAGATGAAAACTCGGTCCTTGATCGAGGATTAGGGTTTGTACCAACCAATCTTGGCGACCCTTTTCTAATCAGATGTGAATTGGCGCGTTTCTTTAGAAAGATTTGCTTACACTTTTTCTTTAAAAATAAAGAGAGTGATACTGTAACAACGGATGATGTTCCCATTAATACAGGTTTGAAATTACCTTCTAAATTCAACCCACCACATCACCTGGTACCTGACCAGGTATTGACTTTTGAAAAAGCTGTCACACATGATATGAGGTCGATTTGTGATACACAAAATAAACCATATCTGAATTTACCTGGGAATGAGAAATTGGCCCTACAGACTTTATCTAACGACACCACGATAACAATTAAACCCGCAGACAAAGGGGGAGCGATCGTGGTTCAAGATACTGTATCCTATCGTAATGAATGTCTACGCCAATTAGGCGATTCGCGCTCTTATCGCCTCTTGAAAGTTGACCCTACATCTAGATTGACTAGAGAAATTGAAAATTTGGTTGAGGAAGCAAAAACAAAAGGGTGGATAACACCTAATGAGGCAGATTTTCTGTTGACAAAATATCCTGTTATGCCTCAGTTTTATACACTACCCAAAATTCATAAGTCACAGAGACCTCCACCCGGCCGTCCCATAATTTCAGGAATAGGCTCCCTTTTGGAGCCGTTATCTACATTTGTTGATTTTTTCCTGAATCCAATGGTGAAAATGATGCCAACATTCTTGCAAGATACACAAGACATCCTCAGACTTCTATCAGAGACATCATTTGATGTGGAAAGAGATTATCTTGTTTCTTTTGATATAGAATCATTATACACCTCGATTCCTCAAAGTGAAACTCTTCATGCTATCCGAGAACTTCTAGAATTAAGATTACAAGATATAGATACAATTACACCAGTATCATTTATTCTTGAATGTGCGAGGTTGGCAATGACTGAAAACTTTTTTAGATTTGAAGATGATATTTATCTTCAAATCTCATGCACTTCTATGGGCAGTATTTTTGCGCCATCGCTAGCCAATCTGTATGTCCATAAATTCGAACAGGATCATGTCTTGATCCAAAGCAATCCATTTCATGATAAGATTCTACTGTGGAAAAGATATATAGATGATATATTAGTCATCTATAGAGGCACAGCTTCTGATATTCAAATCTTCCATCAGTGGCTGAACCATCTGAACACCTTTTTGAAATTCACAGTAGAATTCACGAAAGAGCGTCTCCCCTTTTTGGACATTTGTATATATCCTGATCAAGGACATCTTGGTAGTGAACTATATAAAAAGCCGATGGCAAAAAATTCACTAATCACTTTTGAAAGCCATCATCCAAGAGCATTAAGAGAAAATTTACCAGTAGGCCAATTTCTGCGAACCAAGAGAAATTGTTCCGACCCTGAAAACTTTCAAAAACATGCAAAAAATCTGTCTGCACAATTGAAAGAGCGTTGTTATCCTACGCGTTTCGTCAAGAGAGCATGGAGGAGAGCCTCCAATAATAACCGGGAGGCACTTTTAGAACCTCCAGTGATCAAACAACCTCTGAACAGACTGACGTTTGTACATACTTTCAGTACTCTGACGAATAGGGTACAAAAAAGTATACGTAGACATTGGCGGATCCTAAACATAGGGCCTGATACTTTGCCTAGTCCACTTTTCTCATACAAAAGAGGTACCAACTTAAGAGATGTTTTGGTACATACAAGGCCTAAGAACATCACACTGACCAAAACCAACACGTTGTGGAATTTACCTCCAGTACAAGGTCATTTTCCTTGTGGTTCATGTTCTGTTTGCCCGCAGACACAACATGCTAAACAGATTGACATAGGGACACCAAGACCCTGGATTCTCAAGAAACACACAAATTGCAATTCAGAAAAGGTAATCTATATCATCACCTGTCCATGTTCACTTAGATATGTTGGAATGACGATACGCAAAATAAAGTTACGTATCAGTGAACATAAAAGCACCATTCGGTGCAAGAAACAGGCGACCAGATTGACTAACCATTTTCTCATGCACAATCATAAAGCTGAGGATTTGAGGTGGACAATACTGGAACAGCCATTTATCCCTGTGCACATAAGCGACATCACACCATTTTTGTTCAAAAGATAGCAGAAATAGATTTATAGACTTCGAACTGACATACAAGGATTGAACGATGATATTCCGTGGGTAGCACTCTGATCATATTAACCATTTGAAAAGGTTGCACCAACACATACTGCAACATTGCAGGTGGGTTCCCTTTCATATAGGGAGTAACCCTGGGCGTAGTTCGCGTAGTCGCGCTTCGCGAAGCTTTGCGAAGATGTCATTGCACTACGCGACCTTCGCGAAGCTTCGCGAGCTTGCGTAGTTGCTTGTGGCAACCTGTTCGCGATGGCTTTTTCTTGTTCGCGAGCGCGGTAAGCATGTTCGGGGAACTGTTTGCATGCTCGGGGGATATATCTCGCGATCTTACCCATGCGGTCGCCAATGGGCGCGGCCATCTTGTTTTTCTATAGTACCGCCCGCTCGCGATGCCTTATTTCCTGTTCCGGGTCGCGGATAGCGTGTTCGCGATGTGCATTGACGTGTTCGGGAGCGCATTTTACTTGTTCGCGATAAATTGTACATGTTCGCGAGAAATATCGCGCGAACTTACCCACGCGGTCGCGAATGGGCGCGGCCATCTTGTTTTTCACTCTAAGCCATGTTTCTGGGCCTACTTTTGTATCCTCCCTTTATCACAGCAATCCTTTGTCTTTAAAGCCTTTTTCCTGACTTTTTTTAGTTATTATCTATCTCTCTGTTTGCCTCAGTTTATATTTTGCATTTTATTTATACTTTTACTGTGTTTTTGTTACTTTTATAAAGTTCTTTCTATCTTCTTCCCCCTAACTTTTTTTCCCCTTCGGACTTTTCTTTTCCGCCTCCCACCCACCCCAGAACCATGGCCAAGGGCACACCAAGTCCCAAGGGCAAGGGACCTGCAGGCGCAGAGAAGCGCCGCCTGCCTTGCGGCAGAATGCGTCCTGCAGGGGTGCAGGCCCGGCAACTGTTTGGGGAGGAGGAGGTGGCGGCTCTTGTTTTTTCATCCAGCGCCTCCTCCCCTTGACCTTGGCAGCAGGCGGCAGGCCCGGCTCCGGGTACGCTACCCAGGAGCGGCACCGTCGGTGGGCGAAGGTGCGCCGGGCCGTGTTCCGGTGCACTGGGATCCGGCGCACCCACAACCAGCTAGCTCACCGGTGGTCCGACATCCTGGACCGGGAGCAGGACCTGTTGGACCTGCTAGGTGTCGAGGTCATCGGGCTTGGTGAGTAACTGATTGTGTATATTAAATTAGATGAACAACATGATTACTGCTGCGTGCCAAGCGTTGCTGGTAAATTACGTTCCAAAAAGCAAAATGTTCTTTGATTTAAGGACCCAGGTGCACGGTGGTACTCTTACTTGTTTGCAACGTAGTTTGCGCTAGCTTGTGCTGATGCTGATTATGTAAGAGTTTACTTTACAGAACTGAAGTTAGGTAATGCGATTTGCTAGAGAGACTCTAGTCCTTCCATTGTCCTACTGTGAAATAGTGGTGGATGGATATTGGATACTAGGTTTAGTTTATTAGTAGTAGTTACTAATTGTTTTATGCGGTCTGCGTGACGCATCCTCTGTCACTGAGTGCTGCTTACCCCAGTCCTCCGTCGAACCTTTTGTACTTTGTTTAGTGAGTGGTAGGCTTAGCATGGTCAGTCAGTAGCAGAACTAGATCAGCATTATGCAACCAACCCACAATTTGTTGTATGTATGCACTAGTGTATGCAACTATGCATGTGTCCTCCATCTCATCATCTATGCATTTGATGGCTGAAAAAAATTGAAGTGCAGACTTAGTGAACAATTGGCCCGTCTGGAATAGGTGGTGTAGGTCAGGTGGTACTTACTAGGCTTTGTTAGTATTTGGAATCAGAATGATCAAGGAACACTGGAGTGTTCATAAATAAGTAGACGATCCGTAAATGCACTAGGAAGCAGCCAGTAGTCGATCCATCTGATTAGATAGGTCAATTTTATTGCACTTGTTGTTTCCTAAAATGTTCTTTGACTTATTGTTTTTCCAAATGATTTATTATTTTTCTCACAGCACTCCTTAATGTTGGTCTCTTTCTTCATTATATTTTACATGATCATCAGCACCACCCAGGGGCAAGAAGACGGGGTCGGAGTCGGCGGGGGAACCCCAGGACCTCTCCTCTACTGAGGCTCCTGCAGCTGGCCCCAGTAAGTCCTCCATTGGTTAGATTGACATTTATATTTCCCTAAATGTTATGTTACTGCATCTTTTTTTTCCCAAACTCTAAATTATGGTTCCACTTTCTGAATCTCTTTTTTACAAAAGCTTACTTCTTTGACCTTGACTATCTGTTTACTAATTCTGTTTATCCCTGCCTCGAAGTTGCTTCTAACTCCCTCTGCTATGACTCTCTGTGCTACTAATACTACTACTACTATTACTATTATTACTCTGTGTGTAGCGAAGCTTGCACAGTTGCCCACTCTTTAATAGAAGGTTTTCTTTGCAACAATAAAACTCTGATTGACCAATAGCTCTAGCCACTGGGTCCTGTCCTTTGGGTTGTCCTCTTCAAGTCTTCTCAATGTTGAGGCTTTGACAATTACCACAAACAAAATGCCCAACCAGATATTTGACTAGTATTTTTGATCGGATAGTACATGATACTACTATTGTCTAGGATTCTGCAGAGCCACATACAGAACTATGCACAACAAAATAGGATGGTGCTGATGGGAGGTTGGATCTTACTGATCACACCTCAGTCCGAAGAACCCAGGATCCCCTAACAGACTAGCTATAGTGTCTCACATTAAGGTCCCACTCCCGACCCCCCCACGAAGACGATACACAATGTTGATGATGACTGAGACAGAGACAATCCAGAACATAATAACAAACACCATTTTGCTCACACACTTGTGTAAGTCCACTCCACCACACCAAATACCACAGAGTCTATGTGTAAGTTCAAAAGGTTTATTTGAAACAAGTATCAAACTCTGTACATCGTTAATATGAAATTTAATTTACGACAGCCATAGTCAATAAGCCAGCAAAAAGCCTAACATTAAAACAGTAAACATTTACAAGTGCATGATTGACAACAAGAACAAGAGCCAAGATCTTTATAATTCTGGAAGATCCCTCACCGTAGAACGTAGAAATACTGGTTACATCATCTTGCATCCACTATGCTCTGTAAATCTCTGGTTTGTAGAAGGGAATCTTCCGCCTATGATATATGAGAAAAACGCTGCGAGTTAGCCGTTAGATAGTATACTGGTGAATGATGCTAGCATTTTGCAGTCATGCAAAAAAGTGTAACATGTATGTGTGATGGCTAAGCAATATAAACTAAACAAAGTCAATATGTTGTTTTTTTTTCGACCTCTTCACTTGTACGCAACAGTCAAGCGGCCTTAAAGGCATCTACTGCACATGTCAATACGCTGGCAGGTATAATATGCACCAAAAGAGTAGTAGTCGACATGATGAATCTAAAAGGGTTACTCATGGCTCAGGCTAACTTTCAAAAGAGTAGAGTAGGACTAGATGACCCTAGGAAGTGGAACCATATCCTACTAGTGTCTGTCTACTGACTGTACTTACTGTCTAGTGCTGATGTATGTTGCATCGCATTAACTTTTTTTTCAATGTTCCAAGTGAACACTTAAAATAGGGGGAGGTTTACAGGCATCTAAAAAATTTGTGATGCTTTTTTCTAGGCACACTACCATCCACCAGTGCCGTCGGGGCCAGCGATGCGGCCATTCCGGAGGGGGCAGGCGAACTGGCGGCACCTGCAGGAGACACAGGGCCCAGGGGGGATCCAGCAGCAGTGGCCGGCGGCGGTAAGTTATATTCATTACTTCTTGACATTACAGCTAGATGGAACTGTGTTCACTATTTCACTGTACTGTGCGACATTATACAACGGTTGAAGAAGACACCCTTTACGTAGCATTACCAGCGTGAGTAGAGTAACCAATGGCCTCTTCTATTTGACTCCAAAATCAGCTGTGAATGTTTTATGGAGAAGACAAACTCAGATCAGATGACCTTCATGGATGTGTTGAACATAGAGGGAAAGCACTAAGGGTGGAAGGACGGGCGAGATAAACAATATGACTGACCGGCAGAGAAGGATATGTTGTTGGAAGCATGTATAGGAGTCTGATAGTAATAAGATCAGATGCATGGGTTGTTGAAGGATGGGTGGAAGGTGAAAGAATGCCTGCCTGGGTGGGCGACACAGTATGGGTGGATAGTACTAGATAGCAAGAATCAGCGGTGTTTTTGGTTCAAACTGAAAGCCAAGGCAAGGAAGGAAGGAGCAGAAGCATGGGTGTTTGTTGGTGAAACCAACTAAGGTTTGTTAAGAGATATATACAAAAGGATAGACGTTTACTTTAATGGATGTATGCCTGGATGTACTATCACCAAGAGACAGTATAGGTGGAAAGTGTCACTGGAGATTCTTACTTTGAAGAAAATGTAACAGAAACTGCGCGACAGTAGCAAAGCCTACAGGAATCAAGGTAGTATTATGAGCATACAGTACACTTGCAGTAGTTTGCAAGCACGTCATATATTCTCAAGCGGAAACCCCTTCCTCCCACTCTGGGGACCACTCCCTACCTATTATTATTAATGTATTTTCGATTGGGGCAGCCAGCCTGCAAAGGGTGGCCTATCTGTTGTTTAATGTTTATGTATATTGGTTACACAAGCAATGAAAGCAAAGTACCCTCTGCAGTAGCGGTTGGTGGTGGGATTGTTGGCGGGCGGCGACATGGGGAGGGGACGGGTGGGTGGCACTGGCGAGTAAACTGTGTATTACTGTTACGGCCAAATACAGGTAATCAACATAAAAATAAATAAAACTATTTTCAAGGTGCGCACTGCACCGCCGAATGCGATGCAGTGTGTGCTACTGTGTGCAGCAATGTTTTTTTATGTATTCTTTAATTACCTGTGAATGTCCTTAATCCATCGTTTACTATCCCCACCCTGCACCTTCCCACGTCACCGACCGGCAGCACTCCCACCACCGACCGCTACCGACCTGATGTCGTATATCGTATTAGCACTAGCAGCATCTATAATATGAATATAAGCAATGATCGTTGGATCCGATAAATAAATAATCAGCCTTTTTGTAGTACCCATGGCAGGGTGTAAGTGAAATTGTGCATGCCATTTGCCCTCATGTAACAGAGTATGACCAGTGCCAACGGCCGTAAGGCGTCAGACAAAAAGATGAGCTTCCCCACCTGCAGACAGTAGTAGTAAATAAAACTAACGTGAGTCTGCATCATCATGTGGCTCATATCTGTTTCTCTTGGGTGCAAGCTTAGCTGATGGACCTGGCATGCCGCCTACAACAAGGTTATGTAATTGGGCTAAACTACAGATAAGAACGGCACGACTGGTGTACCGGAGTACATACATAGTACGATTATATTTATAAATAATGTCTGAAACGGTCACAAATGTTAGAGTCCAAGGAAGTAGGATTAGAGATACTTACCCCAGCACCAAATCCCAAATGTTATGAACTGTGCTTGCTAGTGATACTGTGACACTATGTGTTGAATGATTTTAGTGTTCCTGTTTTGCTAAGAGTATTGGCTCCAACATGTTCTTTTTCTTTCTTGATATAGATGATACTCCTTCCAATAAACCATCAAGGAAGGAGTTGGCCGCTAGGGCCCGGCGCCGGAAACTGGAGGCTATCTGCGAGCATTATCGCCGGCTGGTGGCTCAGGAGGAGGAGGAGGAGGAGGCGGCTGCAGCTGCAGCCTCCTCCAATGCCCCGGGCCCCAGTCAGGCCCGGCCTCCACTTTCACGGCGCCGTGGTCCGGCATTCGCCCGCCGCCGCGCCTCGATTTCCAGCACTGCTGCCCCCCACCCTGGAAGCAACTTTAGGGCATTTCGCCGCCAGCTGCTCTGCCGGATGGCCCGCTGGGAGGAGAACATGGAGGAGCGGGTAAAGATCCTGGTGGACAAACACCTTAAGGCCGGCCGACAATAGAGGACCTCGTCGTTTGCCCCTTTTTTAATTCCTTTTGTTGGTGGGTGGGTTTGTGGGCGTTGGGGATTTCAACGGACATTGGGACTTTGGACTTTCGTTTCGTTGGGGTTAGGGAGGGGGGTGGGTTAGGTCAGAGCGGGATAGTTTATTTTTGTTAGGGGATATTAAAAATATACTTACTATTTATTTATACGATGTTAATGTTTTTTGTGGTGGGTTACAGTTTTCCGAATTCAATGTAAGTTACATGGTTGTTTACTTTGTTTCCGTGCTGCTGCATGCCCACAGCCAGTGTTTGATTTAAAAGATCTGCCGATTTTGTAACACACAAACCGATAGATGCAGTACCCCTCATTGAGTTATTTTTAATTGTCATAGTACTGTCAGTCTCTCCTCCTAGTCCATACCTCCCACCAAACTTATCTTACCTGTGATTGATGATGAAGTTCGGCACACTGATGGCTGCATGGTTGGTTTCCCAAATTGACGGAGTAGATGCCATTATAGTGGTGGTAGTAGTAGACACTGGCAATAGCGTTTGAAAAAAGAAAGAGAAAGTCACTTGACTGAGACTCAGAGAGGAGGAGTGGAACAGAACACAAAGTAAACTACAGCATGGGTGGTCAAGCAGAAGAAGATCCTTGCCCTGCCTTAGTTGAAATTCAATTAGTGTTGCTTTCACCACATCTGCCCCAGCAAGCGTGTGATCAATTGGTGTACATAGTCATCACATCACACCTCAATATAAATCACACAGCCCGGGGGAAGAGGGTTAGGAATTGATGATTGGATGGGAAGTGGGGTTTTGGGAAAGGTTTGAGAAAGAAAAACAGACAATATGCATGGACACAACAAAAGTAAAACACAATCTTGTAAGACGACCATGATCCATTATCAAAGAAATCAAAGTATGAAGTGAGAGAAAGCAAATGCATGCATGCTGAGGAGGATAACTTGATGGTTAATGAGATAATGAGTTGTACTATAACTACTATGACCCAATGAGACAGTACAGTCAGGGACGAAATTGAAATTTGCCTTGCCTGTCTGACGCCCTCAGAGCTCAGACCGAACCCAAGGAAACTAAAAAAAAGTTGGATCAATTAACAAACAAACCACAACACACAGTCGTAATGATTAAAGAGAAAAAAGCAAGCAAATAAATGTAAAGACGAATGATGATACTAAAGTTACTGTATTATCCTGGTCCAAATGAGGAGTTGCATCATTCTCGTCATTCTTCTTGGTCCTCCCTTCCATGGACACTCCGCACATCAATCTTGGGTATCACTGCCTGCCTGATGCGTATTGGTAAGGTACGTGTGAGTCGTTTCTCCCACTGTAGCACAGGGTAAAGGCCGGCCTGTAAGTGTAGATGGAAAAACAAACGGGGTATTGAAAAATTACAGCCTTTACAACAATAAACTCAATTACAGTGGAGTGCAAGACAACACTCTGGAGAGAACACTTTCAGACTGAGGCAGCTTGGATAGGCTACATAGTGTGTCTACTCTACAGCATTAAGGTACAACAACAACGGGACAGGATTCAGGAACCAGCACAGCCACAGAACAGGAGAACCGCGGCACAGGCCAGGCACCCTACCCCTTACTTACATTTTGACCGAGCCAGAGAAATGTCAAATGTACTGCAGCAACCTAGAATTTTCCCAATGAAGTGACTAAATCAATGCGCCACTGTCCGTCATACCACTACACTCTACTCCAGTCCACACCACTACACGGACATCTAGCCTAGGTCTGCTGTGGTTCTTGTTCAAACTTTTTACCTTTTATGTCAGCCCATGAAACGCCGTTATTCCATAAATTTTCTCCAATCCAACTGACTGTGTGCAAAGATAGTATGCTCAGCATCCTCAATGATGGTGACCGTGTGGTACGTATTCTCCAACACCAACTCAGTCTGTAGTGACTGATTAAGTTTATCATTTGATAACTTTATTTCGGTCAGAAGACCATAAAAGCATACAAACATACATCCTCAAGTACATATACACAATAAAACAATAAATAACATTTCGAAGTTAAAAATCCTAATTTTCCTTTTTTTAAAAAGAGATTAAACTTGAAGTCATCAATATGAAGAAGTTAAGTTAAGAACGTTAGTCTCCTTCGCCACATGCTGTAGAGGTAGCGGGATACAGCGAAAACAATTTTTGGGTCGGTGTCATAGACTAAAATCCTGTAGGCCTGCTTAAAATGGCGAAAACCCAGGTTCCTGCAAATAGGGATCAGCCAACTTTTCCTGATTAAATGATATGCGGAACAAAATAACAGAACGTGTAAAACAGACTCAGATTTATGGTTACAAGCAGGACAGCTTTCCAAGTTTTGTGCCTGCCACTTAGAGGTAAAAGACCTAACCGGTAAGGTACCATACCTTAGCTGGATGTACAATTTGCGTGCAAGTGGGGGTTCTATTTGGTCCATGAATTCCTCGAGTTTAGAGTCTTGTTTAACCAAGAGGAATTCCAAGGTCAGCTTGCCCGTAGTTGTAGAGCTCTGATGTGAAGAAGAGTTTTCCATGGACACCAAAGAAAGAATTTCTTTCTTTGAAATCACAGGGCAACTTTCCTCCGGATTCTCCCACATTTCCAAAAGTCCTAATGAAGTACAAACTTTATTAATATACAAAAGCCAAGGGATCTTTTTTGATTTAAGTGCAGGCCAGATCTCAACAAACTCTAATTTAAATGAGGTCAATTCAGGCACAGACCAAAGCCTTTTCCAATAAAGGATAGGTTTTGCACTGATGATCTCCTCTATGGGGACCAACCCAAGATCAAGCCTAAGAGGGATCAACGGTGTACTGGAAGGAAGCCCCAAGAGAGATCTTAAAAAAGATTGCTCAGCCCTTGAAAGAGACACTGACTGCTTGTGTCCCCAAAGTTCGGCCCCGTATATTGCGGCCACTCTAGCCTGTCTACAGTAAATTTCAAGGGCGGGAGAGACTGGCTTAAAACTCGATCTTTTAAAAACTTTATTCAAGCCCCCTGTCAGTTGAGCGAGCTTGAGTGTTGACTTAACAATCTGTGAATTCCAAGAAAATTTCTCGGTTAAAGTCACACCCAAATATACAAAGGTTTTAACTCTCTCAAGGGGAATACCAAATAAGACTGGGTTGGGGCGCACCCGCACAGGGGGGTTAAAGATCATATATTTGGTTTTTTCCAAATTTATTTCGAGTCCTCTTATTTCACAGAATTTGGCAAAACCATTCAGCGTGTTTTGTATGCCCGTTGACGTTCTAGATAATAACAAAGTATCGTCCGCGAACATCAATGCGGGCACACGTCCAGAAGCTAATCTGGGGGCGTCAATATTTTTTATAGAATTTAAATGATCAATGAGGCCATTGATATAGAGGCTGAACAGTGTAGGGGCCAAGACACACCCTTGGCGAACTCCTTTTGAAACAGGAAAGCGATCAGTGAGTTCACCATATTTACCACATCTTACTTGGGCATAGTTATTGGCATGAAGCCTAACTAAGACAGCCAATAGGTAAGATGGAAGGCCCAGGTCTGCCAGAACTTGCCATAGTTTAACACGAGGGACCAGATCAAAAGCAGCACGCAGGTCCACAAACACCAGGTAGAGGCTGCCACCCTCAACCAAGGCAGTTTTCCAATACAGTACCTGCAGGCGAAAGATCTGGTCTAAAGTGGAGGTGCCAGCCCTGAAGCCTCCCTGAAAAGTGGTCAGGATTTCATTCTCCTCAATCCAGCCAAGGACCCTGTCCAAAAGGACTCTCCCCATTAGTTTTTGCGAGGTGTCTATTAAACTAATAGGCCTATAGTTGGAAGGAGTCAATGGGCAACCCTTTTTAAAAACAGGTACAATTTCTGCCCCAAGCCAAGTAAAGGGCACTTCACCCCCCTGTAGAATGCTATCAAATAAGACAACCAGGTAGGGTGCCCAGATCTTCGGTTGGAACTTAAATAGATCTCCGGGCAATTTATCAAGACCTGGTGCTTTATTTGAGAGCATTTTCCCAATTGCAGATTCCACCTCGGCCAAGGTAAAAAATTCAATAGAGGCTAGATCCATTTGGACGAGAGAGAAATCAAAGGTATCTGCAGAGGTTCTATCAAGGTCGTGTGTTCCATACAGGTCACTAAAGTGTTTTTCCCAAATAGTGGCAGCTATATTTGGGGCAGGTGCAGAAGAATGCCCATTTACTCCAGTTGCAACAATGGACCAAAATGTTTTAGTGTCCTTACAACAGAGCGCATGGCCCAACTGTTCCCACAGTTCAACTTCCCCTGCTTTCTTTGCTTCAACAATAGCCTTTTTATATAGAGAACGATTAGTTTTGACTGCATCTCTATCTTTTGTTTTTATTGCAAGCAGCAGGTCCTTTTTAGCTAGGCGGCACGTTTTATTAAACCATCTAGCCATTTCAGTCCTAGGATGTATAGCCCTTTTTACTGGGTACAGAATATCCCGTAATGCAATGACCAATTTCCCATGGATGTCGGTAGGGCTGGCCAAGGGTCCGGCGGCCCCCATCTTTTCAATAAATGGAATTATTATACCATACAGTTCCGCCAACTTACTGCTAGAGATTTGGAATACTGGCCACTTTACTCTTCTTCTACAGTTACTAATTATTAATGGTTCAGGTACAGGATTTTCAACCAGGGTTGAATTTTTAAGCCCGAAGCTTCCTGGTTTAAGTGTCAGGACTAGAACGTTGTGATCACTGTCCAACCTCTCCATGACCATGAAGTCATAGAGTCTATCCCAATACTTAGCTTCAATAAAGATATAATCAATTATTGAGGTGTAGCTAGCTTTGTTAAAGGTCTTTTTTCCAGGTCTATCTGGCATTACCCTACCATTACATGCTCGCAATGATGCATTTAGAGAGAGAGACTGCATTTGCAAGACAAGGGGAGTCCATGCTTTTACCGGTGGGGTAAGTGGATCGGGAATATTCCATAATGTATCCACTTCATCACGGTCTCCCATACTTGAGTCCGATAAAGGCTCAAAATGGCAGTTGAAATCCCCGCCCAGAATTATCACAGTAGAGGAGTCAAGCGACTGCAGTAGGTTGGACAATACAGTAATGGCCTCTGATTCCAGGCCCCTCTTAGTCGGTCTTGAATATACATTTATCAGGGCAATATCCACGCCTTTTTCCACTTCCAGGAGAACGAATTGTACATCCCGTGAGTGGATTGGAATAGCCTTTACTTTTGCACCCAGGTGGGAGCCAACCCATATGGACAACCCTCCCGAGGGCCTTCCCCTACTACTCTTGCATGCCAAAATATCAAATATTGCAAAGCCCGGAGCCACAATCTTTTTAAGCAACCAGGTCTCCTGGAGCATACAGATATCAAAAGAGGAAATGAATGAGCTCCACTCCGGGTTAGAGGATTTATTTTTAAGGCCGGCCACATTCCATGAGATAATTTTAATACCATTAACATTAGATAATTGGTTAGGGATTCGATAGTCTGGTAAGCCAGCACAGCTACTCAGTTCGGGAGGACCAGCTACCACCTCTAGGTTAGGTACACAGTTAAAGAGAGTGCATAAAGTAGAGGCGGGGGTAATTAAATCTGGGCTCAAAGTCCCCTTCGTTGGACTTGGTCCTTTCCTTAAGTTGGATGTATCATTATAAGGTAACTCAAGAATCTCCGATGGGCCAGGCTGTAATTTGTCGGGGGGCAATAAGGGCTTTTGCCTCAACTGTCAGTCACAGCCATCAAGGTTAGAGAGGGCCTGGTATCTATTTGAGACATCCAATGGTGTAAAAGGGACAAAATCTTCCAATCTCCTACTACGGTTTCCATATTTCTGTGGGAGTACTGTATCCTGCCTATGGAATTTGTCAGCATTCATTTGTTGAAAATTAGTTTTGGGCATATCCTGCTCATACGTACGGGATACACGGAAGTTAGTCAAGGACAGGGGAAAAAGGGGAGCCCCGAAATGTCGGTCTCTACTCACGTGGGTTCTTGGGTAGAAAAAAGTTAATTCCAGGGGAGCAATAGCAGTACCTGGGATCTCCACAGGATAGTTAAGGATGTACCTTACTGCCATTGGATCCCTGAAGTTAACAACAACCAAGTCCCCATCGATATCCTTCTCTCTACTACCCAGCCAATCAAGTCGGCGAACATGAAGTATTTCGCCGTTGATATAATGGGGAAGTGGGCGGTTTTCACTCAGCCAATGAATGATCTTATTTTTAAGCTGAAAAAAACCCTCTTTCTTTCCGTCTGGCAATCTGGGTACTCTTGCCAGTACTACCACATAGGGAACTGCTTCCGGAGGTAATTCAACCCGTGGTTCCCTACCACTAGAACCCCTAGTAAAATTAGGGCTCTTACACTCATTGTTGTCTATGTTTTTTCCATCTTGTTTGCCCCCACTCCTCCGGGTTCCATTTGGAGCCAATCTTACAGGTCTTACAGGTCTAGGGGTTGGTATATCCAGATTTTTAGGGCCAGTGGTCATCTCTGTAATGGCAACAGTCCTCCTGCTCATTAAGTCTGGGCCATCCTTGTTAACACAACAAATAGGTTGTTGTGTTTTAGCAGGAGGACCGTCCATCAACACTTTATCTCTAATTTGGCCAAATTTATTATTAATATTTAGCTCCATATTCTCCAACCTTTCTTCAACCCTTTTTAACCTCTCAATTATTGGTAGTATGAACGACCTTATAAGATGTTCAATACTTTCCAGGGGATCAGTTAAGAGAACTTTCATAGGTGGGCTAGAATGGGGAATGTCAACTTCCGGTGGATTTAATACAATATTAGCAACAGCCTTAGAAATTACCACTGGTGAATTATGTGTAGAAGCATTTTGGTTAGTGGTCTTATTACTTTTCCCCGAAGCAGTGTGATTTATCCTAGGTCTGCGTGCCTCTCCCCCCTTCTTTCTCCTTTTTTTAGGTGGTGGACCAGGAATCTTATGCAACGGTAGGTTTCTAGCCCTTCTTTTAGAGATCTCTTTGTTTATCAATGGAGGAATTGGTATCACTTTTGGGTCAGGCAAAGAATCAAGTGAACTAGAGATTGTGATTGAATGTATAGAGTCCAATGAATTGGGTACAAAAGGTTCAGGGGATAGCTCGCGAAGTAGTGCAGGGACACCATCTAGGGAGATCAGTTCATCACCAGAAAGATTTCCTGCTGGCAGGGTAGCTAGCTGCGACAAATCAATTGGTCGTCCATTTTTTAGGTGCTCAATCGATTTGCGGCGCTCAACCCTGCGCTCTGCTAGTAAGTCCTCCCTTTCTCGATCCGTGCTAGGCTTACTAAAATAATGGTCCAAAGTGCCCTTAGCCAAACCCCCAATTTTTCCGGGAAATGAATGTTCTTGACTCCCAGCCATAGTTTAAATAGTTCAGTCACCAGTGTCCGCTACAAACCCAGCTTCCAAAGGGGTCAGCCGGCAAGGGATCAGAAAATATGTCCTATGCCAAACACACAATCAGTCCAGATACGTTATGGAACATAGACAGGCGCTGGGACACTTACAGTTCTGTAGCAGATGTCAGAGGGATTGCCCTGCCCGGCCTTGATCGGTCCTTGACGGGCAAGGACGGGCCCGCCCTTGGCCCGGGCTTCGCCCGGGCGCTGCCCGCGCGCGTCCCGCGCTGCGTGGAGCCTGGGAATTATTTAAGCAGCCCGGGCGCTGCCTGGTGACATCAGCGGCAGGCGCCCGGAGCTGAGGGTGCTGGGATTTGTAGTTTGGCGGCCTCCCGGCGGCGTCCCAGTTCGGGTAGAGATTGGTCTTGTCACCGCTGAAGATGCCGTTCCCCTCACGGCGAGCCTGTGACCAGAAGCAACGATGGAAGGTTCGAAAAGCGCGTCCCGCGCTGCGTGGAGCCTGGGAATTATTTAAGCAGCCCGGGCGCTGCCTGGTGACATCAGCGGCAGGCGCCCGGAGCTGAGGGTGCTGGGATTTGTAGTTTGGCGGCCTCCCGGCGGCGTCCCAGTTCGGGTAGAGATTGGTCTTGTCACCGCTGAAGATGCCGTTCCCCTCACGGCGAGCCTGTGACCAGAAGCAACGATGGAAGGTTCGAAAAGCGCGTCCCGCGCTGCGTGGAGCCTGGGAATTATTTAAGCAGCCCGGGCGCTGCCTGGTGACATCAGCGGCAGGCGCCCGGAGCTGAGGGTGCTGGGATTTGTAGTTTGGCGGCCTCCCGGCGGCGTCCCAGTTCGGGTAGAGATTGGTCTTGTCACCGCTGAAGATGCCGTTCCCCTCACGGCGAGCCTGTGACCAGAAGCAACGATGGAAGGTTCGAAAAGCGCGTCCCGCGCTGCGTGGAGCCTGGGAATTATTTAAGCAGCCCGGGCGCTGCCTGGTGACATCAGCGGCAGGCGCCCGGAGCTGAGGGTGCTGGGATTTGTAGTTTGGCGGCCTCCCGGCGGCGTCCCAGTTCGGGTAGAGATTGGTCTTGTCACCGCTGAAGATGCCGTTCCCCTCACGGCGAGCCTGTGACCAGAAGCAACGATGGAAGGTTCGAAAAGCGCGTCCCGCGCTGCGTGGAGCCTGGGAATTATTTAAGCAGCCCGGGCGCTGCCTGGTGACATCAGCGGCAGGCGCCCGGAGCTGAGGGTGCTGGGATTTGTAGTTTGGCGGCCTCCCGGCGGCGTCCCAGTTCGGGTAGAGATTGGTCTTGTCACCGCTGAAGATGCCGTTCCCCTCACGGCGAGCCTGTGACCAGAAGCAACGATGGAAGGTTCGAAAAGCGCGTCCCGCGCTGCGTGGAGCCTGGGAATTATTTAAGCAGCCCGGGCGCTGCCTGGTGACATCAGCGGCAGGCGCCCGGAGCTGAGGGTGCTGGGATTTGTAGTTTGGCGGCCTCCCGGCGGCGTCCCAGTTCGGGTAGAGATTGGTCTTGTCACCGCTGAAGATGCCGTTCCCCTCACGGCGAGCCTGTGACCAGAAGCAACGATGGAAGGTTCGAAAAGCGCGTCCCGCGCTGCGTGGAGCCTGGGAATTATTTAAGCAGCCCGGGCGCTGCCTGGTGACATCAGCGGCAGGCGCCCGGAGCTGAGGGTGCTGGGATTTGTAGTTTGGCGGCCTCCCGGCGGCATCCCAGTTCGGGTAGAGATTGGTCTTGTCACCGCTGAAGATGCCGTTCCCCTCACGGCGAGCCTGTGACCAGAAGCAACGATGGAAGGTTCGAAAAGCGAAATTGCAACGGATATTGGCCGGCACCTGCAGTGGTAGGAGTACAATGTGGTCATTATTAAACAACAAGGAAACATTAACTGTCACCACACCTGAGTCACTTGTACTTTGTCGATAAACTAGTATAGTTCTACTTCATGGCATGCACAATTCTTCGTAGTCAGCCAGCATCCAATGCAATGCATGCCACCATCATTCACAATAATCACTCATTACCTGTCTTGGTGTTCTCTTTGGCTGTCTGATCTGATGCCTGCCTAGCCTTCTGCCAGTCAGTGATGAGTTTCTTTCGGATTGGAAACAAAATGGAATATAGGTGGAGTCACGTTTCACTTCTTATGGAGGGACTGTTAGAGGCAACATGTATTGTACT
This sequence comes from Triturus cristatus, assembly GCF_964204655.1. NCBI lineage: Eukaryota > Metazoa > Chordata > Amphibia > Caudata > Salamandridae > Triturus > Triturus cristatus. The sequence continues at coordinate 395,448,557 of NC_140583.1, read as the reverse complement.
ATTCTCCATCTCCATCCAATGTCTGACTTGCTTGAAATGTACTTAGGGAGAGTAAGGAACATGGAGCAGGACCCTGAGGAGTGGAGTGGACAGTTATGCACAGACGTGCAACTCCAATAGGGAAATAAAAAGAGGAGACTGTTGATGGCTTTGTTGTGAATGTAGATTTTGAACCAGAAAAACAGATACACACAGTCACACACAAATAAAGGAAGGGAGAACAATTTGAAAGCCTAGTTGTCAGGGAAGAGGAGCTCGTCCTCAAACTCTGGTGGTTCGGACAGCAGTACGTCTAACAATCCACTACTTATGTCATCAAAGTCACTCTCCTCTTCCTCCTGTGATTCACGTATTTTGTACTCCGGTGGTATAAAGTGTTGATTCATTTTGATCATGGTTAACCTCTCAACACTTTTGGGCGAGAGACTGGTCCTTTTGACAGTATCAATGGCACCAGCAGCACTGAAAACACGCTCTGAAGAGACACTTGCAACAGGGCAAGCCACATACTTTATCGCCAGCCTGCTGAGCACTGGCCATTGGCTTCTTTTCCCATACCAATACACCAATGGGCTTTGCTTCATGTAGACCTCTGTTGTGTCATCTAGATAGGCCTGAACCATCCGCTCAATGTTCAGGGGTGCTCTGATTTCCTGGGCCTCTTTTGCCTTTGCATCAGTCATTGATGTGCAATACCCTTTCCGTAGAAACCAATCACCTGCCGTTTTTGTAAATGTGCCTGATGATCCTGTTGGTGCTGTTGATGTTATTGCTGCTGGCAGTGTTGACTGCTGGGAGGCAAACGCACTGCTCTTGGCTTCTGAAGTAGAACTTCGTTCTGGGTGCCCTGCAGTACTTTTTCTGCCCTGGAGGGGCGGGCCTTTAATTAAGATCCTTTCGTTTTCAAACTCAGTGGCTTCCTCAGCTATCAAAGTTTTGTACTGGGCAACATTCACTTCTGAAAAAGGAATGACTTCATTACTGCGCAGCAATAATTTGTAACGTGGATCCAAAATTGAGGCAGTAATGTATTGTGGATCTGACACAATGTTATTTTGAATCCTTGTATTGTGAGATAAGCGAGCGGATAAGGTGTCTGCCAAAGAATGTGCGTCTACTTTGTCATCCACACCTGCGTACATTTCTGCCACCTCCTTCAGCTCTTGCTCTAGCATGTACAACAATGGGATAGCTTGGCCCATAGTACAGTCCTCCCGGCTCACTTCACGGGTGAAGACCTCAAAAGGAAGTAGCATCTCTGTCAGGCTTTTGACAAGGTCCCATTGGGCCATCTCAACTCTCATGCCTTTCACTGTAGGATCCCCTGACCTTTTCATGACATAAGCATTAAGTGGTATGTACTGCTCAAACAGACGCTCAAGCATGTAATACGTTGAGTTCCAACGTGTTGGCACCTCTTGGATGAGTGCTTTGACTGGCATTTTATGCTCACGTTGAATCACCCTCAGCTCCTTCCGGGCTTTAAAAGAATGGTTGAAATGTGTGCATATTCTTCTGGTCAGTAAGCTGCTGACTTTGCTTTCATTTTTCAGAAAGTCTTGCACAACAATGTTAATGCAGTGTGCCAAACATGGCACCCTGAAATACCCACCATCTTTCATGGCCCGAACTACATTACTGCCATTGTCCGTGGCAACAAAACCAATGGTAAGACCTCTTGGTCGCAGCCACTCAAACACCTTGCTGTTAAACTCATCCAAAATGTTAGCAGCAGTATGAGATTTCTCCATTGCAAACATGGCTACAGTTGCATGTTTGCGAGTGTCTTTAAAAATCTCAGCGGTGTCAACAACGCCGTCAGATATCTTATCTTTAACACCCGAAAAAGAGACCCAGTGTGCAGTGATGCACATGTAATCAGTGGCTTGGCAACTGGTCCACATGTCTGTTGTCAGGTGTATACTCTGAACAGCACTCTTTTTTAAGGCTTTTCCAAGCAATTCCAGCACGTCGTGATGTAGTGCTGGAACAGCAACTCTTGCAAAATAGTAGCGGCTGGGAACTTTCCATTTTGGGCAGATGGTGGTCACAAACTCAAGAAAACCCACCCCTTCAACAAAAGAAAAAGGGAGAAGGTCCAGTGCTAACATTTTTGCCAGCTTAGCATTGTACAAACGTGCTATTGGGTGATTGCGTTCGTACTGCCCCTCCGGCCTACTAAACATGCTAAGAATGGTACGCTGCATGGTATTCCTTCCTGTGGTCGACGTCGCACTTTTTGGGCCCGCAGTACTCCTTGGTGTCTCAGGCTGGCTCTTACTCTTGTGCCAATGAGATGTGGCTGAGGATGTGGGCGTTACCACTGCAGTGCTGGGGACAGGGCTACTTTGTGTACCACTAGCACAGAGAATGTCTCCCTCTTCTTCCTGTTCCACCGTGAGCGGACTTTCTCTCGTTTATGCCCAACAGCAATGGTTCCAGTTTTGATGAGCCTAAGGTGCTCCTCCCACTGGATTGCGTGGTGTTTTTTCAGATGGGTCATTTGGCCTCCGGTACCATAGTTTGTACCAAGCTTTCCACGGCTAACACAGGAATGACAAACGGAGCATACAGCAATGTTCTCCTCCTTTGGGCTAACCGTAAAGTAGTCCCACACTGGGGAGCTTAACTTTTGTCTCCTGCTGGAGGTGCCACTCCCACTTCCAATGCCGGATGAACTGGAAGGTGTGTGTTGAATTTGACTCTGTGCAGGACCACTACCTACTTCTGCTGAGGTGGTGCTTGTTGTGCTGGATGTAGGACGCTGCCGGCCCTTTGCTAATGTAAATATGGAAGCTGGAGGTCGTGTTGGTGTTACCTGTGTTGGAGGTATGCGTGCTACATCCCTCGCATCCATTTTGGATAATGTAAAAATGTTGCTCTCCATCTCCTCAGGCCCGGGAGTGATGTTTATGATGACTGGCTCATCATCATCATCATCATCAACCTGCTCTTCTACATCAACATCCATAAGTGTAAGGCTTTCTGGAACCTTCCTTTTGCCATGCCTGCTCTTGTGATGTGTTTCCCGCTCAGACTCAGTTTGTGGCTTCCAAGTGACATCTAGATCATCAGAAGGGGGGCTTGGTGAAGAACTTGATGTACTAACCCTCCTTTTCCTTGCTGGGGATTTAAAAGCCAATGCAACTTCTAAAGGAGTGGCTTCCTCTTCTTCCTCTGCATGAGGCTCAATTTCCTGAACTGCCCCTACTTCGGGAGGAACAGCTACTATTGCGGGCGGTGGCTGCGGCTGTTGACCACTTATCTGCTGTGTTGATGATGTTCCCTCCTGCGTTGATTGTGTACTACTTTGAGATAGCGATAAGTTTAGTTCAGGCTCAGCATCACTGCTTTCTACCATAAGGCTGGCTACCTCTTCCACACTCATCTGCTTGGGCATGGGTTGGTGGGTTGGGCCCACTGATGTGGAGGTGCTGCCCCCAGCTTGCCCCCCCGACACCGCTGCTGCAGGCCTCATTTTTGGTGAACCAAAAAAGGTTTTGGGAGGCACACCAGACTTAAGTGACACTTCCTTCTTCTTCTGTTCCTTCTTCTCCATGGCAACTTTCTTGGTACCGGAGGACCTGCTACCTGCTTTCTTTGGGGGCATCTTCAACAGATGTCAAAACAGCACTCAGTTGCACAAGTTGCAGAGATGCCTGGTCAGGTCACTGACACGTCACGTTGTGTACACTACAGCAGCAGGACGTCGGTCTGGCACCACAACAGTGGATGATGATGACACACCTCTGTCTTTTGTGCACCTAAAAGCAAAAAAGCCAGAAGAACATCAGTCAAAAGATCCATAATATAATATATAACTTATTAGTGTCTCGTGGGTGGTCATCACAATTATTAAATTTCATGAAGTCAGTGAACAACATCAACAGTATAGCCAGCCATTAAGAGACTGATAAGGCCAGGGATCCTGTTGTATTTGTACTGTGTACACTTAGGAAGAAGAATAGCAAGGAACAAAAACCCGCCGTGATGATTGCTGAGTTGTACCCCTGGGCCTACTGTACGACTAGGCCACAAGTTTGGACGCCTATGGCAAAGGCACAATGCATGCCTTCCTAAAATGGCCGCCACACACATGCTCAGCCCACTCACCACAATAACACACAAAAAGTGATTGCAAAGGACAGGAAGAGGAAGTTGTAGTGTCTGTGGAACTTAATCCCTCTCATAAAAATGTTTTCCAGACAAATAACAGCTTCTCCCTGCTCCAAACCTACAGCTCAATGACAGCCTGAGGAGTTTTTTGTGCAGAAATGCACAAAAAAGCGTTTTCGAGAAGGGTCTATGTTGCTCGCGAGATATTGTTTGCCAGATTGCAAAAGCTGCGTGTTCGGGATCGCGAACTGTACAAAAAGGCTTTCTCGCGTGCGCGAACACGCATATTGCGAGCGCAAAAATGACGAAAACTGTAAGTCCGCGTTGTCGCGCTGTGCAGAGTTACCGAAAGTTCGCGAGCTGAATCCCTTGCCTTACATGCAGGCCAAAATAGCCCAATTTGTTTAGCACACACCCAAAAAATGCTATTGCACCCCAAACACACCTTTTGCAATAAAATCCAAAGCCATCCATGGAGTAAAGGAAAATCACCAGACAACACCAACTGTACATTTAAATCACGCACCACAGCTTGGAGGCTGACTACCTCTGGGCCTAGTGGAAGACTACTAGGCCACAAGCTTGGAACCGGATGGCAAAAGCAAGCACACTGCTTGGATGGCTTCACAAAATGGCCGCCACACACCCACAACAACCACAAGAAATGGGAGACAGTCAATGGACGCCTATGGCAAAGGCACAATGCATGCCTTCCTAAAATGGCCGCCACACACATGCTCAGCCCACCCACCACAATAACACACAAAAAGTGATTGCAAAGGACAGGAAGAGGAAGTTGTAGTGTCTGTGGAACTTAATCCCTCTCATAAAAATGTTTTCCAGACAAATAACAGCTTCTCCCTGCTCCAAACCTACAGCTCAATGACAGCCTGAGGAGTTTTTTGTGCAGAAATGCACAAAAAAGCGTTTTCGAGAAGGGTCTATGTTGCTCGCGAGATATTGTTTGCCAGATTGCAAAAGCTGCGTGTTCGGGATCGCGAACTGTACAAAAAGGCTTTCTCGCGTGCGCGAATACGCATATTGCGAGCGCAAAAATGACGAAAACTGTAAGTCCGCGTTGTCGCGCTGTGCAGAGTTACCGAAAGTTCGCGAGCTGAATCCCTTGCCTTACATGCAGGCCAAAATAGCCCAATTTGTTTAGCACACACCCAAAAAATGCTATTGCACCCCAAACACACCTTTTGCAATAAAATCCAAAGCCATCCATGGAGTAAAGGAAAATCACCAGACAACACCAACTGTACATTTAAAATCACGCACCACAGCTTGGAGGCTGACTACCTCTGGGCCTAGTGGAAGACTACTAGGCCACAAGCTTGGAACCGGATGGCAAAAGCAAGCACACTGCTTGGATGGCTTCACAAAATGGCCGCCACACACCCACAACAACCACAAGAAATGGGAGACAGTCAATGGACGCCTATGGCAAAGGCACAATGCATGCCTTCCTAAACTGGCCGTTCGCGAGCTGAATCCCTTGCCTTACATGCAGGCCAAAATAGCCTAATTTGTTTAGCACACACCCAAAAAATGCTATTGCACCCCAAACACACCTTTTGCAATAAAATCCAAAGCCATCCATGGAGTAAAGGAAAATCACCAGACAACACCAACTGTACATTTAAATCACGCACCACAGGTTGGAGGCTGACTACCTCTGGGCCTAGTGGAAGACTACTAGGCCACAAGCTTGGAACCGGATGGCAAAGCAAGCACACTGCTTGGATGGCTTCACAAAGTGGCCGCCACACACCCACAACAACCACAAGAAATGGGAGACAGTCAATGGACGCCTATGACAAAGGCACAATGCATGCCTTCCTAAAATGGCCGCCACACACATGCTCAGCCCACCCACCACAATAACACACAAAAAGTGATTGCAAAGGACAGGAAGAGGAAGTTGTAGTGTCTGTGGAACTTAATCCCTCTCATAAAAATGTTTTCCAGACAAATAACAGCTTCTCCCTGCTCCAAACCTACAGCTCAATGACAGCCTGAGGAGTTTTTTGTGCAGAAATGCACAAAAAAGCGTTTTCGAGAAGGGTCTATGTTGCTCGCGAGATATTGTTTGCCAGATTGCAAAAGCTGCGTGTTCGGGATCGCGAACTGTACAAAAAGGCTTTCTCGCGTGCGCGAACACGCATATTGCGAGCGCAAAAATGACGAAAACTGTAAGTCCGCGTTGTCGCGCTGTGCAGAGTTACCGAAAGTTCGCGAGCTGAATCCCTTGCCTTACATGCAGGCCAAAATAGCCCAATTTGTTTAGCACACACCCAAAAAATGCTATTGCACCCCAAACACACCTTTTGCAATAAAATCCAAAGCCATCCATGGAGTAAAGGAAAATCACCAGACAACACCAACTGTACATTTTAAATCACGCACCACAGCTTGGAGGCTGACTACCTCTGGGCCTAGTGGAAGACTACTAGGCCACAAGCTTGGAACCGGATGGCAAAAGCAAGCACACTGCTTGGATGGCTTCACAAAATGGCCGCCACACACCCACAACAACCACAAGAAATGGGAGACAGTCAATGGACGCCTATGGCAAAGGCACAATGCATGCCTTCCTAAAATGGCCGTTCGCGAGCTGAATCCCTTGCCTTACATGCAGGCCAAAATAGCCCAATTTGTTTAGCACACACCCAAAAAATGCTATTGCACCCCAAACACACCTTTTGCAATAAAATCCAAAGCCATCCATGGAGTAAAGGAAAATCACCAGACAACACCAACTGTACATTTAAATCACGCACCACAGGTTGGAGGCTGACTACCTCTGGGCCTAATGGAAGACTACTAGGCCACAAGCTTGGAACCGGATGGCAAAAGCAAGCACATTGCTTGGATGGCTTCACAAAATGGCCGCCACACACCCACAACAACCACAAGAAATGGGAGACAGTCAATGGACGCCTATGGCAAAGGCACAATGCATGCCTTCCTAAAATGGCCGCCACACACATGCTCAGCCCACCCACCACAATAACACACAAAAAGTGATTGCAAAGGACAGGAAGAGGAAGTTGTAGTGTCTGTGGAACTTAATCCCTCTCATAAAAATGTTTTCCAGACAAATAACAGCTTCTCCCTGCTCCAAACATACAGCTCAATGACAGCCTGAGGAGTTTTTTGTGCAGAAATGCACAAAAAAGCGTTTTCGAGAAGGGTCTATGTTGCTCGCGAGATATTGTTTGCCAGATTGCAAAAGCTGCGTGTTCGGGATCGCGAACTGTACAAAAAGGCTTTCTCGCGTGCGCGAACACGCATATTGCGAGCGCAAAAATGACGAAAACTGTAAGTCCGCGTTGTCGCGCTGTGCAGAGTTACCGAAAGTTCGCGAGCTGAATCCCTTGCCTTACATGCAGGCCAAAATAGCCCAATTTGTTTAGCACACACCCAAAAAATGCTATTGCACCCCAAACACACCTTTTGCAATAAAATCCAAAGCCATCCATGGAGTAAAGGAAAATCACCAGACAACACCAACTGTACATTTAAAATCACGCACCACAGCTTGGAGGCTGACTACCTCTGGGCCTAGTGGAAGACTACTAGGCCACAAGCACACACATCCAACAAAGGTAAATCACACACACACACACCAACAGTGAAATACACCACAGCCACGTTTAGCATTTCAATCCTATGCCATCCATGCCCTACATGATGTAGAAATTCTACAGACACCACAAAACATGGACCCATGGGTACCCTACTGGCTGAAATTGCAGAGAAAAACAACTAGGCCCATATTGAAAGTAGTACAGGCCACCCACCACAACAATAATTTTTAAAAACAATAAAAATCCCAGAAAATTGTAGGTACAAACAAGCCCCAATGAAACAAACACACCAATTCTCCAACTTACTTGTCGTAAATTAAATCTCAAATCAAAAATTCCTCAAATAAATCCCAAAAAATGGTATGATGCAGCAGACAGACACAAAAAGTGATCCTTCCAGCTCCAAATCCAAATGAAAGTGAACAACACATGCACAAAGCACGTGGGAGGAGCCTGCTGGACAGGAACAGGAAGTTGTAGACTCAGGAGCACTTCCTTCCTCTTGAAAAAAAAGTGTTAAAAAAATTAAAGGACTCTTTCTTACACAAAGACTACAGCAAGATCACAATCTGAGGAGTTTTCTGAGCAAAATGATCATTTTAGAGAAGGTTTTATGAAGCTCGCGAGATATTCTTTGCCAGATTGCAGTTTTTCCATGTTCGGGATCGCGATCTTACCAAAACAGCCGCCGGAAGTCAGCTCGCGCGCACCAATGACGTGTTCGGGGTCGCACACTCTCGCGGGCTTGGGCAGCCATAGTACAAATCTCGTGGCGCTCGTAAACAGACAGAAAAGCAAGTTGGCGATCGCAGAATCAAGGTAAGACGTTACCGCGCACGCGAGAATGAATATTGAGCGCGCGAGGAAGCAAATTTACTACGCTACGCGCTAGATTGCGTAGCAATCTGCAACTTCACGCTCTACGCGAAGCGCGAAGTTACCCAAACTTCGCAAGCTCCGCGAACGGAGCGTAGTTAAACGCCCAGGCTTAATAGGGAGTATTCTTTTTCTCAAATTGAACAAATATACAACTTTGGTCTCTGATAGTTAGACTAGGGACCCCAGTCTTCTATGCTCTTTGGAACATCAGCAGGCTTATATTCATTATTTTTGATTGTTTGGTGCTTCATGATATATCGGTGTAGCCATTAGACACATAGTACTTGTCGTTACCGTCTATATTGTTCTCCTTCTTTGATGTAGACGTTTCAAATAACTAAGGCTTTATATTCTAACATAATATGGCTTTTAAGGCTCCGTAGTATGGGGATTTTGGAGACCTAGACTACATTTCCCATGGTGTCCCCCTTCTTAGTGGATACATTTCCCATGGTGTCTTATTGTCTTAGCCTGAAGTGATGTACAAGACTACATGTCCCATGATGCTTATTCGCATCAGTTTGATGTAATGAACGAGCGCGCTATTTTGAGTCGTATTTAAACATGCGACACAGGCGCGCGGTTACCTCCCCGTCCGACTCTGCAAAGTACCGTGGTACCGACGGACAGGTTGGTTTCGTTCTACCGGTTTTGCCGGTTTGTAACTTTAGGGATATAATTTACCTAGTAATTTAAGTCCTGGAAAGTATTGATTTACTCCCTTTGTTTGGACGAATGTTTTGATCATACAATAATGAGATACATCTAGCGCCAACGTGATGCACTTTGGTAATTATACTAGCTTGCACATGATAAGGTTAACCTAGTTGATTTTTTGTTTGTCAGCGTTGTCCCAATGATACGAATGTTTGAGAATACGTACATCGGATGTATATAATAATAAAGTGTACGATTCAACAAATGTTCGTTTGAAAATGAAATATTGAAACGTTTAGGATGAGTGGTATCTTTTTAACTTTAATTACGATACCTATCATTTATACAAGCCAGTGTTTTCAAATCTACTATAAGACATACACACTAGAGGGGTCTACTAAAGTCTATGCACTTAAGTGTATATGCAGAGGGATAGAACGCGAAGCCACATGTGATGGCTCAGTCGCGTTCACGTGTGTTCAAGTTTGGATAGACATTTCTTAGTAAAATAATTTTTTCCATCAATATGCAAATGAAGGTGTTATCTACATAGATAGAGCACAGTATGATGCTTGCTTAGGAAAGAGTGACATTTGTGTTTTTTAACAATAGACAGTAGATTAAAAAGTTTGTCCATTACCACTTGTTTTCCTATAGAGCGGGGCCTCTTTTATCTGAGCGGATGCCAGGTGAGGTGAGGCGGTCTCCCGTACCATTGATGGGTAAGAACTCTGATTCTATTTTTGAGCATTATTTGGCTCTCCGCACTAACGTTTGTTCTTAGCGACTACTGTATGTTTTGGATAGTTACCAAAATGTCACCATGATTGATCAAGCTGTTTGACCATATACGTTTTATATTGAGCACTTACAAAGCCAAGTCAGATACTGAAAACACGGTCATTACTTGGACATCAAAGGACCTTGCAGTTAAAATCTTTGCCCATAAAGCAACATTCAAGAGCTGGGGAATAACCCTGAAGCAACATAAACGACCTAGATATCCCTACCCCCTCTTTAATAGCTCAGTCCATCTAAAGGAGGAGGTACCACAAAGCCCCAAGTTAAAAACGTGCCTACGCGCAGCACGGGCATCGTCCCTGGGAAAAACACAAGGACCTAATAACAACTTTAAAAATCAGACACTCAAAAGCGGGCCCCACGACAGCAACCAGGACTGGTCATGGATTCCATCGGCGCTAAGCAAAAAGAGTTCCTAGAAAAGTCGCAAATGACTCAGCTAGAGAACAAATACAAGACCTACACACGGAAGAAATAAACCCGGCAATGATTAAAATATGCTCATGGAATGTGTACGGGGTTCAATAGCATGGAGCAGGATCACGAAACCCAATCATTTTTTTGTGAACATGACATAATTCTCCTAAAAGAGACCTGGAATTCGACCCACCTCGGAATTCTAGGCTATATCGACTATCACAGACTAGCAGAGAGGCAGTCAAAATACGGGCACCCACGAGTCGGCCTATCAACTTTTGTGTGGCAAAAATTTAACTGGGAATTAGAGGAACTGGACGTTGGGCTAAACTGGGTTAAAGTCACAAAAATCACAACAAAGCCCCAGCACCAGCTTCTATTATTAAACATCTATATACACCCAGATCGAAAAGCAAAAAACGAAAAATGGGAATGCTAACCAAACTCATCAAAATCCTGCAAAAAAACAACAAACTAAGCTCATTGATAATATCGGGAGACTTCAATTATAACCTATTGAGTGCCGATAAGGGTAGACCCAACAGGGAGAAAAAGTAGCAAACGGGTCCAAACAAGCTCAACTGTGTAACCCAAAATCATTGTGCTTAACAATCTTAAACAGTAAAAAAAAAGGTCACTCTTTGCCGGTACCCACCTACATGAGCGGAAAGGTTAAATCTACTATAGACTTTACAATTGTAAGTGCCAGTATAATAAACTCTATAGAGGAATACTCAATAGTTCAGCGCATAGAAAGTGACCATTTCCCCCAAATCACCCGGATGATCATCGCAGTTCCCAGTGCTGAAAAATTATGCTCGCTACAGCAACATCCAAAAAAATGTAACCTCCGGAAAATGAAGTGGAGGGGAGGTGAAACAAAGAACATCCAGTCCACAGCTAGTAACTTTGTGACTAAACTCGGGAGCTTAGAACATGGAGACCCCATAAACAACTGGGAAAACTTATTAGAGGACCTGAAGGAAAAGCACTCGGTTCTGCCAGGGGCGAAAAGAGACGGAAAAGTAAAGTCAGCACCATGGTTTAACTCTGAATTAAGACTCGAAAAGAGAAAAATAACCAGGGCGTTAAAGATCCAACAAAGAACGGCCGCACAGGGAAACAAATTAAACAATAACATCATTAGAAGCATGAGAAAAAAATACCGGAAAAAGTTATGGATGGAAAAACTGCTTATTACAAGCAAAAAATCAAACTCCCGAGACCTTTGGGGCATTATTAATGAACTAAACTCAGGCGTTGTACTGCAACAGGACCCCGGAATCGGGGACAGGATCTGGGGAGACTATCTGAAAAACCTTTACCTAAAAAAGGAACCACACAGAAACGAAAATTATCGAGGTCCATTAATTAATATCAAACACGACAACTTAAAAGTCATATGCGCCAGCGAAAGAACACATGAAAACGCAAACCTCGAAAAAGACGTTTCCCACCAAGATACTTTTATTACCCGCACCCATTTAAAAAAGCTAATTCAAAAACTCAAAGCAGAGGGGGCTCCTGGACCAAACGGCCTCCCAACTGCAGTATTCAAAACCAATGAAGAGTTCTAGGCCGAACACTTAACAGTGTTATTTAATCACATTTTTACAAAGGGAAACATACCTGCTTCGTGGAAAGGAAACATCATTCACCCAATTCACAAGAAAGGGGATCGAAAACACCCAGGGAACTACAGGATGATTTCCTTAATTGACGTTGAAGCCAAGCTCTATGCCTCATGTCTTTTGGAAGAGCTGCAAGACTGGGCAAAATCCAATAACATAATCCCTAGCTTCCAAATTGGATTTAGACAAGGGATGGGGACGACTACAAACCTGACCAGCTTGGGACTGCTAATGGAGAACGCCAAAAAAAAGAACCATCATCTATATGGGTGTTTCGTCGACATAAAAGCAGCCTTTGACCACTTAAGTAGGTCAAGACTATGGGGAAAGTTAAGAAAATGGGGGCTGCCGGATAAATTACTAAGCACAATAATCGGTCTATATAGCGATAGATGGGCAAAGGTAAAACAAGGGAACGGGACCAGCCTAACAAAAAAAATTGAGACCCAGGACGGTCTAAAGCAAGGCTGTGTCCGAGCCCCTAGTCTTTGTAACTTATATTTAGCAGACATTGGAAGCAAACTAGAAAAAATCGAGAGTCATGCCCCGAAACTTGGCAATGTTTCAGTCCCAATTCTGCAGTACGCAGACGATATAGTATTACTAAGTAAAACACCAATAGGTCTGCAACGATTAATAAATTTGTTATCATCTTATTTAGTACAAGAAAATTTGGAGCTGAACAAAGAAAAACAAAAGTGCTCCGGCTAGTGGAGGGGAAGAAACTGAAATTTAAATGGTCAATCAACGACTCAGTCCTAGAAGAACAGGACTCATACAAGTATCTGGGGATGACCCTTGGGCAAGGTAAGTATAAAAAATGCACTCTCTGGTACTAAAAGGGAAGGCACAATCATTAATCTACGCGTATAGGCAATTGCAACAAAAAATGGCCGGCCCGAATTATACTCACCTATTAAAAGTAATGGCTTCACAAATCTTACCTACTTTGTCATACGGGTTAACTACGTGGCTAGGAGGGGAGGCAAACATTTTAAACAACCTACAAAACAAAATCTACAAAGTAGTGTTCAACCTGCCGCACTCAGCCGCGCCCGCACAAGTCCGCCTTGAATTTGGCTTACAGAAACAAAAATTCCAGTCAATGTCCATTTTTGCAAAACTGTGTCATAAAATCCATTCTGCCCCAAGCGAGTCAATGGACAATATCTGCTGGGAGGAAATTAATTACCAGGAAAACCATCCCAATACCACCTTATGGGGAAGTTACCTTAGCACTTGTTTGACTACACTGGATCTACAAGAAGTATGAAGAAAAAAAATAGACCAGGCGTACTTCTGTAAAGTAGCCAACGGCTCGGCAAAAAGGAATTCTCTGTTAGAAGACAAACAATCTCTAACAAATCGACGCCACGCATGGAAGTAATTAACTCCTATACCCACCAAAAACCACAGGGATATTTAGCCTTACATTATAGTCAACATTTAAAGAAAGCTTTTGTAACTTACCGAATGGGCATGCACTATTCAAAGGATTTAAGGCCCTCTTGGAAAAATCTAATCGAAAGCTCCCACTGTAGACTGTGTGGACACCAGAAGGAAACTTTGACGCATTTGTTATGTGCATGTCCCGCTTTACTAGCTTTAAGAAGACGACACCTACGGGCCATCTTTATCACGTTAAAGATCCGCACTTGCCGGCAAGCAGTAACAAGCTGGCTAGGAGGTACTTCCTCCATCTTGGCATGTCGGGGAATTAAATATTTGACCAAGGTAACAAAATTGCTACAAGTAAGTCAACTGACAAATGGCTCTTAAGGCTTAGCACAAAGAATGGATCAAGGCAGGAAGTTCTCTGTGGCAGAAAGGACATTACAAAAATCTTGCAAATGAACTTAACAAGACACTATATTGGATGAAATATGATCAGTGTTGTCTTTTTACTTAAAATAGAATATTTTTTTTTCTTATTGTTCTAAAACTCGTAATTTTAAAGCTGTTCGAAGATTGTAACGATTTTTATTAATCAAACAATAAAATAAACTTGAACTTGAACTTGTTTTTTTCAGTGAATTTCAAAGGTTTTTTAAATGCTAATTCCTAACTATCTCATACCTGAAACCTATGGTTTTTTCAGTGAATTTCAAAGGTTTTTTAAATGCTAATTCCTAACTTTCACATACCTGAAACCTATGGTTTTTTAAGTGAATTTCAAAGGTTTTTTAAATGCTAATTCCTATCTATAATTTATCTCTAAACCTATGATTTTTAATGATTTTCATAGGATTTCTAAATCTTTATTTTTCAGTGTATCAATTCCTTTAATTATGTTTTTTATATTGTTTTTCACCATTTTTAAAGTTTTTTTGCACTTATTTCTTTTAGAAATTAAAAAATATTATTTGTTTTTAATGAATTTAAAAAAAATATGTTTGTAAATTTTTTTAAACTATTTTTAAAAATATTTTTTAAACTGTATTTTTAATACTTTGGGGTTTCGCGCACCCTATGCGCACCTTTCTCGATCCCTGCGCGGAACATAGTCGCCATTTTACGATTGTAGTGTAGGATCCGCGTACGGTATGCATTGGGTACGTATTTTCGTGCGCGATTGCTATGCGACCAGTACGCGACTCCATGCCCATACGCGACACGTACGAAGTACGTAACGCGACGCTCGCGCGCTTCCACGAAACGTCATGTGCGTGTTTGACGCGGTGGGTGCGCGAATCCCGCGAAATGTTTTAAATGTCAAAAAACATATATATATGTATTTCATGTAAATATTAAATGAAGACATAATCTAAACGACTCATAAAATTAATATATTTTTACTTCTAATCCTATATTGCTTTTAAATGCAATTTCGTGGATTTGCGCTCGGTGCGTGCTGCCTATGCGCACGATGCGCGGACCCCATGTGACCTGAAAAAAAGAGATTTGATTGGTTCATTAGACTTCCTATTCTAACTATTGAAAGACCCCACCCATTTCAGTCATTCTTCTTTGACCTTCTTTGGAGGAGCATCTCTGCTGAGAAGAACTTTTTTTTGACTAAGTTTACACTTAGATCAAACTTTTTTTTCAAAACAATGTGTTCAGGGCAGCAGGCATCTCCGGCATCTGCTCATTCATCTGAGGATGAATTTTTGGAAGAACCACCACGCCCACAAAGATACTCATCTGTGGTATGCAAATTTTTCACCTTTCCTGAGGGGCAAACCAAAACTAATGCCACCTTAGTGACATGTAAGATCTGTCAGCGAGTGCTCTCCTGTGGGGATCCCACCAAAAATATTCATGTGGTACAGCCAGCATGAAGAAGCACCTGAAGATCATGCATCCGGTCAACCTGGCTCGTGAGGAATGCCGAAGAATGTGAGTTCTTCCTGGTCCTTCAGAGGCATCACAGCCGAGTACTTCGAGGGTGGATCCATCTGTCCAAAACGTGGACATCCGT
This sequence comes from Triturus cristatus, assembly GCF_964204655.1. NCBI lineage: Eukaryota > Metazoa > Chordata > Amphibia > Caudata > Salamandridae > Triturus > Triturus cristatus. The sequence continues at coordinate 395,433,042 of NC_140583.1, read as the reverse complement.
CCATAGTTTGCCACATTAAAAGTGCTCTGCATAAAATGCAACGCTGTCTTTTGTATTGGAGAGCAGTCCATTGACCTCATTTGTCGAAAGCAAGAAAACCATCATTGCTAGTTTTTTATTTCCCCTGAAGTTTATTGTTTTGTTTCTCCAGTTCTGGTTTTTCCTTTTTTTTCCAGAAAAACCAAAAAAAATATATAAAAGAAAGAAGAAGAAAAAAAAAATGTTCTTCTAAGAACTAACTTTCCTGGTTTAAAAAAAGAGCTATATTTGTTTGTTAGTGTGTGAAAGTTTAGATGAATGTATGTGTAGTGCGTAATTGACTGAACTAATGCATTAGTAGCGTATGGTGAATGTATAAGTGCAGAACTATGAGGAAGTGCTGCAGCATCACACAGTAACCTCTTTACCTGCAGTGTGCTGTAGTACTTCCGAAGCACAGGGATGCAACATATGTACATAAATATGTTGAAAATCTATGCTTCTCTCTGCACGGCTGCTTAAACTGCAGCCATAGGGTGACACAGGCACCCTTGCACCATGGTGCAAGGATATCTGTGTCATGTGGTGTTTGTTTTTGTGCAGAAAGACACACCTTCCTGCACAAAAACAATCAGTAAAGGCATTTTTCTCCTTTAATGTATGCTGAACATTTTAGCATGCATTGAAGGTTAAAAAATGAGGAGAAATGAAAACAATTCTCCTTGTTGTGCTTTGCTATACCAATTGGAGAATGGTGCAGCATTCACACACATGTCCAGATTTATTATTTTTGATAAATCTGGAGATGTGTCTTCTTCTATGAGTATTTTGTGCAATCACGCACAATAACACTTATAGAACACCCTTTTAACTCAAAGTGGTGTGTATGATGAGGTTGTATTTACATTGAGAAAAAAAAGGTACACAGAGTGCCTTTTCCTGTATTTGTAAATATAAAAGAGTGTCTTGCGCTATAACTATGTTACAAAAAGTAACATATTTCTGTTTGGAAAATTGCTTGTGAATGATAGGAGGTAAGCACCGATGTTTGTCTGCAAAGATGCTCAAAGAAGAATGATTGAAATGATTGCAGTCCTCCAATACGTAGAATGGGAAATATTATGAACCACTCAAATCTGTTTTTTTGGAGGTCATATGATATCCTATGACAGAGAGATTCCAAAACTACATAGGTATAAACAGGGTGTTTTGAAAAACGGAATAAAACTTTGTACCTCCTTGCAGATGTGCTCATTGTCCATATTAATACTTAGTTAAACTTACCTTCACAGTATTAGAAATAAAAATGGTACACATTTTTTTTCAGTTATTTTTTGTAATGTAAATTGTGATAAATTGCTTATTTTAGAATTAGAATCTGTGAAATAAAAGAAAAAATAGTTATAACATGTAATAATAAATGTTTACAGCATAATTTAAATAAAATAGTCTGTTTGCCTTTTTTGCTGTTCTCAGAATATATTGAATTTCACTAGAAATAGTGATATCAATCGTACTCATCACATAACAGCGGGCAAAAAAAAACAATCAAAAAGATTGTTTAAAAAAAAAACAACATGCTATTCTCAGTAAAATTCCAGAAAATACAAGTCACACATATATAAAATGCTTATTGCTAACAAAATGTTATAACTTTAATTCATAAAAACTGTAAATGTTGTCGCTTTAAAATATTCACCGAGTCAATGAGTAAGAAAAAGTCCATAATTCAAACATATACCTTTCCTTGAGGCCAAATGGTATTTTTGTACTGTTTTTTATGTAAATTATCCAATGGTAATCCTAATAAATTATAATAATAAATTCCTCAGAGAGTGAATTATCTTCCTAAATCTTTGGCTTTAAAAATATTATGTATGAATTTGGTAATTCACTAGGCAAACGTTGTTTGAAAACCAACTGGGCATCATTACAAAGTGTCCAGCCTTTGTCGCATTTTAGATAGGCAGTGTAATGTAGGCCTGGGCGGTAAATTCCGTTCCGCTCGCGGAATTTGCGGAATTTGGGTAATTTCGCGTTCCGCGGAGAACGCAAAATTGCCCAAATTTCTGCTTTCCGCGACTTCGCGAAATTTTTTGCTTGTTCGCGTTCTCAAAATGCATGTTCGCGAGATATTTCTCCCCGAGCATGCAAACAGCGATTGTGAACAGGAAAAAAGCATCGCGAACAAGCAATTCCGCGTGTTCGCGGAATTTCTGCGTGTTTGCGGAATTTCTGCGTGTTCGCGGAGATTGTTTACCGTTTCGCGGAGATTTGCGTACCGCGATTACGCAAATTCCACCCACCCCTAGGGGTGGGCGGAATTTGCGTAATCGCCAACCACACGCTTTTCAAATACAGGATAAGACCTAAATTGGGAGCATATGCCCTTCTTAACCTATTATACTCTTTTACACAGTTTGCATCTGCAGTAACCTTTGTGTCATCAAAATCAATTAAAAACAAACCAGATAATGTTCTGACTCGCGACAAAGCAACATATGCCATGCCGTCTTTAAACACAGTAGATCCAATGTTCACCAATGCACTGTCTACACTTAATCCTTGAGATTTATGAATAGTCACTGTGTTTGCCAGAGAAAATGGAAATTGTTTCCTACGGACATATAAATCTATAACAAGCAAAAAACGAACTGAACAACGACCAATTTCTTTAACTTCTTCTGATAATTAACAAAATCCACCACTTTACCCATTGCTCCATTAACTAAACCTTTTTCTACTAATTTCAAATTACGCCTTAAAATTACCCAACAGTTCACACATGCATATAGGGTCTTTTCTAAACCAGCCGTTTTAGATATCTTTTTTTTCTAAAGAATCCAGTTTTTTTCCAGTGAGACCTAGACTCACCCAAATGATACTTTTACTTTTGGAGTATAGACTTGCAGATAATAACCGATCTGAGCATTCATATGCTCCAATTTCACGATACAATAACATCTTCAAACTGAAACTGTATAATTTCTTACTTAGAGTCTTCTCGTGAGAAATCTCTTCCCACATTTCTTTCAATTCCGTCTTTTCTGATTTAGTAATGTAGGATGTTACATATCGATCAACAGCTATGGAATTGTCTGCAATATACTGAATATCCATGTTAGCGTTCCACATGGATAAAATAACTGGATTGTAGTCATTTATGTCTTTTGACTCTTAGCTTCTTCTTAAGTTGTAGGTATTTTTCGGAGACTTTCTTGTGATGGTATGTCGCATAGCTGACATAAAACTGTTCACTCTTGCTTTGGATAATACAGGACGTGGAAATCCAAAACGACATTTGGTAATCAATCAATCAATCAAGAACATTTATAAATCGCGCTACTCACCCGCGAGGGTCTCAAGACGCTGTGGGGAGGGGGTGGGGGGGAGTCGCTACTGCTCGAAGAGCCAGGTCTTGAGGAGCTTCCTGAAGGAGAGATGGTCCTGGGTCAGACGTAGGTGGGTGGGGAGGGAGTTCCACGTCTTGGCCGCCCGGTAGGAGAAGGACCTTCCTCCGGTGGTGGTTCTGCGAATCCGTGCGACGGTGGCGAGGGTGAGGCTGGCGGAGCGGAGCTGGCGGGTGGGTGTGTAGAACGTGAGGCGGGTGTTGAGGTATTCGGGGCCCATGTCGTGGAGAGCCTTGTGTGCGTGGGTGAGGAGTCTGAACGTGATCCTCTTGCTGACGGGGAGCCAGTGCATGTCTCTCAGGTGAGCCGAGATGTGGCTGTGTCGGGGAATGCCCAGGATGAGGCGTGCCGATGCGTTCTGTATGCGCTGGAGTCTTTTCTGTAGTTTGGCGGTGGTCCCAGCGTATAGGGTGTTCCCGTAGTCCAGTAGGCTGGTGACGAGGGCCTGGGTGACCGTCTTCCTGGTTCCAGTGGGGATCCACCAGAAGATCTTTCTAAGCATGCGGAGGGTGTTGAAGCAGGAGGAAGTGACAGCGTTGACTTGCTTGGACATCGTGAGGGAGGAGTCAAGGATGAAGCCCAGGTTGCATGCGTGGTCCGTGGGCTTGGGGGCAGTGCCCAGGGCCGGGGGCCACCAGGAGTCGTCCCAGGCGGAGGGGGAAGGTCCGAGGATGAGGACTTCTGTCTTTTCTGAGTTCAGTTTCAGCCGGCTGAGCTTCATCCATTCTGCGACATCTTTTATTCCTTCCTGGAGGCTGGCTTTGGCGGTGGCGGGGTCGTTGGTGAGGGAGAGGATCAGCTGGGTGTCGTCGGCGTAGGAGATGATGTTGAGGTTGTGTTTGCGTGCGATGGCTGCGAGGGGGCTCATGTAGACATTGAAGAGGGTAGGGCTGAGCGAGGATCCTTGGGGTACGCCGCAGATGATCTTGGCGGCTGCTGCGCGGAAGGGCGGGAGCCGGACTCTCTGAGTTCGGTCGGAGAGGAACGAGGTGATCCATTCCAGGGCCTTTCCTTGGATCCCGGCGTGGTGGAGGCGGATTGTCAGGGTGCGGTGGCAGACAGTGTCAAATGCGGCCGACAGGTCTAGGAGGATGAGGGCGGCAGTTTCACCGTTGTCAAGCAAGGTCCTGATGTCGTCGGTGGCTGCGATGAGGGCGGTCTCGGTGCTGTGGTTTGCTCGGAATCCGGACTGTGATGGGTCGAGGGAGCTGTTTGACTCGAGGAAGGTGGTCAGCTGCTTGTTGACGGTTTTCTTGATGACCATCCATAGCGGGGAAGGGGAGGAGCGAGATGGGGCGGAAGTTCTTGAGGTCTGTGGGGTCCGCGGTGGGTTTCTTCAGGAGGGCGCTGATCTCCGCATGCTTCCAGCTCTCCAGGAATGTGGCGGCTGCGAAGGAGTTGTTAATGATGTCCCGGAGTTGGGGTGCGATGATGGAGTCGGCTTTGTTAAAGATGTGGTGTGGGCAGGGGTCGGCTGGGGAGCCGAAGTGGATGGTGTTCATCATGTGGGTGGTGTCATCCATGCTGATGGGGTTCCAGGTGCAGAGGGTGGTGGTGGGGGGCGTTGGTTCGGTGGATGGGTGCATAGTCTGGGCTGGTATAGAACTTATCCTTAGACTTGTACTTTCGTCGACAGTATTTTCCACATCTATGGCTTTGGAATCGTAAGACTTGTTGTTTTAAGTTTTTATCTTCTCTGCTATTGGGTACAGCACATGTGGCATAATATTCAATGAAAGACAAAACAGTATCATCTGAATCTGTTTCAAATTTGGGGGCGTCCTTGATCCATAACAACATATGTATATGAGGAGCACCTCTTTCTTGATACTCCTTTCTCCAAAAGAAATCCACAACTTCTCCAAGAGGAGGATTTTTTTATTGCAGATGAAAGACATCATAGCTTCAAATCTATGATTGAAATATCTGCATACATTAACAGGATCCAAAGAGCACGATTCTCCAGGTGTCTTGTATTCAATATTTTTCATATTGGAATTTGCCTCTCGAAGAAATTCAAGTAAATCATCCCAAGCATACTCAGCACAGCTTAGTGTAACAAACTATGTAGGAGTTCCTAAGTTCCGTAGCATACATTTTAGTTCTCCATGACGATGGTACCAATATTCATTAGTCCCACGCTGGCATGCCATCAGATGAATCAACTGAGATTCTAAATTATCATCTCTCTGATGCACTTTATCAATAAAATCCTTTGCAGTTACATTTTGCAGATGCATTCCAGTTTTTAAAATGTGATTTACTGCATATGAAAGTCCAGACAAGTCACTTTCAAGCAGAAGATGAAACATATAAGGGATACATTGTCGAAATCTTGGATCTTCTGCATATAATCTTGTTGTCCGATATTCAGATGCAGGAATCTGCACAGGACGTTCATCATATCGTCCACCTTTTCCTGTTGGAAACAACTGCGGGAAACAACGAGCTTCCAAGCTCTCTTCCCATACACTCATGGGACTTCCTCTTGCTTTTTTCATTTGGAACAACTCAATCGTATTCCCCATCACCTCTTTGGAATGAAGTGGATGTACACTGTAACATTCATAGATTTCTTCACATCTGGACATGTCCATTTTTTCAATTTGTCCACTTAATGTTTCAGTATCTTCTGCTAAATCTATTTCTTCTTCTCCTACAAACACATTTCTATAGTACTCATTATTTTTTATCAGATACAATGATGCCTTTGCACTTTTCTAACATCCACTAACTCTTGCCAGATTTTCTTATTCTTAGTAGGAACACCATTAACTAGAATGCCTAGTGGTTCATTTTCTGCATGGTCTACACCAATAGTTTCAATGTTTTCCTTAAATCTAACGGTAAATACACAACTCTTCATTTCAATCCTCTTTGTAACTCTGATGGAGGCCAATTTACCTGTTTTAGGCTCCATACGAACAATAGCCTGAAACGTGTGCACACATTGAATGAGAATAGACTCATAGGTATTTAAATCTATCAGCTCTGGAGGAAGAGCAAGCAACTCTAGATTATTATGAACAGCTCTAGCAGGCATTTTATTCTCATCTAATTTGATATAACAATATTTGCAAATACGCTGCTCAGATCCCATATCAAAACAATCCTCTACCAACAAATAAGTTGCAAATTCCTTACACTTATCATTATTTTCTGTTTCACTTTTTAAATACAGATTGACACTCCTAGTCTGATTTTTATAGTGAGTTCGCCGACAACAAATACAAGAAACATTTGGTCTTTCACCTGAAATTACCTTAAACTTTGTGATTTGATCTTCAAAAATGTTTGTGATCATGGGTTCTACATTGTCTTCAACATTTTGTTCTACTAATGTGTCAGTTTCTGCACTCTCTTGCTGAGGACCAAAGTAACAAAACTCAATATCATCACAAACCTTCTTCACATTTGATACTGACCCAAGCAAAAGAGCACTGTTCAACTCATTTAACTTTAGTGCTGGACTTTTTGCATAATACAATCTGCTCACTAACTTCCGCATTTGAGTATGATGTACTGCCAACATCCTGAAATGGTGAAAAACACTTTGACAAACTTTCCTAGAAAGACAAGCCAGAGAATGACCTTGCAAACCAGTATTTTTTCTCACTCTGCAAGGGTCTAGTCCTTGCAACACCTTAATCATTTGTTTAACACTTTTTTTACTATATGCTCGTAAGAAACTACATAATTTATCAATAGATTCTTGTCGTACACTACAAATACTACTGCAATCCCAAGTGTACACAGGGTGTTTAGGACGTCTCCCGAGAACTTCATCAGCTATCACTTCTGCATTTCTTTCAACCATTTTCTCTTTGTCAATTGGACAACCATTTCTAATCTCATAACCTCGACCACTGGTGTCAACTGCATGCAATAAATTATTGCTCTGTAAATAACTCTCTTCATTAAAGAAAGGCCCTGAACTTGAACTGTGTTTCCATTCTCCCAAAAAAAATCAGAAAAATGTGTTCTGTTAATTACTCTTTTCCTCCTACTTTTGGCCTTCATTAAATGGATTGGTTAATCTAGTGATCGAATTCTGTTTAATACTAAAATGAATAGTTTCCTTTTTACTTCAAAAGCCTTTTCATCAATGGTTTCAATATGCTTCGTCTTTTTATAAAATAGAGATCTCTTTTTATATTTCTTCACATCTTTCAGCAAATTATGCATATTTCCTTATACTCATTTTGCCTTCTTTTACCATACTTCGTCTCCTTTGACTGTCCATTTGCTTTTTTGCTTTTCCTATTATTTTGAATATTTTTTCTAATTGAAGCATTCTCAGAGGTTTCAGCATTCTGTACATTCTGTCTGGTCCTACAAACATTTTAAATACATTTCTTTGTGATCTTACCAGAAGATATTTTCTTTTTAGCTACATTATGTTGTTCATTCAATACTTGTGGTTGATTTTTCTTCAAGTAACTGTCCTTTTTCTGTTCTTTTCTTTTTCTTACTTTTTCCGGCATGATTTCTCTATTTTAATGGTGATAAACAGTATCTGTAAAAAATAATCACAAATAAATGTATATTAATATCTTTATAATGTATACTTTTCTATTACTATACAAACACATTTTATATAAATACTGACTAAGAAATTATAGCCCTGAAACACAAGTGTGACGATGATTAAACCACTACATGCATAGTGCATACTACTTTGAAGCAGTTCATGCCCTAAAGCCTGCCTCACTGAAAGACTACATGCTAACTGACTGAATGATTACAGTACTATAAGGAGAGACACTGTGTGAATTCACAGTTGTTTGAATTTTACTTCATTGAATAGATCACTACATGCTACTGAAAGCACTATGGGTTTGCAACAGCAGTCACAGTGTGTTTGCTGGAGTGTATGCATAGTGACTGGCGAAATGTAGGCCTGATGCACAAGTGTAAAACTGGTTAGACCACTACATACATAGTGGATAGTTATTTCAAACAGTTCCTGTGAAAAGGCATGCTTCACTACATGAGTACCTGAATACTGACTGAAACATTAGAGTAATGCAAGGATATTACCTGAATGAATCTTTTAAGGGTTTGGGTTTTTGTGCAGTAAAGATTAGTACATGGTGCCGGATGAGTCACTAGAGGAGACCAAGGGGATTGACAGGGTGTCTGCTGGAAGTGTATGGATACTGACTGGCGAATTGAAGTTGTGAAAGACAAGTGTGTAGGTGGTTAGAGGCCTACATGCATAGTGGATAGGCGTTTGAATCAATCCATGTGCTAAGGCCTGCCTCACTCCATTAGTACTTGGGTACTGACTGAATGTTTAGAGTATTGCAAGGAGAGTGCCTGCATGAATTTATAAGTGTTTGTTTTTTGGCACAGTTAATGGATTACTTCATGTTACTGAATAAATCACTGGAGAAGTGCAAAGGGAGTGACAGGGTGTTTGCAAGAACTGTATGGATACTGAACTGGGATATTGATGGTGTGAAAGACAAGTGTGTAGGTGGCTAGAGACCTACATGCATAGTGGATAGACGTTTGAAACAGTCCATGGGCTAACGCCTGGGTCACTGCATAACTACCTGGGTACTGACTGAATCATTAAAGTACTGCAAGGAGAGTGCCTGGGTGAATCTTTTTAAGTTTTTGGGTTTTGGCGCAGTGAATAGATTAGTACATAGTGCCGAATGAGTCAGTGGAGGTGTGCAAGTGCAGTGACAGGGTGTTTGCTGGAGTGTATGGATACTGACTGAGGAATTGAAGGTGTGAAAGACAAGTGTGTAGGTGGCTAGAGGACTGCATGCATAGTGGATAGACGTTTGAAACATTTCATGAGCTAAGGCCTGGGTCACTGCATAACTACCTGGGCACTGACTGAATCATTAAAGTACTGCAAGGAGAGTGCCTGGGTGAATATTTTTAAGTTTTTGGTTTTTGGCACAGTGAATAGATTAGTACATAGTGCCGATTGAGTCAGTGGAGGTGTGCAAGTGGAGTGACAGCGTGTTTATTGGAGTTTATAGATACTGACTGGGAAATTGAAGATCTGAAAGACAATTGTGTAGGTGGTTAGAGGCCTCCATGCATAGTGGATACGCGTTTGAATCAATCCATGTGCTAAGGCCTGCCTCACTCCATTAGTACTTTGATACTAACTGAATGTTTACAGTATTGCAAGAAGAGTGCCTGGGTGAATTTATAAGTGTTTGGGTTTTGGCTAGGGGTGGGCGGAATTTGCGATATTATCTATCGCAATTTATCGCAAAATGTTAAAAATTATCGCAAACACGCCTGAAATATCGCGAAGACGCGGAACTTTTTTTCCCGCCTGTTCGCGGTATTTTTTGCTTGATCGCGGGTCGCCAACTTACCCATGCGGTTTCTCACGGGCGCGGCCATCTTGTTTTCACTTGTCCCGCCCTCTCGCGATGCTTACTTCCTGTTCCGGGTCGCGCAATGCATGTTCGCGCCCGTTCGCGGTCGATATTTCCTGTTCGCGACCGCTTTTACTTCATCGCGTTGCTTTTTGCTTGCTCGGGGAGAATATATCGCGCGAACTTGCGCACGTGGTCGCAATGGGCGCGGCCATCTTGTTTTTCACTCTATTGCATGGTTCTGGGGCCTGATTTTGAATCCTCCCAAAATCTTTTCAATCCTTTGTTTATAGCCACTTTTTTTGGATCTTTATTACTTATTATTTCTCTAACTATTTTCCTGCTTCTAAATTTTGTTTTTTGTCTACTTATTTTTTTGTTTGTTAGCTACTTTTTCTCTTTCTATTGCCTGCTATTTATTTCCTTTACTCCTTTATTTATTTTACCTTTTCTTTCCTGCCCCGTCCCCAGAACCATGTCTAAGGGTAGGGCTGTTCGCCGGCGCAGCCATAGCCGCGATCGCCTTCCTTGCGGAAGGCGGCGCCCACAAGGGGAGCAGGCACGGGCCTTATTTGGGGAGGTGGAGTTGGCTGCACTAATTTTCTTTGTGCAGCGCCACCTCCCCTCAACCCTGGAAGCAGGTGGCAGGCCTGGGTCCGGGTATGGCCTCCGGGAGCGTCGGCAGCGTTGGGGAAGGTGCGCCGGGCAGTGTCACGCTTCTCTGGTGTCCGGCGCACCCAGGTGCAGCTGACGCACCAGTGGTCCGACATCTTGAACCGTGAGCAGGACCTGCTGGACCTGCTAGGAGTGGAGGTCCCGGGGCTTGGTGAGTACCTATTTAATTATTACTACTTTGTGTCTGTTCTTCTGCTCTGTGTTATATATTGCGAATATCTTTTTTTTCTTCCAACCAGCTAGAATGTTGCTGCTTACATTCCAGGTTAATTACGTTTAAAAGTCTGTGATTTGTTTTGACACAGGTGCTCTTCTGCGCTACTACTAATCTTACTTGTTTGCAGCTTTGCGTTTGCGCTTGCTTAGCGTGATTCTTTACGAGTTTATTTTAGAGAAATTAAGTTACGTAATGCTACAGTGACTCTAGTCCACTCCTTACTTTGTCCTGTCACTAATAGATAGGGGCGGATTGATACTTAGGTTTAGGTACTTTGTATGAGCTTCTAATTTGTTAGTGGTATGCGTAATGCCCCCTCACTCAGATACGTGACGTGCTGCTAGTACGGCAGTCTTTATTAGAACCTTTTCTAGTTTGTTCAATGAGTGGTGGTAGGCTTAGCAGTTACTTAGCACTAGCAGATCAGCATCAATCAATCAAACCAAAATTTGGTGTATACAAAAAATGTAGTCATGTTCATGTGTCCTCCATGATTTGACCATATGCATTGTTGAGGAATACAGTGGAAATGCATACTTAATGTACAATTGGCATGCCTGGAATAGGTGGGCTAGGTTGGGTGGTACGTTGTACTTAGGCTTAGTTGTAACTTAGTATTCTGGAATCAGAATGGAAGACTGGATTACTGTTGATAAATAGTAACTTAAGTAGTCGAACTGCGAATCCCCCGATATTACTTGTTGACCAGATGAGATCGGTCAATTTAGTTATTGCAAATGTTGTTTACATATGTGTATTTTGACCGTTGTTGAAAAATATTGTATTTGTTTGACACCATCCATCAATGTTTGTCTCTTTCTTATATCTTTCCTGTTCATCACCACCCAGGGGCAGACCGACAGGGACTGGGCAGTCGGCGGGACACCACCAGGAGGACACCGCTGAGGGCTCCTCTGCTGGCCCCAGTAAGTCTTCTTGTTTTTAATAATATTTCTTATTCCATAACTTTTACTGCCCCATATTTTTCACGAACTATTGTTTGTTTCCAAATGCTATTTTTTTACCACCAATTATCCTTAGATCTGTACGGTTTCAAAAATCTTATCCCTGCCTCCGCTATGATGACTCTCAGTACTACTACTACTACTACATACTATCAGTCTGTCTGTACTGTAGTAGCTAGTCTTGCCCAGTTGGCCAGTGCCACTCTTTGTGAAAGGTTGTAATATAAAACTCATATTCACCAGTAGCTCGAGCCATTGAGTCCAATCCGTTGGGTCGTCGTCTTGTACTACTTTTACTCTTATTGATCTTGAGGCTTTGAAAATTCACAGCAACAACAGCCCTACCAGATTTATTACTATTTTGATATGATACCCTATAGGACATACTACTGTTGTAGGGATCGTGCGCATACACAGACATTTGCACCAGAAAATAGGATGTTTTTGATGGTAGGTTGGACCTTCCTCGCACACCTCAATCAGAAATTCCGCACCCACCACAATTCCACTGCTTGACTATAGTACTGTCTTGTCATAACTATTAGGTCTCGGAACCCTCCCCCCAAGATACCCAACAAGTAGACAACCCAGAACATAACACACCCAACCTCTCAGTCGTGGAAGCAATGCACATGCACACCCTTGCTTTAATTTGCTCACTCGTGTAAGTTAGTCCACACCAAATACCACCAAGTCTATGTAAGTTCAAAATGTTTATTTCAATTTGAGAAGGTCTGTACACTGTTTTCTTATAAATGCAGCACCAACCGGAAAATCAATAACATTAAAACAATATACATTGTTACACTTATACAGTTGGGAATTAAATCATGATAACTGAACAGTGGTGGAAGGCAGCACCACCATCCCCTAGGAATTTAGTTTATATAAATTTATAAATGAAGAAGTGAGTGAAGGGACTCCTCACCTTAGAAGAACCTAGTACTGGTAGTTGTTGCATCATTCAGAAGCTCTGGTTCATAGAAGGGAATCTTGCGTCTGTAATGCGAAAAATGAAATGGTGTGCGTTAGTATATTGCAACTTGCAAGCATTTCTCAGCCGTGCCAAAAAGTGCAGCATTTATAGATAAGCAATATGGACTAACAGTAACAGTAGTACACCAGTACTTCCTAAAAAAGTGGCTTGTTAATGTTTTTGTTGACCGCTTGTACGCAGCGCATAGACTAGACAGTAGCAGTGTGAGGCAGGTCATGTGGGCTCAAAGATGTCTTAAGAAGCTGCAAGTAACGTCACATGTGCAAAAATAAAAGACACAAAGGTAAAATGGTAGCATGGCTAGGGCTAATTAAGCAAAGGCTACAATGATCATATATCACTATTAGTGTCTACGCTACTACTACCTGATTTGTACTAGTGATGTATGTTAGTATTAACTCATTTTTCAACCTTGCTACTGATCAATAGGGGGAGGTGTATATGACGCCTAATAAATGTGTAATGTTTTCTAGGCGCACTACCGACCACCATTGCCGGGGCCAGCGAACAAGGCGACGCGGAGGGCGAGGATGCGGCAGTTGCTGCCGATACCAACGATGGAGCGGTAGGGGGAGTGGCAGCGCCAGTGGCAGGCGGTGGTAAGTTAGATTCATAATCCTTAACTATTGTTGAACTTGACAGTACACTCACTGCAAGGGTGTACTGTATGTATATGTATACTGTACAGTTGTGACTTAGGGTCCCGTTAGGATGGTGGGCGTATTGCCCACACCGGGCAGGCTGGAATTCACTGCCGACACCGCAGGGGCAAACCTCCCGCCATCCCTGTAGAAAATATTCAGACCCCCACATGTCGACCAGGCGGAAAAGGGTTCAATATGCCGATGGTGTCTCTCTGAACACACCGCCAGCCATATCATCTGCATTTTGGAATGCCTTTGTGTGGCGGCATTGCCGTCCGCCACGGAAAGGCATGCAGACATTGCAGAGTATGCTTGGGTGCCCCCATGGAGGGTACCTGCCTATGCTATGGTACCCCCCGCCTTTCAAAGCAAAACGTGACAGGCTCCGTGCGGGGCCCGTCATGTTGTGCTTGGAAAAGCAGCACAACATTTTAGCATTGCTTTCGGCAACGCCAACCAGAATGTAAAAAAAACAGGATGCGCCCGCCACTGTGCCGGGCGCATGATCCTAATTAATTGTCCCCACGGGACTACCCACCCTTTTTAGCATGAGGATGGCGGGTGGACTTTGTCCGCCCGCTATTCCATGTCGTAAGTAAGTATGAGTTGTTGGGGACGTTTGAAGAGTGAACTAGAAGACTAGAATTCCCTTTAATTGGCAGTATTGAGTAACCAATGGCCTCATCTATCTGATTTCAACTCCGCTTTGAAAGTTTTATGGAGAAGAGCACCTGGTGTACTGTTCAACTAAAAAGTGAAAGACGGGTGGAAGGAAGAAGAACGGGCGACATTTAAAATGTTATGTACTACTGTGCTTTATTTTATAGTGCTACTCTACCATGCCACTATGTGTATAAATAATTACCTTGTCCTACTGTTTTTCTAAGAGTATATTTTACAATTGTCTTGTTTTTTTCTTTTTGATACACAGCTACTCCGAAACAAAATCGGAAGGAGTTGGCCGCCAAGGCACGGCGCCGGAAGCTGGAGGCAATCCAGCGAGAATACCGGCGGCTGGTGGTCTTAGCCGAGGAGGAGGAGGAGACTGCGGCTGCAATTGTTGAAGCCTCCTCCAGTGCCCTGGGCCCCAGTCACCGCCCTCCAGCAGTACGGCGCCACCGTCTGGCGGCTGCCCGCTGCCACCGTGCCATCTCCGGTGCCCCCCCCCCCCACTGTGGCTGCAACTGCCGCGGCCTTAGACACCGCGTCGCCCGTTTAGAGGGCCAGATGCGTGTCCTCCTCGAGTCCCGCCCCACCACTTAGTCCCTGTCATCCTGTTCTGCCCCTTTTTTAATTCTTGTTTGGGTGGGTGGGTGGGAACTTGTTTGGGCGTTACAGACTTTTTTCTCCTATGGACATTGGTTGGGGTTAGGGAGGGGGGTGGGTCAGCTTTTGTGAGTTTAGTTTATTTTTGATAGGGTAAATTAAATATATTTTTCTATGTTACATGCAATGTTGTTAATGTTTTGTAGGTGGGGTAACTGTTTTACATCACACTGTTTCCTTGCTGGTGCATGGCCGCCCATAGCCTGTGTTTGATTTAAATAATTGGCTGACTGTTTAAGACACAAACAGATAGATGCGACACACCTCACTCATTGACTTGTCCTTCTAGTACTTTCAGTCTGTCCTCTACTCTATGCATTCTTAGTACTGGTGTGTGAAAATGAAATCATTGACAACATGTCCATTATTAATTCTGCCTCCCCCAAAGTTCTCTCTTACTGGTGCTTAATGTTTATGTCCAACTGTGGCACAGCACTGGCTGCATGGTGAAGATGGTTTTCTTTTTCATACATGCCATGATTGGGGTGGTGGTGGTGGTGGTAGCATAGTAGTAGTAGTAGACACTGGCAGGGCTGCAGCATTTGCAAAAAAAGAAAAGGAGACAGTCAATCGCCTTTGAGAGACTGTTAGAGGAGTAGTAGAATGAAGTACAGTACAGAACTTACAGAGCAACAATAATATGCTCAAATATTTGACAAAAAAACAGAATGGTGGTTGGGATAGCCTACTAGACAGAGTTACAAACTATAGTTGTGTCGAGTCACTTGACTAGGCCTACAGCCTAACAGTTAGTGCTGTATATGAGGAATGAGAACAAACGAATCCAATCAATGCCGGCAATTCATGCTGAGGTATGTGTCCCTTTGTTAAATAAAATAACCTCTGAAATATCCTACTCATGGGTGGGCAAGCAGAAGAAGATCATCGCTCTGCCTTGAAATTGAAGTAGTGTTGCTTTCACCACATCCGCCCCAGCAAGTGTGTGATTAAGTATTGGTGTACATTTAATTTAGTTACACCTCGACAATAAGTCACACAGCCCGGGGTAAGAGGGTTAGGGTTTGTTGAATGGATGGGAAGGGGGTTTTTGGGAAAGGTTTGACATAGAAAAACAGTATGCATACATAGACAAACAAACGACAATCATTGAAGACTACCATATCCACATGTTAAGGGAGAAAAAGGCAATGCATGCATGATGATGAGAGACCCAGATTACATACACTTCTAGTTCTTGTTCTGTTCCGGCCTTAATACTTTTACAGATAGCAAATAGAAATTTTAAATATTGGTAGGGAAGAATCGTAAACACAGAGCAAACCTAATGATGAAAATAACAACTCCAAGAACACACTGTTGTAAAGATTGTATACAAAATATTAATCAAATTATTTAAAAGAAGATAAAAGTGGATACTGTTACTGTGTTATCCTGGTCAAAAATGTGGACTGGATTTGCATCTCGGCATTCCTCTTGCTCCTCTCGTCCATCAATCTTGGGTATGTCGCCTCGCCACTCGCCACTGCCTGGCTGGAAAAAAAAGGTGATTTATTGGTAAGGTCATTAATCTGCATTGTAATGTTTTACAAAGTTTAGGGCAAGGCCCGGCCTGTAATTGTAGATGGAAAACCAAAGGGGATATTGAGAAAGAAAGTTAAAACAAATGCACAAGTGATGGTGTAGTGCAACAAGAACACTTTCCGAGGTGGCATGTATGCATCATCTCTACTACTCTAGTCTGTTTACAGCATTGACCTTCAATAGTAACAGGAGAGAGCTGGCCCACAGTGCTTAGCAGTAGCACATCCTACGTTAACACTTTAGAGTCCTTTTTTTTCTCTCAAAGAGTTGGACAAACGCAAAGCACATTATCCATTCCAAACATTGTATTTTACAGTTTCAGTTAGTAAAATCAATGCACTGCAGTCATCCCACCGCTACACTCTATTCCACTTCTACACAGACATTTGTGTCTGCTGTGGTTGTTGTTGACGTGTTTACCTTTATGCTTTTCAGTTTTATGCCACTCATGAAACGTCCTCCTGACTTCATCATCATCTCCGATACTTTTACTGACTGACTGTGAAGATCGGCCTGCAGTATAAGTAAAATTTTTATGACATAACAAGAGTAGAAATATAAATATTACTGACTTGAGTCATTCTTTATTGTGTACAGAAAGATAGATTACTAGTACACTTTGACATCACTTTGTGCAAAACAAACAAACAACGGAAACACAAAGACCAATCGCTCAGAGTCAGGTGTCCAATGCATGCCATTAATTGTCATCATTACCTGTTCCTTCTCATCTTAAGTTAACGGGCCGTCTATTTCGCCATCATCATGATGGACAGGTCTGTTGTGTCAATCATACTCATTGCGCAGATTGAGTGAGTGCCCTTCCTGTATTGAATTAAAAGCAATGTATCACCAAGATGCAGGAGAAGTACAAATTTCTTATTTGCAAGAAGCGGAAAATGGAATTCACCTTGAGTTAAGTTTAGTGTGTTCTGTAGAAAGTTGATTAGTGGCAGTGCACAATTACATAAATTCATGCACAACAAACACAACAAAATCTAAATTATTCAGTCTGCGACTCTGCGTCCAATGCATGGCATCAATCATTACCTGTTCCATCCTTTTTTCAGTTAATGGCCAGTCTCTCTCGGCTCTGAAAGGAGGATAGCTATAGTAGTCATCTGATTCATGCTCCACTTCTTTTGGAAGGACTAGGAAAGTTTGAATTTGTTTTTACCATCATCCAATCATCATTCATGAGGGAAATGGAATTGAGCAGGAGATTCAGTATGATGGAGCGGAGGAGCTGGATTCGGAGGACTGTCCTGTCAAATAGCAGACACCTGAAACTTGTATATTAAATTAGAAGAGTAGAAGACGGTGGTATTGGATTTGTTGTGATTCACAAGTTTATAACCGGAACGACAGACACATAAACAAAGGGGGATAAAAGGGAGGCAGACAGTAAGTGCGAGCCTAATTGTCAGGGAAGTATAGCTCGCCTTCAAACTCTGGGGGTTCAGCCAGTAGTAGGTAATCATCTGACACAATACTTCCGTCACCTGAGCCGCTGACCTCATCTTCCTCCATTGCTTCATGTATTGTATAATTCGGTGGCATGAAGTGCTGATTCATTTTGATCATTGTTAACCTCTCCACGTTTTTTGGCGATAGACTGGTCCTTCTCAATGTTACAATGGAACCAGCAGCACTGAAAACACGTTCGGAAGAGACACTTGCGACAGGGCAAGCCAGATAGCTTATCGCCAGCCTGCTGAGCTGTGGCCATTCAGACCTTTTCCTATACCAATACTGCAATGGGTTTTGATCAATGTACACCTCTGTTGGGTCGTCCAGATAGGCCTGGACCATCCGCTCAATGTTCAGGGTTGCTGCTGGTAAGCTTTCGTGCTGTTTTTTCTGTGCATCAGCACTGTGCTTATTAAAGCCTATCTTTAGATACCAATCCTGTAATGATCATGATTGTACTCGGCCTAATGATCCAGTTATTGTTTCTGTGGTCGATAGTGATGGTGAGTGTTGTTATTGTGATCCAAACGCACTGCCCTCAGCCGACGAAGTTGCACTTGATCCTGCATGGCCTGCTTCAGTACTTCTTGTGGGTTGATCTTGCGGGCTTTTAATTAGCTGCAGTTCGTTTTCCAACTTCCTGGCTGCTTCAGCTATACAACTTTTGTAGCGGGCAACATCAATGTCGGAAAAAGCAAAGAATGTCTTCAGTGCTAATTTTGCACGTGGATCCAGAATTGTGGCACAAATGTAATGTTCTTGTGACAAAATTTTATTTTGTATCCTTACATTTTCAGC
The DNA here is from genome assembly GCF_964204655.1 of Triturus cristatus. Taxonomy (NCBI): domain Eukaryota; kingdom Metazoa; phylum Chordata; class Amphibia; order Caudata; family Salamandridae; genus Triturus; species Triturus cristatus. The sequence goes on along the minus strand of NC_140583.1, from coordinate 395,414,669 downwards.
TAAGCGCCGGGATAAGCTCTCCACCAAGTCATGGGCTTGCCTTCTGTCCTCTACACCTTTGTAGGATTCAGACACATTATTCAGCTCATGCTCTAGCATTTGCAATAATGGGATAGCTTGGCCCATTGTACAGTCCTCCTTGCTGACTTCACGTGTGAAGACATCAAAAGGAGACAGCATCTCAGTCAGGCATTTAATTAGGGTCCATTGATCCATCTCAAGGTTCATGCCTTTAACACTAGCATCCCCGCTTCTGTTCCAGACATATTCATGGAGTGACCTGTACTGTTCGTACAGACGATCAAGCATGTAATACGTTGAGTTCCAACGTGTTGCCACCTCCTGGATGAGTGCCTTGACTGGCATCCTTTGTTCATGTTGGATGATCCTCAGCTGCTTCCGAACTTTAAAAGAATGGCTGAAATGAGTGCATATTCTTCGGCAGATGGCCAGTAAATTGCTGACTATGGGTTCTTTTTTAAGAAAGTCTTGAACTATAATGTTTATGCAGTGCGCCAAACGCGGAACCCTGAAATAGGAACCAAGTTCCATGGCCTTAAGTACATTACTGCCATTGTCTGTGGCAACAAAACCAATACCAAGCCCTCTGGGCCGCAGCCATTCCAAAACCTTGGTGTGAAACTCGTGTAAAATGTTTTCAGCCGTATGAGATTTCTCCATGGCGAACATGGCTACAGTTGCATGTTTCTGAGTACCTTCAAAAATCGCAGCTGTGTCAACAACACCTCGTGCAGATAGCTTATCTCTAACCCCCACAAAAGAGATCAAGTGTGCATTGATGCACATGTAATCTGTGGCTTGGCAACTGGTCCACATGTCTGTTGTCAGGTGGATATTGTGCACAGCACTCTGCTACAAAGCTTGTCCAACCAATTCCAGCACATCATGATGTAGTGCCGGAACAGCAATTCTTGCGAAATAGGACTGGCTGGGAACCTTCCATTTAGGGCAGATGGCAGACACAAATTCAAGAAAACCCACCCCTTCCACAAATGAAAAAGGAAGAAGGTCCAGCGCTAACATTTTAGCAAGCTTCGCATTGTACAATCGTGCCGTTGGGTGGTTGCGTTGGAACTGCCCCTCCAACCTAAACATGCTCTCAATGGTAGGCTGGATTACTTTCCTTTGTGGTGCTGTTTTCATTAACCCACTAAGGCTCAACGACACAGATTGTCTCATTGAGGTAATCGGTCACCTTGGTGTCTCACCCTGACTCTGAGTATGGCTCTTACTGCGGTGCCACTCTGATGTTACTGAGGAGGATGTGGGCGTTACCACTCCACTACTGGGGACAGGGCTAGAAAGGCCTCCCTCTTCTTCACTTGCCACCACAATAATATCGCTCTCTGATTCATCCTGACCAACTTCAATGGGTTGAGTTTTTCTACTTTCTTTTAACTTAAGTAGGTGATCCTCCCACACGATAGTGTGGTGTATTCTTAGATGACTTGCTTGTCCTCCGGTACCATAGTTTGTACCAAGCTTACCACGCCGGACACCTTGACGACAAATTGAGCAGATAGCAACGTTCTCCTCCTTGGTGCTAACAGCAAAGAAGTCCCAAACTGGGGAGGAGAACTTTCTGGCACTGCTGGATGTTCCACTTTCAACACCAGATGAACTGGAGGGGGGGCTTGAATTGTGACCCTGTGCATCTAGACTGTGACTTTTACTACCACTACCTACTGAGATGCTTGAGCTGGATGTAGGTCCCTGCCGGGCCTTGGAAAATATGGCAGCTGGAGGTAGTGGTGGTGTAACCTGTGTCGGTAATATCTGTGCTACATCCCGCTCAGTAGCAGCCTTTCTGGATCGGGGGAGAATGTTGGTCTCCAATCCCTTTGGGGTGGGAGTAATGTGCGTGATGACTGGCTCGTCTTCATCAACATCATCACCCCCCTCTTCTACATCTACCTCCATAACTCTAAGTTTTTCTGGGACCGTCCTTTTCAGAAGCATTGTCTTGTGGCGTATATCACTCTCAGACTGAGCTGGTGGTAGCCAAGTGGCATCACGATCATCAGAAGCGGGGCTTGAAGAAGAAGATGATGGACTAAGCCTCCTTTTCCTTGCTGGTGGTCTGGAAGACAATAGATCTTCTGAAACAGTGGTTTCACTTTGCTCCACTTTGTCTGCAGGAAGCTCGATTTCCTGAAATGCCCCTACGTCAGGAGCAACAACTACTATGGTTGGCTGTTGCGGCGGCTGCTGCTGTTCTTGTTGCGGCGGCGGCTGCTGCTGTTCTTGTTGCGGCGGCGGCTGCTGCTGTTCTTGTTGCGGCGGCTGTTGCTGCTGTTCTTGTTGCGGCGGCTGCTGCTGCTGTTCTTGTTGCGGCGGCTGCTGCTGCTGTTCTTGTTGCGGCGGCTGCTGCTGTTCTTGTTGCGGCAGCTGCTGCTGTTCTTGTTTCGGCTGCACACTGATCTGCTGAGTTTACGCCTGCGTTGAACTTGATTGTGTACTACTTTGCAGTAATGACATTTCTTCAACATCGCTGCTCGTTAGTAGACTGGCTACCTCTGCGACACTAAAGCCCTTGGGCCTAGGTTGGTGGGGTTGGACCGCTGTGCTGCTCCCAGCTGGGGTCCCGGACAACGCTGCTGCAGGCGTAACTTTTTTGGTGCCAAAAAAAACATTGGCCGGCACACCACCAGTCGTGGTTAATGGCACTTCCTTTTTCTGTTCCTTCTTTTCACCAGCAACTTTCTCGGTACTGGACCTGGTACCTTTCTTTGGGGCCATCTTCTTCAGATGTCAGGCAGGATGCAGATGCACAACAAGTTCTGGTCACACGTGGACGTGATGCGCAGCAGGACTTCTGTCTGACTGGCAGTACAACGGGTAGCCGGGTGATGCTGATGACACCTCCTACTCTGTCTTTTGTGCACCTAAAAGCAAATAAGCCAGGAGAAGAACATCAGTGAAATGTTGAATTTGTTGTTGTGGTTCAGTTACTTAGTACTGTACTAGTGCAAACAAAAGATAGTCTAGCCATTTATGACTTTTTTTTTAACTAGGGCTATGTTATACTACTGTGTACAGCCACACACTACACTCTCAGGAAGGATAGGAAAGTTAATAATAATAACCACCAAAATAAAAATGTAATGGAAGTGGGGTGGACCCTATTTGCCAATAAATTATTTGAGCATCTCACCATCCATGGAGCTGCTGCTGGCAAAGGGGGTGGATGGATGGAAGCAGTAAGCCAAAGAGCCAATAGGAAAACCATGCAGGCCTATGGCAAAAGCAGGACACTAATAACTCCCAGTCCAGACACAAAAAAAGGCCACCACCCACATGGACACTCACAAATAACAAACAAGCCGGGGGCCTGGGAAACACCCTGAGCTGACAAAAGGCCTATAGAAGCCAGGTAAAGGATGAATGCTAAAGCACACTGCTCTGATTTTTTAATGCAACAAAATGTAAATACGAACATTCACTGGCCCCAAAAAGGTCTGCAGGGTGCATGCATTGCACACCAACACACCAGTGACCAGACACATACAACAAAAGCATGTCTTTAAGAAAACCAACATCAGAAAGGCCACCCCCAAAAAGCACACTTCCCCAACTCAATCCAATGCCATCCATGCCCTAAATGAAGTCTAAAATAAATTCAACAGACCACACAGAAAACACTTGATTAATAAAGCTGTGGCTACCTGCGCTGATCCTAGTGGATGAAAGCAGGCCTGTTGGCAGACAAGGCCAGGCAAGCTTGCAGGCCTAGGCTTCAAAATGGCCACCAGCCACATGGCCAGGCCCAACAACATCAGAAAGACCACCCCCAAAAAGCACACTTCCCCAACTCAATCCAATGCCATCCATGCCCAAAATGAAGTCTAAATTCAACAGACCACACAGAAAACACTAGATTAATAAAGCTGTGGCTACCTGCTCTGATCCTAGTGAATGAAAGCAGGCCTGTTGGCAGATAGGGCCAGGCAAGCTTGCAGGCCTAGGCTTCAAAATGGCCACCAGCCACATGGCCAGGCCCAACAACATCAGAAAGGCCACCCCCAAAAAGCACACTTCCCCAACTCAATCCAATGCCATCCATGCCCTAAATGAAGTCTAAATTCAACAGACCACACAGAAAACACTAGATTAATAAAGCTGTGGCTATCTGCTCTGATCCTAGTGGAGGAAAGCAGGCCTGTTGGCAGACAAGGCCAGGCAAGCTTGCAGGCCGAGGCTGCGAAATGGCCACCAGCCACATGGCCAGGCCCAACAACATCAGAAAGGCCACCCCCAAAAAGCACACTTCCCCAACTCAATCCAATGCCATCCATGCCCTAAATGAAGGCTAAATTCAACAGACCACACAGAAAACACTAGATTAATAAAGCTGTGGCTACCTGCTCTGATCCTAGTGGATGAAAGCAGGCCTGTTGGCAGACAAGGCCAGGCAAGCTTGCAGGCCTAGGCTTCAAAATGTCCACAGCCACATGGCCAGGCCCAACAACATCAGAAAGGCCACCCCCAAAAAGCACACTTCCCCAACTCAATCCAATGCCATCCATGCCCTAAATGAAGTCTAAATTCAACAGACCACACAGAAAACACTAGATTAATAAAGCTGTGGCTACCTGCTCTGATCCTAGTGGATGAAAGCAGGCCTGTTGGCAGACAAGGCCAGGCAAGCTTGCAGGCCTAGGCTTCAAAATGGCCACCAGCCACATGGCCAGGCCCAACAACATCAGAAAGGCCACCCCCAAAAAGCACACTTCCCCAACTCAATCCAATGCCATCCATGCCGTAAATGAAGTCTAAATTCAACAGACCACACAGAAAACACTTGATTAATAAAGCTGTGGCTACCTGCTCTGATCCTAGTGGATGAAAGCAGGCTTGTTGGCAGACAAGGCCAGGCAAGCTTGCAGGCCTAGGCTTCAAAATGGCCACCAGCCACATGGCCAGGCCCAACAACATCAGAAAGGCCACCCCCAAAAAGCACACTTCCCCAACTCAATCCAATGCCATCCATGCCCTAAATGAAGTCTAAATTCAACAGACCACACAAAAAACACTAGATTAATAAAGCTGTGGATACCTGCTCTGATCCTAGTGGATGAAAGCAGGCCTGTTGGCAGACAAGGCCAGGCAAGCTTGCAGGCCTAGGCTTCAAAATGGCCACCAGCCACATGGCCAGGCCCAACAACATCAGAAAGGCCACCCTCAAAAAGCACACTTCCCCAACTCAATCCAATGCCATCCATGCCCTAAATGAAGTCTAAATGTAACAGACCACACAGAAAACACTTGATTAATAAAGCTGTGGCTACCTGCTCTGATCCTAGTGGATGAAAGCAGGCCTGTTGGCAGACAAGGCCAGGCAAGCTTGCAGGCCTAGGCTTCAAAATGGCCACCAGCCACATGGCCAGGCCCAACAACATCAGAAAGGCCACCCCCAAAAAGCACACTTCCCCAACTCAATCCAATGCCATCCATGCCCTAAATGAAGGCTAAATTCAACAGACCACACAGAAAACACTAGATTAATAAAGCTGTGGCTACCTGCTCTGATCCTAGTGGATGAAAGCAGGCCTGTTGGCAGACAAGGCCAGGCAAGCTTGCAGGCCTAGGCTTCAAAATGGCCACCAGCCACATGGCCAGGCCCAACAACATCAGAAAGGCCACCCCCAAAAAGCACACTTCCCCAACTCAATCCAATGCCATCCATGCCGTAAATGAAGTCTAAATTCAACAGACCACAGAGAAAACACTTGATTAATAAAGCTGTGGCTACCTGCTCTGATCCTAGCGGATGAAAGCAGGCCTGTTGGCAGACAAGGCCAGGCAAGCTTGCAGGCCTAGGCTTCAAAATGGCCACCAGCCACATGGCCAGGCCCAACAACATCAGAAAGGCCACCCCCAAAAAGCACACTTCCCCAACTCAATCCAATGCCATCCATGCCCTAAATGAAGTCTAAATTCAACAGACCACACAGAAAACACTAGATTAATAAAGCTGTGGCTACCTGCTCTGATCCTAGTGGATGAAAGCAGGTCTGTTGGCCGACAAGGCCAGGCAAGCTTGCAGGCCTAGGCTTCAAAATGTCCACAGCCACATGGCCAGGCCCAACAACATCAGAAAGGCCACCCCCAAAAAGCACACTTCCCCAACTCAATCCAATGCCATCCATGCCCTAAATGAAGTCTAAATTCAACAGACCACACAGAAAACACTAGATTAATAAAGCTGTGGCTACCTGCTCTGATCCTAGTGGATGAAAGCAGGCCTGTTGGCAGACAAGGCCAGGCAAGCTTGCAGGCCTAAAAATGGCCACCAGCCACATGGCCAGGCCCAACAACATCAGAAAGGCCACCCCCAAAAAGCACACTTCCCCAACTCAATCCAATGCCATCCATGCCGTAAATGAAGTCTAAATTCAACAGACCACACAGAAAACACTTGATTAATAAAGCTGTGGCTACCTGCTCTGATCCTAGTGGATGAAAGCAGGCTTGTTGGCAGACAAGGCCAGGCAAGCTTGCAGGCCTAGGCTTCAAAATGGCCACCAGCCACATGGCCAGGCCCAACAACATCAGAAAGGCCACCCCCAAAAAGCACACTTCCCCAACTCAATCCAATGCCATCCATGCCCTAAATGAAGTCTAAATTCAACAGACCACACAAAAAACACTAGATTAATAAAGCTGTGGATACCTGCTCTGATCCTAGTGGATGAAAGCAGGCCTGTTGGCAGACAAGGCCAGGCAAGCTTGCAGGCCTAGGCTTCAAAATGGCCACCAGCCACATGGCCAGGCCCAACAACATCAGAAAGGCCACCCTCAAAAAGCACACTTCCCCAACTCAATCCAATGCCATCCATGCCCTAAATGAAGTCTAAATGTAACAGACCACACAGAAAACACTTGATTAATAAAGCTGTGGCTACCTGCTCTGATCCTAGTGGATGAAAGCAGGCTTGTTGGCAGACAAGGCCAGGCAAGCTTGCAGGCCTAGGCTTCAAAATGGCCACCAGCCACATGGCCAGGCCCAACAACATCAGAAAGGCCACCCCCAAAAAGCACACTTCCCCAACTCAATCCAATGCCATCCATGCCCTAAATGATGCTTGAAAATGAAATTCATTAAAAAAACACCAAAAGGAACAGTTGCTTCATCATGCACACACCCATGAGGCCATGCCCATGGCTAGCTCGGGCCTACTACTACTACCCACAACATTTTTTTTTAAAAAGGAATGATGATAGTTATCAAAAATAAATTGTAGTTACAACAACTGCAATGCCCACAATCAAACAGACACAACAACCACTTACTTGTAAAATATCCTATTCTAAAAATCCTCAAATCCAATTGCAATGAGGCAGCAGACAAAAAGAGTGATCTTTCCAGCTCCAAATCCAAAGGCAGAATGAGCAGGAGATGGACAAAGCACTGGGAGGAGCCTGCTGGACAAGAACAGGAAGTTGGAGATTCTGTGTCACTTCCTCCCTCTCCCCACCTTTTTAAACAAGCATTTACAATGCAATGGTCTCGGCATTGGTAAAGTTAGAGCTATTGGCATTGCTCATGACATTATTTTTGTTTATGTTTTTAAGACATTGAAAAAAACGCCATTGTTATTTACAATGTCAATAGCTTAATCACTCTCAAATGCGAGACCTATTTCATTTGCACCCACACACAGAGCCACCTACACACACACTGATTAAGCTATTGACATTGTAAATAACAATGACGTTTCTCTACATGTTTTAAAAACAAAAACATAAACAAAATCAATGTCATGAGCAATGCCAATAGCTCTAACTTTAACAATCCCGAGACCGTTGCATTGTAAATGCTTGTTCTTTTTAAGGTAGGTTACTGCCTAGTGCTGAACAAATGCAGCCTATTACCAAGGAAGTGGAAAAGCTTGCGCCTGAGCAGTAACTAAGGGATTTTGCAACGTCCCAGATTCCACCTATTCTGCAGGGTTGAGGAAAGTAGAATTTTGAACGGGGGTTCATGTCCCACGTCCCAGTCTGGTTATGGCTCGGACCCAAGCCAGTCTGCCACCTTCCATATGCGAGGGCGAGCGTAAAGCACTTGGTAGTTGGTGCCCTGACAGTGCAAGAGTGAATCAGTCTGCCTCGTGTTTCCCTTATGTTCTCACACCTCCATGTCAGCCAAAAACTTTCTTTTAGATACCAGGGACCCTTTTGTTTTTTTGCTGAGTTTTTATATAGCGCGAACTTGACCCGAATCCAATCAGGTATCAGAGCGCCTTACATAGCACCTGTTACGTTACATTAGGACACACAATCATTCTTTGTTAGGCACGGGGAAGATTAAGTGATTTGCCCAGAATCACAGGCTGTTCAGCGTCACTGCCGAGACTCGAACCCCCCCAGGTCCGAGGTCGATCGCCTAAGCCGTTAGGCCAACTCCTCTTCCTGCCTCTTTATCTTGGCCTACCCCGGTCATTGCTGCAGATTTAAAGGCAGGCACTAATACTGCATTCTGCCGCAGAAGTACGGTCAGTGGTCTCCTAGTGGTAGGATACTAGAATAGTGGTTCGAGGCATACCTCGGGGGCTTTTGCTGAGCAGATACCTTGAGAATATAAGAGTTGTGAAAGCTCCTGAAACATGCTGTTGGTGGACCCAGCCCCGATCTTTGCAGAGAAGGGACTGCACATTCCTAGTTTCTATGCTGGTCGAGCATGCAGTGTTCCACAACCACAAAAATAACAGCTGAGGCAAAGTTCTGCCAGCCTAGTGAGAGCTTTCCAGTCATGCAGGTAGGCCAGTCTCGAGGTGTTTGCCAGGGTAGTGGATAATTTGTCTTCAACTACGATTTCTGCTGCTCCATCCATTGACACTGGTTCAAACTGGTAGCAGCCGGTACTGCCCGGTTCAGGAGACAGCACAATGCCCTACTCGCTGAAAGAAGCCAGGGGCGCGTGCTGTGCCTTTTTGCAGTTCGTGGGCCGGAAGCTCCGCCCTCTCTCAATCACGTTAGCTCGAGCGATGAAGCAACGCCAGTCACGTCACAGCAGGCCCATCGCTGATCAAATTTCAGTATCTGTCCGGCCTGTGTTTTATTTAAGGCATTTCCTTCACTGCTCTTTTGAAGTTCATTCTGTGCAATAGAAAAGTCCACCCCCGGCAGCCCTTTCCACCTTCCCTCCCCCCAACAAAAAAGCCCCTTCTCATGCAAGAAGATGCTGATGACGGCGGCAGGCCCTGCAGGACAATTTCACACCGCATTTCCAAGGGCGTTAACAGCTTCTAACCATGGCCCCCGCGGATATTTTGGTCAGTGAATGCCACAGGTGAATAGCGGCTGCAGGGTGTGATGTCCCGTGATTGCATAGTGCTTAAAGCGCTGCATTTCAATCCCGGTCGGCTGAACACTCAATGTGTGGGAGGGGTTTAAAATGGGGGCTCGCTTCACAGGGGGTGTACAATGGACCATTATTCCCCACAAATCAGCTCTCCTAGAAATAACAATTTAAAAGATTAGGAAATCCGTCTGCAAACTGATGTAGGCCTGCTTGGTGTAAACACGAGGAAACAAACAGTCCTCCCAAGGGACAATGGCTAAAACCGGATCACCAAATACACACGGTAACGGGACACTGCCGAGGAGAGGCCGCCCCCGGAGCGAGGCGGCAAAGCAAAGATGCGAACAATGCCGCGTCTCCCCGCGTCAGGGAATCGCACCTGAATGCGGACCTTACTATTGTAAGGGCTGACAAAAACCACCCAGTTCATTGATCTGTGTTCGGCCGCTCGTGGGATACAGATCGGTTTCTGCCACCGAAGCGGAGAGCGGAGGGCCCCGGAGAAGGGGCGAGGAGGGACAGGGAGATTGAGAGGGAGGGAGTTTTGCATTTACGGCTTACATAAAAGGCCCAATTATTCGCCCATCTTTGCGAAACCGTCAACATAATTAATCTTCTGTTCACAGCTCCAGTAACAAGTCCTAAACAAGGAGATCAGGTGAGGGAGCAACGCCGGGACACCACCGCCTTTCTCCGAGGCAGAGAAGATATGCCTCGGAGAAACGCAGCCTTGTTTTCGGATTCGGGGGCGTGTTTTGCTGTTGTCTCCTCCCTGAGACTTTTCGCCAAAAACACGCCCCCCGATCCGAAAAGGACGGGGCAGGATTAGAGTGACGGGACCTCTTCTCCAATGCCTGGCCAGCATTTACTAGGCCAGCCAATGGAGAACAGGGAAGAAGAGGGGCGGGTTCAAGCCCCTCTTCTCCCAAGTCATTATGTCTCGCGAGCGAGACTGCGCAAGCGCAGCCATCGCTAGCCGAGACCTAAAAAGGACTCCCTGCACAAAAAAGGACAGCCAAATGTCAATGTGAGGAGTTGTTTTCATCCAAAATCAGCATTTGCAGAAGGTTTCATGCTGCTAGAGCTGATATTCCTCTCCAAATTGAACATTTTACATGTTCGAGTTCTCGAGCTTCACATTACTTCCGCCGGCGTGTCGAAAATGACATGATCGCGTTCTCTTCGTCCCTGTCGCGTTGGATATGATGTGTTCGGGGTCTCTTTCTCCTGTTCGCGTTCAATTAGACGTGCCCGCGTCCTCACCCTCTCGCTCGTGATGTAGAATGACGTGTTCGAGATCTCAATCTTCTCATACTCGCGCGGTGCATGATCGCGAGTAGAATGACGTGTTCGCGCAACAAATGACGTCATCGCGCGACAATGCGAGTGCAAACTGTTGCGAGACAGAGCAAAATGGCTACCAACAATCCAATATCTCGTGGAGAACGCGACCGGGTCGGGAAAACTTGTCAGCGAACGCGGGGATTCAGGTAAGGCGATCGCGCGCGCGCAAGAATGTATTTTTTTACAGCGAGCGCAAGAAACAAATTATCGCTAAGCTGCGGAATGCGGACATTTTGAGATTTTCGCGCTTTCCGCGGAACGCGAAAATGCCAAATTATCGCAATTTCCGCGAACGGAACGGAATTTTGGCCCAGGCCTAGTTTTGGCGCAGTAAATGGATTACTACATGGTGCTGAATGAGTCACTGAAAGAGTATATGGGGAGTCACAGGGTGTTTGCAGGAACTCTATGAATACTGTCTGAGGTATTGAAGGTGTGAAGACAAGTGTGTAGGTGATTAGAGGTCTGCAAACATAGTGCGTAGACGTTTGATGCAGTGCATGTACTAAACCTGGGTTCACTACATAAGTACCTCAATACTGACTCAATCATTAAAGAACTTCAAAGAGAATGCCTGGGTAAATTTATTACTGGTTGGGTTTTGACGCAGTGAATGCATTAGTACATAGTGCTGAATGGGTCACTGGAGAAGTGTAAGGGAAGTGACAAGGTGTTTGCAGGAACTGTATGAATACTAACTGAGGTATTGAAGGTGTGAAAGACAAGTGTGTAGATGGTTAGACGCCTGAATGCATAGTGGATAGGCGTTTGAATCAATCCATGTGCTAAGGCCTGCCTCACCTTATTAGTACTTGGATAGTAACTGAATGTTTAGAGTATTGCAAGGAGAGTGCATAGGTGAATTTATAAGTGTTTGGGTTTTAGCACAGTAAATTGATTACTACATGGTGCTGAATGAGTCACTGAAGGAGTGTAAGGGGAGTGATAGGGTGTTTGCAAGAACTGTATGAATACTGTCTGGGGTATTGAAGGTGTGAAAGACAAGTGTGTAGGTGGTTAGAGGCCTGCATGCATACTGGATAGGCATTTGAATCAATCCATATGCTAAGGCCTGCCTCACTCCATTAGTACTTAGATAGTAACTAAATGTTTAGAGTTTCGCCAGGAGAGTGCCTGGGTGAATTTATAAGTGTTTGGGTTTTGGCGCAGTAAATGGATTACTACATGGTGCTGAATGAGTCACTGAAGGAGTGTATGAGCAGTGACAGGGTGTTTGCAGGAACTGTATGAATACTGTCTGGGGTATTGAAGGTGTGAAAGACAATTGTGTAGGTGACTAGAGGCCTGCATGCATAGTGGATAGACGTTTGAAACAGTCCATGAGCTAAGGCCTCGGTCACGGCATGATTACCTGGGTACTGACTGAATCATTACAGTACTGCAAGGAGAGTGCCTGGGTTAATCTTTTTATGATTTTGGGTTTTGGCGCAGTGAATAGATTAGTACTTAGTGCCGGATGAGTCACTAGAGGTGTGCAAGTGGACTGAAAGAGTGTTTACTGGAGTTTATAGATACTGACTGGGAAATTGAAGGTCTGAAAGACAATTGTGTAGGTGGTTAGAGGCCTCCATGCATAGTGGATAGGCGTTTGAAACAATCCATGTGCTAAGGCCTGCCTCACTCCATTACTACTTGGATATTAACTGAATGTTTACTGTATTGCAAGGAGAGAGCATGGGTGAATTTATAAGTGTTTGGGTTTTGGCGCAGTAAATGGATTACTACATGGTGCTGAATGAGTCACTGAAGGAGTGTAAGAGGAGTGACAGGGTGTTCGAAAGAACTGTATGAATACCGACTGGGGTATTGAAGGTGTAAAAGACAAATGTGTAGGTGGTTAGAGGACTGCATGCATAGTGGATAGGCGTTTGAATCACTACATGTGCTAAGGCCTGTCTCACTCCATTACTACTTGGATATTAACTGAATGAGATTCTAGACAAGCAACACTATCCCTTGGAGTTTACCAAAACTCATTCACTACTCTGGAAGAGGTAGTAAGGGGACTGCACACAATCTACATATTTCAGTACTGCACTTTAGTGTCAAAGCCTGACTCGTTTTATGAATGCATAAGCAATGACTGGCTTCTAATGCTACTAAAACTTGACACCTTGACAGGTTTTAAAACAGTTATTTGTCAGCAAGTACACGATGTTACCAAATGCTTCTCTCACAATGGTTACCCAAATGCACACAGACTCACAGTGTGATTCTAGACAAGCAGCACTATCCCCTGTAATTTACCAAAACACATTCACTACTCTGGAAGAGGTAAAGTAACTGCACACATTCTACATATTTCAGTACTGCACTTTAGTGTCAAAGCTTGACTCATTTTCCAAATACATAAGCAATGACTGGCTTCTAATTCTACCAAAACTTGAGAACAGGAAAGGTTTTTAAGCAGTTATGTGTATGCAAAGATATGAAGTACCCAAATACTTCTCTCACAGTGGTTCCCAAATGCACACAGACTCACAGTGTGATTCTAGACAAGCAACACTCTTCCTTGTACTTTACCAAGACACAATCACTAGTCTAGAAGGGGTAAGGTGACTGCTCACATTCTACATATTTCAATACTGCACACTTCTGTGAAAGCCTGACTCGTTTTGCAATTGCATAAGCAATGACTGGCCTCAAATGCTACTAAAACTTCACAACAAAACAGGTTTTAAAGCAGTTATCTGCCAGCAAATACATGATGTTACCAAATGCTTTTCTCACAATAGTTGCCCAAATGCACACAGACTCACAGTGTGATTCTAGACAAGCAACACTATCCCTTGGAGTTTACTAACACTCATTGACTACTCTGGAAGGGGTAAGGGAACTGCACACAATCTACATATTTCAGTACTGCACTTTAGTGTCAAAGCCTAACTCATTTTATGAATGCATAATCAATGACTGACTTCTAATGCTACTAAAACTTGACCACATGACAGGTTTTAAAACAGTTATCTGTCAGCAAATACACAATGTTACCAAATGCTTCTCTCACAATGGTTACCCAAATGCACACAGATTCACAGTGTGCTTCTAGACAAGCAACACTATCCCCTGTACTTTACCAAAACACATTCACTACTCTGGAAGAGGTAAAGTACCTGCACACATTCTACATATTTTAGTACTGCACTTTAGTGTCAAAGCTTGACTCATTTTCCGAAGACATAAGCAATCACTGGCTTCTAATTCTACCAAAACTTGAGAACAGGAAAGGTTTTTAAGCAGTTATGTGTATGCAAAGATATGAAGTACCCAAATGCTTCTCTCACAGTGGTTCCCAAATGCACACAGAGTCACAGTGTGATTCTAGACAAGCAACACTCTTCCTTGTACTTTACCAAGGCACAATCACTAGTCTAGAAGGGGTAAAGTGACTGCACACATTCTACATATTTCAATACTGCACACTACTGTGAAAGCCTGACTCATTTTGCAATTGCATAAGCAATGACTAGCCTCTAATGCTCCTAAAACTTGTCAACAAAACAGGTTTTAAAGCAGTTATCTGCCAGCAAATACATGATGTTACCAAATGCTTTTCTCACAATAATTGCCCAAATGCACATAGACTCACAGTGTAATTGTAGACAACCAACTATCCCTTGTAAAAAATACATTTGATAGTCTACAAGATGTAAGGTGACTGCACACATTACAGAAACTTTTCTACTACACATTAGTACCAAAATGTTCCTCTCAAAATGATTCCTAAATGCACACAGATTCACTGTGTGATTCTAGACAAACAACACTATCCCTTGCACTGTACCAAAACACATTTCTTAATCTAGAAGGAGTACTACATTTTAGTGTAGAAACATGACTCATTCTGCAAATACTTAAACAATGACTGGTTTCTAATTCTACCAAAACATAAAAACAGAACAGTTATCTGTCTGCAAACACATGAAAAACACAAATGCTTATCACAGAATGGTTTCTACATGCACACACACTGTCAATAAGATTGTAGACAAAAAAAAGTACTCCCTGCACTTTAGCGGGCGAAATACATTAGTCTGATTAAAATCAAAATAGACCACATACATCCCCTCACAATTAAATAACTCACCTTTCAAGTTGTTTTGTAGATTAAGAAGTACGTCACTCAAACACCAGATTTTCTTATACAGAATCTCTGCACTGTGCACCTGTCAGCAAAACCAAAGAATGGCAAATTTCCCCTCTCATTTTTCACACATATACATGTAAACATCAAATCACATTCCTTCCCACATTAATTCAAAACTAACACACATTTCTATTGGTTAAACATTTCAACCCTTTCCAAATGACATAAATTTGAACCCTGCCCCCAATCTGCCTTCTGCCTGTTACCATAGAAACAGGTCATGGAACACTTAACTGAGCACACAGGTCACAAGTTCAGCACACAATGTTGCTAATCAAGACAGCAAGTGTGCTTGACATTTCAGAGTATCATAGATAATGTTCCTTTCAATCAGTTTTTGTTAACCAATAAGAATCATGCGTTTAAAAAACAGAAACATGCACCCTAGTTTTCAGTGTAGAAGGTTGTCAAACAACCAATCATTTCTTTTCTTTTTACAAAACTGCATCTTATCCACCATTTTAGAAAAATCTTACTTTTCAAACTGCCATTTCATTTACAGAGACCATCTGAGTGCATCCAGACCTCCCTTCAAGATGCTTAGAGTGTGGATTGTAGGACACAGCTATATTTTCTGGAGCCAAAGGTATGCAGAAAACAAAGGCATTCACAAAGACCTAGTTTTGCCAAATGTAGACATTAAATGGATTGGACAGAGAGGGTTAAAGTGGCACCAATTGATGCCATTGGTAAAATCCTTTATGCATCTCCAATACCCTGACCTCATAATAGTGCACTGTAGTGGCAATGACCTAGGCACTTTGACTGGGGTAGGTCTGGAAATGCTTATGAAGGACACCTTTGCAGAATTGATTTCACTTTTTCCCCAAACTGCCTTTGTGTATTCTAACATATGCCAAAGGCAGAAATGGAACTGGTCCAATCATTTTTTTCCACAGATTGAGAAAGCTAGGAAACATGTGAATAAATCTGTTTCTGCCTTTCTCCGAGACTTTAGAATGGGGTCCATTTACAATAAAAATCTTCATTTTCATATGCAAGAGATGTATAGGAGAGATGGAGTACACTTTACTGATGAAGGAAACAGACTCTGTATAGGTACTTACTTATAAGAACCAAAAACTCTCAATGAACACAACGGCTCTTTTTAGAGCCACTCAAGAACGAAACACATAAGCTTGATGTTTATCTCCCCAAAATTTCAGTTTTTTTTCCTTGGAGTCGCGCACCCAACTCCCTAGGAACCGCACACCCAACGCGAGAGAAATTCTGCACCCAACACCATAGGATGCGCGACTCCTAATTTTACTGTAAAAAAAAAAATAGCCCCTATCACTAATTTTTATTTTCCCATGGGACCCCATCCCCCGGGGCTTATAAAAAACGTTGGGGACCGTGGGAGGAGCCCCAATGCCCCCACGTTCCCAGCCAGCTCCCCGCGTCCTTCGGGAGCCGGCATTGCTTTTCCACATGGGGAGCTGCTGACATGTAGCTCCCTGTGTGGAAAAGCAATATGGTTTGGATTCTGAAAGAGAGAGCAGGTTTCCCTGCTCTCTCTTTCAAAATCCAAACAAAGTTTGCTATGGGAGTGCGGGAGACTCCCACCCTCTCATAGAAAACAACAGTGTCCTGGGGGTGGGCACCCTAGGACACTGTAGGAGCCGGCCCTGGGGGGTGGCGGTCCCCAGGGCCGTCGAGGGCTCCAGGAGGGGGGCCACGCAGCGCCCCTCCCTCAATAAATAAAGAGTCTGAACTAAGGAATACCTTTTCGCCAAATTTGGTGCAATTCCGTTCAGCAGTTCGGGCTGTAGCTGCGGCTAAAGGTCCTATGGGAAAATGCATGGGGAAAACGCGTTTTGGGACCCCCTTTTTTCTCGGCCCCCGCTTGACGAATCACCCCGAAACTTTCAGGATAGGAGCGGACCAGAGCTGGCCAAAAGTTTGGAAAATTTTGTGAAGATTTGTCAACCGGCGCCAGACTTATTGGGAATAGAATGTTGCGGATTTCCTATGGAAAATAGGTCCTAACTATAACTACCTACTGGTGACCGCCAGTAGGTAATACATATAAATATATATCGCACCGGGTGGGCTAGGTCCCGGGGGCAATGGGGAAATTATATGCGTGGGCCCTCGCAGCACTGAGGACCGCCACCTCCCCGAGGCTTTAATATATTTGAGACAGGGGGGCCTCGTGGACCCCCACAAGACCCAGGGACCACCACCTCCCCAGGGCTTTCATTAATTATAGGCGGGGGACCTCACAGGCCCCCCCAAACCATGGGGACCACCACCTCCTGGGGGGTTTCATTTATGAGGGGGGGCCTCATGGGCCCTCCAAGCCCCAGGGACCACCATCTCCCTGGGGCTTTGTACTCGAAGGGAGGGGGTAGCAAGGCCCCCTTCTTGGAAACCTAGATGGCCCTGGGGACCGCCACCCCCCCAGGGCCGGCTCCAGCAATGTGCCGGGAGGCCCACCCCTGGGACACTGTGCAGTTTGCAATGACAAGGCGGGAGACGGGCGGCTCCTGCCCTGCCATTGCAAACACTGCTTTGCTTCTTGGAAGCGAGAGCAGGAAACCTGCTCTCACTTCCACGAAGCAAAGCAGATTGCTTTTGGACAAGGGGAGCTGCATGTTAGCAGCTCTCCTTGTCCAAAAGCAATGCCGGCTCCCGCAGGAGGCAGGGAGCCGGCTGGGACTGCGGGGGCATTGGGGCTCCCCCCGCGGTCCCCAACGTGAGGGTCGGCCCTGGGGGATGGGGTCCCCAGGGCCAGAAGTGGTCCGGAAGGTGGGGCCACTCGGCCCCCCTCCCCTTTAATTTATTATTATTATTTCATTTTTTTTAAACTGAAGGCATGCCCCGGGAGATGGGGTCCCTGGGCCATAATTGGCTTAGGAGAGGGGCCATGCGGCCCCCCTCTAAAATAAAAAATAAACGCTGGCCAGGCCACGGGGGAAGAGACCCGGGAAGAAAACAGAAGCTGGCATCTCGTCAGAGGCCCCGCATCTCCCTGCACCACTCTGCAAATGCACGTTTTGGATTGGGGGATGAAGTCCCCTAGAATCTTATGGATCCTTAAGGGCCAACTAGCCCTCCTGTTACCTCCAGTAAGCCCCATACAGGTGGATTGCTGTGAGTACTCAAAGGCCATGCCCCCTTTTTACACTACTCTGCAAACGATCCTCTTGGTGCGTTGCTGGTGGGGTGATGAGGTACTCTTGTGTCCTGAGGACCTCAGGACTAAAGTAGACGTCATCCCCCGAGCAGCAGTGCGCCAGGAGCCGTGTTTGCACAGTGGTGTAAAAAGGGTGTGTGGCCTTTGAGCACTCTCAGCAATCCAGCTGTATGGAGCTTACTGGAGGTAACAGGAGGGCTAGTTGGCCCCCAGGGACCCTCAGGAATGAAAGGGGACTTCATCCCTCAACCAAGAGCATGCCAGGAGGCGCGTTTTCAGAGTGGTGGAGAAAGAGGGTGTGGCCTGTGTCCACCTCTCAGCAATGCCACTGTGTGGGGCTTACTGGGGGTAAAAGGTAGGCTAGTTGGCCCCTAAGGACCCCATCAGCAAAGGGCACTTTAATCCCCATCCAAGAGCGCGCCAGGGAGTGCGTTTGCAGAGTGGTGGGCAAAGGGGGTGTGGCCTGCTATGAGAACTTAGCAATCCTGCTGTGTGGGACTTACTGGAGGTAATAGGAGGGGTAGTTGGCCCCCAAGGATGTCTTTGGGTGCCAACTACCCCTCTTGTTACCTCCAGTAAGTCCCACACAGTGGAATTACTAAGACGTCTTCGGAGGCCACGCCCCACTTTCTCCACCACTCTGCAAACGCGCCTCCTGGCAGATTACGAGATGGGGTATGAAGTCGACTTTACTCCTGAGGGACTTTGGGGGCCAAGAAGCCCTCCGGATACCTCCTATAAGTCCTACGCAGTGGAATTCCTGAGTGCTGGTCAGAAGCCCAGTGCCCTTTCTCCACCACTCTGCGAACGCGACTACTAGTTAAAGAAGCATTTGCAATGTAATAGGTTTTGTATTTGTGAGAGTTAGAGCTATTGGCGTTGTAAATGTAAAAGTAATTTACTAATGTTTTTTGGAGTGGAATGGATGTACGTTGTGTGTAGTGGAATCATGTGGTATATTGTGCAGTGAAATTATGTGCATTGAAAGTATGTGGTATTTAGTGTATAGGAATTATGTAGAGTGGGATTATGTGTTTATGGAGAGTAATTATGTGATACGGTAGTCTGTGTTGTGGAGTGGTAACCTCAGGTTTAGTCTTCCTCATTTCCGTAGAAGCTCAACTATGAACTCAGTGAGACAAAAAAAATGAAGGATTCACTGAGGAGCACTTTTGGACCTAGTCAGAGGTATGAGCAGGGCCACTGGATTTATGCGACTGTATGGCTGCACCGACTTTTGCACAATTATGCATTTTCCGCTTAAAACACATAATCCATCATCTGCTCCCTAATCTGCTGATTTGAACAAAGAAAGTCTTGCACAAACGTTACCAAAAATGCAGCGACAAGTGTTACATCGTAGTGGAAGACCCTTTGCAAACCTAGCATGGTCACCTGTTACTTATTGCTAAATGTGGGTGTTAAATTGGTACTAATGGTGTGCAAGCCACTCTTGCGTCTTTCTGTGCCTCTCTTGCCTCTTTCTGCATTTCTGTTGCTTCTTTCTGTACATATCTTTCTTTTTCTGCACTTCTCTTGCCTCTTTCTGCACATCTCTTCTACTTTCTGCACCTCTCTAGCCTCTTTCTGCAACTCTCTTGCCTCTTTCTGCACCTCACTTGCTTCTTTCTGTACCCCTCTTTCCTCTTTCTGCACACTTCTTCCCTCTTTCTGTACCTCTCTTGCCTCTTCCTGCACCCCTTTTGCCTCTTTCTTTCTGCACCTCTTTTGCCTCTTTCTGCACCTCTGTTCATTCTTTCTGCACTTCTTTTGTTTCTTTCTGCAGCTCTCTTGCTTCTTTCTGCACAGCTCTTGCCTCTTTCTCCACCCCTCTTCCCCCTTTCTGCATGTCTGTTGCTTCTTTCTGCACTTCTCTTGCCTCTTTATCTAACCCTCTTCCCTCTTTCTGCACTTCTGTTGCTTCTTTCTGCATTTATCTTGTTTCTTTCTATACCTCACTTGCCTCTTTCTGTACCTCTCTTGCCTCTTTCTGCAGTTCTCTTGCCTTCTTCTGCACCTCACTTGCCTCCTTCTGCAACTCTCTTGCCTCTTTCTGCATTTCTCTTGTCTCCTTCTGCACCTCTGTTGCCTCTTTCAACACTTCTCTTGCCTGTTTCTGTACCTCTCTTGCCTCTATCTGCACCTCTCTTGCCTCTTTTTGCAACTCACTTGCTTCTTCATGCACCCCTTTTGCCTCTTTCTGCACCCCTCTTCCCTCTTTGTGCAACTTTCTTGCCTCTTTCTATACCTCTCTTCCCTCTATCGTCACCACTCTTGCCTCTTTCTGTACCTCTGTTGCTTCTTTCTGCACCTCTCTTGTCTCTTTCTGCACCCTTCGTACCTCTTTGAGCACCTCTGTTGCTTCTTTCTGCAGTTCTCTTCCTTCTTTCTGAACCACTCCTGCCTCTTTCTGTCCCCCTTTGCTTCTTTTTGCACATCTGTTGGTTCTTTCTGTACCTCTTTTGCTTTGTTATGCATTTCACTTGCCTCTTTCTGTACCCCTCTTGCCTCTTTCTGCACCTCTGTTGGTTCTTTCTGCACTGCTCTTGCTTCTATCTGCTACTCTCTTGTACATTTCTGCACCCCTCGTTCTTCTTTCTACACCTCTGCTGGTTCTTTCTCTACCTCTCTTGCCTCTGTGTGCACCCCTGTTCCCTCTTTATGCACCTATTTGCCTGTTTCTGCACTCTCTTGCCTCTTTCTTCACCCTTCTTGCTTCTTTTTACACCCTTCTTGCCTCTTTTTACACCCCTCTTGCCTCTTTCTTCACCTCTGTTGCTTCTTTCTGCACTTCTCTGGCTTCTTTTTATGCCTCTCTTGCTTCTTTCTGCACCCCTCATGCCTCTTTCTGCACCCTCCTTCCCTTTTCCTGCACGTCTCTTGGATCTTTCTGCACTGCTCTTGCCTCTTTCTGCACCCCTCTTGCCTCTTTCTGCACTGCTCTTGTTTCTTTCTGCAGTTCTCTTCCTTCTTTCTGAACCACTCCTGCCTCTTTCTGTCCCCCTTTTGCCTCTTTTTGCACATCTGTTGGTTCTTTCTGTACCTCTTTTGCTTTGTTATGCATTTCACTTGCCTCTTTCTGTACCCCTCTTGCCTCTTTCTGCACCTCTGTTGGTTCTTTCTGCACTGCTCTTGCTTCTATCTGCTACTCTCTTGTACATTTCTGCACCCCTCGTTCTTCTTTCTACACCTCTGCTGGTTCTTTCTCTACCTCTCTTGCCTCTGTGTGCACCCCTGTTCCCTCTTTATGCACCTATTTTGCCTGTTTCTGCACTCTCTTGCCTCTTTCTTCACCCTTCTTGCTTCTTTTTACACCCCTCTTGCCTCTTTCTTCACCTCTGTTGCTTCTTTCTGCACTTCTCTGGCTTCTTTTTATGCCTCTCTTGCTTCTTTCTGCACCCCTCATGCCTCTTTCTGCACCCTCCTTCCCTTTTCCTGCACGTCTCTTGGATCTTTCTGCACTGCTCTTGCCTCTTTCTGCACCCCTCTTGCCTCTTTCTGCACTGCTCTTGTTTCTTTCTGCACCTCCATTTTTTTCTGCACTTCTCTTGCTTCTTTCTACACCTCTCTTGCTTCTTTCTGTACCCCACTTGCCTCTTTCTGTACCCTTCTTCTCTCTTTGTGTACCTCTCTTGCCTCTTTCTACACCTCTCTTGCCTCTTTCTGCACCCCTCTAGCCTCTTTTGCTGGTTTCTGCTCTTCTTTTGCCTCTTTCTGTACCCCTCTTGCCTCCTTCTGCACCTCTGTTGTTTCTTATGGCACTGCTCTTGCTTCTTTCTGTATCTCTCTTGCAAATTTCTGTACCCCTCTTGCCTCTTTTGGTACCCCTCTTCTCTCTTTCTGCACCCCTGCTCCCTCTTTCTGCACTTCTGCTGCCTCTTTCCGAGCTTCTCTTGCCTCTTTCTGAGCTTCTCTTGCCTCTTTCTGCACCTCTCTTGCCTCTTTCAGCACCCCTCTTCCCTCTTTATGCACCTCAGTTGCTTCTTTCTGTACTTCTCTTTCTTCTTTCTGCACCTCTCTTGCTTCTTTCTGTACCTCTCTTGCCTCTTTCTGAACCCTTCTTCCCTCTTTCTGCACCCTTCTTAACTCTTTCAGCACCTCTCTTGTCTCTTTCTGCACCTCTCTTGCCTCTTTCTACACACACAGGCCTACTTTTAAACTGACCTTAGGCTCTTCAGTGCACACATGCTTGTGCAGAAAAGGGCTGCTGGCCTCTAAACTGCCATGCCCTATTATGTGCTAGGGACTTAGAGGTAGTTTTAATCCCCCTGCCCTATTATGTACTAGGGCTTTACATGGGAGGTCATGCCAATCACAGGGGTACCCCTACCCACAGTGTACCCTAGTGTATGTAGGTGTTTTTACTGTATTCTAAGTGTCTTTCAGCATAGCACTGGCTCCGGGCCTGGTTAGGCAGAGCCCAGGGTCAGTCAGTGTCAGTTACCACCAGTACCAGTCAGCAAAAAGTTGACTTTGCAACAAGGCCTCTTTCTGCAACTATCTTGGTTCTTTCTGCATACCTCTTGCTTCTTTCTGTATCTTTCTTCTTCTTTCTGGATTTCCGTTGCCTCTTTCTGCATTTCTCTTGCTTCTTTCTGCGCCCTTCTTCCTCTTTCTGCACATGTCCTACCAATGTAGGCATAGTTAGAAATTAGCATTTAAAAATCTTTAGAAATTCACTGAAAAAACCTCAGGTTACAGGTACGTTATAGTTAGTTGGACATTTCACTCGTACAAAACCAGAGAAATTTGGCCGTTATGGTTAGTTGAGGCCCCCGCAATGCACTGCTGACGTCATATATTACATCACTCATGACATGGTCAGTGACATCACTGATGACATCACTGATGAAATCTCAAATGACATCACTCATGACATCACTCATGACATCATCCACTTAATATCTGATGCACCTCATCACACCCGAATATAACCTTTCATACACCTACTCTAAAATACAGACTACCATTCTTGAAACCATAGACACACCAATACCAGTTAGTACATACCCACTGACTGATTCATAGGTCTACACACACATCTACTCACCCATACAATCACTCATACATACAGTCACTCATCAATACAGCCACTGATGTATGCACTTATACACCTATACAAATACTCACACACCGCCACTCACCCATAGAGTTACTCACACACCCCTAGTCAGTCACCCAAAGAATCAATCACACTGCAATTTACTCATTATACAGTTATACACACACCACTTCACTTATTCATACAGATACTAACACATACTTACTCTCTTCTACATTCACTGACACAAGCACACACTCATCCATACAGCGACTCTCACAATCACTCACTCTCACATAGTCACTTATATACTCCAACACTCACATATACTGCCTTTCACATACGTAGTTACTCACACATGTCACACTGAGACATCCATTCACTTACCAACAGCCATACACACACTCACCTACCCATACAACCCCTCACAGATGCACTCATGAACCTTTTACTAACTTCCAGAAATCCCAAATTAGCTGCCTTATCAAGGTAGGTCCACAAGTCCTCTCTGATTTCCTTTTCTCTAATTTTCCGTGCTAGTTTATATGAGGCCTGCATTGTTCTTATTTGTTCCAGGCTTCTAGGCCTAGCCTTTAGAGCATACAACAGAGATCTCCTCGCTTTTGTACATGGTGAATCAAACCAGCCCCAGCCTTTTACTTTATTTGGCGCATTTTTTCTTGTAAGGGTTGATTTTATATTTCCTAAGATATCACAGAGAGCTAGCACAACTTCCCCCGCATCAGCTTCTGGGTCTAGACACAATTGTATATTATCTTGTGTGTTTAGTATGATTTCTGAAATCATCTTGATTTTCTCTATATGTGCTCATTTTAGCTGAACCCCATTTTTCCTTGCCACAATTGGTGTTTCAACATTGCTACGCTTTTGTCTCTCCCGTGTTGATATCCTCAGCTCTATTGAAACAATCGCATTATCGCTAAAAGTCATAAAGGAATTGCCTACCTTGACAACCCTTGCACTGAGGGGGAGGGTAAAAGTATGTAGTCAATCGTTGACTCCACCCCATTTCGGTGAAAAGTTTTAGGCAAAATATCTGTTACAGGGTCTGGGTCACAAATAATTTCCATATTTAGGGAGGCTAGTAGCTTATTTAAGCCACTGCCATACTCACTGTGTGTGAAATGATATATTGGAATTCCCCCCATGTCCTCTAATCGACAGACAGGCAGTGTATTATAGTTGCAGGGGTGTATATTAAAATCGCCTAACCATATAACATTTATGTTCGCATTCTTAGTGTTGCGCACAATATCAGCAATTGCTTTATCAACCTCCTCCACAATTGAGTGCATATTTGAACCAAATCTGTTATTATAAAAATGTATTAGTAACCATATCCCTTCCTGTTGTACCTCCAGCGTCAGGATGTGAAAGTTTAAATTTAATTGGGCATTCATCTTTACTTTTACAGGTTAATAATTCAGGATTAGGGTCAAGATGCCCCCCTTCGCCCTCCCCGAGGTACATGGATTTGTTTGGGTCTTAAAACATCTATAACCATTAATAAATACTGGCTCGGTGGCCCATGTTTCCTGGAAACATACTATTTCATGCTCCTGCCATGACCTTAACCAGTTAGTGTCACTCACTTTGGGTGCGATACCGGCCAGATTCCATGAGGCTATTTTTAATACCAATCTTTGTGTTTCCTGATATGTTAAAGGTGACTGTACACTCTCACTAATGGCCATAGTCAGGGTGGGTTGCCTTTCACAGTTCATTTGAGAACTTGTTTGAGCTGGCTGTAGTCAATCACAAGCTTCGAGGTCGGACAGAGGCGCAAATCTGTTCTCAAGCCTCCAAGCTGATAGCCCAGAGTTGCCCCAAGGTGGTCCCCCTGTCTGTCCCTCCTTAAGCTGTGAATAGCTCTCTGTTCTCAAAGGTACGGGAGGTCTGTAGCAGAAACCCAGTGGTAGGATGGTAATATGTAAACTTCTGATAGGAACATTGCCTAGCTGTGCCAGGAGAAAACCAACAACAAATTCACTTTTAATGTTCAGAACCACACAATCTCCCAGCATTTGTTTCCTAGCTGAACCCACCGATGATACTCTTCTTGCCATGATCATCTGACTTGAGATGTTCCTACCTATAGCCCCCACCTTATTCAGATTTGAGTTAGCCAATGGAGAGCTTTGGACATTAATTGGGGTGTTAGTTCTACTTGTCCCTCCCAACACTAGAACCAGAGGGGCGGCTGCTGGAGGGAGGTGTAGGGTCTAGGCTCCATTCATCGGAGTACCCGAGACTGATCTTATTTCCCTCTGAAAATCGTCTTGACTGCCCCGTCCTATTGGTATTCTTTTTAGGCCTTTAAATGCTATAATAGAGTCAGCCATTTCCTGATTTATTTTGTCCCCCGTTTCATTTGGGTTAGTGGAGCTGAGATATCTTAGGTTACTACAAGCAGAGTTGCTGAGTATACCTGATGTTGCATTAGGGGTTGGTCCTCCAGGTTATCACTTGGGCCGTATTTGAAGCAGCGGGAAACGTATCTGGGCCATTATACTAGGATCTGTTCTGGGTCTCTGCTGGTGAATTTGAGGCTTTGGGGCCACCATTGGGCCGATCTTTGTTAGTAATGCCTCTAATGCACAAGAATTATCTTTAGCCTGGGATTCTATCTGGCTTAATGTTAATGAGATGGGGTTAAGCAAAGTGGAAACCAGTGTTTCTAATCTCTGCCACATAGCCTCGTTCATCAGAGGGCATGGGGCAGTATTTGGTGTTTCTGAACCACTTGGGTCCCACTGTGCTGATTCTATTATTGCCTCCCCCTCATGTACATTTGATCTCGGGGCTTTCGCTGGTTTCGGTCTTTGTGGGCCTCCACCCCTCTTTCTCTTTACAGCAGTGTCAGTACTGTTTCCCGGAAGTTTTTTCATGAGTGCCACCCTAGTGGAAGCTCTTTGTGAGGTGCCAATCAATTCCAGTTCATGAGGTGTGGGTCCAATAGTTGTGTCTCTTTCCATGACCATTTCAGTTAACAGAGGTTCGTCTAGGGTTTTATGGGACGATATTCCCCCCAATGAAGATCTTTTATGGTTAAAAGGCTCCAATGATAGGCGGTGTTAAGTCAGTTCAATCTCATGCGCCAGAACTGATGTTGCCCTTGTTAGAAAAGGGTCAAGTGTCCCTGCAATACCTTCGCCCACTTGGGCACTCTGGCCCTCTCGTTTACTCATCCTGTTGGTGGGCCTCAATACAGTCTGTGGTGCCAGAGAGTGATGTCAATAGCTTGGAACCCGTAGTAATAATAAAAGTAGCAGGTAAACACAGGACAAAACACTTTACCTTAGAAATTCTTGAACGTCAAAAAGCGGCTGGGGGGGCCCAGCCCAGCCACTTCCAGGCTCCGATGGGTGTGGACGGGCCAGCCTTTGGCCCGGGCGCGTCACCGCACGTGTCCCGCGGGTCAGCGCTTTGCTTTTCAGCGCGACCTGCACACTAGGGATGATGGGAGCTGTAGTCTCCCTCCTCCTCTGGGCGAGCTCCTGTGTTGGTTGTCCCGCTCCCCACTTCCCGCTCCTCTGGGAGTCCTGCTTGCTTCTCCTCTGGACCAGTGTGGCTGTAGCTGACAAGTGGCAGGTCTGAATACAGCACGGCTCGAGTCAGCTTTGCTTTTCAGCGCAACCTGTGTGCTAGGGATGAGGGGAGCTGTAGTCTCCCTCCTCCTCCGGGAGAGCTCCTGTGTTGGCGGTCCCGCTCCCCACTTCCCTGCTCCTCTGGGATTCCTGCTTGCTTCTCCTCTGGACCAGTGTGGCTGTAGCTGACAAGTGGCAGGTCTGAATACCGAATGAGCGCGGCACTCAGTATATGCAGACTGACACACGTCGTGCATGCAGTAGTCTATGAGGAGCAGGAAATGGCATTGTTGGCTATCGATTTAGAGAAAGTCTTCGATAATGTGGACTCGTTCTATTTAATGGAGGTATTGAAGGCACTAGGATTTGGACCTTCCTTTAGAGATTGGGTAAGATTGCTATACATATAACCTGTAGCCCGGGTTAGACTGGGAGGTGAATGGAGAGTTGGATAGCTGGGAGGGACACCCGCCAGGTCTGCCCCCTCTCACTGTTGCTTTTTGCCCTGTCCCTGGAGCCCTTGGCTGCCTTGTTACATCAGGAAATAGTGGACTGGGGGAATCCAGTAGGTGACACTGCACACATTATTTCACTGTATGCAAACGATGCCCTTATATTTGTACGTTACCCCAGAGAGGCAGTACCAATTTAGATGCAACATATGGAGGTTTTCAGAGAGGTCTCTGGCTTTCGGGTTAATAAGCATAAGACAATCCTGTTTCCCCTGGGTGGATTGATGACTGTCCCAGGAGAACACTTCCCGGAGCTTGGTTTCCGATGGAAGACAAAAAGGTTTCGTTATCTGGGGGTTATGGTACCCAATACGGAAGCACAACAGAAACTCTATAATCTAGAATGGGTGCTGGGAGGCCTCTGCAGGTCCATTTAGGTTTGGAACACACTTCCCCTCTTTGTCATGGGTAGGCTGGCAATAGCCACTATGGTCTTTCTACCTAGATGTATGTATGATGTGCAGAATTCTTTTGGGCAGGTGGGCAATAACTGTGAGAAAGTGCCATCTTTCTTGCATGGTATGCACCCATTTTTAGCGAATTGCTGAATGTACTTTGACTGAGTGTGCCCTGGACTACTGCCAATCAAGTGCCCAGGGCCTATGTTCCTTCCCTAAAAACCTAACACCCAAATTGGCAAACCCTGGCCACATGTCAGCCCCTGGTAAATGGTACCCTAGGTACCCAGGGCCTTGTGACCAGGGAAGGCCTCTAAGGGCTACAGCACTCATTCTGCCACCCTTAGAGGCCCTGTACCCTAAAATACACACAGTGCCCTTGCAGGCTGAGTGTCTGGGTACAGGACAAAACAAAGAGTCGACATGGCACACATCCCTGTGTGCCATGCCCACCACCTACACTGCCCTGGCATACATCAGCCACCCCTCTAGCTGGGTGCCCTATGCCAGTGGTGTGGGCACAGGAGCAGGAGCCCTGTGCCCCTACAGTACCCAGGTCCATTCCTGGGCATTGTAAGTGCAGTGCTGCCATTTAAGAGTACATGGTGCTGGGAGCTCGTCAAACACGAACTCCACAGCACCATAATGGCAGCACTGAAGACTGAGAAGTTTGGTATCAAACTTCTCAGCACATTAAACCCGCACTGATGCCAGTGTGGGATTTTAATGTACCAAGCTCGCCAGAGGGCATCTTAGAGATGCCCCCTGAAACCAAACCTACAATCCACGTCTGGTCTGAGAGGCTGCCTAAGCTGCCACACAGCAGACATGTTGCTGGACCCCTGGGTAGGAGAGCCCCTGCTCTACTGGGCCGGCAACAATGCATATCCTTGGCGAGGTGCTAGATCTCCTCCCCCAGGATGGGCAGGGGGAAGCTTCAAAGGCATGCCGCCTCTGTGAGCTTCCCCAGGCCACTGCAACCCCCCATTCTGGCGGGAAGTTTGGCCAGAAACCCCAAATAAGGACAGGGGATGTGCCAGCCTGCCAACCCCACCCCTCAGGTGGGGGAGGCGAGGTGAAGCACATCTCCGGGATTTCGCCGCCTTGAAGATGGGGAGCCCAGCCTCAGGACTAGGCTACTGCCTCCCTCGTACAGGAGAGAGGCATGATAGGGGGTGTACTTACCCCAGGACAGGGACTCATTGGTCCCAGCCTTTCACCTACCTGTAACGCCCCTACAGCTAGTATTTAGAGGCACCCTGAACCTTCCTTCCCCAGATTCCAGATTCCGAAATCCAAAGAAGAGCAAGAAGAAAGAAGACCTGCCCTGCAGCTACTAAGAAGAGAAAGACACCAATTGCTTTGGCCCCAGCCCTACCGGCCTGTCGACCCTCGAACCTGCTCCTGCTCCATCTCGGCACCTCTTGTGGCCAGCAACTTCACAACCCCCGGAGGACCTTCCACCTTTTGGCTCTAAACCCCTGGGACTCCCACGAGTAGAGGCTCTACTCAAAATCTACTTCTAATCCCTGGCATCAGCCCGCAACCGCGAACCCTTCACACTCTGCACCCGCCAAGCCTGGCCTGTGCCGTAGTGAACAAAGACCACGAGGACGACCCCACGGCGACTGCGACCACGAGTCCGGCACCAAAGGACTTCCCTCGATGCTCCTGAAGACGCCTGCAGCCTCAGAACCAGATGGCCCCCAACCGCGATGAAGAGAGGGTAAGATTTCCGACACCAAAAGGCACCCCTGCACCCGGCACCCCGCGGCCCCCTGTGCCCAATCCCAGGGTACCTACCTATCCTCCAACTACCCAACCTACCTCTCGAAGTGGTGGTGGCACCTGAAGAATCTTCGTCCCCGAGCTTGCAGTCTTTTTCTAAACCGGAGCTTTCCCATTGAAATCAATTGAGCGCCCGAAGGCTCAAAAGCACCCTGCACCCAGCCGCCCGAGTGGCCCTGGCAGTGTAACCTCTACACCTATCTACTTCCCCATTTGCCCTGAGCAAGTGACCAGGAGCCCAGCTCCCACAGCCGTGTGGCCTGCTAGTCAGCAGCCACCAACCAAGGCCCCCCTACCTCTCATAGGATAACATTGGGCCTGACTTTCTCTGCACCCGGCTGCCCCTGTGCCGCTGAGGGTGAAACAACTGTACCTACCTGACACTGGGAGACCCCTGAGTCTATGCCCAGAACCTTAACTCTGCCAGTCGAGTACTTACCTTTAAACCGATAACTCAATTTTCTCCATAGGGTAACATTGACTGGTTTCGTCTGAAATTTCTTCTAAGTGTGGAGTTTTCAAAACTTAAAATATTCACAAAAAATCAGCCGAGTAACGAAAACGAAAATCCTCACCTGCTATTAGGTGAGCTCCCAGTGCTGGATCTTGGTGCCCAGCAGTGACAAAAATACTTACAACTGTACTTACCAGTAACGCAATTTTCTCCCATAGGAAATCATTGACTGTTTTTCTGTGAAATTTCTTCGGTGTCAATTTCTGCAAACTTTAAATATTCTTTAAAAATCGTATAATTTCTGAAAACTTAATTACTTACCTGCTTTGGATAAAGGTCCCAGTACTGAGTCTAGGCACCCAGTACTGGATTACAAAAGTAACGAGAACATACTATACCTGCAACTTCAATTTTCTTCCATAGGGAATCATTGACTGTTTTCTATGAAATTTCTTCTGTCAACTTTTAAAATAGCAAAATATTACTTAAAAATCCTAGTAGTAACTAAGTCGACTTTTATCACTTGTTTTTAAGTACTGTCCCAAGACTGAATCTAGGATCCAGTCCTGGAATCCCAAAAGTAATCCTGAAAGTAATCTATTGCAAATAACTTGAAACTTCCATTGAACTCAATGCATTATTGTGTTTAAAACTGTGTTGCCTATTGCAACAACTTGTAACTTTCTACAAAAGCCAATTGCCTATTGCAAAAGTATTTATACAAAGCATCTCATTCTGAGAAAGTATATTTTAATTCCTATTGTTGGTTCTACAATAAAACAGGCATATATTTTTTATATAAACCATTGGCCTAGAGTTCAGTTATTGAGTGTGTGAAATGATTTTGCTGACTGAGTGTGTACAACAAATGCTTTACACTGTCCTCTGATACTGCCTTACTGCTCGACCAAGCTACCACTTTAGAGAGTAAGCTTATATCTAACTTTAGCCTTTGCCAAACCTCTGGGGACTATGGACTCTGTACACCCTGTACCTATTTGGGAATAGTATATACAGAGCCACTTTCTCACATTGGTGGATCAGCGGTGGGATACAAACTTGCATTTGTTGGACTACTTGATTACCATCTGATCACACGACAGAACTCTTAAAATTGCCTTTAGAATTCTGATTGGTCTTTTCCAAAATACTAAAAGTCTTACTAGGGCCTTGCTTAAGTCCCATTAGAATTTTAGAAAAATAAAAGTCACTCTAGTCAGGGTAGAGGATTAGAACTGTCAGGTTAGAATGACTCAAACAAACCAAAGCTATTAGTGAAAATAATAACATGGACCTGATGGAGGAGCTCGACCTCACACCTTACTTACACTTGTCTTTCAAGGAATTGAGCTCCCTATGCAAACTTAAAAATATAAAAATGGGCCTGCATCCAGCCAAACTAGGGCTCCAGGAGCTCTTGGCTGAGTATGCTAAGGACCACCCATCTGAACATGGTGATGGCCAGTCAGATGAGGAAAGGGAAGAAGAGGAGGTGGATAATAACCCCCCCTCCCCCACACACACACACACACTATTCCCTAGGGAGGGGAGGGCCCCCATACCCTTCAACCCAAGAATTAGCATCTGGGGACCTAGAGATCACACAGGTGACTCTGGTACCAGAGAGATCACTGGGGGACCCACCAGTGAAGAGGACAGCCTTGTAAGGCTGGCCAAAAGATTAGAGCTAGAGTCCAGGCTCCTGGCTCTAGAAAAAGAAAGGAGACAGATGGGTTTAGCACCCATCAATGGTGGCAGCAATAATAAGAATAGGGAGGACATTTCTGATCCTAAAATCCCCAAAGGGATTGTCCCTAAATTTGAGGACGGTGATGACATCAGCAAATGGTTCACAGCCTTTGAGAGGGCTTGTGAAATAAGAAGAGTAAAGAAACCTCTCTGGGGGGCACTCCTGTGGAAACTGTTCTCTGGTAACTGCAGAGACAGGCTTCTGACCCTCTCTGGGCCAGAAGCAGGATGCTATGACCTCATGAGGAAGACTCAGATTGAGGGATTTGGATTCACTACTGAGGAGTATAGAATTAGATTCAGGGGGATCACAAAGCCCAGACCCAGGCCTGGATTGACTTTGTAGACTTCTGAGTAAAGACACTGGATGGTTGGTTAGCTGGACACGGTGTGCAGGATTTTATTGGATTGTACAATTTATTCATGAAGGAACATATATTAAGTAACTGCACAAATGAAAAGTTGCATCAGCATTTGGTAGACCTAGGTCTAATTTCTCCCCAAGAATTGGGAAAGAAGGCAGACCACTGGGTCAAGACTAGGGTGACAAGGACAGCCACTGGGGGGGACCAGAAGAAAGTGGTCACAAAGCCTCCCCAGGGGAAAGGTGGTGAGAATCCCCAAGATAAAAAGTCTGAGTGTTCGAGAGTGTTCCCAAGGGCCACAAAAACCTGTTCAGGGGGGTGGGATCCAAACTACTCCCTATGTGCCACAACCCTATAGGGGGAAGAACTTTGATATTTTAAAGGCCTGGTGTAATAACTGTAAGAGGTCAGGACACCTAACTGTAGATAAGTCTTGCCCCCACAACCAAGCCCCTAAGGCACCCAGTACAGCTACTCCTGGGGTAGCAAGCATACAGATGGGATCAGAAGTGTACCCTGAGCAAATCTGGGAACACACTGAAGCAAGTCTAGTCTCACTGGGGGAAGTGGAGTTTGCTACTATAACTGTGTGGCCACCCAACTTAAAAAAATATTTGCAGTGCCCCTGGGTGAATGGGACTAGGGTAGAAGCTCTGAGGGACACAGGTGCCAGTGTCACTATGGTGAACGAAACACTGGTTTCCCCTTGAGCAATATTTGATTGGGAAGTCTTACCCAGTCACCAATGCTGACAGTGTCACCACTAGTCATGCCATGGCCATGGTGACATTAGGCTGAGGGGGAAGTTACTGGCCTGAAACAGGTAGTGGTCTCTCCAAAGTTGCCAGCTGCATGTCTGTTTGGAAATGATCTGGAAAACTCAGCCTGTGCTGAGGTTGAGCAAAAGGCCCATGCAGCCATGTTGGGCATCCCTGAATTGGTGTGTGTGCAAACCAGAGCACAGAGCAAGAGGAAGGGTGAAAAAGTAGGTCTGGAGCCTGAAATAATGGCCCAACCAACCAAGAGAAAAGGTAAGAAGATTGGGGAACCAGCTTTTATACAGCAAAACATTCAGGACCCCTCTCCACAGGGAGAGGATTTGGATTAGGCCTGGGCCAAAATTCCGTTCCGTTCGCAGAAATTGCGATATTTTGACATTTTCGCGTTCCGCGGAAAGCGCGAAAATGTCAAAATTTCCGCATTCCGCAGC
The DNA here is from genome assembly GCF_964204655.1 of Triturus cristatus. Classification (NCBI taxonomy): domain Eukaryota; kingdom Metazoa; phylum Chordata; class Amphibia; order Caudata; family Salamandridae; genus Triturus; species Triturus cristatus. The sequence continues at coordinate 395,381,568 of NC_140583.1, read as the reverse complement.
TTAGCGATAATTTTTTTCTTGCTCGCGCTGTAAAACAATACATTCTCGCGCGCGCGCGATCGCCTTACCTGAATCCCTGCGTTCTCCGACAAGTTTTCTTGACCCGGTCGCGTTCTCCACGAGATGTTGGATTTTGGTAGCCATTTTGCGCTGTCTCGCGAGAGTTCGCGGCCGCATTCAAGTCATTTTTCACGCGATCACGTCATTTGTCGCGCAATCACGTCTTTCTTCTCGCGATCATGCACCACGCGAGTATGAGAAGATTGAGATCTCGAACATGTCATTCTACATCGCGAGCCAGAGAATGAGGACGCGGGCACATGAAATCGAACGCGAACAGGAGAAGGAGACCGCGAACACGTCATATCCAACGCGACAGGGACAAAGAAGAGAACGCGATCATATCGTTTTCGACACGCCGGCGGAAGTAATGTGAAGCTCGAGAACTCAACAACGTAAAATTTACAATTTGGAGAGGAATATCGGCTCTAGCAGCATGAAACCATCTGCAAATACTGATTTTGGATGAAAAGAACTCCTTACATTCACATTTGGCTTTCCTTTTTTGTGCAAGGAGTCATTTTTTTACAAGGTGGAGAGAGGGAGGAAGTGACACAGATTCTCCAACTTCCTGTTCCTGTCCAGCAGGCTCCTCCCAGTGCTTTGTCCATCTCCTGCTCATTCTGCCTTTGGATTTGGAGCTGGAAAGATCACTCTTTTTGTCTGCTGCATCATTGCAATTGGATTTCAGGATTTTTGGAATAGGATATTTTACAAGTAAGTGGTTGTTGTGTTTGATTGTGGGCATTGCAGTTGTTGTGTAACTACAATTTATTTTTGATAATTAATTATCATCATTCCTTTTTTTTAAATTTTTTTTTTTAATTTTGTGGGTTGTAGTAGTAGGCCCGAGCTAGCCATGGGCATGGCCTCATGGGTGTGTGTGTGCATGATGAAGCAACTGTTCCTTTTGTTTTTTGAATATATTTCATTTTCAATCACATTTAGGGCATGGATGGCATTGGATTGAGTTGGGGAAGTGTGTTTTTTGGGGTGGCCTTGCTGATGTTGTTGGGCCTGGCCATGTGGCTGGTGGCCATTTTGAGGCCTAGGCCTGCAAGCTTGCCTGGCCTTGTCTGCCAACAGGCCTGCTTTCATCCACTGCTACCAGAGCAGGTAGCCACAGCTTTAGTAATCTACTGTTTTCTGTTTGCTCTGTTGAATTTAGACATCATTTTGGGCATGGATGGCATTGGATTGAGTTGGGGAAGTGTGTTTTTTGGGGTGGCCTTGCTGATGTTGTTGGGCCTGGCCATGTGGCTGGTGGCCATTTTGAGTCCTAGGCCTGCAAGCTTGCCTGGCCTTGTCTGCCAACAGGCCTGCTTTCATCCACTGCTACCAGAGCAGGTAGCCACAGCTTTAGTAATCTACTGTTTTCTGTTTGCTCTGTTGAATTTAGACATCATTTTGGGCATGGATGGCATTGGATTGAGTTGGGGAAGTGTGTTTTTTGGGGTGGCCTTGCTGATGTTGTTGGGCCTGGCCATGTGGCTGGTGGCCATTTTGAGGCCTAGGCCTGCAAGCTTGCCTGGCCTTGTCTGCCAACAGGCCTGCTTTCATCCACTGCTACCAGAGCAGGTAGCCACAGCTTTAGTAATCTACTGTTTTCTGTTTGCTCTGTTGAATTTAGACATCATTTAGGGCATGGATGGCATTGGATTGAGTTGGGGAAGTGTGTTTTTTGGGGTGGCCTTGCTGATGTTGTTGGGCCTGGCCATGTGGCTGGTGGCCATTTTGAGGCCTAGGCCTGCAAGCTTGCCTGGCCTTGTCTGCCAACAGGCCTGCTTTCATCCACTGCTACCAGAGCAGGTAGCCACAGCTTTAGTAATCTACTGTTTTCTGTGTGCTCTGTTGAATTTAGACATCATTTAGGGCATGGATGGCATTGGATTGAGTTGGGGAAGTGTGTTTTTTGGGGTGGCCTTGCTGATGTTGTTGGGCCTGGCCATGTGGCTGGTGGCCATTTTGAGGCCTAGGCCTGCAAGCTTGCCTGGCCTTGTCTGCCAACAGGCCTGCTTTCATCCACTGCTACCAGAGCAGGTAGCCACAGCTTTAGTAATCTACTGTTTTCTGTTTGCTCTGTTGAATTTAGACATCATTTAGGGCATGGATGGTATTGGATTGAGTTGGGGAAGTGTGTTTTTTGGGGTGGCCTTGCTGATGTTGTTGGGCCTGGCCATGTGGCTGGTGGCCATTTTGAGGCCTAGGCCTGCAAGCTTGCCTGGCCTTGTCTGCCAACAGGCCTGCTTTCATCCACTTCTACCAGAGCAGGTAGCCACAGCTTTAGTAATCTACTGTTTTCTGTTTGCTCTGGTGAATTTAGACATCATTTAGGGCATGGATGGCATTGGATTGAGTTGGGGAAGTGTGTTTTTTGGGGTGGCCTTGCTGATGTTGTTGGGCCTGGCCATGTGGCTGGTGGCCATTTTGAGGCCTAGGCCTGCAAGCTTGCCTGGCCTTGTCTGCCAACAGGCCTGCTTTCATCCACTGCTACCAGAGCAGGTAGCCACAGCTTTAGTAATCTACTGTTTTCTGTTTGCTCTGGTGAATTTAGACATCATTTAGGGCATGGATAGCATTGGATTGAGTTGGGGAAGTGTGTTTTTTGGGCTGGCCTTGTTGATGTTGTTGGGCCTGGCCATGTGGCTGGTGGCCATTTTGAGGCCTAGGCCTGCAAGCTTGCCTGGCCTTGTCTGCCAACAGGCCTGCTTTTTCATCCACTAGGATCAGAGCAGATAGCCACAGCTTTATTGATCAAGTGTTTTCTATGTGATCTGTTGAATTTTTAGACATCACCTTCCTGAGAGTGTAGTGTGTGGCTGTACACAGTACTAGTAGAATAACATAGCTCTAGTTAAAAAAAAGTCATAAATGGCTAGACTATCTTTTGTTTGCACTAGTACAGTACTAAGTAACTGAACCACAAAAACAAATGCAACATTTCACTGATGTTCTTCTCCTGTCTTCTTTGCTTTTAGGTGCACAAAAGACAGAGTAGGAGGTGTCATCGGCATCACCTGGCTACCCGTTGTACTGCCAGCCAGCCAGAAGTCCTGCTGCGCATCACGCCCACGTGTGACCAGAACTTGTTGTGCATCTGCCTCCTGCCTGACATCGGAATAAGATGGCCCCAAAGAAAGGTACCAGGTCCAGTACCAAGAAAGTTGCTGGTGAGAAGAAGGAACAGAAAAGGGAAGTGCCATTAACCACGACTGGTGGTGTGCCGGCCAAGGTTTTTTTTGGCACCAAAGCGTTGTCCGGGAACCAAGCTGGGAGCAGCACAGCGGTCCAGCAACCCCACCAACCTAGGCCCAAGGGCTTTACTGTCGCAGAGGTAGCCAGTCTACTAACGGGCAGCGATGTTGAAGAAATGTCATTACCGCAAAGTAGTACACAATCAAGTTCAACGCAGGCGCAAACTCAGCAGATCAGTGTGCAGCCGCAACAAGAACAGCTGCAGCAACAAGAACAGCAGCAGCAGCCGCCGCAACAAGAACAGCAGCAGCAGCCGCCGCAACAAGAACAGCAGCAGCAGCCGCCGCAACAAGAACAGCAGCAGCAGCCGCCGCAACAAGAACAGCAGCAGCAGCCGCCGCAACAAGAACAGTAGCAGCAGCCGCCGCAACAAGAACAGCAGCAGCAGCCGCCGCAACAAGAACAGCATCAGCAGCCGCCGCAACAAGAACAGCAGCAGCAGCCACCGCAACAAGAACAGCAGCAGCCGCCGCAACAGCCAACCATAGTAGTTGTTGCTCCTGACGTAGGGGCATTTCAGGAAATCGAGCTTCCTGCAGACAAAGTGGAGCGAAGTCAAACCACTGTTTCAGAAGATCAATTGTCTTCCAGACCACCAGCAAGGAAAAGGAGGCTTAGTCCATCATCTTCTTCTTCAAGCCCCGCTTCTGATGATCGTGATGACACTTGGGTCCCACCAGCTCGGTCTGAGAGTGAAGTACGCCACAAGACATTGCTTCTGAAAAGGAAGGTCCCAGAAAAACTTAGAGTTATGGAGGTAGATGTAGAAGAGGGGGGTGATGATGTTGATGAAGACGAGCCAGTCATCACGCACATTACTCCCGCCCCAAAGGGATTGGAGACCGACATTCTCACCCTATCCAGAAAGGCTGCTACTGAGCGGGATGTAGCACGGATCTCACCAACACAGGTTACACCACCACTACCTCCAGCTGCCATATTTTCCAAGGCCCGGCAGGGACCTACATCCAGCTCAACCATCTCAGTAGGAAGTGGTAGTAAAAGTCACAGTGTAGGTGGACAGGGTCACATATTTTCAAGCACCCCCTCAAGTTCATCTGGTGTTGAAAGTGGCACATCCAGCAGTGCCAGAAAGTTCTCCTCCCCAGTTTGGGACTTCTTTTCTGTTAGCGCCAAGGAGGAGAACGTTGCTATATGCGCAATTTGTCGGCAAGGTGTTCGGCGTGGTAAGCTTGGTACAAACTATGGTACCGGAGGACAAGCAAGTCATCTCAGAATACACCACACTATTGTGTGGGAGGATCACCTACGTAATTTAAAAGAAAGTAGGAAAACTAAACCCTTTGAAGTTGGTCAGGAATCAGGGAGCGATATTATTGTGGTGGCAGGTGAAGAACAGGGAGGCATTTCTAGCCCTGTCTCCAGTAGTGCAGTCACTGCAGTGGTAACGCCCACATCCTCCTCAGTAACATCAGAGTGGCACCGCAGTAAGAGCCATACTCAGAGTGTGGGTGAGACACCAAGGCGACCGGCGAGTACCTCAATGAGACAATCTGTGTCGTTGAGCCTTAGTGGGTTAATGGCACCACTAAGGAAAGTAAGCCAGCCTACCATTGACAGCATGTTTAGGTTGGAGGGGCAGTTCCAACGCAACCACCCAACGGCACGATTGTACAATGCGAAGCTGGCTAAAATGTTAGCGCTGGACCTTCTTCCTTTTTCATTTGTGGAAGGGGTGGGTTTCCTTGAATTTGTGTCTGCCATCTGCCCGAAATGGAAAGTTCCCAGCCGGTCCTATTTCGCAAGAATTGCTGTTCCGGCACTACATCATGATGTGCTGGAATTGGTTGGTCACGGTTTGCAGCAGAGTGCTGTGCACAATATCCACCTGACAACAGACATGTGGACCAGTTGCCAAGCCACAGATTACATGTGCATCACTGCACACTGGATCTCTTTTGTGGGGGTTAAAGATCAACTATCTGCACGAGTTGTTGTTGACACAGCTGCGATTTTTGAAGGTACTCGGAAACATGCAACTGTAGCCATGTTCGCCATGGAGAAATCTCATACGGCTGAAAACATTTTAGAAGAGTTTCGCACCAAGGTTTTGGAATGGCTGCGGCCCAGAGGGCTTGGTATTGGTTTTGTTGCCACAGACAATGGCAGTAATGTACTTAAGGCCATGGAACTTGGTTCCTATTTCAGGGTTCCGTGTTTGGCACACTGCATAAACATTATAGTGCAAGACTTTCTGAAAAAAGAACCCATAGTAAGCAATTTACTGTCCATCTGCCGAAGAATATGCACTCATTTCAGCCATTCTTTTAAAGCTCGGAAGCAGCTGAGGATCCTCCAACGTGAGCGTAGGATGCCAGTCAAGGCACTCATCCAGGAGGTGGCAACACGTTGGAACTCAACGTATTACATGCTTGATCGTCTGTGCGAACAGGAGAGGTCACTCAATGATTATGTCTGGTACAGAAGCAGTGATGCTAGTGTTAAAGGCATGACCCTTCAGAGGGAGCAATGGACCCTAATTCAATGCCTGACTGAGATGCTGTCTCCTTTTGAGGTCTTCACACGTGAAGTCAGCAAGGAGGACTGTACAATGGGCCAAGCTATCCCATTGTTGCAAATGCTAGAGCATGAGCTGAATAATGTGTCTGAATCCTACAAAGGTGTAGAGGACAGAAGGCAAGCCCATGACTTGGTGGAGAGCTTATCCAGGCGCTTATCAGAAAATGTAAGGATACAAAATAAAATTTTGTCACAAGAACATTACATTTGTGCCACAATTCTGGATCCACGTGCAAAATTAGGACTATTCCTTTCTTTTTCCGACACTGATGTTGCCCGCTACAAAAGTTGTATAGCTGAAGCAGCCATCAAGTTTGAAAACGAAGGGCTGCTAATTAAAAGCCCACCACATCAACCCACAACAAGTACTGATACTGAAGCAGGCCATGCAGAATCAAGTGCAACTTCGTCGGCTGAGGGCAGTGCGGTTGGCTCACAATCGCAACACTCACCATCACCATCGACTACAAAAACAATAACTGGATCATTCAGCCGAGTACAATCATTATCAGATTGGTATGTAAAGATGGGCCGTAAGCACAGTGCTGATGCACAGAAAAAACAGCACAAAAGCTTACCAGCAGCAACCCTGAACATTGAGCGGATGGTCCAGTCCTATCTGGATGACCCAACAGAGGTGTACGTTGATCAAAACCCAGTGCAGTATTGGTATAGGAAAAGGTCTGAATGGCCACAGCTCAGCAGGCTGGCGATAAGCTATCTGGCTTGCCCTGTCGCAAGTGTCTCTTCCGAACGTGTTTTCAGTGCTGCTGGTTCCATTGTAACCTTGAGAAGGACCAGTCTATCTCCCAAAAACGTGGAGAGGTTAACAATGATCAAAATGAATCAGCACTTCATACCACCGAATTACACAATGCATGAATCAACAGAGGAAGATGAGGACAGCGGCTCAGGTGACGGAAGTATTGTGTCAGATGATTACCTACTACTGGAAGATCCCCCAGAGTTTGAGGACGAGCTATACTTCCCTGACAATTAGGCTCGCACTTACTGTCTTCCTCCCTTTTTTCCCCCTTTGTTTGTGTCTGTTGTTCCGGTTATAATCTTGTGAATCGCAACCAATGCATTATCACCGTCTTCTAATCTTCTAATTTAAGATACAAGTTTCAGGTGTCTGCCATTTGACACTACAGTCCTCAGAATCCAGCTCCTCCGCTCGATCATACTGCATCTCCTGGTCAATTCCATTTCCCTCATGAATGATGATTGGATGATGGTAACAACAAATTCAAACTTTCCTCGTCCTTCCAAAACAAGTGGACCATGAATCTGATGACTTCTATAGCTATCCTCCTTCAGAGCCGAGAGAGACTGGCCATTAACTGAAAATAAGATGCAACAGGTAATGATTGATGCCATGCATTGGCCGCAGAATAGCAGACTGAATGATGTAGATTTTGTTGTGTGTGTTGCGCATGAATGAATTTATGTAATTGTGCACTGCCACTAATCAACTTTCTACAGAACACACTAATTTAATTTCCCCTTCTGGCAAACAAGAAATGTGTACTTCTCCTGCATCTTGGTGATACATTGCTTTTAATTCAATACAGGAAGGGGACTCACTCAATCTGCGCAATGCAAATGACTGTGACTTAACAGCACCGTCCATCATGATGATGGCAAAAGAGACGGCCTGCAGCGTTAACGAGATGAGATGCAACAGGTAATGATTGATGCCATGCATTGGCCGCAGAATGGCAGACTGAATGATGTAGATTTTGTGGTGTGTGTTGCGCATGAATTGATGTAATTGTGCACTGCCACTAATCAACTTTCTACAGAACACACTAGTAATTAATAATTTTCCCCTTCTGGCAAACAAGAAATGTGTACTTCTCCTGCATCTTGGTGATACATTGCTTTTAATTCAATACAGGAAGGGGACTCACTCAATCTGCGCAATGCAAATGACTGTGACTTAACAGCACCGTCCGTCATGATGATGGCGAAAGAGACGGCCCGTTAACTTAAGATGAGAAGGAACAGGTAATAAATGATGATAATTAATGGCATGCATTGGACACCTGACTCTGAGCTATTGGTCTTTGTGTTTGCGTTGTTTGTTGTGCACAAAGTGATGTCAAAGCGTACTAGTGGTAATCTATCTTTCTGTACACAATAAAGAATGACTCAAGTCAGTAATATTTATATTTCTACTCTTGTTGTGTTATAAAAATTACACTTGTACTGCAGGCCGATCTTCAGTCAGTAGAAGTATCAGAGCTGATGATGAAGTCAGGAGGATGTTTCATGAGTGGCATAAAATGGAAAAGCCTAAAGGTAAACACGTGAACAACAACCACAGCACACCCAAATGTCTGTGTAGAAGTTGAATAGAGTGTAGCGGTGGGATGACTGCAGTGCATTGATTTTACTAACTTTAACTGTAAAATGCTATGTCTGGAATGGATAATGTGCTTTGCGTTTGTCCAACTCTTTGAGAGAAAAAAAAAGGACTCTAAAGTGTTAACGTAGGAAGTGCTAATGGTAAGCACTGTGGGCCTGATCTCTCCTGTTACTGTTGAAGGTCTATGCTGGAAACAGACTACAGTAGAGATGATGCATATGCATACATGCCACCTCGGAAAGTGTTCTTGTTGCACTACACCATCACTTGTGCATTTGTTTTCACTTTCTTTCTGAATATCCCCTTTGGTTTTCAATCTAAAATTACAGGCCGGGCCTTGTCCAAAACTTTGTAAAACATTACAATGCATATTAATTACCTTACCAATCAATCACCTTTTTATTCCAGCCGGGCAGTGGCGAGTGGTGAGGCGACACACCCAAGATTGATGGACGAGAGGAGCAAGAGGAATGCCGAGATGCAAAAACCCAGTCCACATTTTTGACCAGGATAAGACAGTAACAGTATCCACTTTTCACTTCTTTTAAATAATTTGATTAATATCTTGTATACATTCTTTACAACAGTGTGTTCTTGGAGTTGTTATTATCAATCATCATTACGTTTGCTCTGTGTTTACGATTCTTCACTACCAATATTTAAAATTTCTATTTGCTATCTGTTAAAGTATTAAGGCCGGAACAGAACAAGAAATAGAAGTGTATGTAATCCGGGTCTCATCATGCATGCATTTCCTTTTTATACCTTAACATATGGAATGGATATGGTATGGTAGTCTTCAATGATTGTCGTTTGTTTGTCTATGTATGCATACTGTTTTTCTATGTCAAACCTTTCCCAAAATCCCCCTTCCCATCCAATCAACGGACCCTAACCCTATTCCCCCGGGCTGTGTGACTTATTGTCGAGGTGTAACTAAATTAAATGTACACCAATACTTAATCACACACTTGCTGGGGCGGATGTGGTGAAAGCAACACTACTTCAATTTCAATGCAGAGCGATGATCTTCTTCTGCTTGCCCACCCATGAGTAGGATATTTCAGAGGTTATTTTATTTAACAAAGGAACATATACCTCAGCATGAATTGCCGGCATTGATTGGATTTGTTTGTTGTCATTCCTCATATACAGCACTAACTGTTAGACTGTAGGCATAGTCAAGTCGACAAAACTATAGTTTGTAACTCTGTCTAGTAGGCTATCCTCATAATAACCAGCATTCAGTTTTTTTGTCAAATATTTGAGCATATAATTGTTGCTCGGTAAATTCTGTGATGTACTTCATTCAACTACTCCTCTAACAGTCTCTCAAAGGCGATTGACTATCTCCTTTTCTTTTTTTGGAAATGCTGCCACCCTGCCAGTGTATACTACTACTACTATACTACCACCACCACCCCAATCTTGGCATGTATGAAAAAGGAAACCATCTTCACCATGCAGCCAGTGCTGTGCCACAGTTGGACATAAACATCAAGCACCGGTAAGAGAGAAGTTTGGGGGAGGCAGAATCAATAATGGACATGTTGTCAATGATTTCAGTTTCAAACACCACTCCAAAGAATGCATAGTAGGACCAGTCAATGAGTGAGGTGTGTCGCATCTATCTGTTTGTGTCTTATACAGTCAGCAAATTATTGAAATCAAACACACGCTATGGGCGGCCATGCACCAGCAAAGAAACAGTGTGATGTAAAACAGTTACCCCACCTACAAAACATTAACAACATTGCATGTAACATAGAAAAATATATTTAATTGACCCTAACAAATAAACTAAACCCACAAAAGCTGACCCACCCACCTCCCTAACCCCAACGACTGTCCATAGAAGTAGAGAACGCCCAAACGAGTGAAGAACGAACAGGAATTAAAAAAGGGGCAGTGACAGGGACTAACTGGTGGGGCGGGACTGGAGGAGGACACGCATCTGGTCCTCTAAATGGGCGACGCGGCGTCTAAGGCCGCGGCAGTTGCAGCCACAGTGGGGGGGGGCACCGGAGATGACACGGTGGCGGCGGGCAGCCATCCGGCGGTGGCGCCGTACCGCTGGAGGGCGGTGGCTGGGGCCCGGGGCACTGGAGGAGCCTTCAATAGCTGCAGCAGCCTCCTCCTCCTCCTCGGCTAGGACCACCAGCCGCCGGTATTCCTGCTGGATTGCCTCCAGCTTCCGGCGCTGTGCCTTGGCGGCCAACTCCTTACGGTTGAGTTTCAGAGTTGCTGTGTATCAAAAAGAAAAAAACAAGACAATTGTAAAATATAGTCTTAATAAAACAGTAGGACAAGGTAATTATTTATACACATAGTGGCATGGTAGAGTAGCACTATAAAATAAAGCACAGTAGTACATTACATTTTAAATGTCGCCCGTCCTTCTTCCTTCCACCTGTCTTACACTTTTTAGTTGAACAGTGCACCAGGTGCTCTTCTCCATAAAACTTTCAAAGCGGAGTTGAAATCAGATAGATGAGGACATTGGTTACTCAATACTCCGGCTCCTAGTCCTATACCAATTAAAGGGAATTCTAGTCTTCTAGTTCACTCTTCAAACGTCCCCAAGAACTCATACTTACTTACGACATCGGATAGTGGGCGGACTTTGTCCGCCCGCCATCCGACTGCTAAAAAGGGTGGGGGTCCCGTGGGGACAATTAATTAGGATGATGCGCCTGGCACAGTGGCGGGCGCACCCTGTTTTTTTAAATTTAAATTCTGGTTGGCTTTGCTGAAAGCAATGCTAAAATGTTGTGCTGCTTTTCCAAGCACAACATGACGGGCCTCGCACGGAGCCTGTCACGTTTTGCTTTGAAAGTCGGGGGGGTACCATAGCATCGGTAGGTACCCTCCATGGGAGCCCCCAAGCATACTCTGCAATGTGTGCATGCCTTTCCGTGGCGGACGGCAATGCCGCCACGCAAAGGCATTCCAAAATGCAGATTATATGGCTGCCGGTGTGGTGAGAGAGACACCACCGCCATATTGAACCCTTTTCCGCCTGGACATGTCTGAATATTTTCTACAGGGATGGCGGGAGGTTTGCCCCTGCTGTGACGGCAGTGAATTCCAGCCAGCCCGGCGGGGGCAATACGCCCACCATCCTAATGGGGCCCTAATTCACAACTGTACAGTATACATATACATACAGTACACCTTTGCAGTGAGTGTGCTGTCAAGTTCAACAATAGTTAAAGATTATGAATCTAACTTACCACCGCCTGCCACTGGTGCTGCCACTCCCCCTCCGTTGCTATCTGCAACTGCCGCATCCTCGCCCTCGGCGTCGCCTTCGCTGGCCCCAGCAATGGTGGTCGGTAGTGCGCCTAGAAAACATTACACATTTATTAGGCGACATATACACCTCCCCCTATTGATCAGTAGCAAGGTTGAAAAATGAGTTAATACTAACATACATCACTAGTACAAATCAGGTAGTAGTAGAGTAGACACTAAGTTATATGATCATTGTAGCATTTGCTTGATTAGCCCTAGCCATGCACATGTGACGTTACCTTTACCTTGCAGCTTCTTAAGACACCTTTGAGCCCACATGACCTGCCTCACACTGCTACTGTCTAGTCTACGCGCTGCGTACAAGCGGTCAACAAACATTAACAAGCCACTTTTTTAGGAAGAACTGGTGTACTACTGTTACTGTTAGTCCATATTGCTTATCCATAGATGCTACACTTTTTGGCACGGCTGAGAAATGCTTGCAATTTGCAATATACTAACGCACACCATTTCTTTTTTCGCATTACAGACGCAAGATTCCCTTCTACGAACCAGAGCTTCTGAACGATGCACCAACTACCAGTACTAGGTTCTTCTGAGGTGAGGGGTCCCTTCACTCACATCTTCATTTATAAATGTATATAAACTAAATTGCTATGGGATGGTGGTGCTGTCTTCCACCACTTCAGTTATCATGATTTAATTCCCAACTGTATAAGTGTAACAATGTATATTGTTTTAATGTTATTGATTTGCCGGTTGGTGCTGCTAAGAAAACAGTGTACAGACCTTCTCAAATTGAAATAAAAATTTTAAACTTACACAGACTTTGTGGTATTTGGTGTGGAGTGGACTAACTTACACGAGTGAGCAAATTAAAGTAAGGGTGTGCATGTGAATTGTTTCCACGACAGAGGTTGGGTGTGTTATGTTCTGGGTTGTCTACTTGTTGGTTATCTTGGGGGGAGGGTTCCGAGACCTAATAGGTATGACAAGACAGTACTATAGTCAAGCAGTGGAATTGTGGTGGGTGCGGAATTTCTGATTGAGGTGTGCAAGGAAGGTCCAACCTACCATCACCAACATCCTATTTTCTGGTGCAAATGTATGTGCAAGATCCCTACAACAGTGGTATGTCCTATAGGGTATCATATCAAAATATTAAGAAATCTGGTAGGGCTGTTGTTGCTGTGAATTTTCAAAGCCTAAACATCAATAAGAGTAAAAAGTAGTACAAGACAACGACCCAACGGATTGTACGAGCTACTGGTGAATATGAGTTTTACATTACAACCTTTCACAAAGAGTGGCACTGGCCAACTGGGCAAGACTAGCTACTACAGTACAGACAGACAGACTGATAGTATGAAGTAGTACTCAGTCATCATAGCGGAGGCAGGGATAAGCTTTTTGAAACCGTACAGATCGAAGGATAATTGGTGGTAAAAAAATAGCATTTGGAAACACACTATAGTTCGGGAGAAATGGGGCAGTAAAAGTTATGGAATAAGAAATATTATTAAAAACAAGAAGACTTACTGGGGCCAGCAGAGGAGCCCTCAGCGGTGTCCTCCTGGTGGTGTTCCTGTCCCGCCGACTGCCCAGTCCCTGCCCGTCTGCCCCTGGGTGCTGATGAACAGGAAAGATATAAGAAAGAGACAAACATTGATGGATGGTGTCAAACAAATACAATATTTTTCAACAACGGTCAAAAAACACTTATGTAAACAATTGCAATAACTACATTGACCGATCTCATCTGGTCAACATGTAATATCGGGGGATTCGCAGTTCGACTACTTAAGTTACTATTTATCAACAGTAATCCATTCTTCCATTCTGATTCCAGAAAACTAAGTTACAAGTAAGCCTAAGTATTAGTACAACGTACCACCCAACCTAGCCCACCTATTCCAGGCATGCCAATTGTACATTAAGTATGCATTTCCACTGTATTCCTCAACAATGTGTATGATCCAATCATGGAGGACACATGAACATGACTACATTTTTTGTATACACCAAATTTTGGTTTGATTGATGCTGATCTGCTACTGCTAAGTAACTGCAAAGCCTACCTCCACTCATTGAACAAACTAGAAAGGTTCTAAAGACTGCCGTACTAGCAGCACGTCACGTAACTGAGTGAGGGGGGCATCACGCATACCACTAACCAATTAGAAGCTCATACAAAGTACCTAAACCTATGTATCAATCCGCCCCTATCTATTAGTGACAGGACAAAGTAAGGAGTGGACGTGAGTCACTGTAGCATTACGTAACTTAATTTCTCTAAAATAAACTCGTAAAGAATCACGCTAAGCAAGCGCAAACGCAAAGCTGCAAACAAGTAAGATTAGTAGTAGCGCAGAAGAGCACCTGTGTCATAATCACAGAAGACTTTTAAACGTTATTAACCTGGAATGTATTGCAAGCAGCAACATTCTAGCTGGTTGGAAGGAAAAAAAGATATTCGCAATATATAACATAGAGCAGAAGAACAGACACAAAGTTGTAATAATTAAATAGGTACTCACCAAGCCCCGGGACCTCCACTCCTAGCAGGTCCAGCAGGTCCTGCTCACGGTCCAGGATGTCGGACCACCGGTGCGTCAGCTGTGCCTGGGTGCGCCGGACCCCAGAGATGCGCGACACTGCCCGGCGCACCTTCCCCCACCGCTGCCGACGCTCCCGGAGGCCGTACCCGGACCCAGGCCTGCCACCTGCTGCCAGGGTTGAGGGGAGGTGGCGCTGCACAAAGAAAATTAGTGCAGCCAACTCCGCCTCCCCAAATAAGGCCCGTGCATGCACCCCTTGTGGGTGCCGCCTTCCGCAAGGAAGGCGGTCGCGGCTCTGGCTGCGCTGGCGAACAGCCCTGCCCTTGGACATGGTTCTGGGGACGGGGCGGGAAAGAAAAGGTAAAATAAATAAAGGAGTAAAGGAAATAAATAGCGGGCAATACAAAGAGAAAAAGTAGCTAAAAAACAAAAAAAAAAGTAGACAAAAACCAAAAATATAGAGGCAGGAAAATAGTTAGAGAAATAATAAGTAATAAAGATCCAAAAAAAGTGGCTATAAACAAAGGATTGAAAAGATTTAGGGAGGATTGAAAATCAGGCCCCAGAACCATGCAATAGAGTGGAAAACAAGATGGCCGCGCCCATTGCGACCACGTGCGCAAGTTCGCGCGATATTTTCTCCCTGAGCAAGCAAAAAGCAACGCGATCAAGTAAAAGCGCTCGAGAACAGGAAATATCGACCGCGAACATGCATTGCGCGACCCGGAACAGGAAGTAAACAACGCCAGAGGGCGGGACAAGTGAAAACAAGATGGCCGCGCCCGTGAGCAACCACATGGGTAAGTTGGCGACCCGCGAACACGCAAAAAATACCGCGAACAGGCGGCAAAAAAACTTCCGCGTCTTCGCGATATTTCCGGCGTGTTTGCGGAGATTTTCTACATTCTCGCGATAATTTGCGGAAGTTAATTCCGCAAATTCCGCCCACCCCTAATTTGGATACCCCTGAGGGAATTGAGCCCATGGAGCTTTACCCTTACAAGGTTGAACTCTTGGGCCCAGGGGTCCCTCTAGGGAAGAGCTGTGCCGGGGTCAGTGAGACTATCCCTCTCTTGAAAGCCTGAGGCAGCAAGCTGTTTCAGAAGCAAAGGGACATTCTCAGTGGTACCCACAAAGCTTATTGGGGAGAGGGATTACTGTGTGCTGAGGCAAGAAACCCCACTCCTGGAACTACCAGGAGGGTGGTAGTGCCACAGAGGTACAGGGGGTTCCTCCTAACTTTGGCTCATGACATCCCCTTAGCTGGACATCTGGGGCAATCCAAAACTTGGGAAAGGCTAGTTAGTCACTTTTTCTGGCCCCAGATGCACCAAAAGGTGAAGGAGTTTGTCAGCTCCTGTGTTATCTGTCAAGCCAGTGGCAAGACAGGTGGCCACCCTAAGGCCCCCCTCATCCCACTACCAGTGGTGGGGGTGCCCTTTGAAAGGGTAGGAGTGGACATTGTGGGTCCACTTGAACCTCCCACAGCCTCAGGGAACAAGTTTATTCTAGTAGTAGTGGATCATGCTACTAGATACCCTGAAGCTATTCCACTTAGGACTACTACAACACCTGCAGTAGCCAGGGCCCTCCCGGGTGTCTTCACCAGGGTAGGGTTTCTTAAGGAGGTGGTTTCAGACAGAGGTTCCAACTTCATGTCTGCTTACCTAACACACATGTGGAAGGAGTGTGGAGTGCAGTACAAGTTTACTACACCCTACCATCCACAAACCAATGGCCGTGTTGAGGGATTCAACAAGACATTGAAAGGTATGATCATGGGTCTCCCTGAAAAACTCAAAAGGAGATGGGATGTCCTGTTACCATGCCTGCTTTTCGCTTATAGGGAAGTACCACAGAAGGGAGTAGGTTTCTCACCCTTTGAAATTCTGCTTGGTCATCCTATG
Source organism: Triturus cristatus (assembly GCF_964204655.1). NCBI lineage: Eukaryota > Metazoa > Chordata > Amphibia > Caudata > Salamandridae > Triturus > Triturus cristatus. Next base: position 395,365,621 of record NC_140583.1, on the reverse strand, counting down.
AGGGGACCACTTTGTCTTGTAAAAGAGGGCTGGGAGAGGCCTCTTCAAGAGCCCAAACAAGACATAGTGGACTATGTGCTTGGCCTAAAGTCCAGAATGGCTGAGTACATGGAAAACATATCCAAGAATCTTGAGGCCAGCAAGGAGCTCCAGAAGCACTGGTATGACCAAAAAGCTGCACTGGTTGAATTTCAACCTGGGCAACAGGTGTGGGTTTTGGAGCCAGTGGCACCAATGGCCCTCCAAGATAAATGGAGTGGCCCTTACCCTATCCCAGAAAGTAAGAGTGAGGTCACCTATTTGGTTGACCTGGGCACTAGAAGAACACCCAAAAGGGTTATCCATGTGAACCGCCTTACGCTCTACAATGACAGGGCTGACATCACCATGCTGATGGTGACTGATGAGGAACAGGAAGCAGAGAGTGAACCTCTCCCTGACCTCCTCTCCTACAGCCCACAAGATGGGTCAGTAGATGGTCTGGTCTTTTCAGAAACCCTCTCTGCCCAACAGCAGACTGACTGCAAGCAAGTCTTGCAACAGTATGCTAGCCTCTTTTCCCTGACCCATGGTCTGACAAACTGGTGTACCCATGATGTGGACACTGGTGACAGTGCACCTGTCAAGAACAAAATCTATCGCCAGTCAGACCAAGTCAAGGAAAGCATCAAAGCTGAGGTCAGCAAGATGCTGGAGTTAGGGGTCATTGAACCCTCTGAGAACCCCTGGGCTAGCTCAGTGGTTCTGGTCCCCAAACCTCATTAGCAAGGTGAAAAGAGAGAGATGAAGTTCTGTGTGGACTATAGAGGGCTCAACTCTGTCACCAAGACAGTTGCTCATCCTATTCCAAGAGCAGATGAGCTGATAGATAAATTAGGGGCAGCCCAATTCCTCAGTACCTTTGACTTAACTGCCGGGTACTGGCAGATTGGCATGGCCCCAGGAGCAAAGGAAAAGACAGCATTCTCCACCCCTAATGGGCATTATCAGTTTACTGTGATGCCCTTTGGGTTAAAGAATGCCCCTGCCACCTTCCAGAGGTTGGTGAACCATGTCCTGGCTGGGCTGGAGTCCTTTAGTGCAGCTTATCTTGATGATATTGCTGTCTCTAGCTCCACCTGGCAGGATCACCTGATCCACCTTGGGAAGGTCTTAGAGGCTCTGCAAAATGCAGGTCTAACTATCAAGGCATCCATATGCAAGATAGGGCAGGGCACTGTGGTGTACTTGGGCCACCTTGTAGGTGGAGGCCAGATACAACCCTTACAACCCAAGATCCAGGCCATCCTGGACTAGGTAGCTTCAACAACCCAGACCCAAGTCAGGGCATTCCTTGGTTTGACTGGGTACTACAGGAGGTTTGTGAAGGGATATGGTTCCACTGTGACCCCCTCACAGAACTCACCGCCAAGAAAATGCCCAAGAAGGTTAACTGGACAGTTAGTTGCCAAAAGGCTTTTGACACCCTGAAAGAAGCAATGTGCTCAGCACCAATTCTAAAAGCTCCAGATTATGCCAAGCAGTTCATAGTGCAGACTGATGCCTCTGAGCTAGGGATAGGAGCGGTCCTATCCCCGACCAATGATGAAGGCCAAGACCAACCTGTTGCTTTTATAAGCAGGAGGCTACTCTCCAGAGAGCAGCGTTGGAGTGCCATTGAGAGGGAGGCCGTTGCGGTGGTTTGGTCCCTGAAGAAGTTGAGGCCATACTTGTTTGGTACTCACTTCCTGGTTCAAACTTACCACAGACCTCTCAGATGGCTAATGCAGATGAAAGGGGAAAATCCCAAACTACTAAGGTGGTCCATCTCCCTACAAGGAATGTACTTTGAAGTGGAACACAGACCAGGAACTGCCCATGCCAATGCAGATGGACTTTGCAGGTTCTTCCACTTAGACAATGAAGACTCCATAGGGCAAGGTTAGTCTCATCACCTTTCGTTTGGGGGGGATGGGGGGGGGGTTGTGTGAGAAAGTGCCATCTTTCTTGCATGGTATGCCCCCACTTTTTGCTGAATTGCTGAATGTACTTTGACTGAGTGTGCCCCGGTCTCCTGCCAATCAGGTGCCCAGGGCCTATGTTCCTTCCCTAAAAACCTAACACCCAAATTGGCAAACCCTGGCCACATGTCAGCCCCTGGTAAATGGTACCCTAGGTACTCTGGGCCTTGTGACCAGGGAAGGCCTCTAAGGGCTGCAGCACTCATTGTGCCACCCTTAGAGGCCCTGTACCCTAACATACACACAGTGCCCTTGCAGGCTGAGTGTCTGGGTACAGGACAAAACAAAGAGTCGACATGGCACACATCCCTGTGTGCCATGCCCACCACTGGCATACATCAGCCACCCCTCTAGCTGGGTGCCCTATGCCAGTGGTGTGGGCACAGGAGCAGGAGCCCTGTGCCCCTACAGTACCCAGGTCCATTCCTGGGCATTGTAAGTGCAGTGCTGCCATTTAAGAGTACATGGTGCTGAGAGCTCGTCAAACACGAACTCCACAGCACCATAATGGCAACACTGAAGACTGAGAAGTTTGGTATCAAACTTCTCAGCACATTAAACCCGCACTGATGCCAGTGTGGGATTTAATGTACCAAGCTCACCAGAGGGCATCTTAGAGATGCCCCCTGAAACCTAACCTACAATCCACATCTGGTCTGAGAGGCTGCCTAGGCTGCCACACAGCAGACATGTTGCTGGACCTCTGGGTAGGAGAGCCCCTGCTCTACTGGGCCTGTAACAATGCACATCCTGGGCGAGGTGCTAGATTTCCTCCCCCAGGATGGGCAGGGTGAAGCTTCAAAGGCATGCCGCCTCTGTGAGCTTCCCCAAGCCACTGCAACCCCCCATTCTGGCGGGAAGCTTGGCCAGAAACCCCAAATAAGGACAAGGGATGTGCCAGCCTGCCAACCCCACCCCTCAGGTGGGGGAGGCGAGGTGAAGCACATCTCCGGGCTCTCGCCATCTTGAAGATGGGGAGCCCGGCCCAATCAGAACTAGGCTACTGCCTCCCTCCCACAGGAGAGAGGCAGCATAGGGGGTGTACTCACCCCAGGACAGGGAACCATTGGTCCCTGCCTTTCACCTACCTGTAACACCCCTACAGCTAGTATTTAGAGGCACCCTGAACCTTCCTTCCCCAGATTCCAGATTCCGAAATCCAAAGAAGAGCAAGAAGAAAGAAGACCTGCCCTGCAGCTACTAAGAAGAGAAAGACACCAATTGCTTTGGCCCCAGCCCTACCGGCCTGTCGACCCTCGAACCTGCTCCTGCTCCATCTCGGCACCTCTTGTGGCCAGCAACTTCACAACCCCCAGAGGACCTGGCTACCTTTTGGCTCTAAACCCCTGGGACTCCCATGAGTAGAGGCTCTACTCAAAATCTACTTCTAATCCCTGGCATCAGCCTGGAACCGTGAACCCTTCACACTCTGCTCCCGCCAAGCCTGGCCTGTGCCGGAGTGAACAAAGACCACGAGAACGACCCCGCGGCGACTGCGACCCCGAGTCCGGCACCCAAGGACTTCCCTCGACGCTCCTGAAGATGCCTGCAGCCTCATAACCAGATGCCCCCCCAACCGCGATCAACAGAGGGTAAGATTTCCCGACACCAAAAGGCACCCCTGCACCCAGCGCCCCACGGCCCCCTGTGCCCAATCCCGGGGTACCTACCTATCCTCCAACTATCCAACTTACCTCTCGAAGTGGTGGTGGCACCTGAAGAATCTTCGTCCCCGAGCTTGCAGTCTTTTTCTAAACCGGAGCTTTCCCATTGAAATCAATTGAGCTCACGAAGGCTCAAAAGCTCCCTGCACCCAGCCGCCCGAGTTGCCCTGGCAGTGTAACCTCTACACCTATCTACTTCCCCATTTGCCCTGAGCAAGAGACCAGGAGCCCAGCTCCCACAGCCGCGTGGCCTGCTAGTCAGCAGCCACCAACCAAGGCCCCCCTACCTCTCATAGGATAACATTGGGCCTAACTCTCTCTGCACCCGGCTGCCCCTGTGCCGCTGAGGGTTAAAGAACTGTCCCTACCTGACACTGGGAGACCCCTGAGTCTATGGCCAGAACCTTAACTCTGCCAGTCGAGTACTTACCTTCAAACCGATAACTCAATTTTCTCCATAGGGTAACATTGACTGGTTTCTTCTGAAATTACTTCCAAGTGTGGAGTTTTCAAAACTTAAAATATTCACCAAAAATTAGCCGAGTAACGAAAACGAAAATACTCACCTGCTATTAGGTGAGCTCCCAGTGCTGGATCTTGGTGCCCAGCACTGACTCTGAAAAATACTTACAACTGTACTTACCAGTAACCCAATTTTCTCCCGTAGGAAATCATTGACTGTTTTTCTGTGTAATTTCTTCGGTGTCAATTTCTGCAAACTTTAAATGTTCTTTAAAAATCGTATAATTTCTGAAAACGTAATTACTTACCTGTTTTGGATAAAGGTCCCAGTACTGAGTCTAGGCACCCAGTACTGGATTACAAAAGTAATGAGAACATACAATACCTGCAACTTGAATTTTCTTCCATTGGGAATCATTGACTGTTTTCTATGAAATTTCTTCTGTCAACTTTTAAAATAGCAAAATTTTACTTAAAAATCCTAGTAGTAACTAAGTCGACTTTTATCACTTGTTTTTAAGTACTGTCCCAAGACTGAATCTAGGATCCAGTCCTGGAATCCCAAAAGTAATCCTGAAAGTAATCTATTGCAAATAACTTGAAACTTCCATTGAACTCAATGCATTGTTGTGTTTAAAACTGTGTTGCCTATTGCAACAACTTGTAACTTTCTACAAAAGCCAAATTGCCTATTGCAAAAGTATTTATATAAAGCATCTCATTCTGAGAAAGTATATTTTAATTCCTATTGTTGGTTCTAAAATAAAACAGACATATATTTTTTATATAAACCATTGGCCTAGAGTTCAGTTATTGAGTGTGTGAAATCATTTTGCTGAGTGTGTACAACAAATGCTTTACACTGTCCTCTGATACTGCCTTACTGCTCGAACAAGGTACCACTTTAGAGAGTAAGCTTATAACTAACTTTAGCCTTTGCCAAACCTCTGGGGACTGTGGACTCTGTACACCCTGTACCTATTTGGGAATAGTATATAGAGAGCCACTTTCTCACATTGGTGGATCAGCGGTGGGATACAAACTTGCATTTGTTGGACTACTTGATTACCATCTGATCACACGACAGAACTCTTAAAATTGCCTTTAGAATTCTGATTGGTCTTTTCCAAAATACTAAATGTCTTACTAGGGCCTTGCTTAAGTCCCATTAGAATTTTAGAAAAATAAAAGTCACTCTAGTCAGGGTAGAGGATTAGAACTGTCAGGTTAGAATGACTCAAACAAACCAAAGCTATTAGTGAAAATAATAACATGGACCTGATGGAGGAGCTCGACCTCACACCTTACTTACACTTGTCTTTCAAGGAATTGAGCTCCCTATGCAAACTTAAAAATATACCAATGGGCCTGCATCCAGCCAAACTAGGGCTCTAGGAGCTCTTGGCTGAGTATACTAAGGACTACCCATCTGAACATGGTGATGGCCAGTCAGATGAGGAAAGGGAAGAAGAGGAGGTGGATAATAACCTCCCCTTCCCACACACAGTATTCCCTAGGGAGGAGAGGGCCTCCATACCCTTCAATCCAAGAATTAGCATCTGGGGACCTAGAGTTCACACAGGTGACTCTGGTACCAGAGAGATCACTGGGGGACCCACCAGTGAAGAGGACAGCCTTGTAAGACTGGCAAAAAGATTAGAGCTAGAGTCCAGGCTCCTGGCTCTAGAAAAGAAAGGAGAGAGATTGGATTAGCACCCATCAATGGTGGCAGCAATAATAAGAATAGGGAGGACATTTCTGATCCTAAAATCCCCAAAGGGATTGTCCCTAAATTTGAGGAAGGTGATGACATCACCAAATGGTTCACAGCCTTTGAGAGGGCTTGTGAAATAAGAAGAGTAAAGAAACCTCTCTGGTGGGCACTCCTGTGGAAACTGTTCTCTGGTAACTGCAGAGACAGGCTTCTGACCCTCTCTGGGCCAGAAGCAGGATGTTATGACCTCATGAGGAAGACTCAGATTGAGGGATTTGGATTCACTACTGAGGAGTATAGAATTAGATTCAGGGGGGATCACAAAGCCCAGACCCAGTCCTGGATTGACTTTGTAGACTTCTCAGTAAATACACTGGATGGTTGGTTAGCTGGACATGGTGTGCAGGATTTTACTGGATTGTACAATTTATCCATGAAGGAACATATATTAAGTAACTGCACAAATGAAAAGTTGCATCAGCATTTGGTAGACCTAGGTCTAATTTCTCCCCAAGAATTGGGAAAGAAGGCAGACCACTGGGTCAAGACTAGGGTGACAAGGACAGCCACTGGGGGGGACCAGAAGAAAGTGGTCACAAAGCCTCCCCAGGGGAAAGGTGGTGAGAATCCCCAAGATAAATAGTCTGAGTGTTCGAGAGTGTTCCAAAGGGCCACAAAAACCTGTTCTGGGAGGTGGGATCCAAACTACTCCCTATGTGCCACAACCCTATAGGGGGAACAACTTTGATCCCTTAAAGGCCTGGTGTAATAACTGTAAGAGGTCAGGACACCTAACTGTAGATAAGTCTTGCCCCCACAACCAAGCCCCTAAGGCACCCAGTACAGCTACTCCTGGGGTAGCAAGCATACAGATGGGATCAGAAGTGTACCCTGAGCAAATCTGGGAACACACTGAAGCAAGTCTAGTCTCACTGGGGGAAGTGGAGTTTGCTACTATAGCTGTGTGGCCACCCAACTTAAAAAAATATTTGCCGTACCCCTGGGTGAATGGGACTAGGGTAGAAGCTCTGAGGGACACAGGTGCCAGTGTCACTATGGTGAACGAAACACTGGTTTCCCCTGAGCAATATTTGATTGGGAAGTCTTACCCAGTCACCAATGCTGACAGTGTCACCACTAGTCATCCCATGGCCATTGTGACATTAGGCTGAGGGGGCGGTTACTGGCCTGAAACAGGTAGTGGTTTCTCCAAAGTTGCCAGCTGCATGTCTGTTTGGAAATGATCTGGAAAACTCAGCCTGTGCTGAGGTTGAGCAAAAGGCCCATGCAGCCATGCTGGGCATCCCTGAATTGGTGTGTGTGCAAACCAGAGCACAGAGCAAGAGGAAGGGTGAAAAAATAGGTCTGGAGCCTGAAATATTGGCCCAACCAACCAGGAGAAAAGGTAAGAAGACTGGGGAACCAGCTTTTATACAGCAAAACATTCAGGACCCCTCTCCACAGGGAGAGGATTTGGATACCCCTGAGGGAACTGAGCCCATGGAGCTTGACCCTTACAAGGTTAAACTCTTGGGCCCAGGGGGACCCTCTAGGGAAGAGCTGTGCCAGGGTCTGTGAGACTATCCCTCTCTTGAAAGCCTGAGGCAGCAAGCTGTTTCAGAAGCAAAGGGACATGTCAGTGGTACCCACAGAGCTTATTGGGGAAAAGGATTACTGTATGCTGAGGCAAGAAACCCCACTCCTGGAACTACCAGGAGGGTGGTAGTGCCACAGAAGTACAGGGGGTTCCTCCTAACTTTTGCTCATGACATCCCCTTAGCTGGACATCTGGGGCAATCCAAAACTTGGGAAAGGCTAGTTAGTCACTTTTACTGGCCCCAGATGCACCAAAAGGTGAAGGAGTTTGGCAGCTCCTGTGTTATCTGTCAAGCCAGTGGCAAGACAGGTGGCCACCCAAAGGCCCCCCTCATCCCACTACCAGTGGTGGGGGTGCCCTTTGAAAGGGTAGGACTGGACATTGTGGGTCCACTTGAACCTCCCACAGCCTCAGGGAACAAGTTTATTCTAGTAATAGTGGATCATGCTACTAGATACCCTGAAGCAATTCCACTTAGGACTACTACAACACCTGCAGTAGCCAAGGCCCTCCCGGGTGTCTTCACCAGGGTAGGGTTTCTTAAGGAGGTGGTTTCAGACAGAGGTTCCAACTTCATGTCTGCTTACCTAACACACATGTGGAAGGAGTGTGGAGTGCAGTACAAGTTTTCTACCGCCTACCATCCACAAACCAATGGCCTTGTTGAGGGATTTAACAAGACATTGAAAGGTATGATCATGGGTCTCCCTGAAAAACTCAAAAGGAGATGGGATGTCCTGTTACCATGCCTGCTTTTCGCTTATAGGGAAGTACCACAGAAGGGAGTAGGTTTCTCACCCTTTAAAATTCTGCTTGGTCATCCTATGAGGGGACCACTTTGTCTTGTAAAATAGGGCTGGGAGAGGCCTCTTCAAGAGCCCAAACAAGACATAGTGGACTATGTGCTTGGCCTAAAGTCCAGAATGGCTGAGTACATGGAAAAAGCATCCAAGAACCTTGAGGCCAGCCAGGAGCTCCAGAAGCACTGGTATGACCAAAAAGCTGCACTGGTTGAATTTCAACCTGGGCAACAGGTGTGGGTTTTGGAGCCAGTGACACGAATGGCCCTCCAAGATAAATGGAGTGGCCCTTACCCTATCCCAGAAAGAAAGAGTGAGGTTACCTATTTGGTTGACCTGGGCACTCGAAGGACACCCAAAAGGGTTATCCATGTGAACCGCCTTACGCTATACAATGACAGGGCTGACATCACCATGCTGATGGTGACTGACGAGGAACAGGAAGCAGAGAGTGAACCTCTCCCTGACCTCCTCTCCTACAGCCCACAAGATGGGTCAGTAGATGGTGTGGTCTTTTCAGACACCCTCTCTGCCCAACAGCAGACTGACTGCAAGCAAGTCTTGCAACAGTATGCTAGCCTCTTTTCCCTGACCCATGGTCTGACAAACTGGTGTACCCATGATGTGGACACTGGTGACAGTGCACCTGTCAAGAACAAAATCTATCGCCAGTCAGACCAAGTCAAGGAAAGCATCAAAGCTGAGGTCAGCAAGATGCTGGAGTTAGGGGTCATTGAACCCTCTGAGAACCCCTGGGCTAGCTCAGTGGTTCTGGTCCCCAAACCTCATTAGCAAGGTGAAAAGAGAGAGATGAAGTTCTGTGTGGACTATAGAGGGCTCAACTCTGTCACCAAGACAGTTGCTCATCCTATTCCAAGAGCAGATGAGCTGATAGATAAATTAGGGGCAGCCCAATTCCTCAGTACCTTTGACTTAACTGCCGGGTACTGGCAGATTGGCATGGCCCCAGGAGCAAAGGAAAAGACAGCATTCTCCACCCCTAATGGGCATTATCAGTTTACTGTGATGCCCTTTGGGTTAAAGAATGCCCCTGCCACCTTCCAGAGGTTGGTGAACCATGTCCTGGCTGGGCTGGAGTCCTTTAGTGCAGCTTATCTTGATGATATTGCTGTCTCTAGCTCCACCTGGCAGGATCACCTGATCCACCTTGGGAAGGTCTTAGAGGCTCTGCAAAATGCAGGTCTAACTATCAAGGCATCCATATGCAAGATAGGGCAGGGCACTGTGGTGTACTTGGGCCACCTTGTAGGTGGAGGCCAGATACAACCCTTACAACCCAAGATCCAGGCCATCCTGGACTAGGTAGCTTCAACAACCCAGACCCAAGTCAGGGCATTCCTTGGTTTGACTGGGTACTACAGGAGGTTTGTGAAGGGATATGGGTCCATTGTGACCCCCTCACAGAACTCACCGCCAAGAAAATGCCCAAGAAGGTTAACTGGACAGTTAGTTGCCAAAAGGCTTTTGACACCCTGAAAGAAGCAATGTGCTCAGCACCAATTCTAAAAGCTCCAGATTATGCCAAGCAGTTCATAGTGCAGACTGATGCCTCTGAGCTAGGGATAGGAGCGGTCCTATCCCCGACCAATGATGAAGGCCAAGACCAACCTGTTGCTTTTATAAGCAGGAGGCTACTCTCCAGAGAGCAGCGTTGGAGTGCCATTGAGAGGGAGGCCGTTGCGGTGGTTTGGTCCCTGAAGAAGTTGAGGCCATACTTGTTTGGTACTCACTTCCTGGTTCAAACTTACCACAGACCTCTCAGATGGCTAATGCAGATGAAAGGGGAAAATCCCAAACTACTAAGGTGGTCCATCTCCCTACAAGGAATGTACTTTGAAGTGGAACACAGACCAGGAACTGCCCATGCCAATGCAGATGGACTTTGCAGGTTCTTCCACTTAGACAATGAAGACTCCATAGGGCAAGGTTAGTCTCATCACCTTTCGTTTGGGGGGGATGGGGGGGGGGTTGTGTGAGAAAGTGCCATCTTTCTTGCATGGTATGCCCCCACTTTTTGCTGAATTGCTGAATGTACTTTGACTGAGTGTGCCCCGGTCTCCTGCTAATCAGGTGCCCAGGGCCTATGTTCCTTCCCTAAAAACCTAACACCCAAATTGGCAAACCCTGGCCACATGTCAGCCCCTGGTAAATGGTACCCTAGGTACTCTGGGCCTTGTGACCAGGGAAGGCCTCTAAGGGCTGCAGCACTCATTGTGCCACCCTTAGAGTCCCTGTACCCTAACATACACACAGTGCCCTTGCAGGCTGAGTGTCTGGGTACAGGACAAAACAAAGAGTCGACATGGCACACATCCCTGTGTGCCATGCCCACCACTGGCATACATCTGCCACCCCTCTAGCTGGGTGCCCTATGCCAGTGGTGTGGGCACAGGAGCAGGAGCCCTGTGCCCCTACAGTACCCAGGTCCATTCCTGGGCATTGTAAGTGCAGTGCTGCCATTTAAGAGTACATGGTGCTGAGAGCTCGTCAAACACGAACTCCACAGCACCATAATGGCAACACTGAAGACTGAGAAGTTTGGTATCAAACTTCTCAGCACATTAAACCCGCACTGATGCCAGTGTGGGATTTAATGTACCAAGCTCGCCAGAGGGCATCTTAGAGATGCCCCCTGAAACCTAACCTACAATCCACATCTGGTCTGAGAGGCTGCCTAGGCTGCCACACAGCAGACATGTTGCTGGACCCCTGGGTAGGAGAGCCCCTGCTCTACTGGGCCTGTAACAATGCACATCCTGGGTGAGGTGCTAGATTTCCTCCCCCAGGATGGGCAGGGTGAAGCTTCAAAGGCATGCCGCCTCTGTGAGCTTCCCCAAGCCACTGCAACCCCCCATTCTGGCGGGAAGCTTGGCCAGAAACCCCAAATAAGGACAAGGGATGTGCCAGCCTGCCAACCCCACCCCTCAGGTGGGGGAGGCGAGGTGAAGCACATCTCCGGGCTCTCGCCATCTTGAAGATGGGGAGCCCTGCCCAATCAGAACTAGGCTACTGCCTCCCTCCCACAGGAGAGAGGCAGCATAGGGGGTGTACTCACCCCAGGACAGGGAACCATTGGTCCCTGCCTTTCACCTACCTGTAACACCCCTACAGCTAGTATTTAGAGGCACCCTGAACCTTCCTTCCCCAGATTCCAGATTCCGAAATCCAAAGAAGAGCAAGAAGAAAGAAGACCTGCCCTGCAGCTACTAAGAAGAGAAAGACACCAATTGCTTTGGCCCCAGCCCTACCGGCCTGTCGACCCTCGAACCTGCTCCTGCTCCATCTCGGCACCTCTTGTGGCCAGCAACTTCACAACCCCCAGAGGACCTGGCTACCTTTTGGCTCTAAACCCCTGGGACTCCCATGAGTAGAGGCTCTACTCAAAATCTACTTCTAATCCCTGGCATCAGCCTGGAACCGTGAACCCTTCACACTCTGCTCCCGCCAAGCCTGGCCTGTGCCGGAGTGAACAAAGACCACGAGAACGACCCCACGGCGACTGCAACCCCGAGTCCGGCACCCAAGGACTTCCCTCGACGCTCCTGAAGATGCCTGCAGCCTCATAACCAGATGCCCCCCCAACCGCGATCAACAGAGGGTAAGATTTCCCGACACCAAAAGGCACCCCTGCACCCAGCGCCCCGCGGCCCCCTGTGCCCAATCCCGGGGTACCTACCTATCCTCCAACTATCCAACTTACCTCTCGCAGTCTTTTTCTAAACCGGAGCTTTCCCATTGAAATCAATTGAGCTCACGAAGGCTCAAAAGCACCCTGCACCCAGCCGCCCGAGTTGCCCTTGCAGTGTAACCTCTACACCTATCTACTTCCCCATTTGCCCTGAGCAAGAGACCAGGAGCCCAGCTCCCACAGCCGCGTGGCCTGCTAGTCAGCAGCCACCAACCAAGGCCCCCCTACCTCTCATAGGATAACATTGGGCCTAACTCTCTCTGCACCCGGCTGCCCCTGTGCCGCTGAGGGTTAAAGAACTGTCCCTACCTGACACTGGGAGACCCCTGAGTCTATGGCCAGAACCTTAACTCTGCCAGTCGAGTACTTACCTTTAAACCGATAACTCAATTTTCTCCATAGGGTAACATTGACTGGTTTCTTCTGAAATTACTTCCAAGTGTGGAGTTTTCAAAACTTAAAATATTCACCAAAAATTAGCCGAGTAACGAAAACGAAAATACTCACCTGCTATTAGGTGAGCTCCCAGTGCTGGATCTTGGTGCCCAGCACTAACTCTGAAAAATACTTACAACTGTACTTGCCAGTAACCCAATTTTCTCCCGTAGGAAATCATTGACTGTTTTTCTGTGTAATTTCTTCGGTGTCAATTTCTGCAAACTTTAAATGTTCTTTAAAAATCGTATAATTTCTGAAAACATAATTACTTACCTGTTTTGGATAAAGGTCCCAGTACTGAGTCTAGGCACCCAGTACTGGATTACAAAAGTAATGAGAACATACAATACCTGCAACTTGAATTTTCTTCCATTGGGAATCATTGACTGTTTTCTATGAAATTTCTTCTGTCAACTTTTAAAATAGCAAAATTTTACTTAAAAATCCTAGTAGTAACTAAGTCGACTTTTATCACTTGTTTTTAAGTACTGTCCCAAGACTGAATCTAGGATCCAGTCCTGGAATCCCAAAAGTAATCCTGAAAGTAATCTATTGCAAATAACTTGAAACTTCCATTGAACTCAATGCATTATTGTGTTTAAAACTGTGTTGCCTATTGCAACAACTTGTAACTTTCTACAAAAGCCAAATTGCCTATTGCAAAAGTATTTATATAAAGCATCTCATTCTGAGAAAGTATATTTTAATTCCTATTGTTGGTTCTAAAATAAAACAGACATATATTTTTTATATAAACCATTGGCCTAGAGTTCAGTTATTGAGTGTGTGAAATCATTTTGCTGACTGAGTGTGTACAACAAATGCTTTACACTGTCCTCTGATACTGCCTTACTGCTCGAACAAGGTACCACTTTAGAGAGTAAGCTTATAACTAACTTTAGCCTTTGCCAAACCTCTGGGGACTGTGGACTCTGTACACCCTGTACCTATTTGGGAATAGTATATAGAGAGCCACTTTCTCACATTGGTGGATCAGCGGTGGGATACAAACTTGCATTTGTTGGACTACTTGATTACCATCTGATCACACGACAGAACTCTTAAAATTGCCTTTAGAATTCTGATTGGTCTTTTCCAAAATACTAAATGTCTTACTAGGGCCTTGCTTAAGTCCCATTAGAATTTTAGAAAAATAAAAGTCACTCTAGTCAGGGTAGAGGATTAGAACTGTCAGGTTAGAATGACTCAAACAAACCAAAGCTATTAGTGAAAATAATAACATGGACCTGATGGAGGAGCTCGACCTCACACCTTACTTACACTTGTCTTTCAAGGAATTGAGCTCCCTATGCAAACTTAAAAATATACCAATGGGCCTGCATCCAGCCAAACTAGGGCTCCAGGAGCTCTTGGCTGAGTATACTAAGGACTACCCATCTGAACATGGTGATGGCCAGTCAGATGAAAGGGAAGAAGAGGAGGTGGATAATAACCTCCCCTTCCCACACACAGTATTCCCTAGGTAGGAGAGGGCCTCCATACCCTTCAATCCAAGAATTAGCATCTGGGGACCTAGAGTTCACACAGGTGACTCTGGTACCAGAGAGATCACTGGGGGACCCACCAGTGAAGAGGACAGCCTTGTAAGACTGGCAAAAAGATTAGAGCTAGAGTCCAGGCTCCTGGCTCTAGAAAAAGAAAGGAGAGAGATTGGATTAGCACCCATCAATGGTGGCAGCAATAATAAGAATAGGGAGGACATTTCTGATCCTAAAATCCCCAAAGGGATTGTCCCTAAGTTTGAGGAAGGTGATGACATCACCAAATGGTTCACAGCCTTTGAGAGGGCTTGTGAAATAAGAAGAGTAAAGAAACCTCTCTGGGGGGCACTCCTGTGGAAACTGTTCTCTGGTAACTGCAGAGACAGGCTTCTGACCCTCTCTGGGCCAGAAGCAGGATGTTATGACCTCATGAGGAAGACTCAGATTGAGGGATTTGGATTCACTACTGAGGAGTATAGAATTAGATTCAGGGGGGATCACAAAGCCCAGACCCAGTCCTGGATTGACTTTGTAGACTTCTCAGTAAATACACTGGATGGTTGGTTAGCTGGACATGGTGTGCAGGATTTTACTGGATTGTACAATTTATCCATGAAGGAACATATATTAAGTAACTGCACAAATGAAAAGTTGCATCAGCATTTGGTAGACCTAGGTCTAATTTCTCCCCAAGAATTGGGAAAGAAGGCAGACCACTGGGTCAAGACTAGGGTGACAAGGACAGCCACTGGGGGGGGACCAGAAGAAAGTGGTCACAAAGCCTCCCCAGGGGAAAGGTGGTGAGAATCCCCAAGATAAATAGTCTGAGTGTTCGAGAGTGTTCCAAAGGGCCACAAAAACCTATTCTGGGAGGTGGGATCCAAACTACTCCCTATGTGCCACAACCCTATAGGGGGAACAACTTTGATCCCTTAAAGGCCTGGTGTAATAACTGTAAGAGGTCAGGACACCTAACTGTAGATAAGTCTTGCCCCCACAACCAAGCCCCTAAGGCACCCAGTACAGCTACTCCTGGGGTAGCAAGCATACAGATGGGATCAGAAGTGTACCCTGAGCAAATCTGGGAACACACTGAAGCAAGTCTAGTCTCACTGGGGGAAGTGGAGTTTGCTACTATAGCTGTGTGGCCACCCAACTTAAAAAAATATTTGCCGTACCCCTGGGTGAATGGGACTAGGGTAGAAGCTCTGAGGGACACAGGTGCCAGTGTCACTATGGTGAACGAAACACTGGTTTCCCCTGAGCAATATTTGATTGGGAAGTCTTACCCAGTCACCAATGCTGACAGTGTCACCACTAGTCATCCCATGGCCATGGTGACATTAGGCTGAGGGGGCGGTTACTGGCCTGAAACAGGTAGTGGTTTCTCCAAAGTTGCCAGCTGCATGTCTGTTTGGAAATGATCTGGAAAACTCAGCCTGTGCTGAGGTTGAGCAAAAGGCCCATGCAGCCATGCTGGGCATCCCTGAATTGGTGTGTGTGCAAACCAGAGCACAGAGCAAGAGGAAGGGTGAAAAAATAGGTCTGGAGCCTGAAATATTGGCCCAACCAACCAGGAGAAAAGGTAAGAAGACTGGGGAACCAGCTTTTATACAGCAAAACATTCAGGACCCCTCTCCACAGGGAGAGGATTTGGATACCCCTGAGGGAACTGAGCCCATGGAGCTTGACCCTTACAAGGTTAAACTCTTGGGCCCAGGGGGACCCTCTAGGGAAGAGCTGTGCCAGGGTCTGTGAGACTATCCCTCTCTTGAAAGCCTGAGGCAGCAAGCTGTTTCAGAAGCAAAGGGACATGTCAGTGGTACCCACAGAGCTTATTGGGGAAAGGGATTACTGTATGCTGAGGCAAGAAACCCCACTCCTGGAACTACCAGGAGGGTGGTAGTGCCACAGAAGTACAGGGGGTTCCTCCTAACTTTTGCTCATGACATCCCCTTAGCTAGACATCTGGGGCAATCCAAAACTTGGGAAAGGCTAGTTAGTCACTTTTACTGGCCCCAGATGCACCAAAAGGTGAAGGAGTTTGGCAGCTCCTGTGTTATCTGTCAAGCCAGTGGCAAGACAGGTGGCCACCCAAAGGCCCCCCTCATCCCACTACCAGTGGTGGGGGTGCCCTTTGAAAGGGTAGGACTGGACATTGTGGGTCCACTTGAACCTCCCACAGCCTCAGGGAACAAGTTTATTCTAGTAATAGTGGATCATGCTACTAGATACCCTGAAGCAATTCCACTTAGGACTACTACAACACCTGCAGTAGCCAAGGCCCTCCCGGGTGTCTTCACCAGGGTAGGGTTTCTTAAGGAGGTGGTTTCAGACAGAGGTTCCAACTTCATGTCTGCTTACCTAACACACATGTGGAAGGAGTGTGGAGTGCAGTACAAGTTTTCTACCGCCTACCATCCACAAACCAATGGCCTTGTTGAGGGATTTAACAAGACATTGAAAGGTATCCGCGGCGGGATGCCTGGCTTTCACCTTGGGGATACCCAGTATGGGTTATCTTACAGGGAAAAACCAGGACGGGTTCCCAATGCAAGCGCCAAGATGCCCGTAGGGTTATAGTTGCGCTCTATAAGTACCCCAATCAATCAATCAATCAATCAATGATCATGGGTCTCCCTGAAAAACTCAAAAGGAGATGGGATGTCCTGTTACCATGCCTGCTTTTCGCTTATAGGGAAGTACCACAGAAGGGAGTAGGTTTCTCACCCTTTAAAATTCTGCTTGGTCATCCTATGAGGGGGACCACTTTGTCTTGTAAAATAGGGCTGGGAGAGGCCTCTTCAAGAGCCCAAACAAGACATAGTGGACTATGTGCTTGGCCTAAAGTCCAGAATGGCTGAGTACATGGAAAATCATCCAAGAACCTTGAGGCCAGCCAGGAGCTCCAGAAGCACTGGTATGACCAAAAAGCTGCACTGGTTGAATTTCAACCTGGGCAACAGGTGTGGGTTTTGGAGCCAGTGACACGAATGGCCCTCCAAGATAAATGGAGTGGCCCTTACCCTATCCCAGAAAGAAAGAGTGAGGTTACCTATTTGGTTGACCTGGGCACTCGAAGGACACCCAAAAGGGTTATCCATGTGAACCGCCTTACGCTATACAATGACAGGGCTGACATCACCATGCTGATGGTGACTGACGAGGAACAGGAAGCAGAGAGTGAACCTCTCCCTGACCTCCTCTCCTACAGCCCAC
The DNA here is from genome assembly GCF_964204655.1 of Triturus cristatus. NCBI lineage: Eukaryota > Metazoa > Chordata > Amphibia > Caudata > Salamandridae > Triturus > Triturus cristatus. The sequence goes on along the minus strand of NC_140583.1, from coordinate 395,348,516 downwards.
AAGATGGGTCAGTAGATGGTGTGGTCTTTTCAGACACCCTCTCTGCCCAACAGCAGACTGACTGCAAGCAAGTCTTGCAACAGTATGCTAGCCTCTTTTCCCTGACCCATGGTCTGACAAACTGGTGTACCCATGATGTGGACACTGGTGACAGTGCACCTGTCAAGAACAAAATCTATCGCCAGTCAGACCAAGTCAAGGAAAGCATCAAAGCTGAGGTCAGCAAGATGCTGGAGTTAGGGGTCATTGAACCCTCTGAGAACCCCTGGGCTAGCCCAGTGGTTCTGGTCCCCAAACCTCATTAGCAAGGTGAAAAGAGAGAAATGAAGTTCTGTGTGGACTATAGAGGGCTCAACTCTGTCACCAAGACAGATGCTCACCCTATTCCAAGAGCAGATGAGCTGATAGATAAATTAGGGGCAGCCCAATACCTCAGTACCTTTGACTTAACTGCCGGGTACTGGCAGATTGGCATGGCCCCAGGAGCAAAGTAAAAGACAGCATTCTCCATCCCTATTGGGCATTATCAGTTTACTGTGATGCCCTTTGGGTTAAAGAATGCCCCTGACACCTTCCAGAGGTTGGTGAACCATGTCCTGGCTGGGCTGGAGTCCTTTAGTGACGCTTATCTTGATGATATTGCTGTCTCTAGCTCCACCTGGCAGGATCACCTGATCCACCTTGGGAAGGTCTTAGAGGCTCTGCAAAATGCAGGTCTCACTATCAAGGCATCCAAATGCAAGATAGGGCAGGGCACTGTGGTGTACTTGGGCCACCTTGTAGATGGAGGCCAGGTACAACCCTTACAACCCAAGATCCAGGCCATCCTGGACTAGGTAGCTTCAACAACCCAGACCCAAGTCAGGGCATTCCTTGGTTTGACTGGGTACTACAGGAGGTTTGTGAAGGGATATGGGTCCATTGTGACCCCCTCACAGAACTCACCGCCAAGAAAATGCCCAAGAAGGTTAACTGGACAGTTAGTTGCCAAAAGGCTTTTGACACCCTGAAAGAAGCAATGTGCTCAGCACCAATTCTAAAAGCTCCAGATTATGCCAATCAGTTCATAGTGCAGACTGATGCCTCTGAGCTAGAGATAGGAGCGGTCCTATCCCAGACCAATGATGAAGGCCAAGACCAACCTGTTGCTTTTATAAGCAGGAGGCTACTCCCCAGAGAGCAGCGTTGGAGTGCCATTGAGAGGGAGGCCGTTGCGGTGGTTTGGTCCCTGAAGAAGTTGAGACCATACTTGTTTGGTACTGACTTCCTGGTTCAAACTTACCACAGACCTCTCAAATGGCTAATGCAGATGAAAGGGGAAAATCCCAAACTACTAAGGTGGTCCATCTCCCTACAGGGAATGTACTTTGAAGTGGAACACAGACCAGGAACTGCCCATGCCAATGCAGATGGACTTTCCAGGTTCTTCCACTTAGACAATGAAGACTCCATAGGGCAAGGTTAGTCTCATCACCTTTCGTTTGGGGGGCGGGGGGAGGTTGTGGGAGAAAGTGCCATCTTTCTTGCATGGTATGCCCCCACTTTTTGCTCAATTGCTGAATGTACTTTGACTGAGTGTGCCCTGGCTTCCTGCCAATCAGGTGCCCAGGGCCTATGTTCCTTCCTTAAAAACCTAACACCCAAATTGGCAAACCCTGGCCACATGTCAGCCCCTGGTAAATGGTACCCTAGGTACCCAGGGCCTTGTGACCAGGGAAGGCCTCTAAGGGCTGCAGCACTCATTGTGCCACCCTTAGAGGCCCTGTACCCTAACATACACACAGTGCCCTTGCAGGCTGAGTATCTGGGTACAGGACAAAACAAAGAGTCGACATGGCACACATCCCTGTGTGCCATGCCCACCACCTACACTGCCCTGGCATACATCAGCCACCCCTCTAGCTGGGTGTCCTATGCCAGTGGTGTGGGCACAGGAGCAGGAGCCCTGTGCCCCTACAGTACCCAGGTCCATTCCTGGGCATTGTAAGTTCAGTGCTGCCATTTAAGAGTACATGGTGCTGAGAGCTTGTCAAACACGAACTCCACAGCACCATAATGGCAACACTGAAGACTGAGAAGTTTGGTATCAAACTTCTTAGCACATTAAACCCGCACTGATGCCAGTGTGGGATTTAATATACCAAGTGTGGTATCTCCTTCTTTATTGTGCCTTTGATCAGTGTTCCATGGAACATGGAACACAAGCAGGACGTGGATTTTGTGAAGGGCAGTTACTGGAGTTGGGGCTGATGGCTGAGGTGATATCCAATAAACCTCTACTTTGTTCCAACTCACATGTAATTGATTCATTAAACGTTACACCAAGCTCCCCAGAGGGCATCTTAGAGATGCCCCCTGAAACCTAACCTGCAATCCACATCTGGTCTGAGAGGCAGCCTAGGCTGACACACAGCAGACATGTTGCTGGACCCCTGGGTAGGAGAGCCCCTGCTCTACTGGGCCTGCAACAATGCACATCCTGGGCGAGGTGCTAGATTTCCTCCCCCAGGATGGGCAGGGTGAAGCTTCAAAGGCATGCCGCCTCTGTGAGCTTCTCCAGGCCACTGCAACCCCCCATTCTGGCGGGAAGCTTGGCCGGAAACCCCAAATAAGAACAGGGGATGTGCCAGCCTGCCAACCCCACCCCTCAGGTGGGGGAGGCGAGGTGAAGCACATCTCCGGGCTCTTGCCATCTTGAAGATGGGGAGCCCTGCCCAATCAGAACTAGGCTACTGCCTCCCTCCTACAGGAGAGAGGCAGGATAGGGGGTGTACTCACCCCAGGACAGGGAACCATTGGTCCCTGCCTTTCACCTACCTGCAACACCCCTAAAACTAGCATTTAGGGGCACCCTGAACCTTCCTTCCCCAGATTCCTGATTCCGAAATCCAAAGAAGAGCAAGAAGAAAGAAGACCTGCCCTGCAGCTGCTAAGAAGAGGAAGACACCAACTGCTTTGGCCCCAGCCCTACCGGCCTGTCGACCCTCGAACCTGCTCCTGCTCCAACCCGGCACGTCTTATGGCCAGCAACCTCACAAACCCCGAAGGACCTGGCTACCTTTTGTCTCTAAGCCCCGGGGACTCCAATGAGTAGAGGCTCTACTCAAAATCTACTTCTAATCCCTAGCATCAGCCCGGAACCGCGAACCCTTCACACTCTGCACCCGCGAAGCCTGGCCTGTGCCGGAGTGAACAAAGACCACGAGGACGACCCCACGGCGACTGTGACCCCGAGTCCGGCACCCAAGGACTTCCCTCGACGCTCCTGAAGATGCCTGCAGCCTCAGAACCAGATGCCCCCCAACCGCGATCAACAGAGGGTAAGATTTCCCGACACCGAAAGGCACCCCTGCACCCGCCGCCCTGCGGCCCCCTGTGCCCAATCCCGGGGTACCTACCTATCCTCCAACTACCAAACTTACCTCTCGAAGTGGTGGTGCCACCTGAAGAATCTTCATCCCCGAGCTTGCAGTCTTTTTCTAAACCTGAGCTTTCCCATTGAAATCAATTGAGCGCCCGAAGGCTCAAAAGCACCCTGCACCCAGCCGCCCGAGTGGCCCTGGCAGTGTAACCTCTACACCTATCTACTTCCCCATTGTCCCTGAGCAAGTGACCAGGAGCCCAGCTCCCACAGCCGAGTGGCCTGCTAGTCAGCAGCCACCAACCACGGCCCCCCTACCTCTCATAGGATAACATTGGGCCTAACTCTCTCTGCACCCGGCTGCCCCTGTGCCGCTGAGGGTGAAACAACTGTACCTACCTGACACTGGGAGATCCCTGAGTCTATGCCCAGAACCTTAACTCTGCCAGTCGAGTACTTACCTTTAAACCGATAACTCAATTTTCTCCATAGGGGAATATTGACTGGTTTCGACTGAAATTTCTTCCAAGTGTGGAGTTTTCAAAACTTAAAATATTCACCCAAAATCAGCCGAGTAACGAAAACGAAAATCCTCACCTGATATTAGGTGAGCTCCCATTGCTGGATCTTGGTGGACAGCACTGACTCTGAAAAATACTTACAACTGTACTTACCAGTAACCCAATTTTCTCCCATAGGATATCATTGACTGTTTTTCTGTGACATTTCTTCGGTGTCAATTTCTGCAAACTTTAAATATTCTTTAAAAATCGTATAATTTCTGAAAACGTAATTACTTACCTGTTTTGGATAAAGGTCCCAGTACTGAGTCTAGGCACCCTGTACTGGATTACAAAAGTAACGAGAACATACAATACCTGCAACTTGCATTTTCTTCCATAGGGAATCATTGACTGTTTTCAATGAAATTTCTTGTGTCAACTTTTAAAATAGGAAAATATTACTTAAAAATCCTAGTAGTAACTAAGTTGACTTTTATCACTTGTTTCTACGTACTGTCCCAAGACTGAATCTAGGATCCAGTCATGGAATCCCAAAAGTAATCCTGAAAGTAATCTATTGCAAATAACTTGAAACTTCCATTGAACTCAATGCATTATTGTGTTTAAAACTGTGTTGCCTATTGAAGCAACGTGTAACTTTCTACAAAAGCCTATTGCCTATTGCAAAAGTATTTATATAAAGCATCTCATTCTGAGAAAGTATATAATTCCTATTGTTGGTTCTAAAATAAAACAATATAACAAAAGAGAGAGAAAGGGATTTCACAACTAAGTTGTAAGGGGTACTCCCAGTCCCCTGAGGTACACAAAATAAACAAAGAAGGGGTTATCCTTAAATGAGAGAAGGTAAAGACCTTCTGTCTGTTAGAGAGTTCTCAGAGAAGTAAAAAGAGAAAATATTTCTTTTTTATGAAACCCCTCACTCACCAATCTGGTTGGTGACATGCTTCATCATCGGGGTCCACCCGAGCAGTCGAATACCACTCGGGTGTGCTTCCACGCCTGATTACAGCGGAGCAGGTTTGTTATTATATCAGTACGTGTAAGTGACGTGTGTGAGTGAGTGAAATAAAGTTAAAAGTAATCCTACTGTACTCCCTAACAAATTTAATATGGAGCAGCAGGGTCACGATTAAAAAAGTGGTGAAGTGTAATACTAATGTAGGTTTAATTTGACCTAAAGTATTATCCAAATATTGACGGTCTACATGTTTCAACCTTAGAGTATAATCACAGGTTTTCGTCAGGACCTATCGACACACCGGGCGGTCTACACGCACTAAGGTGCATCCAACCCTGGAGCGTCTGTGTGCCACCTACATATACTTGCGAAGGTGGTAAAAAGGGTTCAAGGAGTCCTCTGTGTACAGATGAACCTGAAAAAAGCACATACAGTTCTGGGCAATCAGAAAATGATCCATTTAGAATTAGAATGAACAGTGCCCATTTCCGTGTGAACTCTCATTTGTGCGCATATAATCACCTCATTCTGAGTTATGCGCCCCATGTAATTACCATTGGTTGTTGGAACCGAGCATTCGTTCCATATTATGCGAGATTAGCATCAACCCACTAAATCATTGTGGAAATCGTGGGTGTCTTACGGCTACACAGCAATTGTGAGTATACTTGATGTGTGATTCTATAGAGCGGACAAAGACGCACGTGAAAAAAACTCTATTTGTGACATGCGTGCGCTAAGGAAATTATTTAAAAACAGAACACGGTGGAAAAAGGAAACGACTCAAGACTCACTCGCGATTCTTACTCGAATCGTGTCATGGGCTCATAAGGGAGACAGACGGTGCTGCATTACTGTTGGACAAGAAACACAAAACACGGGCGGCAATGGTCAGAACACTTAACTCTAAGTGCCTCACGTGTGCGTGGCCACCAGCTCTTCCCTACATACTCTTACCTCAGCTCACCGACTGCCTGCCACAAACCTGCTGTGCTTCCCCCAGGCGCCCGGATGTTACTGAATGGGCAGCAAGGCTTCAACTAAATACTCCTCACTTCCTGGTCACATGACTAGTGGGCGTGGCCTGGAGTGAGGAGACAATTTTTAAAGCGACAGGTCGATTTCTGCCGGTGAATGGCTAGTCATAGGTGAGAAAATAAAGGGAGTCAAGAGTGATTATTAAACATATATTTACATGGAATAGGACCTTCCACACGTAGGAGGAATGCTACAGAGAGGAAAACAGTAATTCAGTTAAAATTACAAGGCACAATGAGGTTATTTGTTCAGCACAGAGTTCCAAGGTATGCAATCGTTCATACCATGTTTGTGGGTGGACAATCTGTGTATCCAGCGTTGTTCTTTTTCATACAGAAATTTCTGTGTGTTAGTACCAGTCACAGTTTCAATTATCGTCCAACGCATATCGTTGGGTGTGTGATTGTGTTGAAGAAAGTGTTCTGTTAGACGCGTGGTTTGTTTTTTGCATCTAATAGTGCTCCTGTGCTCACAGATCCTCTGCTTCACTTTCCTTGTTGTCATCCCTATGTAACGAAGTTCACACGGGCAGGTAATTAAATATACTGCATTAGTGGTGTTACAGTTTGTATGTTTTCTTTGTGACCATTCTCTGCCAGGTTCTAGGGATAGTGTTTTTGTGGCTGTGGTGAGATGGCACACGCTACAGTCACCGCATGGAAAATGACCTGTAATGTTAGGTAGTCCCCATGAATTAAGGACAGTACATCTTGTTGGTGTTTCTGGTTGTTTTGGTCTGGTGTGTACCAATGCATCTTTAATACTCCTTGCTCTCTTGAAAGAGAACAAGGGTTTTTCCCATTTTAGATTGCCTGTATTCAGGATGTTCCAGTGTTTGTTGATTGTCCTTGTGACCTGGTTCGAGATAGTACTGTATGTGGTGACGCACGTAAGAGGCGTGTCCGTCACTTGTTTCAGATTGGGTTCCAACAGTGCCTCACGGTTCTGATTAGCAGCCCGTTTTTTGCAAGTTGCCAATATCTTTTCGGGATATCCTCTGTCTGACAATTTGAGTGACAGGTCATTAGCTTGGGAGCGGAAGTCAGAGCTCTTGCTACAGTTTCTCCTAATTCTGAGGTATTGTCCGAAAGGGAGGTTTTCCCTGAGGGGCCTAGGGTGGAAGCTATCAAACCTAAGTAAATTGTTTTTCGCAGTCGGTTTGTAGTGTGTGCGGGTTTCAAGGGCCCCGTTCTCTATAGTGATCACAACGTCCAGAAAGACTAAGGACTGGGTGTCACTACAGTGAGTAAATCTGAGATGGTCATCGCAGGTATTTATCCATAAGAAAAATTCATTGAGAACATTCTGGGGTCCATTCCATACTAGGAGTACATCGTCGATGTACCTGCGCCATAGTGTTATGTTTCTAGAGAAGGGGTTGGATGTGGTCAGGATGTACTTCTTCTCAAAGTCGTAGACATAGAGTCCTGCCACACTAGGAGCGAAGGTACTACCCATAGAAGTACCGCCCGTTTGTAAATACAGGGTACCCTCGAACTCAAAAAAATTCCGTTTCAGGGCTAGAGTGGCGCAGTCGATGATAAACCCCTTGGGGGTTCTATGGGACCATTCTGAGTTCTCGAGTGACTGCTCAAGCACGTTTAGGGTCGCATCCTGAGGGATGCTGGTGTAGAGACTTTCAATATCCAGGCTGACGAGGATGGTGTGTTCGTTTTTTTTTGATAGCTTCCACCCTAGGCCCCTCAGGGAAAACCTCCCTTTCGGACAATACCTCAGAATTAGGAGAAACTGTAGCAAGAGCTCTGACTTCCGCTCCCAAGCTAATGACCTGTCACTCAAATTGTCAGACAGAGGATATCCCGAAAAGATATTGGCAACTTGCAAAAAACGGGCTGCTAATCAGAACCGTGAGGCACTGTTGGAACCCAATCTGAAACAAGTGACGGACACGCCTCTTACGTGCGTCACCACATACAGTACTATCTCGAACCAGGTCACAAGGACAATCAACAAACACTGGAACATCCTGAATACAGGCAATCTAAAATGGGAAAAACCCTTGTTCTCTTTCAAGAGAGCAAGGAGTATTAAAGATGCATTGGTACACACCAGACCAAAACAACCAGAAACACCAACAAGATGTACTGTCCTTAATTCATGGGGACTACCTAACATTACAGGTCATTTTCCATGCGGTGACTGTAGCGTGTGCCATCTCACCTCAGCCACAAAAACACTATCTCTAGAACCTGGCAGAGAATGGTCACAAAGAAAACATACAAACTGTAACACCACTAATGCAGTATATTTAATTACCTGCCCGTGTGAACTTCGTTACATAGGGATGACAACAAGGAAAGTGAAGCAGAGGATCTGTGAGCACAGGAGCACTATTAGATGCAAAAAACAAACCACGCGTCTAACAGAACACTTTCTTCAACACAATCACACACCCAACGATATGCGTTGGACGATAATTGAAACTGTGACTGGTACTAACACACAGAAATTTCTGTATGAAAAAGAACAACGCTGGATACACAGATTGTCCACCCACAAACATGGTATGAACGATTGCATACCTTGGAACTCTGTGCTGAACAAATAACCTCATTGTGCCTTGTAATTTTAACTGAATTACTGTTTTCCTCTCTGTAGCATTCCTCCTACGTGTGGAAGGTCCTATTCCATGTAAATATATGTTTAATAATCACTCTTGACTCCCTTTATTTTCTCACCTATGACTAGCCATTCACCGGCAGAAATCGACCTGTTGCTTTAAAAATTGTTTCCTCACTCCAGGCCACGCCCACTAGTCATGTGACCAGGAAGTGAGGAGTATTTAGTTGAAGCCTTGCTGCCCATTCAGTAACATCCGGGCGCCTGGGGGAAGCACAGCAGGTTTGTGGCAGGCAGTCGGTGAGCTGAGGTAAGAGTATGTAGGGAAGATCTGGTGGCCACGCACACGTGAGGCACTTAGAGTTAAGTGTTCTGACCATTGCCGCCCGTGTTTTGTGTTTCTTGTCCAACAGTAATGCAGCACCGTCTGTCTCCCTTATGAGCCCATGACACGATTCGAGTAAGAATCGCGAGTGAGTCTTGAGTCGTTTCCTTTTTCCACCGTGTTCTGTTTTTAAATAATTTCCTTAGCGCACGCATGTCACAAATAGAGTTTTTTTCACGTGCGTCTTTGTCCGCTCTATAGAATCACACATCAAGTATACTCACAATTGCTGTGTAGCCGTAAGACACCCACGATTTCCACAATGATTTAGTGGGTTGATGCTAATCTCGCATAATATGGAACGAATGCTCGGTTCCAACAACCAATGGTAATTACATGGGGCGCATAACTCAGAATGAGGTGATTATATGCGCACAAATGAGAGTTCACACGGAAATGGGCACTGTTCATTCTAATTCTAAATGGATCATTTTCTGATTGCCCAGAACTGTATGTGCTTTTTTCAGGTTCATCTGTACACAGAGGACTCCTTGAACCCTTTTTACCACCTTCGCAAGTATATGTAGGTGGCACACAGACGCTCCAGGGTTGGATGCACCTTAGTGCGTGTAGACCGCCCGGTGTGTCGATAGGTCCTGACGAAAACCTGTGATTATACTCTAAGGTTGAAACATGTAGACCGTCAATATTTGGATAATACTTTAGGTCAAATTAAACCTACATTAGTATTACACTTCACCACTTTTTTAATCGTGACCCTGCTGCTCCATATTACATTTGTTAGGGAGTACAGTAGGATTACTTTTAACTTTATTTCACTCACTCACACACGTCACTTACACGTACTGATATATTAACAAACCTGCTCCGCTGTAATCAGGCGTGGAAGCACACCCGAGTGGTATTCGACTGCTCGGGTGGACCCCGATGATGAAGCATGTCACCAACCAGGTTGGTGAGTGAGGGGTTTCATAAAAAAGAAATATTTTCTCTTTTTACTTCTCTGAGAACTCTCTAACAGACAGAAGGTCTTTACCTTCTCTCATTTAAGGATACCCCCTTCTTTGTTTATTTTCTAAAATAAAACAGACATATATTTTTTATATAAACCATTGGCCTAGAGTTCAGTTATTGAGTGTGTGAAATCATTTTGCTGACTGATTGTGTACAACAAATGCTTTACCCTGTCCTCTGATACTGCTTTACTGTTCGACCAAGCTAACACTTTAGAGAGTAAGGTTATATCTAACTTTAGCCTCTGTCAAACCTCTGGGGACTGTGGACTCTGTACACCCTGTACCTATTTGGGAACAGTATATACAGTGCCACTTTCTCACATTGGTGGATCAGCGGTAGGATACAAACTTGCATTTGTTGGACTACTTGGTTACCATCTGATCACACGACAGAACTCTTAAAATTGCCTTTAGAATTCTGATTGGTCTTTTCCAAAATACTAAAAGTCTTACTAGGGCCTTGCTTAAGTCCCATTAGAATTTAAGAGAAATAAAAGTCACTATAGTCAGGGTAGAGGATTAGAACTGTCAGGTTAGAATAACTCAAACAAACCCAGCTATTAGTGAAAATAATACCATGGACCTGGTGGAGGAGCTTGACCTCACACCTTACTTACAGTTGTCTTTCAAGGAATTGAGGTCCCTATGCAAACTTACATATATACCAATGGGTCTGCATCCAACCAAACTAGGGCTCCAGGAGCTCTTGGCTGAGTAGGCTAAGGACCACCCATCTGAACATGGTGATGGCCATTCAGATGAGGAAAGGGAAGAAGAGGAGGCGGATAATAACCCCCCCTCACACACACTATTCCCTAGGGAGGAGAGGGCCCCCATACCCTTCAATCCAAGAATTAGCATCTGGGGACCTAGAGATCACAGGGGTGACTCTGGTACCAGAGAGATCACTGGGGGGCCCACCAGTGAAGAGGACAGCCTTGTACGGCTGTCCAAAAGATTAGAGCTAGAGTCCAGGCTCCTGGCTCTAGAAAAAGAAAGGAGGGAGATGGGTTTAGCACCCATCAATGGTGGCAGCAATAATAAGAACAAGGATAGGGAGGAAACTTCTGATCCTAATATCCCCAAAGGCATTGTACCTAAATTTGAGGAAGTTGATGACATCACCAAATGGTTCACAGCCTTTGAGAAGGCTTGTGAAATAAGAAGAGTAAAGAAACCTCTCTGGGGGGCACTCCTGTGGGAACTGTTCTCTGGTAACTGCAGAGACAGGCTTCTGACCCTCTCTGGGCCAGAAGCAGGATGCTATGACCTCATTAGGAAGACACAGATTGAGGGATTTGGATTCACTACTGAGGAGTATAGAATTAGATTCAGGGGGGATTACAAAGCCCAGACCCAGTCCTGGATTGACTTTGTAGACTGCTCAGTAAAGACACTGGATGGTTGGTTAGCTGGACATGGTGTGCAGGATTTTACTGGATTGTAGACCTAGGTCTAATTTCTCCCCAAGAATTGGGAAAGAAGGCAGACCACTGGGTCAAGACTAGGGTGACAAGGACAGCCACTGGGGGGGACCAGAAGAAAGTCACAAAGCCTCCCCAGGGGAAAGGTGGTGAGAATCCCCACGATAAAAAGTCTGAGTGTTCGAGAGTGTTCCAAAGTGCCACAAAAACCTGTTCTGGGGGGTGGGATCCAAACTACTCCCTATGTGCCACAACCCTATAGGGGGAACAACTTTGATCCCTTAAAGGCCTGGTGTAATAACTGTAAGAGGTCAGGACACCTAACTGTAGATAAGTCTTGCCCCCACAACTAAGCAACTAAGGCACCCAGTACAGCTACTCCTGGGGTATCAAGCATACAGATGGGATCAGAAGCGTACCCTGAGCAAATCTGGGAACACACTGAAGCAAGTCTAGTCTCACTGGGGGAAGTGGAGTTTGCCACTGTAGCTGTGTGGCCACCCAGCTGTAGAACAAAGAGGTTTAAATGAATATGAGATTTGCATATTACAGTTAGATAAACATTATCTACCAAGAACAAGTACCATAATGGAGAGATACCATTTTGGCCGAAGAGAACAAGGTAAAGATGAATCTATAGAAGATTTTTTAACCGGTTTGAGGAAACTTGCTTCCACATGTAAGTTTGGAGGCTTAAATGAAGAACGTATCAGAGACCAATTTGTTTTAAAATGTAGGGAAGAGAAAATACGTGAGGAGTTATGGCTTAAAGATGAACCAGCATTAGAAGAGGTCATTGCTATAGCTAAAAGAGTGGAGCATATGTTAAAAAAGTGTGTTACAGAGTTAAAGGATGAGAAAAGTAAAAAAGAAATTTCTGTAGAAGAAGTACAAAATGAAGTGTGTCAAGTACAAGATAAGAAGGTGTCTGCAACTCAAGGGGAAACAAACAAAGGAAATACTTCTTCTAATTCTTATGTTTGTATTAGATGTGGAAAAGTTGGTCATAAGGCTGATTTCAAAAATTGTCCTGCAATTGGTGTAACTTGTCATGGTTGTGGGAAGAGAGGTCACTTCCTAAAGTTTTGCAAAACTAAACAAAAAAAAGTTCAGAACAAAAGTTTAAAAGAAGTTATATGTGAAGTTAGTGAGGACACTTCTTTCGAGCACCCTGTAAGTAAGGTAAAGATTGATGGAGTTGATTTGGATATGAAGTTTGATGCTTGTTCTCATTTAACTATTATTGATAAAGAAATTCATTATAAGTGGTTTCAAGAGAAGAATCGTTTACATGGGATGGATGTAAATCCGGGAGGATATGGTGGTCAACCAATAAACATGTTAGGTTACTTTAATGCTACTATTGAAATGGAAAACAAAATCATTTTAGGTAAAGTTTATGTATCTAAGAAAGGGGATGGTTTACTTGGTTGGCCACATCAACGTTTACTAGGTGTCACTCTTAATCCTAATGCAGAACCTCAAGTCCAAGTTCAAGATATTCAAATTAATAACAATGAGGTTGTAAAGAAGTTTCCAAATTTATTTAAAAATGAGTTAGGGTGTTTGAAAGGATATAAGCATGACATTAAACTTAAGAATGGAGCACAAACATCCATTGCTAAAGTAAGAAGAATTCCTATTGCCTTGCAAGAAAAGGTAGAACGAGAAATAGAGAAACTTCTTAATCAAGATATTATTGCTCCTGTGGAAGCCTCAGAATGGTTGGCTCCGGTTGTTGTTGCCAACAAACCAAATGGCGAGATTAGGCTTTGTATTGATCTTCGCTCACTAAATAAAGAGGTGGTGGTGGATAAGTTTCCCTTACCCAACATTGATGAGATTATGTCAACATTAAGTGGAGTTAAATGCTTTACAACATTGGATCTTACTCAGGCTTATCATCAGATTGAACTTACTGAAAGATCACAAGATTTGACTGCTTTTATTACTCCCATGGGTGCGTTTAAATTTAAAAGAATGCCTTTTGGTTTAGTGAGTGCTTCTTCAGTATTTCAAAGGGTAATGTCTTCAATTTTGAAAGGTATAAAGTGTGTGAAATATTATCAACATGACTTATTAATGATTAATTAAACTAAGTTAATTTCTCCAGCCTTGCTAAGAAAGAGATTAATTGAGGAAGCGCATCAAGGTCATCTTGGTATTGTCAAAACCAAGGAAAGGTTGAAAGCAAGCTTTTGGTGGCCTGGTATGGATTTAGAAATTGAACGTGCAGTCAGAAAATGTTTGTTATGTAAAAAAACTTAACCCTGGGCGTAGTTCGCGAAGTAGCACTTCGCGAAGCTACGCAAAATGCACTTCGCACTACGCGAAGCACTTCGCGAACTGCGTAGTACCTTGTTTGCACTGTGCCAGATGTCGTTTTCAATGATTGCACAGTGCGGACAAGCAACCGGCACTGTGCAATCATTGAAAATGGCATCTTGCACAGTGCGAGCTGTGGTTTTCTGCTGCTCGAGTAGATTTTTACTCGAGCGGCAGCTTTCTCAACGCGAACTGGTAGTTTCTCATCGTGAGCGGTCGCGAGCATACGCGACCACTTGCAATGAGAAACCTGACCTCCTCGTGTTGGGAATCTCGCCGGGAGGTTTATTTTCCATGCTCGCGATCGCCAACTTGATGTTGCTGATCGCGAACAAGGAAAAAGTCTCGCCGGGATGTCATTTTGCTTGCTCGCGGTCGCTAACTTGACGTTGAGGACCGCGAGCAAGCAAAAAATGACCGCAGCACTACGCAACACTACGCTACGCGTGTTCGCACTGTGCTACGTGCAATTCGCGTAGTGCGAAGTAGCGCGAACTTCGCAAACTACGCGAGCGTAGCGTAGTGCTTTGCCCAGGCTTATGTAAAATTACTGACAAGGTTCTTTCTCCTAGAACTTTACCTATGGTTTGTCGTAAATTGCCAGATGGTCCATGGGAGGATGTTGCTATGGATATAATTGGTCCACTTTCAGGTGAGAAGACGACACCTTATCTGCTGGTTCTTATTGATTTGTACTCAAGGTGAGTTGAAATTTTAAGTGTGTCAGAAGTAACTTCAAACTGTGTGATTGCATTTTTGAAAGAAATTTTCAGAAGAGAAGGCTTTCTAAAAACTTTGTTAAGTGATAATGGTCCACAATTTTGTTCAAAACAAATGGAGTCATTTTTGGAATCATGTGGGATTCTTCATAAAAAATGCTTAATTTACCATCCAGAAACAAATGGGGCAGTTGAGAGATTCAACAGAATGATAAAAGAAAATATTCAGTTATCTAGAGTCAATTCGTTACATTGGAAGGAGGAGCTACAGACATGTATTTTAGTTCATCGTTTCTCTCCTCACACTTCAACTGGGAAATCTCCTTTTGAACTGTTTAAAGGAAGAGTTCCTAATGCTAAATTAAGTCCAAGTTGGATGAGTTGGGGCAAAGGTTTAAAGGATAATAGCATAGGGAGTTGGAGAGAGAGAGAAAGACGATTACAGTTAAAGAATAAAATTAGTTTGATAAAAGAAAATGTGTCAAAAAGATTGTTGCAAAAATTAGAGATCTTGTTAAAGTTAAGGCACCTGTTGGAACATTGTCTTGGTCTAAATTTACAAAGCCATACCGTGTAATAAAGTGTTTAAAAAATGCTGTGAAATTGCAGGATGGAAGGATTTGGAATCTTAATCACATTGCAATTCTTAGGTATAATCAAGACAATGTTTTGGAGAAGACGATTCAACCTGAAGTCTCTCATTCTGAGTTATCTTCTAAGCCTAGGAGCAGTGGTCAGAAGACTACTTTGCCTGTTTATTTAAAAGATTATTTGAAGTAGTAATTTTGTTACATTATAAGCTTGTATGCTTTCATTTATTTATCTGTTGAGGAGAGCTAATGTGTAATATGAGTTTTGTTGTTATTTTCATTAGAATACTGTATTTTGTTATTTATTTATTGTTAGAAGGGAGATGTGTGGTATCTCCTTCTTTAATTGTGCCTTTGATCAGTGTTCCATGGAACATGGAACACAAGCAGGACGTGGATTTTGTGAAGGGCAGTTACTGGAGTTGGGGTTGATGGCTGAGGTGATATCGAATAAACCTCTACTTTGTTCCAACTCACGTGTAATTGATTCATTAAACGTTACACCAAGCTCCCCAGAGGGCATCTTAGAGATGCCCTCTGAAACCTAACCTACAATCCACATCTGGTCTGAGAGGCAGCCTAGGCTGACACACAGCAGACATGTTGCTGGACCCCTGGGTAGGATAGCCCCTGCTCTACTGGGCCTGCAACAATGCACATCCTGGGCGAGGTGCTAGATTTCCTCCCCCAGGATGGGCAGGGTGAAGCTTCAAAGGCATGCCGCCTCTGTGAGCTTCCCCAGGCCACTGCAACCCCCCATTCTGGCGGGAAGCTTGGCCGGAAACCCCAAATAAGGACAGGGGATGTGCCAGCCTGCCAACCCCACCCCTCAGGTGGGGGAGGCGAGGTGAAGCACATCTCCGGGCTCTTGCCATCTTGAAGATGGGGAGCCCTGCCCAATCAGAACTAGGCTACTGCCTCCCTCCCACAGGAGAGAGGCAGGATAGGGGGTGTACTCACCCCAGGACAGGGAACCATTGGTCCCTGCCTTTCACCTACCTGCAACACCCCTAAAATTAGCATTTAGGGGCACCCTGAACCTTCCTTCCCCAGATTCCAGATTCCGAAATCCAAAGAAGAGCAAGAAGAAAGAAGACCTGCCCTGCAGCTGCTAAGAAGAGGAAGACACCAACTGCTTTGGCCCCAGCCCTACCGGCCTGTCGACCCTCGAACCTGCTCCTGCTCCAACCCGGCACGTCTTGTGGCCAGCAACCTCACAAACCCCGAAGGACCTGGCTACCTTTTGTCTCTAAGCCCCGGGGACTCCAATGAGTAGAGGCTCTACTCAAAATCTACTTCTAATCCCTGGCATCAGCCCGGAACCGCGAACCCTTCACACTCTGCACCCGCCAAGCCTGGCCTGTGCCGGAGTGAACAAAGACCACGAGGACGACCCCACGGCGACTGTGACCTCGAGTCCGGCACCCAAGGACTTCCGTCGATGCTCCTGAAGATGTCTGCAGCCTCAGAACCAGATGCCCCCCAACCGCGATCAACAGAGGGTAAGATTTCCCGACACCGAAAGGCACCCCTGCACCCGGCGCCCTGCGGCCCCCTGTGCCCAATCCCGGGGTACCTACCTATCCTCCAACTACCAAACTTACCTCTCGAAGTGGTGGTGCCACCTGAAGAATCTTCGTCCCCGAGCTTGCAGTCTTTTTCTAAACCGGAGCTTTCCCATTGAAATCAATTGAGCGCCCGAAGGCTCAAAAGCACCCTGCACCCAGCCGCCCGAGTGGCCCTGGCAGTGTAACCTCTACACCTATCTACTTCCCCATTGTCCCTGAGCAAGTGACCAGGAGCCCAGCTCCCACAGCCGAGTGGCCTGCTAGTCAGCAGCCACCAACCAAGGCCCCCCTACCTCTTATAGGATAACATTGGGCCTAACTCTCTCTGCACCCGGCTGCCCCTGTGCCGCTGAGGGTGAAACAACTGTACCTACCTGACACTGGGAGATCCCTGAGTCTATGCCCAGAACCTTAACTCTGCCAGTCGAGTACTTACCTTTAAACCGATAACTCAATTTTCTCCATAGGGTAACATTGACTGGTTTCTTCTGAAATTACTTCCAAGTGTGGAGTTTTCAAAACTTAAAATATTCACCCAAAATCAGCCGAGTAACGAAAACGAAAATCCTCACCTGATATTAGGTGAGCTCCCATTGCTGGATCTTGGTGCCCAGCACTGACTCTGAAAAATACTTACAACTGTACTTACCAGTAACCCAATTTTCTCCCATAGGATATCATTGACTGTTTTTCTGTGACATTTCTTCGGTGTCAATTTCTGCAAACTTTAAATATTTTTTAAAAATCGTATAATTTCTGAAAACGTAATTACTTACCTGTTTTGGATAAAGGTCCCAGTACTGAGTCTAGGCACCCTGTACTGAATTACAAAAGTAACAAGAACATACAATACCTGCAACTTGAATTTTCTTCCATAGGGAATCATTGACTGTTTTCTATGAAATTTCTTGTGTCAACTTTTAAAATAGGAAAATATTACTTAAAAATCCTAGTAGTAACTAAGTTGACTTTTATCACTTGTTTCTACGTACTGTCCCAAGACTGAATCTAGGATCCAGTCATGGAATCCCAAAAGTAATCCTGAAAGTAATCTATTGCAAATAACTTGAAACTTCCATTGAACTCAATGCATTATTGTGTTTAAAACTGTGTTGCCTATTGAAGCAACGTGTAACTTTCTACAAAAGCCAATTGCCTATTGCAAAAGTATTTATATAAAGCATCTCATTCTGAGAAAGTATATAATTCCTATTGTTGGTTCTAAAATAAAACAGACATATATTTTTTATATAAACCATTGGCCTAGAGTTCAGTTATTGAGTGTGTGAAATCATTTTGCTGACTGATTGTGTACAACAAATGCTTTACACTGTCCTCTGATACTGCCTTAATGTTCGACCAAGCTAACACTTTAGAGAGTAAGGTTATATCTAACTTTAGCCTCTGTCAAACCTCTGGGGACTGTGGACTCTGTACACCCTGTACCTATTTGGGAACAGTATATACAGTGCCACTTTCTCACATTGGTGGATCAGTGGTGGGATACAAACTTGCATTTGTTGGACTACTTGGTTACCATCTGATCACACGACAGAACTCTTAAAATTGCCTTTAGAATTATGATTGGTCTTTTCCAAAATACTAAAAGTCTTACTAGGGCCTTGCTTAAGTCCCATTAGAATTTAAGAAAAATAAAAGTCACTATAGTCAGGGTAGAGGATTAGAACTGTCAGGTTAGAATAACTCAAACAAACCCAGCTATTAGTGAAAATAATACCATGGACCTGGTGGAGGAGCTCGACCTCACACCTTACTTACACTTGTCTTTCAAGTAATTGAGGTGCCTATGCAAACTTACAAATATACCAATGGGCCTGCATCCACCCAAACTAGGGCTCCAGGAGCTCTTGGCTGAGTAGGCTAAGGACCACCCATCTGAACATGGTGATGGCCATTCAGATGAGGAAAGGGAAGAAGAGGAGGTGGATAATAACCCCCCCCCCCCTCACACACACTATTCCCTAAGGAGGAAAGGGCCCCCATACCCTTCAATCCAAGAATTAGCATCTGGGGACCTAGAGATCACACAGGTGACTCTGGTACCAGAGAGATCACTGGGGGACCCACCAGTGAAGAGGACAGCCTTGTACGGCTGTCCAAAAGATTAGAGCTAGAGTCCAGGCTCCTGGCTCTAGAAAAAGAAAGGAGAGAGATGGGTTTAGCACCCATCAATGGTGGCAGCAATAATAAGAACAAGGATAGGGAGGAAACTTCTGATCCTAATATCCCCAAAGGCATTGTACCTAAATTTGTGGAAGGTGATGACATCACCAAATGGTTCACAGCCTTTGAGAGGGCTTGTGAAATAAGAAGAGTAAAGAAACCTCTCTGGGGGGCACTCCTGTGGGAACTGTTCTCTGGTAACTGCAGAGACAGGCTTCTGACCCTCTCTGGGCCAGAAGCAGGATGCTATGACCTCATTAGGAAGACTCAGATTGAGGGATTTGGATTCACTACTGAGGAGTTTAGAATTAGATTCAGGGGAGATCACAAAGCCCAGACCCAGTCCTGGATTGACTTTGTAGACTGCTCAGTAAAGACACTGGATGGTTGGTTAGCTGGACATGGTGTGCAGGATTTTACTGGATTGTAGACCTAGGTCTAATTTCTCCCCAAGAATTGGGAAAGAAGGCAGACCACTGGGTCAAGACTAGGGTGACAAGGACAGCCACTGGGGGGGACCAGAAGAAAGTCACAAAGCCTCCCCAGGGGAAAGGTGGTGAGAATCCCCACGATAAAAAGTCTGAGTGTTCGAGAGTGTTCCAAAGTGCCACAAAAACCTGTTCTGGGGGGTGGGATCCAAACTACTCCCTATGTGCCACAACCCTATAGGGGGAACAACTTTGATCCCTTAAAGGCCTGGTGTAATAACTGTAAGAGGTCAGGACACCTAACTGTAGATAAGTCTTGCCCCCACAGCCAAGCCCCTAAGGCACCCAGTACAGCTACTCCTGGGGTATCAAGCATACAGATGGGATCAGAAGCGTACCCTGAGCAAATCTGGGAACACACTGAAGCAAGTCTAGTCTCACTGGGGGAAGTGGAGTTTGCCACTGTAGCTGTGTGGCCACCCAACTTAAAGAAATATTTGCAGTACCCCTGGGTGAATGGGACTAGGGTAGAAGCTCTGAGGGACACATGTGCCAGTGTCACTATGGTGAAAGACACACTGGTTTCCCCTGAGCAATATTTGATTGGGAAGTCTTACCCAGTCACCAATGCTGACAGTGTCACCCCTAGTCATCCCATGGCCATGGTGACATTAGTCTGGGGATGGTTACTGGCCTGAAACAGGTAGTGGTCTCTCCAAAGTTGCCAGCTGCATGTCTGCTTGGAAATAATCTGGAAACCTCAGCCTGGGCTGAGGTTGAGCTAAATGCCCATGCAGCCATGTTGGGCATCCCTGAATTGGTGTGTGTGCAAACCAGAGCACAGAGCAAGTGGAAGGGTGGAAAGTAGGTCTGGAGCCTGAAATAATGGCCCAACCAACCAAGAGAAGAAGTAAGAAGACTGGGGAACCAGCTTCTGTACAGCAAAACATTCAGGACCCCTCTCCACAGGGAGAGGATTTGGATACCCCTGAGGGAACTGAGCACATGGAGCTTGACCCTTACCAGGTTGAACTCTTGGGCCCAGGGGGACCCTCTAGGGAAGAGCTGTGCCAGGGTCAGAGTCAGTGAGACTGTCCCACTCTTGAAAGCCTGAGGCAGCAAGCTGTTTCAGAAGCAAAGGGAAATGTCAATGGTACCCACAGAGCTTATTGGGAAGAGGGATTACTGTATGCTGAGGCAAGAAACCCCACTCCTGGAACTACCAGGAGGGTGGTAGTGCCACAGAAGTACAGGGAGTTCCTCCTAACTTTGGCTCATGACATCCCCTTAGGTGGACATCTGGGGCAATCCAAAATTTGGGAAAGGCTAGTTAGTCACTTTTACTGGCCCCAGATGCACCAAAAGGTGAAGGAGTTTGTCAGCTCCTGTGTTACCTGTCAAGCCAGTGGCAAGACAGGTGGCCGCCCAAAGGCCCCCCTCATCCCACTACCAGTGGTGGGGGTGCCCTTTGAAAGGGTAGGAGTGAACATTGTGGGTCCACCTGAACCTCCCACAGCCTCAGGGAACAAGTTTATTCTTGTAGTAGTGGATCATGCTACTAGATACCCTGAAGCAATTCCACTTAGGACTACTACAGCACCTGCATTAGCCAAGGCCCTCCTGGGTGTCTTCACCAGGGTAGGGTTTCCTAAGGAGGTGGTTTCAGACAGAGATTCCAACTTCATGTCTGCTTACCTAACACACATGTGGAAGGAGAGTGGAGTGCAGTACAAGTTTACTACACCCTACCATCCACAAACCAATGGCCTTGTTGAGGGATTCAACAAGACATTGAAAGATCATGGGTCTCCCTGAAAAACTCAAAAGGAGATGGGATGTCCCGTTACCATGCCTGCTTTTCGCTTATAGGGAAGTACCACAGAAGGGAGTAGGTTTCTCACCCTTTGAACTTCTGTTTGGTCATCCTGTGAGGGGACCACTTTCTCTTATAAAAGAGGGCTGGGAGAGGCCTCTTCAAGAGCCCAAACAAGACATAGTGGACTATGTGCTTGGCCTAAGGTCTAGAATGGCTGAGTGCATGGAAGAAGCATCCAAGAACCTTGAGGCCAGCCAGGAGCTTCAGAAGCACTGGTATGACCAAAAAGCTGCACTGGTTGAATTTCAACCTGGGCAACAGGTGTGGGGTTTGGAGCCAGTGGCACCAAGGGCCCTCCAAGATAAATGGAGTGGCCCTTACCCTATCCTAGGAAGAAAGAGTGAGGTCACCTATTTGGTTGACCTGGGCACTAGCAGGACACCCAAAAGGTTTATCCATGTGAACCGTCTTAAGCTCCACAATGACAGGGCTGACATCACCATGCTGATGGTGACTGATGAGGAACAGGAAGCAGAGAGTGAACCTCTCCCTGACCTCCTCTCCTACAGCCCACAAGATGGGTCAGTAGATGGTGTGGTCTTTTCAGACACCCTCTCTGCCCAACAGCAGACTGACTGCAAGCAAGTCTTGCAACAGTATGCTAGCCTCTTTTCCCTGACCCCTGGTCTGACAAACTGGTGTACCCATGATGTGGACACTGGTGACAGTGCACCTGTCAACAACAAAATCTATCGCCAGTCAGACCAAGTCAAGGAAAGCATCAAAGCTGAGGTCAGCAAGATGCTGGAGTTAGGGGTCATTGAACCCTCTGAGAGCCCCTGGGCTAGCCCAGTGGTTCTGGTCCCCAAACCTCATTAACAAGGTGAAAAGAGAGAGATGAAGTTCTGAGTGGACTATAGAGGGCTCAACTCTGTCACCAAGACATATGCTCACCCTATTCCAAGAGCAGATGGGCTGATAGATAAATTAGGGGCAGCCCAATTCCTCAGTACCTTTGACATAACTGCCGGGTACTGACAGATTGGCATGGCCCCAGGAGCAAAGGAAAAGACAGCATTCTCCACCCCTAATGGGCATTATCAGTTTACTGTGATGCCCTTTGGGTTAAAGAATGCCCCTGCCACCTTCCAGAGGTTGGTGAACCATGTCCTGGCTGGGCTGGAGTCCTTTAGTGCAGCTTATCTTGATGATATTGCTGTCTTTAGCTCCACCTGGCAGGATCACCATCCACATTGGGAAGGTCTTAGAGGCTCTGCAAAATGCAGGTCTCACTATCAAGGCATCCAAATGCCAGATAGGGCAGGGCACTGTGGTGTACTTGGGCCACCTTGTAGGTGGAGGCCAGGTACAACCCTTACAACCCAAGATCCAGGCCATCCTGGACTGGGTAGCTCCAACAACCCAGACCCAAGTCAGGGCATTCCCTGGTTTGACTGGGTACTACAGGAGGTTTGTGAAGGGATATGGGTCCATTGTGACCCCCCTCACAGAACTCATGTCCAAGGAAATGCCCAAGAAGGTTAACTGGACAGTTAGTTGCCAAAAGGCTTTTGACACCCTGAAAGAAGCAATGTGCTCAGCACCAATTCTAAAAGCTCCAGATTATGCCAAGCAGTTCATAGTGCAGACTGATGCCTCTGAGCTAGGGATAGGAGCGGTCCTATCCCAGACCAATGATGAAGGCCAAGACCAACCTGTTGCTTTTATAAGCAGGAGGCTACTCCCCTCAGAGCAGGGTTGGAGTGCCATTGAGAGGGAGGCCTTTGCTGTGGTTTGGTCCCTGAAGAAGTTGAGGCCATACTTGTTTGGTACTCACTTCCTGGTTCAAACTGACCACTGACCTCTCAGATGGCTAATGCAGATGAAAGGGGGAAATCCAAAACTACTAAGGTGGTTCATCTCCCTACAGGGAATGGACTTTGAAGTGGAACACAGACCAGGGACTGGCCATGCCAATGCAGATGGACTCTTCAGGTTCTTCCACCTAGACAATGAAGACTCCATAGGGCAAAGTTAGTCTCATCACCTTTCGTTTGGGGGGGGGGGGGGTTGTGTGAGAAAGTGCCATCTTTCTTGCATGGTATGCCCCCACTTTTTGCTGAATTGCTGAATGTACTTTGACTGAGTGTGCCCTGGACTCCTGCCAATCAGGTGACCAAGGCCTATGTTCCTTTCGTAAAAAACTAACACCCAAATTGGCAAACCCTAGCCACATGTCAGCCCCTGGTAAATGGTACCCTAGGTACCCAGGGTCTTGTGACCAGGGAAGGCCACTAAGGGCTGCAGCACTCATTGTGCCACCCTTAGAGGCCCTGTACCCTAACACACACACACTGCCCTTGCAGGCTGAGTGTCTGGGTCAAGGACAAAACAAAGAGTCGACATGGCACACATCCTTGTGTGCCATGCCCACCACCTACACTGCCCTGGCATACATCAGCCACCCCTCTAGCTGGGTGCCCTATGCCATTGGTGTGGGCACAGGAGCAGGAGCCCTGTGCCCCTACATTACAAAGGCCCATTCCTGGGCACTGTAAGTGCAGTGCTGCCATTTAAGAGTACATGGTGCTGAGAGCTTGTCAAAAACGAACTTCATAGCACCATAATGGCAACACTGAAGACTGAGAAGTTTGGTATCAAACTTCTCAGCACATTAAACCCGCACTGATGCCAGTGTGGGATTTAATGTACCAAGCACCCCAGAGGGCATCTTAGAGATGCCCCCCGAAACCTAACCTACAATCCACGTCTGGTCTGAGAGGCTGCCTAGGCTGCCACACAGTAGACATGTTGCTGGACCCCTGGGTAGGAGAGCCCCTGCACCCTGAATCTTCCTTCCCCCGATTCCAGATTCCGAAATCCAAAGAAGAGCAAGAAGAAAGAAGACCTGCCCTGCAGCTGCTAAGAAGAGGAGGATACCAACCGCTTTGGCCCCAGCCCTACCGGTCTGTCGACCCTCGAACCTGCTCCTGCTCCGACCCCGCACCCTTTTGTGGCCAGCAACTTCACAAACCCCTGAGGACCTGGCTACCTTTTGGCTCTAAGCCCCTGGGACTCCCATGAGTAGAGGCTCTACTGAAAATCTACTACTAATCCCTGGCATCAGCCCGGAACCGCGAACCCTTCATACTCTGCACCCGCCAAGCCTGGCCTGTGCCGGAGTGAACAAAGACCATGTGGACGACCCCACGGCGACTGTGACCCCGAGTCCGACACCCAAGGACTTCCCTCGACGCTCCTGATGTCGCCTGCAGCCTCAGAACCAGGTGCCCCCCCAACCGCGATCAACAGAGGGTAAGATTTCCCGACACCAAAAGGCACCCCTGCACCCGGCGCCTCACAACCCTCTGTGTCCAGTCCCGGGGTACCTACCTATCCTCCAACTATCCAACTTACCTCTCGAAGTGGTGGTGGCACCTGAAGAATCTTCGTCGCCGAGCTTGCAGTCTTTTTCTAAACTGGAGCTTTCCCATTGAAATCAATTGAGCGCCCGAAGGCTTAAAAGCACCCTGCACCCAGCCGCCCGAGTGGCCCTGGCAGTGTAACCTCTACACCTATCTACTTCCGCATTTGCCCTGAGCAAGTGACCAGGAGCCCAGCTCCCACAGCCGCGTGGCCTGCTAGTCAGCAGCCACCAACCAAGGCCCCCCTACCTCTCATAGGATAACATTGGGCCTAACTCTCTCTGCACCCGGCTGCCCCTGTGCCGCTGAGGGTTAAAGAATTGTCCCTACCTGACACTGGGAGACCCCTGAGTCTATGGCCAGAACCTTAACTCTGCCAGTCGAGTACTTACCTTTAAACCGATAACTCAATTTTCTCCATAGGGTAACATTGACTGGTTTCTTCTGAAATTACTTCCAAGTGTGGAGTTTTCAAAACTTAAAATATTCACCAAAAATTAGCCGAGTAACGAAAACAAAAATACTCACCTGCTATTAGGTGAGCTCCCAGTGCTGGATCTTGGTGCCCAGCACTGACTCTGAAAAATACTTACAACTGTACTTACCAGTAACCCAATTTTCTCCCATAGGAAATCATTGACTGTTTTTCTGTGAAATTTCTTCGGTGTCAATTTCTGCAAACTTTATATGTTCTTTAAAAATCGTATAATTTCTGAAAACGTAATTACTTACCTGTTTTGGATAAAGGTCCCAGTACTGAGTCTAGGCACCCAGTACTGGATTACAAAAGTAATGAGAACATACAATACCTGCAACTTGAATGTTCTTCCATTGGGAATCATTGACTGTTTTCTATGAAATTTCTTCTGTCAACTTTTAAACTAGGAAAATATTACTTAAAGATCCTAGTAGTAACTAAGTCGACTTTTATCACTTGTTTCTAAGTACTGTCCCAAAACTGAATCTAGGATCCAGTCCTGGAATCCCAAAAGTAATCCTGAAAGTAATCTATTGCAATTAACTTGAAACTTCCATTGAACTCAATGCATTATTGTGTTTAAAACTGAGTTGCCTATTGCAACAACGTGTAACTTTCTACAAAAGCCAATTGCCTATTGCAAAAGTATTTATATAAAGCATCTCATTTTGAGAAAGTATATTTTAATTCCTATTGTTGGTTCTAAAATAAAACAGACATATATTTTTTATATAAACCATTGGCCTAGAGTTCAGTTATTAAGTGTGTGAAATCATTTTGCTGACTGAGTGTGTACAACAAATGCTTTACACTGTCCTCTGATACTGCCTTACTGCTCGACCAAGCTACCACTTTAGAGAGTAAGGTTATATCTAACTTTAGCCTCTGCCAAACCTCTGGGGACTGTGGACTCTGTACACCCTGTACCTATTTGGGAACAGTATATACAGAGCCACTTTCTCACAATAACTACAAAGGTCTTTCTCCCTATATGTCTTCACGATGTGCAGAATTCTTTATCTCTCATTAATCAGGGGATCTTCCAGAGATTGGACAGCCTACTGCTTTCCTTAGTGTGAGCAGGTTGCCGCAGCAGAGTAGCTCTATCAGTGTTGAACAGGGACAGGGCTGAAGGGGGCTGGTTTTGCCGGATATGTAGCACTACTATTATGCATCCCACTTACCATATGCAATACAGTGGCTTGTGGATTTACTTCAGGGCACAACCTGCTTTGAGACACTGGCACAACTCCTCATGAAAGGGGGACAGGCGGACTTCCTGTTTTCCTATCTAATGCGACAAACAGCAGCATTTTGGGAGAGAGTAGTTACTAAAGTGATCTGCAGAGTGATCAGGGACTGCGACTGTGGGACCTTGCTCCGTTTTATGCTATGGACGCGGTAGAGTGGTGGTTGCCTCTTGGTTGGAGACCTTTACCCTGGGCAGGTTTTAATTATTTTTCAGGAGACCCATGATACATTTCAACTAAAAGCTGATCAGTTTTGATCATATGCAAAGCTTGACAATACCACAAGGGAAGTGTGGTGCAAATTTCCAGCTGCATCGGTGCCATCACAAGTGCTGGGTGGGTTTCTTAGATGGGGGAGGGATTGCACCTAATCACACTTCTGTAAAGAGCCCTCCGGGAGGTATCTTACCTGGCTCCACTGTTAACCTGACGAGCCTAGGAGACTGAACTGGCTGAGCTGTTCTCGTATGTGGACTGGGTTTTGGCGTGTGCATTGGTCCGTAAGGGTTCTTGCAACAGTAGGTTCAAGCTTATACATTTTAATTACCTTCACCAGACATATATAACTCCTTACATCCTTAGTAAGAGCTATCCTGCCAGGGAGGCACAATGCCCCAGATGCATGGAGGAAAAAGCCTCTCTTTTACACTTGGCCTCAGCCTGCAGGGAGGTGATGGGGTACTGGGGAGGGGAGATAGTGCCATTGATAGAGGCTACATCTGGGTTTCCACTCCAGGCATGTTTACTGGGGTGGTGATGCAACCTAGGGGCACAAAAATGCCATATAAGTTAATGTAAATTGGTCTCCTCTTGGCAAAAAGGCTATTGCTTGGATGGGACCTCGTGCACCACAGTTGGTCATGTGGGTCAAGGATGTCCTAGAGTGGGCGATGGCTAAAGAGAAGCATATCAGTCACTCTACATTTGACGATAAATTTTAGAATGATATCGCAACATGGTTGATGGTGTTGGAACGTTTTCAAGGTTATGGGGACAGTGAAGCCAGACACCAGCTCGGAGGAATGAGAGGGGAGTTTAACTAGTTAAGTACTGATGTGAAGTGGTTTAGACTCCAGGAGTTGTAATAAATTGGCTGGTCTACATGAGACTTCCATACTAGTATGTACTATTGCTATGTTTAAATCTATCCCAACAGCATTATGTGTCATACAGTTGCGGTTGGCAATACATAAATTTAGGTGTGCGTGATGCGCCCGACTGACCACAAATGATGCTCACACCCGGTGCGGCACTGCGTTTCCATCAATAGGAAAGGGAAAGACTTCCCTTCCTGCCCAGTGGAACGCGAATCCTGACCAATCCTACAGCTGTTCTTTTGCTGTTTTCAGCATGAGAGCATCTCCAATTAGTGGGAGCAGGCCAACTCAGCGCTTATCTCATTTTGAGGCTGGGGGCCTGTGCCAGCAAGCCCCCAGCTGTTTCACAACCTGGGGATTGCTGGGGAGGCATGTCGGGCTGGCCATAGGTAACCTGCCTGCCAACCCGACATGCGCACTAAAAGGGGTAACAGCAGGATTCAGCCCTGTCCCCCTGACTTACACTCGTGCTGTGCACATTGAGAGCTGATGGTAAAACAAAATAACAATATTATATCACTTTATTTATTAGTGTTTGCCTGCTGCACTCAAAGCAAGGGAGCAACGCTCCTCTGCCAATTAAGAGGAGCTGCCCCTGGTATCATAGGTGTTTCTGGGGATGTATATGGCAGCCGACATGTTTGATTGGGTTCTATATTTCTTTTTATCTTTTATGCTTCTTTTATAATCCAACGTAACAATGGAAAACTCAGAAATAAAGGTGCTAATAAAGATTGACAGCATGCATTGACATGCATGTGCTGCCACCAACTTTGACTGAGTTTCTTAAAGCAAAAGCAAAATCATTCCAGGATTGCCATCATGCATGGTGGCCATCTTGGAATTATTATTTTTATACTTTATTATTAATTTTCTTGATTCTCAATTTACCATTGCAAGATGGCAGGTGGCCACTTGAGAATAGTGAATTAAAATCTAAAGTATGGTCAAGGCCATTCCAAGATGCGTGTGCACGCTTGGTAGCCTTCTTGGAATCATTTTGTTTTTACTTAAGAACATTTTTTACACACACTGTGGCCTTTGGGGTGGTGAGAGTGAAACAAGCAGTGATGGAAGGCTCAGGACGCTTGTGGTAGGTACAGAAGTTTCATTCCATATGGAGATGCACCCATGACCGGGACCGTCTAGCTGCCATGAGTCCAGAGCGCAACTGATAGAAGTTGATAGGACACTCAGAACAGCTGTTCAGCCATGCTCGTGGAACAGCAGTCAAAGATAAAGAATGCTTGTGAACTATTCTAGACATAGGGAGAGTGTGGTCACGCGGTGTCATGAGCCCATCACTTCGGACTAAATATTATAACATCTTCCTTTCAAACAGCATAAAGAAAAATTCCATAATGTGAATCAGAAGATGATATGCATGAGAAGAAATAACATTAAGTATGAAATAACAATTACATTGAGAGAACAACATAAACAAAACAATGAAAATTCAATCTATTACATAATCTTTCAACCTACAAGGCAAGCGCTTCTGCCGCCCTACACCTTTCACCAGACATCTTACATGTCCCACATGTTGTTGCAGCTTGTTGTACCACATGTGTAGGTGTTGAAGAGCCCATTCCTGATCTTGGTTGCACTTCTCTTTTCCGAGGGCAGTTAAACCACTTACAGTGTTCACTATCACTGAATCCATGTTTGATTATGATGTTAGCTTGGGAACTAGTGATTTTGACCAATGACCTTTTATTCCACCAACCTTTGTTATCAAGGAGGGCTGACCCTTTGCTCACCTGTATTACAGCTACGGGTGATGAAAATATGGATTTGCCTTATATCACTTTCTTGGGATTCTTAATAAGCACCCAGTCTCCTTTCTGCAACGATTGAGCTACAAAGTGTTTTCCTGCATCAAAGCGTGCTTTCATACTTGCCTGCTTCTGTTGTACATGGTCTCTGGGTGTGTCCCACAACTCACTTTTCTCACCTTTTTCGCTCAACCAATTAGGAAATAAACCAGTGTCTGCCTCTAAGAACGACAAACGTGCAAAACCTGTTGTCGAGTGTGGAGTCGTGTTGTAAGACCATATTTTCCTATGTAGAAACTCTAAAGGGTCTTACAGTTTGTATGCCCTCTTTCACAATTCTGTTCCCCCTCTTCTACTATGCAATTAGACAAGGGAGAATATAGGGCGTCCTTCAAATGATGGATATCATGCATTTTAAGAAATGAACACTTACGTTGTGACACAAAGTGTGTACCATTATCGGTCAAAACAACTTTGGGAGGACCCTCCATGACAAATACTTTGCTCAAGAACCTAATAACATTATTGGTAGCTGCCCTTTCACAAAAACAATAGTACATTCATTTAGTGTGATAATTAACAAGTAAAATCAAATATTTTCTATTAGATGGCAAGATTTCATATGGGCCAGAAAAGTCTAAACCCACTTTGTCCCACATATTCTCTGAATGGAACAGGATGAAGTGGAGTAGATAGTGTCCTCCAAAGCTGTCTAACAGCAAACACTCCATACATTTTTCAATCAAAGCTCTAACCTGAGAATCAACGGCCACCAATAATATTGCTTTAAGCATTGACAAGTTTTTGTGACACCTAAATATCCATGATGAGCAGTCCGGATGATTGCGTTGCGCAAGCTCTCTGGAGGGACAAAGAGATCATGGCCCATGACCATATTCTGAACCACAGACAACTCATCATCAACATTTGCAAAGTTTTTTAACTACGCAGAAAGAGTTCTACGCTCAGGCTAGCAGCTTGTAATAAATCTCTTAACCTGAGAGAGTGTCACATCTTTAGCACAGGTTGTGTTCCAGTCATTCTCAGTAATATGTGCACATTCTAATACAGTATCTACAGCTGCGACTACACACTCAACGTCATCCGTTTCATTTGGTACTACATTCAATGCCATTCTTGAAAGGCAATCTTCCCCAAAATGCTTTCCACCAGAGATGCGTTGAATGGTAAAATGATACTCTAGAAGTTTAGGTAGCAAACAAATCAGTCTGGCTGAAGCTTTGTTCGCACCACTGCTACTAAGCATCTGCATGAGTGGTTTGTGATAGATGTACATCTCAAATTCATGACCCCAAATATATAACTTGAATTTCTGAGTGGCCCACACACATCCAACAACTTCTCTCTCGATGGTACTGTATCGTGTTTCTGCTGGTTGGAGAGTCCTGGAGGCTCTTTGCCTGCTACCCATTGCCCCAAAATGTCTCCAATACCAGTAAGACTGGCATTAACTGTCAAAAAGAATTTGTATCCATCTTGAAATGAGTGTAAAGCTGGAGATTCCTCAATCCGTTTTTTGACTTGTTCAAAAACAACTTGGAGGTTGTTTGACCATACAAACTTGACCCTCTTTTTAAAAGTGCCCTTAGGGGTTCTACAATGTGCATGTAACCCTGTACAAAACGGGTATAATATTCTGCAAGCCTTAGAAAGGAACGTAGGGCTTCCCTATAATTAGGTGGTGTGGCATCCCTGATGGCTTTGATGAGAGAAAACTTGGGTTTGATCCCATCAAGAGACAGTGTGTGTCCTTTTCGAGTTCTTGAACAGCAAATTTGCACTTATCATGTCCAACGGTCATTCCTGCCTTATCAAGTGTGTTGAGAACACTGACAAGGATATTATCGTGTTCGACTTGACTGCCAGTGTACACCAGAATGTCATATTGATAAGCCTGCACTCCAGGAATGTTTTCCAGTAAAGTATCCATCAATTTCAGGAATACGCTGGCAGCGGATACCAATCCAAAGGGTAGCCTTAGGTATTCATATGCCCCGAATGGGGTTACAAAAGTGGTGAGCTCTTGTGACTTGACAGAGAGGGGAATTTGATGGTATGTCGATTTGAGGTCTACAATGAAAAATTATTTCGCCCCACCCAAATTAGCCAATAACTCATGGATTTTGGGTAAGGGATGGCAATCCACCAAGGTGTTATGATTGAGTGAGCATAAATCTGCACATAATCTGACCTCTCCTGACCTTTTACGGGCCAAAACTATGGGAGAAACCCATTCAGAGAAATCGCAAGGCATAATTTTTCCCTCAGTGCACACATTTTTCAATACCTGTTTAAACTCTTCTCTGGCACTTAATGGTAAAGGACGAACTTTGTGTATAATTGGTTGATCATTAGGTTTGAGTCGAATTTCATGCTCAAAATCAATTTCGTACCAACTTTGTTGTTGAAGACTGAAGGAAATTAATCAAGGATTTTATTGATATTGGGTTCTGAAATGGAAAGGTTAGCCATGCTTACATTATCTTCATCATTGTAATCGTAATAATCAGATGGAAGATCACCAAGAACAACAAGCTGATCTGCACCTGGTCTGAGGTACAGACCCATTTTAGCTAAATTTTGCCAACATATGATGTTTCCACCCTTGAGAGCAACATATACTTTGCTGAATGTACGCCTGCCTAGACATTCTAACCTGGAATGGAGATATACCAGCATACCAATTTCTGTTTCACCAAAGGCCTTTATGTTAATGTTAGACTGAGTAACAATAACACCATCACCCCAATTTGAAAAGTAACATCTGACAAGAAGGTGATAGGAAATCCTGGGTCAGCCATTACTAGAATGGGAACAACACCAATAAACTTTTCACACCAAGGACCTTTGACTTTGCATACATTATCCCTGAAAACCACCCCTTAAGGACATCCCTAAGCTCTCCCATCTCTGAACCCTAAAAACACTTCCTACCTTTAAACTATCCCTATACATTAACCCTTAAACTGTCACACCACCCTAAACGCCACCCATTCCCGAACACTAAAAACCGTTCACCACCCCAAAACTCTACCTATGATTGAACCTTAAAAACACTCACCTGACCTAAACTCCACCCATCCATACAACAAAACTCAACACCCCTACATGCCACCATCCTTGAACTCTGTTAACCCCTCACCACACATAAACTTCACTCATTAGTGAACCATAAAAACCACTCACCACCTTAAACTCCACCCATGCCTGTTCCCTAAAAATTCCTCACCACCACTAAACACCACCAATTTCTAAAATCCTAAGAAACCTAAAACCCCCTCATCTCCCATAAACATCACCCATCCCTGAACCCAAACAAACCCTCACTACCACTAATCTTCACTTAAGAGTGTGATTTTGGAGGTTTTATTAAAATGATCCTTCCTTTAAAATGTTTCCTACAGTTTTTGCTTTGTAAGTATTTCCTTAAAATTGGTTTTCCATGATTTGGTTTTCTCCAATGTGGTTTCTCAGTTTTCATTTTTCCTTTAATTTATATACATCACTCATTAAAGCAAGGGTAAGTTTATCTGTGTGAGCAACTCTTGAGGAGTCACGAATAGAGTCAAAAGGGTCAGTTTGATGGAGCTTATAGATTGGCGATAAGAGAGAAATTATTCACCCTTTTGGCAAAGGAATAGTTCAAGGGGGAGTCTTTGTCTCTCTAGTGTTGTACCATTGCACTGGTGATAAGTTTGGTTTGAAGAAAAACAATTCAGGATGAGAGTTCGTTAAGTATCTATTTGTTGAAAAAACCACAGTGCATTATGTCTTTGCCCCCTTTCTCACTCTTACTTGTTGTAAATTCCTTTTATCATCTCTTTTTATTTAACATTTGTAGCCCTATACATTGGCCCACGATATTTGCAATAAGTTATCCCTGTCACCACTAGTGCGTTCATACATTCTAGTTAGGCTGTAATAAAGTTCCAGTCCTCATTAGTTTTAGTGGTGGCTAGTGACATTTGAAAGTGGTGGGCGAATTAAGAGCAGCAGGTCTGGAGGATCACCGACAGTTTACGGAAATCACTTAATAATAGCCCTGTAACCCAGTCAAATTAGTGTAACTAACTAACAGTTAAAAAAAATCATGTACCTTGTTTAAATAAATAAAAATCAAAAGTACTTACCAGTATCAGTTTTACATGTGCAGGAAAGACCCCGGAGATGCAGTATAAGCATCCGGTTGACGTCTTCAGAGAAGGAAGGCCTTCCACTGTTCCCAGAAAACCACGGAGCCTGAAGTCAATCAATCAATCAGGGTTTGTAAAGCGTGGCTAATCACCCCTGAGAGTATCCAGGCACTGAGAGCACAGCTATGGTGCACGAACTGTCAGCTTTTACCATAGATATTACCCGCTACTGTGCATGAGCTGCCACCTTTAGCCATACATATCACCAGTGCTTTAAATGGGCCGGTACTCACCGGTACTGAGTACCGGCACTTCTTATTTTTACCGATCAGAGTACCGGCACTTCTTCACTGCTAAGGAGAGTACCGGTACTCATTGGAGGTATATTAATTGGTTTTAGTGCTGCGAAGCTCAAGGCAGTCAGAGGAGAGCAGATCTGTACGGCCCTCTGACAGCCAAAGCGCCTCTCCAGCTCGTAGGTGAGTAACTGCTGAACCATTCAGCAGCGACTCGTGCTTTATGCAAAGGATGTCCCTGTTTTGGAATTTTCACCCCCTGCTGTGTTTGATAGAGAAGGGCCCATTAACGCCCTTAAGGCCCTTCTCTGTCAATCACATTCACACTGTGCTTGCTGTGCCGTAACGATCCCAAGTGTAGAGAGGAGTGTGTGCGTGCGTGTGCACCAGTGGCGCAACTAGAGCCACATTTCTGGGGGGTAATTCTTCCACCAATAGGCCGAGTGGAGCTGCAGGGGCTCTTAAAAGGGGTGAAAAAACAACCAAGCCTCATGAACATGCAAATGGTCTTTTAAAGACCTGTGAAGTACTCGGGTGCGGCTCTGTGTGTGGCAGGGAAGCTGTATTGGCCCGGGCTGACACACACGATGGAGGGGTGGGGGTTGGGGGTGGGGGTCGGGAGGGGGATTGAAGCCCTTTGATCCCAATGGGCGTTGCGCACCTAGTGTGCGCGCCTGCTTCCCTGTATGTTTCAGTGTGAGAGAAAAAGCGAGCTGAATAGTGCTGTTGATGGCTTGAATGTATTGATTTAAAAGCTCCTTCTATTATGATTTAGGGCCTGCTCCCAGCAGGTATTCACACCACTCTTGATTATCATATGCAGCTGTTAATCTGCATATATTATCAAAGGAAATGCACGGGCAAAATGAATACTCTATAGAAATGTCCTAGTATCATCATGTCTCGCCCCGCCTCT
Source organism: Triturus cristatus (assembly GCF_964204655.1). Classification (NCBI taxonomy): domain Eukaryota; kingdom Metazoa; phylum Chordata; class Amphibia; order Caudata; family Salamandridae; genus Triturus; species Triturus cristatus. The sequence continues at coordinate 395,314,245 of NC_140583.1, read as the reverse complement.
AACCCCGCCCACTAGCCACGCCCCTAGCTCAATTTAATGAGTACCTACACTAATTTTTTCCCATTTAAAGCACTGCATATCACCCACTACAGGTACATGAACTGACAGCTTTTACCATCCATGTAGCCCACCTGGTTGTATAAACTGCCAGCTTTTATCGTGCCTTTCATCCAATGTTGCATAAACCGCCTGCTTTTAGCAGGGCTTCCACACACTCCGATGGGCAAACTGCCAACATGTACCATCATTGTGTTCTTGCCCCACAAGCATTTACCTTCTTTTAAACCCAGGACGTTAGGTGCACTGGCAGCTATTACTGAACTTTTTAATTTAATATGCTGCACAAAACACCAGCTCTTGCCTCTTCTTTTAATGTTAAATGCGCAACACTCTGGCTGTTTTACCATGCCAACAACTTACCAAGTAACGCGATTTCACATGCACGACTGTCTACAGGAGAACATTATCAAACTCATTACTCCGCTCCATTCACAAAGCCTCCATTCACATAGCGCATTGGAGACATTCTCAAAAGTGTTTACTGCATGGAATCCTGCTGCAAATATGATTTATGGCCTGGAAATGGTGGAAGTTGAGATAGTTTGGCGTTCAATGCAAAAGCTAATTCCTCAAAGTCAGCCGAGCGGCCCTGGGAGCAAACACTAATGCCAGTGCTTGTGTGCATTCATTTGTGCAAGCCTTCATAAACACAATGACAGGCATACAAAAGCGAGAGATAAGAAGAGGCAGATAAGTACAGGCCTGTCCTCACTCACAACCCACTGTGCATTTTCCAATACGGCCAATCATATTGAATTCCTTCATCACCGGCTCTTCTGCTGAATCTGCTCTCCGCATTTGATGTAGGTTTCTCCAGTGCTTTAAATGGGCCGGTCCTCACCGGTACTGAGTACCGGCACTTCCGAATTTTTAAGCTGTCAGTACCGGCACTTCTCTGTAGCCAGGTAGAGTACCGGTACCCTGGCAGGCGCTGGTTAGGTTTCTCCTCCAAGGCAGATTCCGCTCTGCTTCCGAGGAGCATGAAATTATGTGTAATCGGTTAATCTGTTTTATTGCCATAAACGCATTTCTAGTGTGTTTTGACGTGCTGCAACTGGTACAGAAGTCATTAGGTACGATCATATATTGCTCTTCACCCCACCCCTAGCCCCGCCCACTTGCCACGCCTCTATTCTAATGAGTACCTGCACTTATTTTTTCCCATTTAAAGCACTGGGTTTCTCAATGCCTAACAAAACAACCAATAATTCTAACCAGTCCTGGAGCTGCTCTCATGCCGTTTTCAGCATGAGAGTAGCGCCATGATTGGCTGGATCAGGCTAGCACAGTGCTCCTTTCAGACTCGTAGCCTGGGCCTGCAGTCCGCCCGGCTGTTACAGGGCTAGAATTGGTGCGGGTTGAATTGCGTATATTGGACTGGACATCGCAAGAGAGCCAGCCAATCCGACATGTACACTTTAGGCAAGTTACTCTTGCTGCCAATCAGCAGCAGGAAAGGCTCTGCCCCGAGACGGGACACTGAGTTTACTCAATGGTCATGCCCATTGACCATTTTATCAAAGCTGTGGCTGCTGCGCTTGCAGCAGGCGGGGCGATGCTCATCCGCCCTAATGGAAGAATTGCCGATGGTTCTTTTTTAATAAAATGGGGATTAAAGCCTATACATATGCATCATAATTTACAGATGGGTATTCACCATATTTTTATAAGAATGTTAGTAGTAGTAAAATCTTTAGTCCCCTTATAAAAGACCATAAAAGAACACACAACTTAAAAGCTGACAGTGTGTAATAATTGTAATTTAGCATTTAAAACCAAATTATATAAAATAACAATATTTGATATTCCAGACAAAAGATTTGACATAAAGTGACACGTGCATTGGGATATTTTAATTTTCATACCCAATTCCTCAATCTAACTACAGCCAGTATAAATGTGTATGCCATCATGCAAATATACTCAGATTGTTATAGTTGCTGGCAATACAGTGCTAGTCTACATTTTCTAATAGTCAAAGACTTGAGCAATGGAATGAAAAATTGTTTCCTAGGCACAGCATTCAATTGAGAGAAAAAGAAAAAGTGTAGCCTGGATTTGTTAAATCTCGAGTTACATAGACATAACTCGAGGCCTGTGTCACTTTATGCATTTCTGGGGTAAGAAAGAAAAAGGTGCGCTATGTTAAATCTAAATCAAAGCAGATAAAATCGTTGATGGTGATGCGATAAGGAGTACAGATAGGGCTTCATATGATCTGTTGTTACTATCAGTTGCTGGGTAGCCAGATTCTTTCTACTGAGCTCTTGAGATTCCCTACTCCATACCTGCATAGAGAGAAATTTGGCCTTTAGACATGTTTTGGGTAAGGTAGTTATATCACGTGGTCTGTAGAAGCATTCAGGTCTCCCAAGCAGGGTAAATTGGTTGTTAATATACCTCACCCCCTGCAATGGGCAAAATCAAGCCGTAGGCAATTAGTGATTATATCCTGATTCAAGAAGGTTTCTTACTTGGCCAAGATGAAGTGCCACAGCATAAGCGGTGCTAACTTGACATGGTCCTCTAAATACAGTAGGCCTAGTTCAGCATGTCAGACATAAGTAGGTACACTGGTGGGAACAGATAATAATCTCTTCAAACACATTTTTGCTGGTCTGTTGGTATACCCCAATATTCCTATCTCATAAGTTCGAACAGAACAACAATGTGCCTTATAGATATGAGCTATCACATCCAGGGGTTTCCAGCCTAACTTCCCTGCAAACCTAAGAGTTGCTTCTGTTGTTATTGTAAATAGAATTTTTCTGACCTTCATAGGATGTGTCCAGGTGCATTTACAGTCAAAAGGTACCCCAAGGTACGCAAAGGACGGAACACATAAGAGTTTAGTACCATTAATAAATGAGGTTTCAAGTTGTTCAGGACGAGCCTGCAGATCGTAGTGTGTGACTGTGACGGATGCCGGAGCGCTTCCCGATTGTTGTATCGCTTCTCGCGATACTTGTTTTGGGGGGCGTGCTCATGTTACCATGCTTACACGGGGGTGAGACGAATACTCTCACCGCTTATATGGTGTGAATGGTTTGGCCCGCGTAGCGTAGTGTGCGCGAGCGTCTGGCATCAGAGCCGAGACATGCGAGCATCGTTCAACTTCACGCTCCATGTGCATGTGTCTCATTGCGGCCTATGCCATGCGGCCAGCGCACATTACCCACCGCTACCAGCATCATTGTTTCCCCTGCCATTAAAGCAGTCATACCTCCGATCGGTGCATGTTGCAACACATGCACCGACATTACATTGGTGAAGAGGGTGTTCTTCGTCATTGGGGCATCTAGCGGCGGCCGTGCACCACATTTGGAGAGTGCGCAGTGCTCGTGCTGCAGAGGAGCCCAGCCCACGTGCATCCTTTGAAGGAGAGGATCGCGTCTGACCGGCGCAAGCGGGGAACAGATCGAGTGCGGACTGGTGAGGTCCCCGGCTGAGGCAGTGACTGACTAGTGGGGAATCTGACACAGCCACTTTGCTGCCAACTGTGAGTAGCCATCAAGCTGTGCACATAACCCTGCTGCTGCCTGTGGGTGAATCAGCACCACCGAAGGCGGTCCAGTGACATTTGGTAGAAGGTGGCCATGGCACACAAACTGGCCATTAACCTTTTTTTGGTGGAGGGGGCACCATCTGCCCAGGCCCCCCAAAGTGGAGAGAATGGGTGGAGCGCAAGGTGGAAGATGAAAAAAAAGGGCCATTGTTTTGCACCTTGGAGGGAAGGATGTATACAAGATAGCCAAGATAGTGGTGGAGGCAGCACCCAAGACTCATCTCACACTTATCGCTGTGCTTAATGCACATTTTGAACCCATGGCACACAACGACTATGAGCGTTTTGTGTTTCGGCAAGCCAGGCAACTACCGGACGAGTCGCTAGACACTTTTCATGCAAGGCTAAAAGAGTTGGCCAGCACCTGTGGGTTTCAGGATGAGATAGAGGAGATCCGAGGCCAGGTTATTCAGGTAGGCGCGTCTGCGAAGCTGAGAGAGCGCATTCTGGAGGAGTCAGGAAAGTAGCTGGCGGAGATACCATGGGCCGAACCAAAAAACTCTCAACAAAAGTAATGGCAGCACACATGGAGGTCATGGTCCAAGCTCCCATCAAGACAGAACCGGTAAACGCAGTAAATACAGTTACTCCAAGTACCGCAACAGGGCAGACAAGGATACCACGGGGCACGAGAACAGGCTCATGTGGATTCTGTGGGGGACCCTCACATCGCCCGTCTGAGTGTCCAGTGAGAGGCAAAAAGTGCATGGCATGCGGAAAAACACCACTTTATGAAGGTGTGTCGATCTAACAGAGGCCGACTGGCGAGGTCCCAAGTGACCATGATCCCGGATTCGCAGGGTCAAGGCAGCGATATGGATGATGACCATGAAGAACATACAGTGCACTCAGTGTTCACCGTGGGATCAGTGTCAGACACTCAAGGGAGGTTGCCGCAATGCCAAGTCCTCATTGGAGAATGTTCCTCGACGGTGATAGTAGATACTGGTGCAACCATAAACATTATGTCTACCGCAGCATATCAAGAAATGGCATCTCCTCCGCTGTTAACGCCGGCCAAGATAAAAGTCTTTGCGTATGGACAGTCCAAACCACTGGCCATTATAGGAAAATTGAGAACCCCCATATCCTATGATGACCAGAATGTAGAGGCACAGGTATATGTAACGGAGGAGGGACATGGAATGTTGCTAAGATGCAAATCTGCAGAGGACCTAGGCATAGTCACATTTACCTTTGGAATTCACCGAGAAGGGCTGAATCACATAGTGGAAGAGTTCCCAAACGTGTTCAACGGCATTGAGTGTCTATGGGACAACAGGTACACCTACATATTGGCCCCTCCATACAGCCAGTGGCTTTGTGACACAGGCGAGTCGCGTTTCATTTGCGACCACTGGTGGAAAAAGATCTTCGCAAACTTGAAGAGGCAGGGATCATTGAGAAGGTGAAAGGGCCGACCCCATGGCTATCCCCGAATGTGGTAGCTAGAAAACCCAAGCAACCTGGGGAGGTCAGAATTTGTGTGGACATGCGAATTCCAAATACTGCCATCAAAAGGAAACTGCACCTGACTCCCACCATTGATGACTTAATAGGGGAACTCAGTGGAGCGTGCTGGTTCTCAAAACTTGACCTTCGGGCTGGATATCATCATCTAGTCCTGGACAAACAGTCCTGATATGTCACAACTTTTTCAACGCATGTTGGACTGAGGTGCTTTAAAAGGCTGAGCTTCGGAATATCGAGTGCAGCGGAGGTAGTCCAAAATACCATTAGAGAATAGCTGGCCAACCTTCCAGGCACAGTAAATGTTAGTGACGACATTCTAATTCACACTAAGTCGGTACAGGAATACAACAGCCGGCTGCTACAGGTACCACAGAGGATACAGGATGCTGGTCTCATGCTACATAAGGAACAATTTGAGTTTTTGAAACAGAGACTGCAGTTTTTGGGATATATATTCTCGGCAGATGGAGTAGACCCTGACCCTGAAAAAGTAAGAGACATCAAGGAGGCCCCTGCTCCTACCAATGTGACAGAGATGCGCAGTTTCCTGGGGATGCTCAATTACTGCGGGAGATTCATAAAAGACTTGTCTTCGTTGACCACACCTCTGAGAGAGCTGATGAAAGCTTCTTTTCCATGGTCGTGGGGGGCTGAACAAGAGGCTGCATTACAGCTGACCAAAGATGCTCTGTCTAGCAGTACCACACTCAGATATTTTGATCCACTGCAGCAGACACAAGTTGCTGTTGATGTGAGACCCAAAGGATTGGGGGCTGTTCTCTTGCAACGGTCCACAGATGAAGATGAGTGGGCCCCGGTGGCATTTGTGAGTAGATCACTGACAGAGACCGAGCAAATGTACTCCCAAATAGAAAAAGAAGCAATAGCGATACATTGGGGGTGCTGTCATTTCTATTTGTACGTGTATGGAAAACCATTCCTGGTCACCACGGACCAGAAGCCTCTAGTTCCTCTGTTGCAAAATTGCAAAATTGAGCATCACCCTGGAACAAGCAATCCGGCTGATTACTAATCTCGTCATCCCAGAGAAGCTACCAGTCAGGAAATAGAAGAAGCAGAGGAGACCGAAGAGTACGTTCGGTATGTCGTGGACCGATCATGTCCATTGCCCATCTCCATGGCTGTGCTGTGCCAAGAGACTAGACAGGATGAATGTCTGCAAAGGGCATTAGAAGCAGTGCAAACCAACAGATGGCAGTCCCTCCGAAGCCAAGGAGCAATTCTCACCTCCATGGCCAAGAAGATAAACGAGAGCCTCTACCAAGTTAGGAATGAACTCAGTGCTGACCCCAATGGGTGCTTGCTCCTAGGTCACCGGCTGGTGATCCTGTCAACCTTGGTAGATTGATTGGTCAGTCTAGCTCACGCCGGACAACAAGGAATGGTGAAAACAAAAGGGCAGCTCAGAACAAAAGTCTGGTTCCCTCTGATGGATGGGAAGGTGGAGGAGGTAGTAAGGTCATGTCCATGGTGCCAAGCGACAGGTGATCCGAAACCACCGGCACAGGTGCTGACAGAAAAACGACCGGAAGGCCCATGGCTGCATGCAAGTATGGATTTCGAGAGTCTACCGGACAGAAGACATTCCATGGTGGTGATAGATGACTATTCAAAATACCCAGAGATAGAGGTCCTGTCTTCCCTGAACGCCGGAGAGGTGATTCCAAAACTGGAAAAACTAATGGCCACACATGGTCTAATTAAGGAAATCAAGACGGACAATGGTCCGCCGTTTCAAGGACAGGAGTTCGCATCATACCTCATGTCTCTTGGAATTGTGCACAGTAAAATAACCCTGAAGTGGTCTCAAGCCAATGGAGAGATGGAATGATTTATGAGAACATTGAACAAAGTAATGCCTATAGCCGTGGCGAATGGTGACTCGGTAGAACAGTCCATATATTCCTTCCTGAGAGATTATCGGCAGACACCCCACTCTACCACTGGTTGTGCTCCCGGACACCTATCGATGGGCCGAGTTGTTTGTGACTCTATTCCACATCATCCTCGATGGGTCCCCACTGAAGTAAATGAGAAGGCTGTGGAAGTGAGAAGAAAGTAGTCTAATGATCAAGCCAGTACCCGGTGCAGAACAGAACATTCTCAACTCCAAGATGCCGATCTAGTACTGGTGCAAGACAGGCATCCTGGCAGAAAATTCCGGCTATATAACAACAAGAGGAGGGACAATAGGGCTTTTTTCAGGTCCAGCATACGTGCCCAGGGCAATGTGTATAAAGATGGGTATGCAGTTCCTAAGGGTGAGGAGACATATAAGGTCAGCGAGTACTAGGTTCGATATGTAGGTTCAATAAGTGAATCCTCTTATTCAAAGTGAGAGGGGGAGACCCCTCTTCGGAACTGGAGCCCTCACACACCCAGAAAGCTAGGTGTCATGCTTCATCATCTGGGCTTGCTCGTCGTCGGGCCGGCGCTGCAATGCCTGACGGGCTCCCATAAATGGAGCTCTTTGTCGGAGATCTTTTGTCCCTGCCGTTTGGTGCAGTGGGGGTGAGGGGCCCAGTAGTGTAGATGTAGTGTAAGTGAGGTAAAACAGGTGAATTATTCCTTGAATTGTATTTATTCTGGTAGGTAAATTGCCTGATTAAAACTCAATAGAGTGGCGTAAAGCTAGGGGTTAAGTGCCTAGATGCCTACGTCCTATTCTCATTTGGTGAACATGTTTCTTGCCTCTGTTGTCAGTAAGATCATGGGCAATTCATCAGGACCAGGGTGTCAAATGCTATCTACACAAAATGAGAGGGGAAAACCTACCTCCCACATCGTAATACAGTGGGCAATGTCCCACTGATGTCAGGGAACCTAGATCAGAAAAAGGACAGATATTATAATAGCTGTACGTTTACTCGACATTCATAATGTGCCTTATACGCCTTAGTGACAATAACACACAACATATTAGAAGGTGTGCATATACAAGTGATGTCTCATGCAGTTATAGTGTCTAGGTGCTGTATATAGTGGAAGGACCAAGCACTAAGTGTTTTAAAACCAATTACAACATAAAAACATGAGCAAAGCAGCAGTGGAGCATATTGTTGTGGAAATGCTCACCTAAGGGCCTAAATAGTATGGCCTCATCAATTTCAGGCGGAATCACCAATCACAAGGTACTTCAATGGGGAGTACCTTCGCCCCTAGTGTGGCCTGTTTGTACATGTCATACTTTGAGGATGAGGTCATCAGGAAGCCCGACAATCCATATATGAATAATCTGTTACTATGGAAACGATTCATTGATGATAGCCTCATATTTTGGAAAGGGGACCTGTCTACTTGTGAGAACTTCGTACTATGGGTGAATAATCAAAATGAAAACCTGAGGTTTACCCACACTGTCTCAGCCACTGACATACCGTTCCTCGATCTTAACATCAGACTAGACAATGGTTCATTAAACACCACACTGTATAAAAAACCTACAGACCAGAATAGCTTATTACTGTACAGTAGCTATCATCCTAAATCACTCAGGGACAATTTACCTGTGGGCTAGTTCCTCCGTATTAGACGGTACTGTAGCTCCATTACAGACTATAAATGAAGGGGCATTGTGTGGGCGACTGAGGTACTCACCTGACGCCCGGACGCTCCGCTGCGCATTTCTGTATCTCCAGGGGGTCAGAGACGCTGCGGTCTCCCTCGCACTTGCTGGCCGCTTCAAAGGAGGACTACAGCCCCCAGAGTCCCTAGCGGCACCTCCTGCTTCCGCTTTCCTGCGCGCCCGGAGGCGCTTAAAGCTGAGAGGCTCCCTCGGTGGAGCGGGGGCATTGTGTGGGCGACTGAGGTACTCACCTGACGCCCGGACGCTACGCTGCGCATTTCTGCATCTCCAGGGGGTCGGAGACGCTGCGGTCTCCCTCGCACTTGCTGGCCGCTTCGAAGGAGGACTACAGCCCCCAGAGTCCCTAGCGGCACCTCCTGCTTCCGCTTTCCTGCGCGCCCGGAGGCGCTTAAAGCTGAGAGGCTCCCTCGGTGGAGCGGGGTCATTGTGTGGGCGACTGAGGTACTCACCTGACGCCCGGACGCTCCGCTGCGCATTTCTGCATCTCCAGGGGGTCGGAGACGCTGCGGTCTCCCTCGCACTTGCTGGCCGCTTCGAAGGAGGACTACAGCCCCCAGAGTCCCTAGCGGCACCTCCTGCTTCCGCTTTCCTGCGCGCCCGGAGGCAATTAAAGCTGAGAGGCTCCCTCCGCGTCGCGGGACGCGCGCGGGCGGCGCCGGGCTAAGCCCGGGCAAAGGGCGGGCCCTCTGTGGCCCTCAGAGGCCAGAAGAGACTGGGCTGGGCCAGAGACGCTGTTCATGAACATACATGGTACATAAAGCACCGGGTGTGACATTTAGTAGGTTGCCAAGACTTGGCTATTGTTTTAAAGTGTTTTTTATTTTAATATAGTACAAATAGTAGACGGGGTAAACGTTATAACAATTCAGTAAGCTTTAGAGGGGGCTGTGCCTGTTTATAATATGTCGAGATGTAAGCCCCCTTCTGGGCCACGCACTTTGGATAATTATTTGGTCCAGAAGGTCAGCAAGATAAACTCTGAAAGGCGACAGTCGCTAGGGAAAATTAGTTCCCCGCAATCAGAGAGCCCTGTAAGGGGTTCATCAGCTTCTAGTATAGAGGATGAGAACAATCATTCTAATCATTCTAACATTATTATTACAGATGTGGTAGAGATGGGACAGCTCGATTCTGAACAAACCACCCCCAAAGAGTTAGGAACAGGAGACTGTCCTTATATGGTAGAACAATGTTTACCGACTCCGAAAGCACGGGCAGTTAGAACATGTAGGAAATTTCCTATTAAGAAGGGGGCATTGCGTAGTGTGCGGAAACGAGCAGCCTCACCAGATAAAGTCCTTGAAACGAATGTAATGAGTAAATCTAACAAGGTTGGTGTAGAGGATGATATAGTAACTAACCTAGAGGAGATTATTGGTTTAAAGATTAGAGGCATTATAGATCCGCTGGTATCAAAAATTGAGGAATTAACAAAAGAGGTTGTTAGATTGGGTGGTTTGCTTAACAAGGCCTTGGACAAACCAGGAGAGGTATCCACCGTCACAACTGTTGCAACTGACACAACTAGCAATCAATGTAAGCAGTATGTACAGGGAGACCCTTCTAAGGAAGCCATAGGAATTAAAGGGAATGGTAGTGTTAACCCCATAACACCTCAAAGGAGCATGCACTTAGGCAGTAAGGCTATGCCTGCCATAGAAAATATAAATGGATGGGAGGAAACTAACAAAAAGTATGCTATTAATCTCCCACCTGAGTGTGCTCCTTATGTGGTGGTACTAACAAATGTACCGCCGCTTGATAATAGGGGTCATCAAGAAACCCACGATTCCTTAAAAAATAAATGTCTATCTTGGCTAAATAGACAGTGTGGTTTCCCATTGAATTTCTCTGATAATGTTTTGACTACCAGGAGAGTTAATTGGATAGGGAGTGCTAGGAAAAGCTCAAAGGGGGACTGTGTAATCATACATTTCAAACATCCACAGCATGTTACTACTGTCCTCCTAAGAGCTGCATCTCTCCCAATTTCCGATGGCAATGTATGCGCCCGAGCACTAGGTTACTTTAATAATCACCTTAATGCCAACCGAAGGGACAATACTAGAATCTCTACTTACCCGCCCACCTCTAAAACTTATTTTGATATTCCCACACAGAATAGATTTCATGCACTTAGTTCCCTGGACTATAATGATTGACGCATACAAGAGACGGAGATATGTTTAGTAAGGGAAGAGGGTCCCGATAGGGATGAACATATGTATGACTGTGTACCTGAAATAACATCTAGGGGCTCAGGATATGCGCCTAATCAGAATGAGGAAGAGAATATTCACGAGGGAAGTGTGAATACATGCAATATGGGCCAAACAAGTGGGGTTGGCAACGTTGAGGGAAATGTCCGAGGTTCTGCCATTGGGACTACCGCCAGAATAGGTACATGTTCCAGACTGGTGTGCTGGAATGTAGCTGGTCTGAAATCTAAGAGCAGAGACCCTGGTTGGGAAACTTTTATTAATAGGTACGATATTTTATGTTTCCAGGAAACCTGGTGCAAAAATAATATTGACTACGAGGGATTCGTTTCATATAATTTACCAGCATATGGAGAGGGTCCGGGAAGAGCTGAGGGGGGCTTACTCACCCTTGTATCGGTCCACCGACAAATGCTGGTGATAAAATATGTACCGGTGGGTGATCTAGTACAGATGCTCTGGATTCGTGAAGGCAAAAGCCGTAACATCCTTCTGATCAATTATTATAACAATATTTTTGACAGCACCAGGGGCAGAATAATAACCGATTTGGCCAATGCTATTGATACCCTAAGTTTGGTTTCCAATGTTGTATTTGATATTATTTGGTGTGGGGATTTTAATACCTGATTATGTGAATTATTATCTACAAAGGCCTGTGGGGTTACGAATAATGCCGGATGGGAGGTCCCACACTTTGGTCACGATATGTATGGGGAAAATGTGAATACATTAATGGGGTGCCTTGACCTGGAAATTTTGGATTGCTGTAGGGACAGTAATGGTTCACCTGTCCCCACATTCAGGAATTGGCGCTCTAATTCTGTGATTGATCATGTGTTGGTATCCTCTAGTATTGTCAACTGTTTTGCCCCACTGGAAATGGAAATAATGGACACTAGTGATCATAACTGTATTATTGTGACCATGACTTTGTGGGAGGAGAATGATAGAGAGACAGGGACCACAGTTGGAAATATAGAAGCCCACCGGGCTAATGGGGTAAGGCTTAGGTGGATAGGCGCAAAAGCATCCGAATTGACTGCATCCATCATTATGAAGAATTTAGCAGACATTGTTTTTATTTTAGAAAATAGATTGGATCATGAGCGGGTCTTATCTAGTTTTATAGGAATCAACAATGCCATTAACGCAAAGTTCACAAGTGGTAACAGGGGTGGTACAAAACCTGGATTTGTTTGGTTTGATAAAACCTGTTCTGCTGCTCTGACTAACCTTAAGCAGGCCCTAGCAATAAGGCCTAGGGATAAAAAATTAGTAATAAATCTGAGGCTAGAATATAAAAATGCCATTAAAGCTAGGAAGATGGTTCTACAGCATCAGGCCTGGGATTCTCTTAACCAAGCGGCGGAACTCTCTAATGGCACGTTATTTTGGGCAACAGTCAACTCCCCATTCCTTAAGGAGACAAATACACCTGAGTTAACAGCAAATGTCTCCTGTGAAGGTTGGATTACCCATTTTTCAACTATCTTCGATTCAGGTAAAAATATTAATGTTGGCTCATATAGATGGCCTATATTACCACTTGAAATCACTGTGGAAGAAGTTGAAAGGGGGATTAGGGCAAGTAAGGGAGGAAAGGCCCAAGGCCCGGATGGGGTTCCAAGTGATGTGTACAAGGAAGCACCGGAAGTATGGGGCCCCTTGTTGGCTGCTGTTTTCAATGCCGCGGTTTGTACAGAACCTCCGCCGACCTGGGAGGAGTCTATCATTGTACTAATATACAAAAAAGGATCCAGGTCTGATGCTAAAAATTAACGACCAGTTTCATTACTGGATTCTTCCATAAAAGTTATGAGCAGGATTATGCTGGTAAGATTGGAAGAATGGGCAGAACAGGATGGTATTTTGGCAGATAGCCAATATGGTTTTAGGAAAGGCAGGGGTACGCTCGATCAATGCATTAATTTAGAATTATTGATCGGGAAGTATAGTGAAGCCAAACCTGGCCTTATATACTTGTGCTTTGCTGATTTAAGCAGCGCTTTCGACATGGTTGACCACTCAATTTTGTGGTCAACCCTGTTGAAATTGGGGGCGCCAGAGGGCATAATTTATTTTCTTGCCAGGATGTATGAGAGATTAAAAACATGTGTACGTTTCGGTAGGAAGGGAGAATGTACCCCGAACTTTAGCGTAAAACGAGGTATAAGGCAGGGTTGTGTTTTAGCTCCTCTTTTATTTATTCTATTTATAAATGGTATTGATGCAATTTTAAAGGAAGTACATGCAGATGCTCCCCTGATCAATGGCGTTTCAGTACCGGTGTTATTATACGCCGATGATGCTGTGTTGTTGTCAAGAACTCCGATAGGGTTGCAACGACTGATGGATAGCTTTGCCTCCTTTATTGACGACAAAAAATTAGTTATTAATAAAAGTAAAACGTACACTATGATCTGTGGCCCAAAAAAATCTAAACATGCAATGAAAGGGTTTTTTATTGACAAGGCAAAAGTACAGCAAGTGGACAAATTCTGTTATTTAGGTATAACTTTTTCTAGTGACAAAAAGTGGACACATGAATTTAATAACATACGCAATAAAATGGCTAGAAATGCAGACGGAATTTTTAGATTTGCTCAGAAAATTGGGGATCGTAGGACCAGAGATATGATAAAAATTTATCAGGCGAGATGTGTATCAATTGCATTGTATGGGGCAGGAATTTGGGGTTATTGCTGCGCATATGAATTGCAACTGGAAGAGAACTTTTTCCTTAAAAAACTTTTATGTTTACCCACATCGGCCTCTAATGCTCTATGTCATCAGGAACTATCTGTGAACTACCTACTTGACCTTTTGTCACTTAGACCTCTGATGATTTGGCGGTCTATTTGGTTGAATGAGAAGAAGTCCTTTACCAGGTCTATTATCCAGGATTGTTTGCGATTAGATAAAGCCATAGCAATACCCTGGATTAAATACATTATTGTGTGTTTCTCAGATATTTTTAACCTGGATATTGTAACTGATCCGAACGCTGTTTTATTGATCCCCAAGGTTGAGTTAAAAAGGGTCTTCCTAGCTTTTGCTGAGAGGAAGAGAACTGTTATTGCTGGTACTTTGTCCACTGTTATGTTTTATAACAGATATTTGTCTATGGATGGATTTCCAGTCTATTTAACCCTTGTCACCAGGCCGACACACAAATTTGTGCTAACCAGACTTAGATTTGGAATAGTGCACTACTTGGTGGCCCATCCGATAATGAAAAAACATCCATTAGGACCATGTAGATGTGACGGGATTTCCAAGCAGAGCACAATGCACTTTTTATTATTCTGTAAGCTGTACTCTAATTTTCGTATTGCCCTGCTTAAACCCATGTTTGTTAAATACGGAACACGTACGGTTGAGCACGCAATGAAATTGATTTTTAACTTACAATCTGCGGATATCTGTTTTTATAATGCTACTTTTTTAAACAAATGCATCAATTCTAGGAAAAGCATGTGTTTTTAGCTGTTGAAATGTAATTTTAATGTGTAAATGAAATCATTGTTTTAACTAATCATAGTGTTTTTTTTAAATGTATGATTATGTCTGCTATAAGTCGTTCATATTTTGTATATTCTGATTTTCTGATTGTGTATGCTTTTATGGTCATTAATTTGTACCGAATAAAGCTGAATTGAATTGAATTGAATCACAGACTTTGGCCACTAACCTGAGAGAGCGTGGCAACCCAGAACGTCAGATTAGTACTTCCATGAAAAGAGCAAGGAATAACCCACGTTAAACCCTCCTAAAGGTCAACACCAAGCCCCTTGCCGACACCCTGACCTGTGTGACATCATTCACCCCTGAATCAAACAGAATAAAACGCATTGTTAAAAAACATTGGAAGATACTTAACACGGGTGACCTGCAGATCCCTGCCCCTAGATTTGCATTCAGACGCACAAAAAATCTACAGGACATCTTGATCAACACCCGCCCAAAGCACACACACCACACAGACCAAAGACAACTTTGGGATTTGCCTCCAGTCACCGGTCACTACCCGTGTGGTTCATGTACAGTGTGTCGCTTTACCATTACCACAAAAGAAGTGTCCTTATCGGAAACCTTTCAATGGAAAATGAATAGACACACCAATTGCAATACTACGCACTGTATATACATGATCACCTGTCTTTGTGGCCTGCAATATGTAGGCATGACATTACGAATGGCAAAAATTCGCATCACAGAGCACAGGAGTAACATCCGACGCCAGAGGGTTGCGACCAAGATGTACACACATTTTAAGGACCATAACCATTCCCCTGATTCCATCAAATGGCTGATATTGGAAGCACACCCACAGATCATGCATACAGCTCTATTCAAGATTGAACAGAGATGGGCCCACAGACTATCCACTGACAGCAGGGGACTCAATGATGACATTCCTTGGGTCAGTTTAGCACACTCGTGATTTCCATTGCAGAAAAGGATTGTCTGCATGAGTGAGCGATACTTATTACAGGAGAAGTGACTTTCTAATGACCCGAGAATGGTCTAGGATTCCCGCTGTTATCTCGCACACAAACCTTTTTGTACTTGAGTAGGCATTTCTGATCACCATCTCACTCTGAGTGGTTTTGGATAGTGTATTAGTTAACTCAACTGTAGTCCAAGATGGCGACCATTTACCTATAGTATTCACAATGACTGAGACTGAGCTAAGATGGCCGCCCGTTTTTGGACTCAGTGGTCCTTCTTTGTATTACCATCACGAATCACACGTGATACTTACCTCCACGCACACTGACTACATGACATCAGACAAGGACACTCAGTGACAAATATGAACGCCATATTTTCACAGGACTGTATTACTAATTACATTGGGAATATATGAGTTTACACTTGACTCGACCAACAGTCTTAGATGGCCACTTTCCATCCATTTCGCACTAGAACATAGACTAGGCCAATCAAATTGAGAATGTAGGAGTTTACACTTGACTCGATCAACAGTTTTAGATGTCTACTATTAATCCATTTCGCACCATAACGAAGACTAGGCCAAGATGGCCGCCGTTATTCACAAAGGTTGTCCTTCTTTGAATTACTGCCATGTATAACATGTGACGCATAGCCCCGCCCACCCCATCTCCATTGGACCCGGCGTGGTATAACTTGAGACTAGTTTTGACAGCCCATTCCACCCGATTCCGGCGGCGAGGGTAGGTGAGCCTGCACACAATCTCTGGACTTCCGGTAAGTGTCAATGGGACTCGTCCGCCAGCCCACAGTGTTTGGTGCTATTTTACATTGGCCTCGGGGGGCTGAGATTTCTAGGTGTTCTCCATGACCGTTGGTGCGCTGGCACTTTAGGCAGCATCCGAGGTTTGACTACTCACCGAGCGCCTTGCTGGATTTGTGTCCCTTGTGAGCTTGCCTATGTGCGGGACACACTGAGGGGGTATTGGCAATCCACCTCGTTATCTCCTCTCCTCCTCCATGTTATAACACTGTTCCCATGTGAGCACCTATGGATGGATACTGATTCATTCACTTACCGATCCCCATTTATCTTTCTTTATATTTTTATTTTCTTTCAACAGGACACTAACTGTTGGTGTCCCTTTTATTCCGCCGGAAATTGATGAGGCCATACTATTTAGGCCCTTAGGTGAGCATTTCCACAACAATATGCTCCACTGCTGCTTTGCTCATGTTTTTATGTTGTAATTGGTTTTAAAACACTTAGTGCTTGGTCCTTCCTCTATATAGAGCACCTAGACACTATAACTGAATGAGACATCACTTGTATATGCACACCTTCTAATATGTTGTGTGCTATTGTCACTAAGGCATATAAGGCACATTATGTATGTCGAGTAAACGTACAGCTATTATAATATCTGTCCTTTTTCTGATCTAGGTTCCGTGACATCAGTTGGACATTGCCCACTGTATTACGATGTGGGAGGTAGGTTTTCCCCTCTCATTTTGTGTAGATAGCATTTGATACCCTGGTCCTGATGAATTGCCCATGATCTTACTGACAACAGAGGCAAGAAATATGTCGACCGAATGAGAGTAGGACATAGGCATCTAGGCACTTAACCCCTAGCTTTACGCCACTCTATTGACTTTTAATTAGGCAATTTAACTACAAGAATATATACAATTCAAGGAATAATTTACCTGTTTTAACTCACTTACACTACATCTACACTACTGGGCCCCTCACCCCCACTGCACCAAACGGCAGGGACAAAATATCTCCGACAAAGAGCCCCATTTATGGGAGCCCGTCAGGCATTGCAGCGCCGGCCCGCTGAGGAGCAAGCCCAGATGATGAAGCATGACACCTAGCTTGCTGGGTGTGTGAGGGCTCCAGTTCCTAAGAGGGGTCTTCCCCTCTCACTTTGAATAATAGGATTCACTTATTGAACCTACATATCGAACCTAGTACTCGCTGACCTTATATGTCTCCTCACCCTTAGGAACTGCATACCCATATTTATACACATTGCCCTGGGCACGTATGCCGGACCTGAAAAAAGCCCTATTGTCCCTCCTCTTGTTGTTACATAGTACTAGCACGGCGTTCCCGTGGGACTACGTTTTTTAGGTTATCATAGGGACAAAAAATCCCTTGTGGCCCTTCGCTTCTATTTTATTCCTATACTTTCGGCTCACCCATTGTTCATACCACTATGGATTACAATCAGGGATTGAGCTTTGATGACAAAGCAGTGGACGAAATACTAAGGGCTCCACCCCTCCTAGGGCTTGATGGCAACTCAGCCTCTGGAAGCCAATCAGAAGATTGGACATCCCTCACATCGATGAATAAGGAGTGGCTCAAAGTCACTCTACATGGGGCTTTAATGACTGAATACTTACGGGCCAATATTGCCCCTAATGGCCTTATGGCCAACAACTTCCCTAGGCTGTTCCTAGAAGATGAATATCACAAAAAGAAGAGGGATAAAAAAACATATGTTATGTGGAGTCCAAAAAGTGAGTGGGGGATACACCAAAATTGTAAAACTGCCCTCACACACAGCAAGTTGTGTCATGCTTCATCATAGGGCTGCTTCTACACCTCCGCGTCAGCCAAACGCTTGGAGGTGGAGCAATAGGGGAGGGGAAAACAACACATACAAACAAAAGATTTTTTGTGAGAACTAACGGTGAGTTGAAAGTGCAGAACCAGTGATAGACAGTGATTAAAAACCAAATCTGGGACTACCTTGATCCAATTTTAATATTAGGTGCCCAGTTTAGGATTCAGAAAAATCGTGGGTGTTGGGTTTGGAGAGCTTATGATGAGGTTCCAACCCCCCCCACTCTGCATAGGTGTCGACATGTTTCAGCCAGTAATAAGAAAATTATGACCCGGCTTTCTTCAGGACTTCTCACCACTGTTATTTCCCAATTTGTAAAAAACCTTCCTACTCCCAATTTGGGAAGTATAAGGAAGTATTACCTCAAATGAGGTCTCTCACCTTTAGGGAGGAACCTGTAGTAATGACAAAAATAATAAAATGTAGAATAAATATTTAAATTCACCTTCACCTAATAGATTAACAATAGGGATAAACCCACACACACACAAGCAAGACTCCACACGAGCATACTCAAAACCTTCCCCATTCGGGATATAGGTGGTAGCTTTATAAAAACAACTAACCCATAAAAATTTTATGGTTGTGTGCTACCTCCCATGACAAAGTATGTCGGGAGGTTTGTTTGTATCCAATAAAGAATTGTAATTTGCTCGAGAGACACCACAGCGACCAACAAGATCGTCAACACACTACTTACCGAGTTTATTGAAATTATAAACTCGAACTAGCGGGGTAGTGAGGACAGCCGCCCACATGCACTCTCTAAAAACAAAAAAATCCCAGCAATGAAATATGAATTGAAAACAGGAAGAATATGTTATACACACGCAAAGAAAATCTACGGTTGTCTAGAGCTTAGTCAGTTAGATGAGGCGTGTGTTCTGATGATAAGATCGTCTCAAATGAAATGATCGTCAAAAGTGAGGGATCTCTCCTCATCTCATAAATGGTATCATAGCCCCGGTTTATGTTGCATAGCAAGAAAGATCGATATCTAGAGATATTGTTATGTCGATACACTACACCGCCATATAGCCCGGGTCTAAGTGATGATTATTTGACTCGTAAGTTTAAAAACTATCCACAATAATAAAGAATTGTAAACATCTTATATTTAAGATTTAAAAATGACGCTGCCATAGTTGATTAGCTCCTCTTATCTAGTTCTAACTCGAAGGAGTGATAATCTCCTAACTGTGTACTCCTTCAAGGCTCATCCCCCCTCAAAGAGACCCCCTTACTGCTTTCCAGGGCTGCCGTCCGCCACCGAGTAATGCCTCCTTCTCCGCCGTGCAGGATGCTCCAGTGGCGTTTCCTCCATGCTTATGAGGAAATCTCAGTAACGCCACTCTACGTGCATCAACCCACGTGCTACATCGCGTGTGACGCTAATGCGCGGAAACACTGGACCGCGTTTGGCAGGAGGAGGGAACTCTATCCTTCCTAAGCCTATGACAGGGATCCGAGTTCGAGACCCCTGAGCAGCAGCTCCTAGCGAAGTAAAACAAGAAAGGAAAGAAAAGGAAAAAAAGGTATTTCCGTTGAGGCAGTTATTGATTTTATTTAATCGTTAGTATTATATTTAAATTTAAATTATCATTCAAAACTACGGGAACAGAAATGGATTTATAGAGTTGGGAGCTCCACAAGGGGCCTAAATGATAAAGCAGCCCTATGATGAAGCATGACACAGCTTTCTGTGTGTGAGGGCAGTTTTACAATTTTGGTGTATCCCCCACTCACTTTTTGGCCTCCACATAACATATGTTTTTTTATCCCTCTTTTTTTTGTGATATTCATTCTCTGAGCGGGAGGTCGAAGAGGGATTTACCTCTCACCGCTCTGTAGTTCTTGTGTTTTTGTTCCTTGAAGATGCCACATTTAAAAAAGAATGGTCCCTAGTTGCTTGGAAGTGCACTAGGGACTGGCTTGTATTAATCATCACCACAGCAAAAAGAATTGCAGACGCCCTGTTGATCAGGATACAGATTGCTGAAGGGGCTTTAAAAACAGCTATCCAACTAACGACTTACAAATCCAAGTTGGCCGAGATCAACGCTGAGATAACCGAGAATAAGGACTACTTGATGAAACAAAAAATTGCTAAACTTCAGAAAGATATAACTAAATTTGATAAGGAAAAGGTGTATCGCTATCTGAAAGCAGATTATACCTCAGTTAAAACCAGTTATTCAAGCGATCTGAGCTCAGACAACAGAAGGGGTTCCACTAACAGCGTCTCCAGCACTGGAAGTGGAGGCAGTAATAATTCTAGAAGGGTTAACAGACCCAATCAATATTACAATACCCCATCCTTCCCAGCTCCTCCGCTCCCTTATTGGCAATGTCCAATGTATCACCAAAGACAACCCCAATTCTTCCACAACAGCAACCCATCTTTTTTAGACAGAGGTTGGGGCAGAGGAAGAGGAAGAGGGTGGAGAAGAGGAGGGCAAAAGCAAGTGCAGTGGCAGGAACAACCTCCAAATAACATAGAAACGATGAGCAAGACAAGAGGTCAGAAGAATTGATAGTAAATCTATCACACAGATCATTTATTGAGACAGAAACAATGGTCCTTAAGAAAGGCCTAGGTTTTGTCCCCACCCCCAAGATTGACAAATTCAGAGATCAGTGTGAACTACAGAACTTCTTCAGAAAGGTTTGCCTAAAAGCCTTTTTTCAAGACAGACTTACTGACGATCAGGTTGACACAGGGTTACGTAACCCTTCTACATTTACACCTGTTAACAGTATGATTCGTGTAGAAGTGTTAGCGTTTGAAAAAGCTGTACTCAATGAATTGGCTAACCCCTATAACAACAAACCATTTCACAATCTGTCTAAAACAGAACTGGCGGCTGCCAGATCTCTGGCTGAGGACGTGACTATCACCATAAAGCAGGCCGACAAAGGTGGTGCCACTGTCATCCAATCAACTACTGACTATGACACAGAATGTCTAAAACAACTACACAACACAAACACTGCAATAACAGACAACCCCACCAATAAATTGACATCTAAGATTACCAGCATGGTCCATGAAGCAGTCACTAATGAATGGATCAATAAAAAAGAGGCTGATTTCCTGATTGCAAAAGAAACTAGAATACCATACTTTTACACACTCCCGAAAATACACAAAGGCATCACGCCCACCCCAGGATGCCCTATTGTGTCAGGCATTGGCTCACTACTTGAGCCGTCGTCTAAATTCTGTGATCACTTTCTTCAACCTCTAGTGAAACAGACGCCATCCTACGTGAGAGACACCACCGACATCCTCTGCATCATAGAGGAAATACCCAACAGCAATGATATAGATTAACTCATGACACTTGATGTGGAGGCTCTATATACGAACATTCCCCAACAAGCTACGCTAGCAGTCATTGAAACAGCTTTGGGTAAAATAGAATGGACATCCCCAACCCGATCACTTTCATAGTGGAATGCGCTATGGTAGCATTAACAGAAAACTTTTTTGAGTTTAAAGATCAATTGTATCACCAATGACAAGGTACTTCAATGGGGAGTACCTTCGCCCCTAGTGTGGGCTGTTTCTACATGTCACACTTTGAGGATGAGGTCATCAGGAACCCCGACAATCCATATATGAATAATCTGTTACTATGGAAACGATTGATTGATGATATCCTCATTGGAAAGGGGACCTGTCTACTTGTGAGAACTTCGTACTGTGGGTGAATAATCAAAATGAATACCCGAGGTTTACCCACACTGTCTCAGCCACTGACATACCGTTCCTCGATCTTAACATCAGACTAGACAATGGTTCATTAAACACTACACTGTATAAAAAACCTACAGACGGGAACAGCTTATTACTGTACAGTAGCTATCATCCTAAATCACTCAGGGACAATTTACCTGTGGGCCAGTTCCTCTGTATTATAAGGAACTGTAGCTTCATTACAGACTATAAATCAGAAGCACAGACTTTGGCCACTAACCTAAGATAGCATGGCTACCCAGAACGTCAGATTAGTACTTCCATGAAAAGAGCAAGGAATGACCCACGTGAAGCCCTCCTAGAGGTCAACACCAAGCCCCTTGCCGACACCCTGACCTGTGTGACATCATTCACCCCTGAATCAAACAGAATAAAACGCATTGTTAAAAAACATTGGAACATACTTAACACGGGTGACCTACAGATCCCTGCCCCTAGATTTGCATTTAGACGCACAAAAAATCTAAAGGACATCTTGATCAACACCCACCCAAAGCACACACACCACACAGACCAAAGACAACTTTGGGATTTGCCTCCAATCACCGGCCACTACCCGTGTGGTTCATGTACAGTGTGTCGCTTTACCATTACCACAAAAGAAGTGTCCTTATCGGAAACCTTTCAATGGAAAATGAATAGACACACCAATTGCAATACTAGGCACTGTATATAAATGATTACCTGTCCTTGTGGCCTGCAAGATGTAGGCATGACATTACGGATGGCAAAAATGCGCATCACAGAGCACAGGAGTAACATCCAACGCCAGAGGGTTGCGACCAAGATGTACACACATTTCAAGGACCATAACCATTCCCCTGATTCCATCAAATGGCTGATATTGGAAGCACACCCACAGATCACGCATAAAGCTCTATTCAAGATTGAACAGAGATGGGTCCACAGACTATCCACTGACAGCAGGGGACTCAATGATGACATTCCCTGGGCCAGTTTAGCCAACTTGTGATTCCCATTGCAGAAAAGGATTGTCTGCATGATTGAGCGATACTTATTACAGGGGAAGTGACTTTCTAATGACCCAAGAATGGTCCAGGATTCCCGCTGTTATCTTGCACACATACCTTTTTGTACTCGAGTGTGCATTTCTGATCACCATCTCACCCTGAGTGGTTTTGGATAGTGTGTTAGTTAACTCAACTTTAGTCCAAGATGGCGACCATTTACCTATAGTATTCACAATGACTGAGACTGAGCTAAGATGGCCACCCGTTTTTGGACTCAGTGGTCCTTCTTTGTATTACCATCAAGAATCACACGTGATACTTACCTCCGCGCACACTGACTACATGACATCAGACAAGGACACTCAGTGACAAATATGAACGCCATATTTTCACAGGACTGTATTACTAATTACACTGGGAATATATGAGTTTACACTTAACTCGACCAACAGTCTTAGATGGCCACTTTCCATCCATTTCACACTAGAACATAGACTAGGCCAATCAAATTGAGAATGTAGGAGTTTACACTTGACTCGATCAACAGTTTTAGATGGATACTATCAATCCATTCTGCACCATAACGAAGACTAGGCCAAGATGGCCACCGTTATTCACAATGGTTGTCCTTCTTTGATTTACTGCCATGTATAACATGTTACGCATAGCTCCGCCCACCCCATCCCCATTGGACCCGGCGTGGTATAACTTGAGACTAGTTTTGACAGCCCATTCCTCCCGATTCCGGCGGCGAGGGTAGGTGAGCCTGCACACAATCTCTGGATAAGTGTCAATGTGACTCGTCCGCCAGCCCACAGTGTTTGGTGCTATTTTACATTGGCCTCGGGGGGCTGAGATTTCTAGGTGTTCTCCATGACCGTTGGTGCGCTGGCACTTTAGGCAGCACCCGAGGTTTGACTACTCACCGAGCGCCTTGTTGGTTTTGTGTCCTTTGTGAGCTTGCCTATGTGCGAGACACACTGAGGGGGTATTGGCGATCCACCTTGTTATCTCCTCTCCTCCTCCATGTTATAACACTGTTCCCATGTGAGCACCTACGGATGGATACTGATTCATTCACTTACCGATCCCCATTTATCTTTCTTTATATTTTTATTTTCTTTCAACAGGACACTAACTGTTGGTGTCCCTTTTATTCCGCTGGAAATTGATGAGGCCATACTATTTAGGCCCTTAGGTGAGCATTTCCACAACAATATGCTCCACTGCTGCTTTGCTCATGTTTTTATGTTGTAATTGGTTTTAAAACACTTAGTGCTTGGTCCTTCCTCTATATAGAGCACCTAGACACTATAACTGCATGAGACATCACTTGTATATGCACACCTTCTAATATGTTGTGTGCTATTGACACTAAGGCGTATAAGGCACATTATGAATGTCGAGTAAACGTACAGCTATTATAATATCTGTCCTTTTTCTGATCTAGGTTCCGTGACATCAGTGGGATATTGCCTACTGTATTACGATGTGGGAGGTAGGTTTTCCCCTCTCATTTTGTGTAGATAGCATTTGATACCCTGGTCCTGATGAATTGCCCATGATCTTACTGACAACAGAGGCAAGAAACATGTCGACCGAATGAGAGTAGGACATAGGCATCTAGGCACTTAACCCCTAGCTTTACGCCACTCTATTGAGTTTTAATCAGGCAATTTACCTACCAGAATAAATACAATTCAAGGAATAATTGACCTGTTTTAACTCACTTACACTACATCTACACTACTGGGCCCCTCACCCCCACTGCACCAAACGGAAGGGACAAAAGATCTCTGACAAAGAGCCCCATTTATGGGAGCCCGTCAGGCATTGCAGCACCGGCCCAA
The DNA here is from genome assembly GCF_964204655.1 of Triturus cristatus. NCBI lineage: Eukaryota > Metazoa > Chordata > Amphibia > Caudata > Salamandridae > Triturus > Triturus cristatus. Next base: position 395,289,643 of record NC_140583.1, on the reverse strand, counting down.
CGAGGAGCAAGCCCAGATGATGAAGCATGACATCTATCTTGCTGGGTGTGTGAGGGCTCCTGTTCCGAAGAGGGGTCTCCCCCTCTCACTTTGAATAATAGGGTGCACTTATTGAACCTAAATATCGAACCTAGTACTCCCTGACCTTCTATGTCTCCTCACCCTTAGGAACTGCATACCCATCTTTATAAGCAAATTCCAGCTACCATTTGAGAGAAACCCTTGGCAAGTTGTCAAAATTCGTGGCACGCAAGTCACCATGAGAAGAGGTCTGGAAGTGCTCACGAGGAATGTGTCAGCCTTTAAGAAATACTTTGAAGGGCATCTCCAGGAAAGTGATTTTGTAAATGACTGCTCCCAAGAACAAGTGTGGGAAGAGTGGTCAGAAGGTGGTTTGGAATTACTGGGGCTGACGGTGGGGAGGCATACCCTCGCCCCCCAGAAATCATCCCAGAGTCAGCAGGGGTTCCTGCAATTCTAGAAGGTACCAGTCAAAGACGAGAAAGGTGCACTCAATACAAATTGAGGTCCAACCCTGAACCGTCAAGCAGCCTAAGGGATTATCATTACTCAAGAGTCGCCCATTGGTGTGAAGCGATCTGGGTAGATTCCAGGACTTGTCTGAACGTTATGACTGTTGATGATGTTTTGTTCTCGCAATACTAATTTTGGGGGGGGGGGGGTGCTCATGTTACCACGCTTACACAGGGGACAGCCATATGCTCTCCCCGCTTACGTGGTGTGAATGGTTTGGCCCGCGTAGCGTGGGTCCGTGTTAATAAAGAAGTGTGCGCGTGCGTCTGGTGTCGGAGCCGAGACACCCGAGCACCGTTCAACTTCACGCTCCGTGTGCATGTGTCTCATTGTGGCCTATGCCTCGCGGCCAGCGCGCATAACCCACCACTGCCAGCATCATTGTTTCCTCTGCCATTAAAGCGGTCATATCTCCGATTGGTGTATGTTGCAACACATGCACCGACATTACACCGATATCGGACGTGGGGCTCCACCGAAATGGCTCCCAGTTTGTGCTGCTGAAAGCCAGGGAATGCAGTCTTGTGCTTCCTGGCTGCACACTAGCGCCCCCACTCCCTTGCCTCACAGTATGACTCCTGAGACAGATTTAAGATGCACTCGGGAACCAACACATATGCAAGCAACATATGAGTTTTTCAGTATTTTGGTCCTGTGTTTTGGCCTATACGCTTTCTAGCATTGGATTATTTCACTTCTTGTTGTTTGGAGACTTCATACGCTGGCTTTAAATATTTGACCTTTTGTTTTCTGGAGAACTGATGCTCTAGGGGTAATTATTCTTTTAGTGCCCTGTTCGGTCTTTTTGGAATCCACTCACCTAATTTTCCGGAAAAGACATCCATCGAATCCAGGAGGTGGTGAGTATTGAGGGTCCTGAAAAGAAACAATAAAAATGAGGAAATTGTGAACAACAGCAAACTATTAAACAAATCTGGCAAGGTGCATGCTATTATAGTTAATAAAGCAACTTACCATCCTCAATGAACTTGTAGCATCCTCCTTTGGTGGGTGCCATACTCTCAGCGTAGTTGCCTTATGTGGTTGGAAAGAATCTACAAGGAGGAAAGATACAAGAAAAGACTATTAAACACACACACTTTGTACAAGAGACAAGCAAAATCTGAATCTCATGAACTATTGTACTTTTTTTGTAAAGCTCTCTTGGGATTTTTGTAGACGTTTGGACTGTAGGAAGGACTCATTCCATGTATAAGACAAGACTCAGAATGGGAGAGAAGGGGTTGAGCAGAAAGGGATAATAATCTTTTTGTGATAATGAATTTTGCCTTTTCTCCCTTTTAGCAGTCTCGTGCCCAAGGAACTTGAGTCTAGTGAGAGCGTTTATTGCCAGCTGGGATTAAGGGAACGTTGGAGTAAGCTTATATGTAGAAGTATAGTGACATTAACCTCTTTAACTTAGATATTGTGCCATTAGGGAAGGTATTAATACATGTAACTCTGTTTTCTCCTTTAGTTTACAGAGGCCATAGATTTGAGCCTTAGAGAGAGACCCTAGGAAATACTACCCAGACCTACCTGCTGCTTGTCCATCTAGCTATCCAATTCCCTTTCACCCCCCGGGCCTGTTGTGATCATATAGAAAAATATATATATTCTCATGTTCATTGCAGGGTTTGGGAAAATTCGGGAACACTCATTTCTGAGACATCTCACCCCCAAAAGATCTACACAGCCTGCTGTATGTCGGTTTAGTTACAGACATGACAGAACTGCTTGCCAAAAAGAGTGCTATCAATCTTGGCCAAGTGAAATGGAGTCTTAGAACCTGACTTTGTTGGATGTACTTGCAGTAATAGTAGCTTTACAAAATGAGACAGGATTTGAGGCAGTCAGTGCAACATCCCAGAATGAAACTAAAAAAGTTGACCCAATGATTACATGAAATCTAAGGAAGTATGGTCAGTCCTTGTGCACAACCTAAGACAATGGTTTCGGAGATTGCAGCAAGGATACAATTGTTAAAACCCCCAACCTTTGTGTATTCAGGGTCACAGGACCCTGAGCTTGACAGGAGAACGAACGCAGTGGTGCAGGTAGTTACTCCCAAAATGTCCCTTTAGCTCCCCTGAATGATTTTACGGGGAGGTAGCCAAATTTGCCACATTCCTGAATCAATGCGAGGTACATTTTATGTGTAAACCAAATTGTTTTCCTGATGACCAGTCTAAGGTGGCATTTGTACTTTCGTATCTTGAAGGAAATCCGGCTACATGGTTGATTCCCCTATCGGTAAGAAAGGATCTTGTGTTACATAATTAAAATGAATTTAAGGCTGAAATGCGTAACTTATTCATTAGACATACTTTTGTACAATCTATTGACACCGATTTATTACATTTAAAACAAGAGAATAAGGATTTGATTACATATTTAACAACTTTTAATAGACTAGTGGCAGAAGCAGGGTGGCCTAGGGAGAGTAGCGCATCATTGTTTTATAAAGGCCTAAAAGACGAATTGAAAGATCGACTGGCTCAGGTTGTAGATCCACCTGAAGACTGTGATGAGCTTATAGACTTGTTGGTATGATTGGATCATAGATTAGGAGAAAGGAAAATGAATAAGGATAGAAATGAGTCAGAAATAATAGTTCCCAGAGAGAAAAAAATATATATGTAAATGAGTCTAAACCTATGCAAATAGGATTCCTTAGCGGTCCTCTTTCTGTAGAGGATTGACAGAGATGTCGTGATCAATAGCTGTGTCTATACTATGGCAAAGCGGGCCATTTATTAAAAGATTTCCCATATAAACCAAAAGATGACCTAGGACTTCAACCTCTTCCTCTAAGTCCCCTGGAAAGGCACAGACCCGGTCATTGAGGAGACCAAATTACTAGGTCTTGTGGATATGAAGGCTGTTAATCTGGGGAACATTGATGGGGACTATCCCATTGCGCATTTCCACATTCCAGTGAAATTAAAATGGGAGCCCAATTCGAAGGTCTCTATTGACATTTTGTTAGATTCAGGAGCTACAGGCAATGTTATGGTTTCAGAATTTGCTTGTAATCTATATGTTCCAATTGTATCTAGATGCTTTTCTAAAAGCATTTGTACTATAAATGGGAGGAAAATATTATCTGGCCCTGTACAATTGTGTACCATTCCATTTAAACTTGCTATAAGAGAACTTTACAAGCGCATACATTTTGACATTATAGCCACCCCCCAGTTTTGGGCTATTCTAGGAGTGTCCTGGTTATATAGGCACAACCCTATTATAGACTCAGTAAGAGGTTCTCTTACTTTTCCTTTGACTCATTGTAAGCAACATTGTATGAAATCTTCTGTCACATCTAGGGAACACTCTCTAGGTGCTTTAGAAGAACTGTTGGTAATGGATCCCAAAAAATACCAAGATTACTGCAATTTTTTCGATAAACAAAAGGTCACTGTGTCACCACCACATAGACCTTAAGATTGGTGAATAGATTTGCAACCGGGACCCCATTTGCCTTAACGATGATTATATGCTCTTACTCAAAAACTGAATGCATATCTTTGACAATATTTAGATGATCTTCTTAAGCCTAGTTTTATTCTTCCTTCTCGTTCTCTAGTAGCCTCTCCTCTATTTTTTGTGACAAAGAAGGTGGGAGATTTAAGAAATTGTATTGATTATAGGGCTGTTAATCAAGTTATGATTAAATATAGATATCCTTTACTTCTAATCTCGTCCTCATTAGCTCAAGTGAAAGATGTAACTGTTTTCACCAAGTTAGACCTTTGAAGAGTTTATCATCTGATTAGAGTAAGAGAAGGGGACGAGTGGAAGACTGCTTTTCATACCAAATTTGGTTTGTTTGAATATTTGGTAATGCCATTTGCTTTGTGTAATGCCCCTGCCTGTTTTCAGTTTTTCTATAAACCAGGTCTTACGGGAATTCATTAATAGCCGCGCAGTAGTATATAAAGACGATATCTTGATATTTTCTAAGAACAAGGATAAACATACTGAACATGTGAAAAACATCCTGAGGAAGTTAAGGGAACATCAGTTGTTTGCGAAAATGGAAAAATGTGTTTTTGGTGTAGACAAGGTAGAATTTTTAGGGTTTATCATATCCACTAATGGAGTGAAAATGGACCCTAAAAAGGTTGAAGCCATAAAGGAATGGAAATCCCCACAATCCGTGAAAGATGTACAGAGCTTCTTGAGCTTTACCAACTTTTATCAAAGATTCATCAACCAGTTTTCGGCTTTGATCTCCCAGATCTCTTAGACAGAGGAAACGGAAACCACTTTTCAGATCTTATAGTGAAAATGTATTACTTCCACAATTCTGAGACTTCCAGATCCATCTCAACACTCCTAGTGGAGGTGGATTCTAAAATAGTGGGGGGCGGCATCTTCTCCGAGAGGCATAGCAGTCCAGGACAGATTAACCCAGTAGCTTACTATTCCAAGAAATTAAGTCTAGCCGAATCAAACTATACTATGGCAGACAGAGAACTGGTAGCAATTGAATATGCTTTTGAAGAATGAAGACACTATTTATTAGGAGCTCAACATACAATTACCATTCTTAATGACCATCGTAATATACAATTCCTTAAATCTGCCCGAGCATTATCAGCTCGTTAATTACGGTGGGCTCAGTTTTTGCAGAATATGATTTTTTGATAACCTTTCAGCCAGGTAGAATAAATAGGAAGCCAGATGCACTCTCAAAATATGGCTACAACTCAGAAGAAAAGTTTCAGGATCCCCAACTTACAATTGCCATCGAAAAGATGTTAGTCCTGATAGCGCCGTCAGACTTTTTAATAAGGGTGCAGCAGTTACAGGGAACAGAATATAGTAAGATTATGTTGCTGTCACATGGCCCATGGGGACATTGTCGTCTTCTCTAAGTTAGCATGAGCACGCTGTAGATTGCCCGCTGCTTTGCGCACTTTACTACAAGACTTTATTTTTTGCAACTGTCTCTATTGCTATTTTCACATGAGAACCCATCACTGTGTTCACACTCTACAGGTTCCTGGAATTTTGTCTGAACATTGAGCAAGTGCGAACAACAATAACCCTTGTTATTTTGTTCTGGCCAGGCCTTAGCACTTAGACAAAACATACCGATGCTTGGTAGCAGCCATTACTAGGTACATGACTAAAATTGATCATGACATTTTGGCAGCTATTGCCGCAACGACAGAGGGAATGCAGCTTACCCAAAGATTTCCAGAGCGTTATACTTATCATTTAATGCCCTATCAAATTCCATTTGTAACCATTCCAACTGTTGGGGAACGTTTAATTCCCAATGAGGACCTCAGGGTTTCTTTGATGATAGCTGCTCACGAAGGCAAGGCTTCTGCACATGCTGGTGTGACAGCGACTGTTTTGCTTTTACAGCAACATTTTTGGTGGCGTGGGTTATACCAGCAAACTCGCAAATATGTTCTTTCCTGTGACATTTGCGAATAGATTAAACCTTCTATGGTTACACGACAACCTCATACTCAGCTTTATATTTCAAATCAACTGTTTGGTTGTATTTATCTTGACCACTGTAGTCCTTTAACATCTGATAATGATTTCAAGTACATTTTGGTTGTAGTGGATTCGTGCACTAGATTCCTTCGGGTTTGGCCGCAACGTAGTGCTGACACTCAAACTGTTATAAACGATTTGTGTGTCTTTGTAGGGACATTTGCCTGTGGCACCTTCCATTCAGACCAAGGTCTGGCTTTTGCCTCTAAGTCTTACCGGGATGCAATGAATCTCTGGGGGTACAGGTGCAATTCTCGTATCCGTATCGGCCTGAGGGCCTTTCAGTTGTGGAGCGGATGAACCGTGACTTAAAGCAAAATTTAACAACTAGAGTGTTAGGTACTGGTAGGGGCAGGCTGGCTCATCTATATGGAGTCCAACGTGCACTTAATAAACTCCCTAGGAGATATCAGGACACCATATGAAATGCTCTTTGGTGTTAAAATGTTTGTGTCAGACCTTGATGGCCTAGACGTTGTGGCGCTGCCACGACGTTTGACGTAGATAACCATTGTGGTATGTTACAGGATCTATAAAAGGCTTGAGGCTGATTATATAAACCTCATTTGCCCTCTTCCACGGATGCAGTGGTGCTGATTCCAGTTTCTGGCTGGCTTCCTAGAGTTGGAGATCTGGTCTGAGAGAAAGTGGAGAACAAAAAATAATTTGGTCCATCGTACCGTGCACCAGTCCCAGTCCTTGGTTTGAAGGCACTGGTACTGTAATTCTACCTCCACTATCTGGTCCTAAGAAGAACTGATACATTTCAATTGAGCACGTCAAGCTACACCATTTGGCCGATATGCCTCCAAGCATTCCACGTCGGGATGCGCCACTTCATTCAATAGCTTCTGTTTCCACGACTACTCCCCATCAAATAGGCAGGGTGATGGAATCTTCAATTGATTTATTGCCTGTTTTGCCTTCTACATCTACTACCGTGGAGAATGAGACTGCCTCCCCACCAGTCGAAATTACAGTTGACATTCCTGAAAGAAAGTATAATTCATTCACCCTCCAATGAAGAACAGTCCCCAGGTTCGAATGGTTACTATATGGACCGAGATCATTTTTCTTCTGATTCATCTTCAATGTCCTCCTCTGTGGCAGAGCCCTCTACACAGATTTGTGTTCTCATTCCCTGTTAAAAATAACTTACCTGGTCCCGGCATGGACATACATCTTGATTGTGCTAACTATGGTGTTTCTCTTCATGTGGATTGGATTTGTGACTGTTTTTTTCTTATTGATTAATGGCCATTATTTACCTGAACACTCTGCTGTGGAGTTGGTTGACGGAGTTCTGGCCTCTCAAACTTTGTCTCATACAATGAAAAGGGATCAAGCCTGAGTTATTTTTTCAGCATTCCCAATTGTTGACAGTATCGTTTGGGTTAAGGTACCATTCAAAGTCTATGGTCCAACCTAAACTTTGCAAATTACTAACATGGTCCGAGTTTCATTAGGTGATGCTGTTTTGCCTGGAATACACTCCGATGAGTGGGATGTTAACGCTGTTTACTCACTATTTTCGGATTTGAAATATTATACTGCATTTGACACTGAAGATCTGAATTTGAATTCAGCAAAATATGCTGATTTATTCTGTTACCAGCATTACGGCCATTATCTTTTACACAATACTAATACTCAGAGAACACATTTTAATTATACACAATGGGAGCATTGCCCGACACCATTACAGGGGAACTCTAAGACTCTGAAAAATAAATTTGTATATGTCACTGGTTACAATTTGTCAGATCCAGTATCCTATTTTTACAAATTGAATATGTCTGCCCATGCCAGATTCATGCTGACCCATACAAAATTGGTCTATTCCTCCTCCTTCATAGCCGATTTGTCCCTGAAGGTTTATGATTACTAGAAGGACAAATTGATTTAAAATCTATTTGGGGTGCCAAAGATGGAATCATTGCATCACGCATGATTAATTTTGTCTCAACTTATGATTCTGAATCAGACAGTACAGCAAACTACATGTTTTGGATTGGCCACTTATAACAATTTGAATAGTACCTCAATTCCGTCCTTGGCTGCCTATGATACATGGCATACACATAACAACTACACAATTGAGGAGTTAACTGGCATGTTTCAGAGCGGTACTCTTAATTCTTCATATATTGACTCTTTGGGATGGTTGCTGTGGCCGACGAGCTCCAATGCTTGCCAATAACGATTCATTAATGCCACAAAAGGATTTACACACAGCAGTCCGGATCCTCGCTTCCTACATTCTCATACAGTTACCACATATTCTGTTGGTAAATTATGTCAACAAAAGTTGGAAAATTCCACACTGTCACCTGTAACATAACATAACATAACATAACATAACATAACATAACATAACATAACATAACATAACATAACATAACATAACATAACATAACATAACATAACGTGTATTTGTAAAGCGCACGTTCACACAGAGGTATCATGGCGCTGAATAACCGATGTTTATTGTTACCCAACTCAATGGTACTCATGTTATCAACCTCAGATGCATGAAAGGCTGAGTGAACCCCCTGGAATTCGAACCTGTCACCATGAGGTTAAACACAGGCCCGTGCAGAGGACACATTAGTCCATTGAGCCAACAGACCCGGCTTGCCTGTGAAACAAAATCTCTCCCTTTTGTCAGGTGACATCGATCTTACTGATTTTCTTTTGGGTCCAAAATCACCTCGCACTCAGGGGCATATTCACTAAGAGCTATCGCCGAATTTACGGCACTTTATCGCAGCCAAAGTCATGATAAATTTACCTCCCCATTCACAAGCCGGTGCTAACCGCCCACAGCACCAGTTTTCCCGCGATAGCAGCCGCAAAAAACATTGCCACAGAGGATCCCTGCAACTATCGTTAATGAGATGCAGAGTGGGCGTTCCCATGCCAAAAGCCGCGACCACACCACTCCTCACCATTCTCAACGACCAGACAGATCGGTGATAAAAACACAAAACAGGCAATAAGGCGCATTAGCACCAGGAAATCTACACCTGCTCTGACCTGGTGTTAAGTCAGACGGCAGCCTGCACCACAAAAGGGCGACCAGCCCAGGGCAACATCAGAAGGGCAACAGATGTCAAGGAGCCACTCATCATGTGGCCCGGACACCAAAGAGGGCCACAACACCCACCAACACCACCCCAGGACCCCACCCCACACCCAGATCACCCCCTCTGGACAACCACAGAGTCAGCGCAGACAAAGACAGCAGACCCCCAGGAAACGCACCAGCCTTACAGACCCAACATCTGAGAATGTTACCATCCACCACAGGCTGAAAGGGACAATCATCCTACGCATCCTGACCATCATCCCCTAACAGGCCTACGGCACCAACATAGCGGACAACCAACATCCCACCCTACACCAAGCTGCTGGATTGGCTGCACCTGTTGGCCCCTGGCACACCCAAAACAACACCCCCCAGAGTCGGAGGAGTCTCACAGCCAGCCACATCCAAGTCTCCTACACCTGTCCTGGACATCACCATCACCCTGGTACCCCATTCCCGTTACATCCAACACAATGCACAGGATCCGCTGGAAACCAAGCAAGGACCATACGCCATAGCAGGATGCACACACGTGTTGGGGGCAATCCACAGCACACATGTCCCACCTGTGCCCCCTGGTGACACAGCACACAATCACCGCAATCACCGCAACAGGAAGCACACGTCTCACATCAATGATCAACAGAACACCGTGGAACATCCAACAATGTCACCTGCAAATACACAGCCACTGTGCATGAGTCCTCCATCCTCCAACAGTCCATCAGAAACCAGCGTACCCAGGAAGGAACCAAGGGAAATGCACAGCCCCATGGCAAGTTTCAAATGGACTACTCACCTCATCTCCACAACCATGCAACTCACAACCCTGGCAATGCACACGTCACAAAATCACTACCAACATGCACAACAACATGACCCCCCACCAGACACGACAGAACAACTCACAATGGTTACCTGGCCAAGCCGTGAAAATGAGCCCTCAACGCAATGGCACCTCAGCCACACAACATCCGAATGTGGGGAGAGGTGGCAACCAAGCATGTGTGAAGGATGTAGTAGAACCATGATTGGGAAAGTATACAATGCCAAGAGTGGCAGTGATGTGCTGGATAGACCGCAGTATGCAGAACACACCCATATCCATGGCGGCACTCACCTCTGGGGTATGGAGTCCATTGGACGGTGGACGCAACCATTTCACCCCTGCCAGTGGGGGACCTTGCGGAAATGTTGCCAAGCGTGACCGGAGTGGGATGGCCCGGCGTACGCTAGTCGGCGTAGGGGCGTGAATAAAAAGCACGTAGCCCTGGGAGTGGTCCTCTTCCAGAAAGCACAACATCTCTGCCAGGGCGGCACCTCTTACCCCGCCAAGAGGCCGAGGCCGACCTCGTGAGCAGAGTTGCCAGCGATGCCGTGCGCCTGCCGGACCCCGGCACGCTGGACCACGAACCCGTCAGGCCCACCCCTGCGCAGCCAGGCTACACTGATCACCTGTCGACACCGGCGTGTGTCAAGGAGGGCTCACCACATGCCGGCGCAAACTCCAAGCCCAAGGGCCACGACCTTGGCAGCCTCCTCAGTCCATCACGGCCTCCTCGACACAGGCCCGCTTTACTCTTTTCTCGTTGACGCACTCTACTGCCGCCTTCGGACTACTCTTTGGCCCAGTTGGTCACTTGTGCGAAAATGTGTCCAGATTCATGAAAGGCGGTGACCCCAATTTCGGGCCAGCAGCCACAGCACCAGACCCACCTCGATCAGTGAGGCATAGTTCCATATGGGCTATTTGCGACACGCGGTGCCACTAACCCTGTTCAATGCCAGCCTGCGACACATGGTGCCACTAACCTTGTTCAACGCCAGCCTGCGACACGTGGTGCCACTAACCCTGTTCAACGCCAGCCTGCGACACATGGTGCCACTAACCCTGTTCAACGCCAGCCAGCGACACGTGGATGAGGGACCAGGAGTACCCTGCGGACCAGTTGGTCCGACATCTAGCATCTTGGCGCTACTCACGAATAGCCACACCAGTGGTCGCACGGAGAGGAGTAAGAGGAAGATGCGGCTCAGTCCAGACGAAAGCCGGGTAACAGTCCTGGAGATGAGCGAACACGTGATGCCACTGAATCTGAACTACGCAGGCCGGTGGGGCTACCAACCTATGCCGGCAACACTCGGTGAATGGCCCATGCTGACCGCTGCCTCCGGCCTACACTGGGGTCCAGTAGGTCACAGACTCTTCATTTTGCATTGGCTGAGTTCATATCAGCGTACCGGCATCATCGCAGACTGCATCCCCTCTCAGCCCCGGTGCCACTTAGTCTGTTCCCCCGACAATCATGGACACTCTCTGGTTTAACTTTGGTGGCGTCTGAGTCTATGGACCAGGGGGCAGTTTTCATCCTCATGTAGCTGATACCAAATTGGTGGTGGAAACAAGGCTGTCGCATTCCACTCCTCCATTTGCTGCTTCCGGATAAAATCAAACCTTTCGGCGTCATGCTCTGAAGGACACCTTTCACTGTCCCCCGAAACCCTCCGCAACATACACCTCGGACATTGATAGTGACCCACTCAGGTCGCATGGCCATTCTGACTGCACCGCAAGTCACCGTCCCATGGCGGGGTGGCCACTAACTCTGTATAAGTCAGGTCCAGGGCCCCTTCTTCTGAGAAATAGATGGCCCCTGAAGCGTTGGCCTTGGGGTCATCAACGCCATTTCTCTGTGGCCCTGCGCTGTACACAGCCTCCGGGCCAAAGTGCGTCCCAGCAGGGCTCACACACCAAATCGAGTCCTGAAATGTCCGGACGTGGCATCACCGCAGGAGGCACACGCCACCACCTCAAGGACCACCTCCAACAGCCATCTGCCACAGTCGACATGGTGGTCCTGACAGACTTACGGAGTTGCTCAGACCTGTCGTGGATGCCATGATCGGCCTGAAACCCTGCTCAGCACTCCAGGTGCCAGTGACTCAGTGCACCGCAAGTCATTGTCCATTACTGATTGACATTTGCGCTGTGGATTGGTTGCACAGCAATGTCACCTTATGCAGTGGGGAAGAGCTGGGACTATGATGAGGAAGATGTGTCAAGTGTGCAGATGGGAGATGGCACAGAGAATGGGAGGGCAGGAGGCAACATCCACAAGACAGGAATGCAAACTGGAGGTGGTAGCCGAGCCACACACCCGGAACCATTACTGGGTATTGCGCTGTGGACTGCGCACGCAACTGTCACCTCAGACAGTGTGGGAGACCTGGGACATTGATGAGGAAGTTGATGCAAGTGTAACACACCCCACTGCATCTGCATCAGGACTAACACGAAGGCTTACAATCCTAGCATTTCCATCACATGAGCGCGCTCACCTCCAGGGCCCCTACCTCAGTGCACTGCAACTCACTGAACCTCCTGACTGAATTTCAGGTGACCTCTGTCCTTGCTCCGGCTTCCTCCATGTTGCAGTTGACTCTGTTATGCATGTGTTTGCTGTTTCCGTTGCACTGGTGTCCTATGTTCAAGTTGTTGCCAGCACCAAGCATTCCGTGCGGGCTGGCTTACACTCACCCCACACACATCCAGCACAGGCGTCACTGTACATGTGGCCCAGCCAATAAAGGGGCCGGGTGCACGTGCCCGTAGCCAGTTCAACATAATATCTGCGTGTGTCCCTGTGGTCTTGTTTTACGCATGAGGGCCCTGGGCCCTACGACATTACATTGTGCTGTGTACATCAGATGCAGACGTGTCACTGCAGGCAGCGTGGTTGTAGCTTGGACATGTAGCTTTGTCGTCACCCACTCAATTCGTAAGGGGAGTGTCCAGGGCCGTCGTACGCAGAGCCAACATGGGTGTGTGTCTGCTGTTTGAGCGCCCCTGCCCGTGGTTCTATACTGTGAATGTGCATCTGCATGTGTCTCTATGGCAGTGTGGGTCTCCTTAGTGGGGTGTTGGTGACCCCTGAAGGGTGATAGACACCTACGTGTGTGTCCTGGTTCGCATTCCATGGGTTCAACCCCCACCCACACCTGTTGGGCCACCTCCTTTTGGCGTGATGGAACATGGCATTGGGGTGCGATGTGTGGGTGGGTGAAGTGTTGTGAGCCAGCTGTGCTTGCAGGTGCTTCCTGCTGTGTGGTCTGTTGCAGGCTGGGTGTTCTCCTCTGAGTAGCTTGGCTGTCCAGGTCCTGGTGGGGGGTTGCGTGGGATATCCATGTGCTGTTGTAGGGCGTCGGTGTCAACTGTGTGGTGGACCTCTCCAGCATCACTGATGTGTTGTATTCTGTGCTCTGCTGAATGTGTTGTGTGCCCCTCTGTGATGTAAAGGGGAGGTGCGTATTTACTTTGTGTTGACATATATGTTGGCGCATTGTGCAGGTTTGCATGCAGACTGTATGGTAATGTACATTGTGACTGTTTGGGGGTGCAGGTATCTTCTGCGGGACAGTGTACATTTGGTCTACATGACGAGGTCGTACGCGTACATTTCCATTTCACAGTTTCCGGCTCCGTCAGATGTAGTAGGCATGTTTCTGTGCATGTGTGGAGCCAGTTGTGTCCTCTGTTCTGCAGTGTCAGCTATGCTTGTTGTTCCTCATTTTCGTCAATGTGGGTGTGCTGTTTGTGCTATGTGTGTGTGCTGCAGTGTGCCAAGGGGATCTGGGCCTTGGACCTGGGTGATTGTGGGTGTTCAGATTGGTACACCTCGTTGTGCACGTGTGCCATCGTGCCCACTCCCCTGTCCCCCAGTCCCTGTTTGTTGCACTCCCTGTTGATGTTGTGTCAGGTCCTCTCGTGCTGTGTCCTGGGTTTCCTTCAACTCTTCCGCTGGCGCTGGACTGCCACCTCCTGTCGCCATCGCTGCCTTCCTGTTGGCAGCGGGATTGTACCTGGTTTAGATATTCACGTAATGCCGGAGCCTATTGGCCTCCTGGATTGGCCTCCTCGGCACTCCGCCTGCAATCCAGGCGGTCTGCTTGTGGGTCAGTTGCTGGTAGTGTTCTGTCACCTCCGTGACGCTGGTCATGTTTTCCTACGGTCTGCACCCCGTCTTCCACTCCCTCTTCTCCTTGGCCTTCCCCGGCCCTGTTGTTCCTTGCTGGTAGTCTGTAGGGGTTGTGGGGTTCGGGTTGGCCCCTGCGCTGTGTCAGGGTGCATCCATGTTGCTACGCACTTTGGATTGTTTTTGGTGTATTTTTCTGTTGTTTTTCTAGTGCATTGTTTCGCCAGATGCGTGGGATTTGCAGGCCTCTGGCTGGTTTACGCTACTTTTTGTACCGAGGTTGGCCTCGTCGCATTTTTTGTGTGTTTGCGTATCGCATTTATGCGGCGTGGCATTGATTTTGACGTGGACATTTGGCACGTTATCTGGTGACTATAGCATGCAACCGCCTTGTTGTGAATCCCACGTTGTCACTGGGTTATTTTCCCGCGATGGGCTGCAATATTGAAAGTTGCGTTACGCTACTCTTGCGGTAGATATCACACGATCTTGTGAATATACCCCTCAATGTTTTGTTTATGCTGCATATAATGAATTTTGGAAGTTGTCGCAGATGGAAGCTGCAGTACGCCTACATCAAATTGATCAGGGTGATTAGAAAAGGTTCTTACCATTGTTGACAACAGCATTAACACTCTGTCTTCTCATATATATACTTTGGATAATATTGTATCATCTGTAATTGATATTATTCAAAATTAAGTGTCAGTTTTGTATCATGGCCACAATCAGCTATGTTCTGTTATGCAATTTGGTTGGACCTTGCAAACACTTAAAAATGTAAAGGTACCATGGGATTACCTGAATGCTTCTGCACTATTTTTATCATTTAATTTGACAGATAAACAAAAACTAGTGTCAATGAAAGACGCAACGCACACAATGTTACGTATTGACAAATTTGAAGTTACCATTTTCGGTGGCAGAAACTGATTTAGCTGTGTGGTTAATACATGGGGTTATTTCATTGCTTATCTTCCTGTTCCAGTTTACCGCCTGTATGAAACATTATGTAGTAGGTAGATATGAACCCCTTGGAAGTAGCTATATTCATAAATTATGGTCATTACCTTTTGCGTTTCATTGCCAACGAGCAGATAAGGAGGTCTTCCTTACAGGGGAGAATTGTGATTCTACGGTAGGGCATTCCCTGGTCTGTAAACTAGTGATGCTTCACAGTGCCTGTAACATTTTGGCCCCTAATTTGGCTTGTTTTTCAAAAGGTATCCCGGTCCCGTCTATTATTCCCACATTGACCCTGCTTTCTAACAGCAGTTTTCTTATCCTAAAGAACCACAACTGCTGCAGCTTATGGGCAGGCATCCTGTATATAGTAACAGTTTCTCAACGAGTTACATGTTGTAGCAATGTTCTCTTTCCACACCCTCACAGGATTGTAGATAGTTCGCTGTGGCCTTCCATTCCAACTTTGAAAACAGGTTTTAATAAGCTAAGCAGACTCAAAATGCTATTGTTTCAACAAGAAGTGGCTCTCACATCAGCTCATAAGACCTTCGAATTGCAGGTGGCGAGAACATCAAGTGAGATTCAGTCACTGCTAAACACAAATCTGCCCCTCCATTTTGGAGAATTAATTCACCAAATATTTAATGCGTCTGATACAGAGGCCCTTGCCCACTTTTTTAAACTTGTGGGATTCTGCCTTGTCATCTCCTTTCAGACTATTTTTAGAGGAATACGAGCTTTTATTTTCATTCTATTTTCTCCAGCGTATTTGGAGGGTTTCCTCTACTGTTCCTTTTGATTTGCAGCATCCTTGTACTTCTACTGCTGTTGCGCAATGGCTGCTTGACCTGTGGAGCTGCCAAACCGGTCCAGTTGCAGCTGTACCGTGATCGGATGCAGCAGCTTTTTGGTTTCATGCCATTAGTAGCTCTTAACATCGACTATTGGCTGACCTTCCGCTATGCCTACTTCACCTGCGTGTAACCTGTGTTCTACTGCCTCCGGTGCCCTTTTCAATGGGCCCTGGAGGTCCGCCTCTCCAATACGTCACACGCTGCCCTGGATTGCGGACTGTTGATGGGTCCGTTAATGGCCCATGACCAGGACTGTTCCGTGGGTAGATGCCTTGTGGGCGATTCTACACTTGGACCAATGGCAGGCTTGAGTACCTCTTGGATAGGAGTTTCGTCGAAGTTAACACAGGTTGCCCTGATATGCTCCTGAGGGCCTCGGGATATGAGGAGCATGTGTGCTTGGTCGAATTACTTAATTGGATGGCATACCTTTTTAATATTGAAGGTTCTGTCAGCCTGTTGGAGCTGATGGCATTCCACTTAATACGTGAAATTTGTCGCCCAGAAGATGTGCTGTGAATGAATATCGTTTTGGGTACTGTTTCTGCTTCATTTTCTAGTCCTCAAAGATTCTACTTTGGACTATAAAGGCTCTTTGGCCTACCACTAGAACGCTGTGCCTCTGCTTACCTCTGACTTCTGTTTTAGTCCGGAGCTCCCGGCCTGACCAAGAGGAGGGTGTCACATGGCCCATGGGGACATGTCTTCTCTAAGTTAGCTGAGGGAGCTGTGGATTGCCCGCCGCTTTGCGCATGTTACTACAAGACTTTATTTTGTGCAACTGTCTCTTTTGCTATTTTCACGTGAGAACCCATCGCTGAGTTCACACTCTGCAGGTTCCTGGAATTTTGTCTGAACATTGTGAGCAAGGTCAAGCAACAATGCCCCTTGTTATTTTGTCCTGGCATTAGCACCTAGACAAAACATATCAATGCAGCTGTTGTTTGGGACAACGTACTTTGGTTTGATTGGAATACACAAATAGGTAAGGGTGGGCGGAATTTGCGAAAGTGCCTTTTGCAAAATTTCGCGAAACGGCAAAAAATCACCGCGATCACGCAAGATTTTGCGTGATTGCGGAGATATTGTGCTGATTAATGCGTTACTGAATTTGACCTTCAACTCGGGCACCTGCTTTATTTATATCTGTAAGTGCTTCCTGTTGAGGTTTAATTTTTGTGACAGGAGCATCGTGACAGAATGAATCCTGCCCTGCATATTTATCCAAGAAGATGCCACCGTTTTGTGCAATACCTCTACTCAACTGGAGTACTTTCTACTGCCTAATCAGTAAGTGCTACCTCGTTGGGTAAATGTATAGTGCTTTTCCTACACTACAGCTGCGTAAAGGGCCAGAAGAGTTGTCTCCGGCGACCATGTGTGTCTGTAACTTTGCCACCGCGCCGATGGGCGCCGGGGTCCCTCGAGTGAGCTGTCCATCATAGTGGGGAAAGGGCGGGAAGACGTTGCACACCGCCAGTGTGTGGGGCGGGGCTTCTATGCAGTTCACATGCCTCTTGTTTATAAAGGGTCAGAGACCGACCAGAGCAGCAGATGAGGAGACAGAACCTCCTGGTGTCAGGAACTGCACGGAGATTGCGCTCGAGAAACCCATATGCACAGACCTCCATCAATGATTACATGCAAATTGCTGACGGTAGATATGGGGAGAAAGCACACCTGCCTAGCCTCCACCGTGCTCACGAACCTTTTGTGCTGATTAATGCATTACTGAAAGTGACCTTCAACTCGGGCACCTGCTTTAAATCTGTTTGCACTCCTGATAGGAGAGGTAGTCCCTTAAAATTATATACAGGCAGTGGATGACACTGGTATTTTGACTAAGGGTGGGCGACAATTTCCGTTCCCTCCTGGATCGCGGAAATTTCGTCATTTTTGCGTTCCGTGCGGAACCCAAAAATGTCGTCATTTTGCAATTTCCGCGAGCGGAATGGAAATTGTCGCCCACCCTTACAAATAGGTAGCACACATTTGGAGAGGGACCTTTCCAGAGAGAAGAACGGGATAGCAACTATGATGTAGATCTACGATCTAAAGGCTAAGGTATGGAATCTGCAGACAAAGCCAAGCGATCTTCTATTATGTAATAATACTTTTTCTATGCAAGGGGAGGGAGGTTAGGCTATACTGTCTTTTCATAATGACATCTCCTTTCATGATTTATGGACTAACTGCTATGCTGCCTGTATTTGTATTATGCATTTTCCTGCTTGTTGTGGCTCGGATACTGCATATTAGAGCACGTTAGTTAAAATAAATATTCTAAACTTGTTTGTGTCTCTGTCAGATATAATTGTAGACAAGTACAAGAGTGTGAACGAAAGGGTGTGTCCTGCAACAGCGATTCCTGAGAGATTTGGGAGTGTTGTGTTCTGGGATGTATAATCATTTATTTCTATGTGAGTCAATAGGAGAATAAGTGAGACACTATAGCCAGTCAGTCCTGGGCTCATGGGGACTAAGGTGGTAGGATAACTTAGTCCCTATGTACAAAGGTCCCATAATCCTATGCATAGTTCTGTATTTGTGCAGAATCCCTGCAACATTGCATAAATATAATGGCGAGCAAAAGGAACAGCTTTATTATGTTAATAAAGGGCAATATTTGCCAAGCCCAGAAGTACAGGGTGAAGCTTTGGACTGGTGTCAAAACAGTAAGATAGAAGGTCACCCTGGGGGAAAAAAGAAGATTAGAATTGATACGCAGACATTTTTGGTGGCCTAACATGACAAAAGATGTACAGCATTATGTTGCTACTTGTACAGTTTGTGCCCAGAATAAACTAATTTAGCAGGCACCGGCAGAATTACTGAGGCCCATTCCAGTACCTCCTCGACCCTGGCACACTGTATCTCTCGACTTTATTGTAGTACCTCAGAACTCAGAAGGATATAATACAGTTTTAGTTGTGAGTGATCATTTAACTAAAATGGCATATTTTGTTCCATTAAAGGGGCTTCCATCCGCAAAGAAATTAGCAGAGGTTTTCACACACCCAATAGTGCGATTACATGGAGTTTCATCAGTACTTATTTTAGATTGAGGCTCACAATTTTTTCCCATTTTTGGAATGCAGCCTGTGGCCTCATGGTAATAGAAATACATTTATGATTGAGTCACCACCCTCAAACAGATGGTCAAACAGAAAGGGTTCATCAGTTTTTAGAGCAATCCATCCGTTGTCAAATAACTCACGCGAGTACTTGATGGAATGAAGTGTTATGGGTTTCTGAGTTCGGTTATAATAACAATGTAAATGAGTTCTCAGGGTCTCCTATTTTCTATTGTACCTATGGCTTCTATCCATAAAATGCGTGACTGTGATATACCTGCATCTCGAACTGTTCTGGCTGCCCAGGCATTTCAGGAACATTTTAATAAAATACATCAAAGGGCACAAGAAAATGTACATTATGCAAAGGAAAGATATAAAAGGAATGCAAATAAAGACAGAGTCCCTGGGAAAGAGTATGAGGCGGGGGATTTAGTATGGTTGTCTACAAAATATTTGTGCTTAAAAGGAAAGAATACATTTCAGGCTACATTTGTGGGACTATTTAGAATCTGTAAATAGGACAACCCAGTAGCTGCTAACTAAGGAGTTGTCTATTTTTGATTCCATCTCATGCCTCTTTCCAAACCCTACACTTTCAACCCTTTACACTTTATTTCTTTATTTTCATATCTGGTTTCTCCATTTGTAACTGAAATCCTATCGTATTCTTCCTCTTACTTTCACTTTTTTGCCGTTCTCATTGCATTGCAACTACTGCAATAAGATATGGATACCTTCACGGGTGGCAAGCAGTGCCCCAGAAATCCACCTTACATTACATTTTTCCTCGTACTCTGGTCTAATAATGAAAAATAAGTCCCAGATACCAGAAATGAGTGCGGGATGGCCACCAGCAGCAACTGCCCGCACTAATTAAGCAGTGCATACATCTTAAAAGAAGCACTGGCAAAGCCACCAGGTCTAACTTGCAGTTTGAGTATCAAAAAAAACATTTTTTTAAAGTCTGCTGCAGTGAAATAGCAAAACAAAAATTGATGACTTTCTCTGTATAATGCATCCATAAGATAAAAAGAAATGTCATGTGTACTTTTATCAAACGTAAAATAGCCCCTCATGCATTGTAATGTCAACATAGTAGGAGGAATGATACAGCAAACTTTCAAAAGTATGGGGTTAGAGAAAAAACCTGCTGTGAGAAGAGCTCAACCCCTGTCTGTGTATTTTAAAGAACTGGTACCAACAAGTACAGCTGATAACAGCTCTCTCGAGCCAGAAATAAAAAGCAGGCACATTTTTTAACAATGTTTTTTTTTTTTTACTTGAACCTGCTGCACGTCAGGTAATTGTGATTGACGGCACCCACAAACGACCAGCTATTACAGTTAGTAACAATGAAGGTGTATTTCAAAAACATCTGTCGTCGGATTTGTGAAATCAAACAGGTGCTATGCAGCACCATGGAGGTGGCGTTTGAATGCTTTTATTCTCAGAGGACTGCAGCCCATCTAGAAAAGGCGACATGCTGCTAAACCACCTGAAGACGTTGGTATACAATTGTGTCATGCATGTATTATATGTGTTATTTGTTTGACATCTGCATTGGAAATGTCAGACAACGCACACTTTGCTTCTGTACCTTAGCCGCGCCTAGCAGCGGTTGAGAACAACTGGAGAAAAACCCAAATCTCTTCCTAGCTGTTTTTAGCTGGACTTTATAAATACCTGGTAAGTGACTGCCTGCTCCCTGGCTGCCTTCCAGGGGGCTGTGTACCAGGCCCTGCTGAAAAATCAAGCTAGAGGGCTACAGTGCCCAGGTGACTTTGGAACACAAAGTATTCCTTTCAGACCGCTCCTCGCATTTCCTTTTTTGGGTTTAAAATAATGAGTGTCGTCGATGAAGTAAATTAGTGTATGTTCCACTTTTAATTTCCTTACAGCATTATTTTATTGCGAGACATCCCTGCGCGTGGAGTTCTGTATAACTTCGGTGTATCCTGTTTACGGAGTGGGCATAAATGACAGACCTACACATTGAAAGTTTCCATTGTATTGAAAAACAAGCCTCAGCCAGTATGTCACAGCAGCTAGGAAAGGGACATGGCTAATGAGGGAGGGCTGCTAGTTTCCAGGCTGGTTCAGTCCCCGGTCTCTGTCTCCTGGGCCTTGTGGTGACGTTGACAGTAAGTGCCATTAGTTAGTATTTATTTCCTGTGTGCGTGTTCTACTCAGAATTCCGTCCCCTGGACCTATGCAATGATCTCAAAAGTAAGTCAGGTCCAATAAAAAATAGTTGGAGATAACCCCAGGATTACATGATAGGAGCAAAACTTGATATCTTTGAGAGATGGGTGAACAAGTTCAAGAAAAAACCCAAGGTGTATGTGCTTGTAATTCATTGGTTATTGATTTATTGAGAGGAGTGTGTTCATTCTTCTTTCGTTATTGTTGTAGCTAGGGTTTGAATTACTTCAGTAGGGCGTATTTATTCTAAGATATTCACATTTAATCAACAACCATTTGTAATGCAATTGGTCTCGCATTTTTTAAAGTTAGAGATATTGGCCTTGTAAATGACAATGGGCCATATGTACAACGAAGTGGCAGAGCGTGTCGTTAGCCTCTTGGGATTAATGACACGCTCCGCCACTTCAGAAACACAAGGCTGCACCATCTTTACAAGGATGTGGTGCAGCCTTGCGTTTCCCCCGGCGATGGCGCTAAGTTTCACAACTTAGGGCCAACGCAGGCACCCTTGCACCAGAGTGCAAGGGTGTCTGTGTGCAGGGGAGGATTGGTTATGTGTTGGAAGATGTCCCTTCCTGCACAAAACCAATCCTAAAATGCCATTTTGTAACTTTCATGTGTGCTGCTTCATGCAGCACATATGAAAGTTACAAAATGGTGTTTTTAAAAAGGTTTATTTATGTACAGGAAGGGGCACCTCCGTGTACATAAACAAACCGTGGCATTTTGCTTTTTCCATGAGTCCTGCACAAGGCAGCACACATGGAAAAAGCAAACACAAGGAGGAATAATGCATCTCTCCTTGTTTCGCCACCTTAAGACCAGGATTTTCCTGGTCTTAATTTTGGTGCTGCCTCCTATGTACGCCACCCTTGTACATAGTGAGCAGCGTCAAATACAATGGGTGTTGCGGTGGAACGCCCACCGCAACACCCACTGCACGCCCCTTTCATGCTAAACATAGGGTGAAAGGGGGCCTTATGTACAAGGCAGCGTTAAGCCATATTAAATGGCCATATTAAATGGCTTAACGCTGCCTTGTACATAAGGCAAGGCCCTATCGCCAAGGGAACGTCACAAAAAGTGATGTTCCCGTGGCGACAGGGGCTTGTCCATATGCCCCTGAGCCTTTTATCTAGGTGTTAAGGTTTCAAATGTAGTGGATGTTCCCGGAGTGTTGAATCAGCTCAATCCGGTCTTAGACTGTCCACTACGCTTCTGACCCTAACCTGGAGACCATTCCTCAAAGAAAACCATGCTGTTCGAGGGTTCAGATAGGCACATTTGAAGAGCAGTACAATGGTTTTCCTCTAAAAAAAAAACTACAAAATACCGAATGTGAATAATTTAAATGGTGCATACCCCATACTGAGTTTTCACTTGAGTCTTTAATCATAGTGTCATAACCCCAAATAAATTGTTATAAATTACTACTTTCATAAGGGTGAAAGTCTGAGTCTTCTCCTCTGGGATTTTAATCTGTAGCACTGCTGGTGTCAATATCTACACCAGGGCATACATTCTGAACTACCTGAAGTGGCGATGTAGAAATAGGTCCGGTACATTTCGTTGGCTACGGACAACTGTGTGTGCCACCTTCATTCATGACAATGTTCATTTTCAATTTAATTACATATTCTTAATATGCAAACCTGTAAAATAAAAGTTCTTCCGCAAACTATGGACAAAATCGGACTTCAAATGATCCATTTAGCTTGCAGTCTTGAATAAAAATGCACGTGAAGAACAATAACAGGCATAAGTATTTCAGCGCCTCGAAAACTAGGGCAATTTATGTTCTCTGCCTGATAAACAGTTGACCTGCTGGGAGCTGCTAGCAAACACTGCTCAGTCTATTAAAGATAACAGAAGCCCTCAAGTGTGAAACAATATTATTTCGCCTCTGATTTTATCTAAAGCTTTAGTGTATGCTGGAAGGTGCATACCATAAATTAGTGGCAAAAGCAGAACACATGGTTGAAATACCAGGTGACGTTTTTGATTCACAGACCCGCTAAACAACGGAAGGAAACTGTTCACACAACTTCGCAGCTTCTTTAAGTACCATTATTGAGACTACGAGATATTAAAAACTGACAGGCACGTACCTTCAAAGACACTATATTTATTGGACGCTAGAGTAGGCAAATTACAAGCTTCACTTTGAATGCTAAGGTGCAAATGGCAACATTTTGCTGCAAGGCTAAATAGTGCTAGAAATGCTGAAGGAAGAAACAAAAATAGGACTACGATAGCGAAGGAAGCCTTTAGGAGGTTGAAATCTTATCAGCCATTTTGAAAGTGAACCGCTTACATTTCTTTTTTTTGTGTGAAATATTTGTATTTTGTTTTGACAATAAAATAACATACAGAACATAATATGAATACTTGTCACGATAGGTTGTAGAGCAATTTCAGCCGGCCAGTGTTCATAATGAATATCCACCACAGGCCTGCACAGAGAGGGACACGAAAGATCCAATTGTATATAAATCATGACATAAAAATTACACATTTCCTGTTCAACGCCAAGTGGGTCATAATATACCTCATTCAGGGTTCTACCGCTTACATTTCTTATCAGGAACTCTGATACGCAAATGTGATTTCAGGGCTAGGATTTACATATAAATTATTACTGTATTTTTAAAATGGAAAGTGGCTATTTATTATTGGAAAACCGTGTTTTCTAAAAAATACTACTAATTATTTAAAAAAAGCAATGGCATAAAACTCAGATACTGATAAAAAAAGTAGTTTCCGAGCACTGAAAAGTGAAACCTGGCCATTGCACAGCCCCAACCTGCCAGGCACTTCCTCCTACAGCATGTCTTGCAATGCCCAGAAGGGAGGATGGGCCATCACATGCTGTATATTTTGATGGCCAAACAAAACGTTCTCTTAGTGAAATCGCCAGAGAGGGAGCTAGGCACACAAAGGAGGGGCATTTAAACAAATGCACCAATAACATGCCAGTATTTCCAAATGGCACAGATAACAACCAATGGCAATTGGTGGGTGTGCCAAATCCCGTAGAAGAGATTCAACAGGTTTTCAAGGCCCGACCTCAAATTGGCATGGAAGAAACAAACCACAGAAAGGGCACACAAAGGAAGAATGTTGCAAAATGAGGCACAAGCTGTCAAGTTACCCCATTTCATGTGAACACTGTTAGCAAGTCCTGGCTGGGCACTTTGCTTCCTGGGACTTTCAGCGCCTACTTTGCTAATAGCACAAATTTAAATTGAAGAGTGCAAATTGAGGCTGACTGCAAAGCAATAACTGATTGAAGGAGCCACACATATCATGGGATAACTTTAAAATACTGTAAAATATCACTGCTGCAACCAGTGTAGGAAAAGTGGGAGATCTATCTTGACCCGAAGATCTGGTAGATATTACTTGACAGAATTTGGACAAGCCCCAGTGAAATGTTATTAATTTGTTCGAATGCTGAAACCAAGCCACATTCAGCAATTCCACAATGTGTATGTTTTGAGTTGGGTGGGAAAGGCCTCTTAATTTCGGTTCCAGCTGGGTTCAACAGAAATACCTCAATTAAATGGCCATCAGCACTTGTTTTGTTTGAGTTTCCCACTGGCTGGGTGCTAACAGGAGCTTAACACCTTTCTGACAGGAAACAAAGACGCTCAGCTTGTTGTCACTTTGTAACTGCTTAAAAGAAAAAATATGATTAGGAGGCAGGTCTGAGTTTTCTAAACTTAGCATACAAGAAATATACATGCATTGTAAGTATGTCAGATGTATATGCATTAGATGTGGGCTTGCCACTGAAGGCTCACGCCAGGTTCAAGCCTCTGGTGCAGCTCAAGGTCCTCTTGGACCCTGGAGCCCAAAACTTGATGTACTTTCATGCAGTTTTTACCAACCACCCACACTGCACCCGCATGCGCCAAGAATTAAAAACAAAGCATAAATGTTTGATGTCAAAAATGAGAGAAAGAGATAGCTATGTGGAGGCTGAATTGTATAACATCGAACCAGAAAACCTGGAATCAACCATGGCTACCCCACTTGACCACATTGTGTGATCCTACGCAAATATTTTATTCCACTGAGCCACCTTTTTCTTCGTTATGACATATGAAGGCATCTTCAAATACATGAGTTCAGTAATGTGCTGGCCAAAACACTTTTGTTTTTGATTGGATAGACTAAAATGTTGCTGCACAAATAACTTAAGCCACATATCGGGTACACATAACAAATGATATCCCTCTTAGTTCACTAATGGCATTGTAGTCAGGGCGGGGTGGCAGGAATTTCTCTAAGTTCCTGTTCAAAAACTACCGCTTTGTTTAAATGCCTCTCTCTACCTAAGGTTACAATCTGATGTACTAAGGTGAAATGATATTGCATGTTGAAGAAATACACTTTTTTTTATTTCAAACAGCCTGTCTCAAATTTGTACATGATTTGTATGCCAACTATTTTCAGGGCTCAACTCTTGCATGACTCTTAGAACCAAGCAGACCTTTAACTTGGCGCTGGACCATCTCTCCATGTAAATTTATTGGCTCATCCACTGCTAACATGTCTATATGAGTAATTTACACTAATAGCCATTAAGGCAGCACACACTAATGCATCTTTATAACTTCCAAAAGGAACCCTTTCTAGCAACCATAGTATAAGGAGTGACTTAAAAAAACTGTATGTTCTCAATGCAGGCTTTGCAATTTCCATAGAGCTCCTTGATGACTCATAACTCACTAAATTATATTAAAAGGAATATAACTTATGGCCTAGTGTAAGGTAAGGTACATTTTATTTGCATAATTACTAAAAATCTTACAATTACTACTTTCTTTGCGAAAATGCACCAATTAGAAATATAGTTCAATTTTTTAAAAAGAATTATAAAAGTTAAAACGTTTTCTTAGACATAAATACAATATATAAACATTACATCAAACCATCATCTTTCCAGATCTTATTATAAAATATATCAATTAATATTTCTATAATTTATGCATAAATGTAGTCCTAAGTTTTGTCCTTAGCTATTTAAGACTTCCAGATTTCCTGTGTCCAACTCACAGGCATCTAACTTCTTTTTAGCAAGTATTAAAAATTTAGTAAAATTAGAAATCATTTGAATATCCGTTGGTCTAAAACAGACTACCATGGCGTGTCTGCAGGTACGAACACCTCTGTCAATAAAGCAGTTTTTCAAATATCTTTTTCTTTCCACCATCATTACTGTACATATACAAACAAGATGTAGAATACTTTCATCCCATAGATTGCATAATCTGCACATAGTCGGCTTAGATGGTCTCAACCAGGGCACTGCATGTTTTAAACCAGGTAAATTGTCAAATCATGCTATAATAAAAGTGTTTTTAGTTTCTGCAGACCATGGTATTTCTAGGTATGGTTGGACCTTAAGACTTGTATATTCCTGGACCAACATCCATGCATGGGATCTCTTAATAAACAGTTCTTTATCTTTTAAAAGGGACAAATGTTTAACTGATTTATTTATTATTTTCTTAAAACTTTGTGCTGTTAAGGACATTTCCCAGATTTCAGCAACTGACAAATCTTCAAGTACTTTTTGTAAATATTTATGGAAGGACAGTTTTTTATTTTGTTCCATTTCTTTCCACAGGAATGTGCACAATGGATTTTTGATATTAGTTTTAATTTGTCTCCAGGTCTTAATGTACTGACCCATTCTTGCATATTGTTGATTACAAAAGCCAAATTCTAGCCTTATCTGAGCAGGTGATACATTAGGTGGAAGCCGAAATAGATATTTAAATGTGTTTGTAATAGCATTATTTAATAATGCAGAATCTATTCCACACAGTATTTCACTTCCGTATGTAAGGCTTGGAAGCAATTTCGCTTTTATAACTTTTATTAATGGGGTATAAGTTGGACCTCCCAAAGAGCTATAAAGTAGACGGAAGGCCCCTTGGAGACTTTTGGCTCTTTTCCTCACCTCCTTTTTATGGAATGTAAAGGTTCCATTCTCATCAAATAGTATCCCAAGATATTTATAACATTGTACTTTTTCTAGTTCCTGCTTTTGATGATACCATTTATATTGACTGTCCTTCTTTTTCTTGTTACTAACTTCCATTACTTTTGTTTTTGTTTCGTTTATAGTCATTTTGTTCTCAATTGAATACATAGATGTTTTGTGTATTAATCGCTGCAGCCCTATCCTTGTTTGGCTTAGCAGAACGACGTCATCAGCATATAATAAATTCGATATTTGTTTCTCCGCCAGCTTCGGTGAGTCTGCTAGTTCATTATTCATTTCAAGGGTGAAATCTGATAAAAATAGGTTAAATAAATATGGGGCTAAAACACACCCTTGCTTTAGGCCTTGAGTTGTTTCAATTTTCCTCGAGAGCCTTGATCAATTCCCTAGCCGGACTCTTGTCTAAGTATCAGTATATAACAATTGTATTGCATTTAAAAGTCTGGAGCTAATGCTACAACGATCCAATTTCCTCCATAAAATCTGCCTATTCACACAGCCAAAGGCAGCTTTAAAATCAACAAAACATAAATATAATGGCTGTTTTTTAATTTTATATTTTTCCATTAAGATTCCCAGTGTTATCACATTTGTTGTTGTACCTTGCCCTTGTACAAAACCCGATTGGTTTGTTGGAATTAAATGATTTTCATTAGCCCAATCAATTAATTCCTTAAGTAGAACCGATGCAAATAATTTAGCTTCAATATATTGGAGCGTGATTAGTCTATAATTGGATGCGAGGGACCAGTCCCCACTTTTGTATATAGGTGAAATAATAGATCCCTTCCATGAATCTGGAACTGTTCTTGATTGAAGAGCGTGGTTAAAAACTGGTGTTAAATAGCTCGACCAGTATGAAGCTTCCTTTTTATACAATGCTGCGGGAATCCCATTAGGGCCAGGGGCACCATTGGATCTCTGACTCTTTATTAATTTACATACTTGGTTTTCTGTTATATCTATTGAGTTGTTATTCTTTTCTTCTCCTATTCCGTTTATAATCCTATCAGTAAGATTCTTAGCCATATTAGGGGTAGGATTCACATGCATATCTATAAACGATGCCCATTCAGATTCAGTCACTGTTGATGAAGTAGATTTGCTACTGGATCTACTTAGTTTGTTTACTAAAATCCAGAAGTCTCTTGAATTACTCCTTTTGCAAGCGTATAGCGCTTTCGCCCACAACAATTGCTTTTCTTGCATTTTGTCCTTCCAGACCATTTTCCTAACTTCTTTATTTATCCTTTTAAGTTTCACTCTATAAACTAAATTAACTGGGAATTTTTTTACCAGTCTCAAGATTCTGTTACGTTCTCTTTTTAATTGATGGCTTTCAAACGAAATTTTCACCATTGAGCATGCTGGTTTATTTCTCCATTGACCTTTATTAGCATATTTTTTAAATTCACTGGTAATTAATTACTTAGTGAAGAGAGATCATTTTTCAACAGCGTTCGAGTAATCTCCTTCAAAGTAAAAATCAGCAATTGCCTGTGCCATGTTTGTAATAGAATCTTTGGTGCTATCTGACCAATAAAGTTTCTTATAGTTTACTGTCGCTATTTCTCCCGGAAGTGTCATATAATTTTCGAATCGTAGGCCATTTAGGTTTAGCTCAATTAATTGTTGGTCATGGTCGCTTATATCTGTTCTCTCTATTTGATAAGAGAACATTTTATGGAATAGATTCAACGAAGCTATGGTGTAATCTATTCTGGACCTATGATCCCCAGCTTGGAAAGTCCATGCAGGTGGTGAATCTTGAGGAAATCGACCATTTAGCACTCTTAGGCCTATAGTTTCTAATTCTTTTACTAGAGTCTTGGCTATTTTTTCATTGTTTTGTTCCTTCGTATACGTTGTTAATGACAAACTTGGAATTGACAATAAGTACTTTTGCCGTTGTATATCAACATCTCTAACGTAAGACCATAGCATGTTCATGTTATAATCTCCGGTAATAATGAGCTCTGGTTGGTTATCATTATCCAGTAACTGCAATATCATAATTATCAGATTGCTCGCTATTGATCTTCGTGTCTTAATATCAGGATGAATGTATATGTTAATTATTACAAGAGTTTTAGTTACATTTTGTTCCTTGTATCGTATTTTAACAATTAAATAATCCTTTTGACTTTGAACGTCCATTTCACTTTCTATTTTTAGACCGGTTGATATAAAAGTGGCCAAACCCCCACATGGTCTGCCATAGTTACTTGTTCTCCTAGCTAATGAGTAATAGCCTTTATACCCTTCTAATCTAAAAGAGACTAAAGCCCACGTCTCTTGTAAATAAATGATTTGGAAACTACCCAGGGTATCTAGTTGATTATTTTGAATCTTTGCTTGAACCCCATTTATATTCCAAGAACATAATCTGACCCTTTCGTTCATGATTATTGGACCTCTTAAAGGTACTTCAGTTAGTAGGTGTCAGTCCTGCCTGCCATTGTGGAGAACAGCTGTTAACCAACCTAATTTGACAGTGTCAAGTAGTGGGTCTCCTTTTTTTTCCTCTAATGATTTTAAAAGATGCCCATTGGTCATTCCTATGGGTTTTTTTATTATTGAGTTCTTCTTATTATTCTCAGTTCTTATTTGATTATAATTTTGTAATTTTGATAAAACAAAGGGGCTAGGGTAGGAAGGTTGAGGGGGAGTTGTTATTTTTATTCCCCAATCCTGAAAAAGTTTATGTTCTTGCAAAATAAGACTGGCATCAGTAGATGATGTCCAAGTTACTAATGTTGATTCTTGATTATTGTTCTTAATTGTGAAAAATTCAATTGATTCTATATCTGTATATTTGATTTTCTTCAATGCGGGTACTGCGTTGCACAATTTTAATATGTTTCCACGATTCAGAATATCATTGTTACCCTTAGATTTATATTCCGGCGTAAATATTACCTGCATCGCTCCATCCTTTTGATCTGGATTATTTAGTTCCCTTTGTTGCAGGCTTTTATCACCTTGAGCATGCTCAATAAACCTTCCATTATGATTACTAACAGTTTGAGACCGTGATTGTTGATAATTGTGTGTCTGCTTCTTTTCGGTTCCCAAATCTTGTGATAATTTTATATCCTTCCAGATTTTTGACAAATCTCTATTTGTTTCATCCCTACTGATACTCTCACTCTTTAATCTTTTTATTTCTAATTGTGGGGTTTTATTTTCCTCGTGTTTATTTTTTTCCATTGGCACTATCTCTATAGATTGATTTTTCCCGTTCTCTGTCATTTTTATACTATCTGCTTGCCTATTTGGATTTTTATTTTTCATAATTGCTTGAGCCTCCATTAGATCCTTATTAAATAAAGGATAAAAGGGTTTTGTTAGAGACATTTGTTTGTCATCTGTGGCCTAGTGTTCACGTCAGGATTTCTCCAACAGAAGCTGTAACCCACTTAGCTGTCTACAAAAATACAAGTCTTTGACCTGCCTGTTACACACACATACTGTGTTTTACAGCAGGCATATTAACACTCTGTGCTATGTTATGTTAAGTCAAAGCTGTAACAAGACTGCATACAGAGTTCACCAACTCAAAGTTATCTTACCATTATTGTACCACAAAGCTTCACCTTGCTGGGTACACAAAGATCTGTGCTGCAGGTACCTTTACCTCATTTTTTATTTTGAAATGCATCCTAAATAAATAAACACGGCGATGGTCAGATTCTGCCCCAAATGACAACGCGCCCCTTTCTGATACCTTCGCTGCCGATTTGTGGGATCCTTTGGCAATTTCCTAACCTTTCCAGCAAATGTTTTTGCATTTGTCACTCCGAGTGGAACGGGTATGCCCAGACGTGGTCCCATGCTCTCCATGCCACTGGAATCAAGCTATCCTGGCTGAAGAGGTGTGAAACCCCGAAACCGATCCTAGGATGCTTGTTTTCAGTCCAGGGAGGACCTGGCTTGGCAGTTCGGGCTGGACTGTTCCCATAAGGCACAGGGTCAAGACTGATTTGCATATGGCTGGGTTCAAACTGGAATGGCATGGTGAGCAAAAAAACAATGGATTTAGGCCCAGATATCTGTACTGAGGTGAATGTATGACATTGTTCTACATTCTATCCATCAATTGTTGTTTTTGCATTTGTCACCCTGAGTGGAACCGGTATGCTCAGACGTGGGTCCCATGCTCTCCATGTCACTGGAATCAAGCTATTCTCGCTGAAAAGGGGTGAAACCCTGTAACCAGTCCTAGGATGCTTGTTTCCAGTCCAGGGCGGACCTGGCTTAACAGTTCGGCTGGACTGTTCCCATGAGGCACAGGGTTAAGACTGATTTGCATATGGCTGGGTTCAAACTGGATTGGCATGGTGAGCATAAAAAAGATGGATTTAATCCCAGATCTCTGTAATGGGGTGAATGTTTGACATTGTTCTGCATTCTGTCCATCAATTGTTGTTTTTGCATTTGTCACCCCGAGTGGAACGGGTATACCCAGACGTGGGTCCCATGCTCTCCATGCCACTGGAATCAAGCTATCCTAGTTGAAGAGGGATGAAACCCTGAAACCGGTCCTAGGGTGCTTGTTTCCAGTCCAGGGAGGATCTGGCTTGGCAGTTTGGGCTGGACTGTTCCCATGAGGCACAGGGTCAAGACTGATTTGCATATGGCTGGGTTCAAACTGGAATGGCATGGTGAGCAAAGAAACGATGGATTTAGGCCCAGATCTCTGTATTGGGGTGAATATGTTATGTTAAGTCAAAGCTGTAACGAGACTGCATACAGAGTTCACCAACTTGTGCACTGACTCAATGTTATCTTACCATTATTGTACCACAAAGCTTCACCTTGCTGGGTACACAAAGATCTGTGCTGCAGGTAGCTTTACCCCATTTTTTATTTTGAAATACATCCTAAATAAATAAACACGGCGACGGTCAGATTCTGCCCCAAATGACTATGCGCCCCTTTCTGATACCTTCGCTGCCGACTTGTGGGATCCTTTGACAATTTCCTAACCTTTCCAGCAAATGTTTTTGCATTTGTCACCCCGAGTGGAACGGGTATGCCCAGACATGGTCCCATGCTTTCCATGCCACTGGAATCAAGCTATCCTGGCTGAAGAGGTGTGAAACCCTGAAACCGATCCTAGGATGCTTGTTTCCAGTCCAGGGAGGACCTGGCTTGGCAGTTCGGGCTGGACTGTTCCCATGAGGCACAGGGTCAAGACTGATTTGCATATGGCTGGGTTCAAACTGGAATGCCATGGTGAGCAAAAAAACAACAGATTTAAACCAGGATCTCTGTAATGGGGTGAATGATTGACATTGTTCTGCATTCTGTCCATCAATTTTTGTTTTTGCATTTGTCACCCCGAGTGGAACGGGTATGCCCAGACGTGGGTCCCATGCTCTCCATACTACTGGAATCAAGCTATCCTGGCTGAAGAGGGGTGAAACCCCGAAACTAGTCCTAGGATGCTTGTTTCCAGTCCAGGAAAAATCTGGCTTGGCAGTTCGGGCTGGACTGTTCCCATGAGGCACAGGGTCAAGACTGATTTGCATATGGCTGGGTTCAAACTGGAATGGCGAGCAAAAAAACGATCGATTTAGGCCCAGATCTCTGTACTGGGGTGAATGTATGACATTGTTCTGCATTCTGTCCATCAATTTTTGTTTACGCAAAACAATAGCACTGGTAAGCTGAAGTCACAGTAAATAGAGGTGATTGTGAAAGACTACCAACATAAACGTTTACTTTGTTCTGGAAAAGTGTTGGTTTACAAGCAGCCGAGAACCATTAAATAAAGACAATGAAATAAATAAGGGACTAACCGTACCCGAAAAGTGTTAGAAATGTACACTATGAAGTACGAAAAAAGGCTTCCAACGAATCTAAAGAACAAACTGTTTTAAAAGAGAGCATAACCTTGTAAGCGAGGGTGCCGCGGAAATGTAAATATCGTATGAGAACAACAAGTAGTAAAAAAAAAGTTAACCTATTTCAATTTAAACAGCATTCATATTTTCACATTCACAAATTTCTGGATCTTATTGAAATATATACGATGTTTTGTCTGCCAAATGTTTTTGTTTTTGTTCTCTCTAATAAGAAAAACACTGTCCACAAATAACTACCTCGACCTCGTGAGCGGATGCGAGTGCTGCAGTTATATCTATTTCTATTCAAGCGCCAATCTTTATTCCTTCTTCCAGCTCAAGCCTACGCATGGCGTGCACTGAATGCTGCAGGAAAGTATGTTGTGCCTGCAGTAGGAGAAACTCATGAAAGAAAGTAGTGCTTACAGACTAAATAAGACATACTATGTGATAAGGCCGGGTTCCGCTATCAGAATTTATCTAGGAACCCTAGGTCAATGGATCTTTTGTTACTGGCTGAGAAGTGTAAAGGGGAGAAATAACTCATTTGAGGCTATCCAACATTTTCCCATGACTATCCAATTTAGTGAGTTTATTACAAAGCTAGAAACAACTGAATGTACAAGCACCTCAGGACGAGGTAACTAATACAAAGCCATATCTGCGAGTGAGCTTAATCCGATGGATCATGAAAAGAATGAAAAGTTCCAAAAACAAAACACAGGCAATGACTGCCCCAACGTCTAAGTCAGACTTAATCTGCGGCTGAAAAGTGAAAAGCATTAGACTATCCCTACTCTAGCTCTAAGGTGACATCCCACCTTAGCATTCCCCAGGCAAGATCAATTAAAGGTGTCAGCTCATGAAGACTTCCTAAGAAATACCCTCACGTTGTAGGGGTCAAGTGTCCAAACTATGGAGTTCATTCTAAGAGACTCCTTCTCTCTTCTCCTAACTCCCTTCTTCTCTGACTCATCTCTCGGGACACTGTCCCTAATACAAAATGCACAGATGTAAAACACGCCCACAGATCATTTCATCTCACTGGGCACTTCTCATAGGTAAATTTCAACCGTCTTCCTCACTCCGTCCAAGTTCAGCTCGATGGCCTTGGTTCCCAGGCCTCCTCAGTGAGAAAGAACACCGGCTTCCAATTATCGACATTCCGTTTACAATGTATCACCTCTCCTCCATGCCTAACTCCTAAAACAAAAGGCATTAGTTTTAACTAACAAAAGGCAGCTTCTTCCACAGAAAAACCTTGCATGCACATGAAATTCGCTGACTGCCTCCAAATGTGAGAGCTTACCAGGGAAATGACATTTTCAGGCCTACACAAGGATAAAAGAACAGGCCTTCAATTACACAAAAGTGAACATTTTATTTAGGCCCTTAAACATCAAATTATACACACAGGTTAATGGTGCTTTCCTTTGCAAGCCTCTACAATTGTTAGACGTTAAGCACAATTAGTCACCTCTACGTGCAGACGAAATGTTAATACAACACAGGAATATATGTGGGTGCAGACTATCCATGATTATGATGCACCCCTACAATTTTAGAGTACCATCACGCTCCATCATGTGTAACAATAGAAGTAAAATGGCCAGTCCTCATGGGAGGTTACAAATGAAGACAAGGCGGTACTAAAGAGGGACCAACAAGCCTATTAACGAATCAGTAGCCTGCATCTACAAAGGACAATGACATAAGCCAATAAAAATATGGGTGTAGAGTGGGCATAGCTTCACTTCCATACTCTGATACAGCATGCCTCGTAGAGCAGCGAATGCGCTGCCCAGTGTCGAACTAAAAATAAGGTAGCAGAAGTGTGCCTCAACACTTTTAAGATGGCGGCCACCCGCCCCCTTGCACTACCCCTTACTCTCATCCTCCCCACCTCCCTGGACTCACTCACCCCCTAGGAGCAAGGGGGCAGCAGTGGAGCCAGCCTTAGGGAAGCCACAGGAAAGAAGCATGCGCCATGGTCTTCTGCACAGTCACACAAAAGCAGAAGCATTCGGATTCAATGTCTGACTGAGGAAAGGCCCCTGTTTAAAGGTGGCTCTCCCATGCTGTCTCCTAACAGCGCTAAACCACAGGCACATATTGTATCGATGGTGGAGGCCTAACAAGGCCCTATTTTTAGAAGAAACACTTACCATAATCAAAAAAACTTAGGAGAATCGCAGATAAGACACTTTCTCACACGTATTGTCCTGTGCTGCGTAACCCAACACAGTGGCAGAAATTCCAGTTGGCCATCTACAGGTTCTACTTGAGTCATTTGCGGGGGCTGTATGTTTATGGATATATTCAAGTTGATTGCAGCTACATATTGGAGAGTGGGACTGGTGTCTAATGGCTGATCTTAATTACTAATCTTTTAAACATTAGCACTTTCTACTGCACTTATGTAGATCTGTGATCAGACTCGGTGTGCCAGTCTGCCTGGAGTACCAGCTGATGAATCCTCGAGGTTTCTCTCTTGTCGCGGTGACGCGTGCCCCCTGGGAAGGTGATCCCAGCAGTCACTGTGCTACTTCTGGTAGAGAAGGCTCTAGGGAAACCCCACAATGCATGATTTGCACTTGCTGACCGCGCGAGATTGCCAAAATGAGCAGACACATCCCATTAATTTTTAAAGGCCATGCTGATGGTCAGTGCTCTACCATGACCCTGTAGTTGAAGGCAACTAATGTTGGCCTGGTAGGAGGATTTTATGTGAATTAAACTTGGGCGGAGACAGTGTCTCCACGCTGGTCAAAATGAATGCTTTAGTGCATTATTGCTTTGTG
This sequence comes from Triturus cristatus, assembly GCF_964204655.1. Taxonomy (NCBI): domain Eukaryota; kingdom Metazoa; phylum Chordata; class Amphibia; order Caudata; family Salamandridae; genus Triturus; species Triturus cristatus. Next base: position 395,253,763 of record NC_140583.1, on the reverse strand, counting down.
GCAAGTGTGTTTCTGAACCTAATCCACAGTTTTATGGTGACACATGGGGTTGAAAATGAGTAAATGCATTTTGCACTTTTTAATTTATTTATTAGTAGCCCTATATTTGCTTTTTAATTGGTCTGTGACGACAAGCTGAAAGCTCATCGCACGTGTTCTGGGAAAAATGGAGGCAAGAAGACGTTTCCGAGCTCCTAATATCGTTTAGCCCTTGTACCCGACCCAGTAAGAAACAATATAACACACAACAGCATGCACTCAGTTTAGCATCATCACATATGATGAATAAATAAGGCCTTCTTCCTTAGGCTATTCGATATGAACTGAGCCTCACTCTATACCGAGGACCCCTAAGGGACACTGGCTTGGAGCTTCCCTCCCACTAGCTATGTCTAGCTCAAGAACTGGCACTTGCACACTGAGCAGCACCTCGAAGCCTTGCATTCAGCTCCTACCTTCTCTCAGGCTGCGCTCTGCAGGTCTCGTCACCATGACTGGGCTTTCCAGTTACGCAACAAGCAATTTCATTCTCCTAAGCGCTACGTAATGGAAGAAAAAGCGAAGTCAGACCGTCGCTGAGCTCGACAGAGACTCTTTGTAACTGAGAGATCTGGCTTCAGCACCATCTGCATGATGAGGAGCCTTACATCAACTTTTCACTTCACCATAGGCCGGAAAACACTAGCAAGGGCCACCTTGAGGGTCTAACGCCGAAAATGACTCTCCCGTGAGGCCACGCCCACTTCCCCGCCTTACGGCTCTTCAAAAATGTGTAACTTCAGAACGCGCAGCGGGCGAGCGCAGCGGGCGCGCCGGTGGCGCGCCGAAGGCGCGCCTAAGGCAAGCCCGTCTGCGCCCGTCCGCGACCTGCCGGGGCCTGGGGCCATAAACTTTGGCTCTCATGATAGCCACACCGTGACCTACGGCGCCGCGGCCCTACACAGCATAGGTAGGATTGTTACTCCTAAGTGCTCCCACACTTTCGCGCCGTTGGAACTGCCCGCCCGCTGTCCAGGGTGCATGCACTCTTTCCATAAATCCCCGTCAGCCACTACACAAACGTACCATATGTACTTGCTAAACTGCCGATCTTTGCCCAAACACAGTACACAGATTGCCATGCTGCTTGAAGAACATAAGCCTGACGCAGTATTTCTGACAGAAACGTGGCTCACTGTACACTCTGAACCAGACGTAGTTCAAGCCTTACCCGCAGGATATTATATCCTCAGAGCAGACAGATCGGTAGGGAGAGGCGGAGGTCTGGCAATCATTCTGAAGAACCAGTACCGATGTTACACCACAGCTGAGACTATTCCTGAATGTGAGAGTATTGCATTCTGTATAGAGCTCAGCGCCAATAACACCTTTTCGGGTACCTTGATTTACCGCCCCCCGGAGCCTGTAAAAGAGTTTCATAGGTCTCTTCCTGAGACAATAGCGGGAAGAATCCTCTCTGCCGCCAACTACACGATCTTAGGAGACCTTAATCTCCACTTTAATTCTCTTTTAGACCACATTGCTCAGGATCTATTAGAGGATCTGGAAGCCCTCCAACTATCCCAACTGGTTGCTGCCCCGACTCATGAAAAAGGCAATCTACTCGACCCCATATTCAGTAACTGCACGGATCTAATCGTTGGTCAACCCACCCCCCTCCCATGGTCGGACCATTTTTTGGTCCCTTTCACTTGGGTCAAACACAAAGCCCCCCAGCTCCCTCCTCAAGTTTCCTCTAGGAGGAACTGGTCCAAACTTCCATTGGAGCCCTGGCTGCTTAAACTAGACTCTACCCTCCCCTCACTTGGCCCAGATCCTAATATGGCCAACTCTCACTACGAAAATTGGATTACCCACTCGCTAGATTCGATCCTCCCGGTCCGCAAATCTTCTTCGAATAGACCACAGAAATCTGCCCCTTGGTTTTCCGATTCTTTAAAACAACTAAAACGCCTCTGTAGGCAACGAGAGCGAGCCTGGCGCCTAGACTTCCTTCCAGACAAAAAGGCCTCCTACAAAGAGTCGATTAAAGTCTATAAAGAAGGGATCAGAAAGGCCCAGGCAACTTACTATTCTGAGAGAATTTTAGAAGCAAAATCTAAACCAAAAGAAATTTTCCAAATCATAAAACATTGCACTATCGCCAACACAGCACCCCCACCCAACAAAACCAAGGATCAATGCAACGAGCTTGCGGATTTCTTTTATAATAAAGTCACAACAATTTACTCCACCTTCCCCACCTCAGACATAATTCCGGATACACTCCACCCTCCCCCCCCTAAAGCACCTCGGCACCCCAATCAGCCTCTCCTCGAGCATTTTGTTCCCTTGGATCTTGACATTTTAAGCAAGGTGGCACGGCAAGTAAAATCTGGCTCCCCCCGTGATCCCGCCCCTCCAGAAGTTCTATTACAGGCAAGCCCAGCCACTCTACCTGTCATCCGGGATCTGCTAAATACCTCTATCTCCGCTTGCTCAGTCCCCACTGCTTGGAAGCAGGCCATGGTACGGGCACTGCTGAAAAAGCCCAGCCTGGACCCAAACGATCATTCCAGCTATCGTCCCATCTCACTTCTCCCTTGGACCAGCAAGGTGCTAGAAGAGCATATAAACACGCAGCTGGTCCAGTTTCTGGAGGACCACTCCTTACTTCACACATCCCAGACAGGCTTCAGACCAAAGCATGGCACTGAAACCGCCTTGCTAGCCGTCACGGAAGAAACTCGAAGGATACTGGACCAGGGAGGATCAGTGGCAGTGATCCTCCTTGATCTAAGTGCCGCCTTCGATACGGTCAGCTATACCACCCTGCTGGACCGTCTCCATAACATCGGAGTCTCAGGTGAAGCTCTAAGGTGGTTCGACTCCTTCTTGTCTGGGAGATCGTTTCAGATCTTTGACGGAGAGATGGTGTCTTCGAGTAAACCTCTGAGCTGCGGAATGCCACAGGGCTCTTCTCTGAGCCCTGTATTGTTCAACATCTATATGAGGCCGCTGGCGGGTGTTGTCGAACCATATGGCATTAAAATTGTGTCATATGCCGACGACACCCAGCTTGTGGTCTCGTTGGCCACGAAGAACAATAGGCACTCCGCAGCCGATCTGTTAAACTGCCTGATGGACGTCAAGGGATGGATGACCAACTCCTCCCTAAAACTAAACGGTGATAAAACGGAGCTTCTGCTCCTAGGCCCTCCCTCTCCGGTTTCCCTCACCTCTCTGTGGCCTAGTGTTCTGGGTTCTCCTCCCACCCCCAAGGACAGTGTCAAAAGCCTGGGGGTGTGGCTGGATAATAAACTCTCCTTCTCCACTCAGGCCAAAAAACTGTCTTCCATCTGTTTCGGCCTACTTAGGATCCTGAGGAAGGTCCTCCCGCTACTCCCCCTCGAGGCAAAAAAGGTGGCGATGCAAGGCCTCATCCAGTCTCGCCTGGACTCGAACAATGCCTTATATATAGGGGCACCGGAAACAACTCTCCGAAAATTGCAGGTCGTTCAGAACTGTGCAGCTCGCACATTGCTGGAAATCCCGCGCACTCAGTCAGCCAGACCTGCTTTGAAAACTCTCCACTGGTTACCAGTGAGGCAGAGGGTCACCTTTAAGGCACTGTGCCTGGCACACCACGCCGTCTGGAAAACAGCTCCTGCCATCAACTCCGACCTTATCACTCCTTATCAACCCAACAGGAACCTCCGGTCGACGGATGCGTTCCTTGTGGTTGTCCCCAGAGTGAAGCGAGCCAGGTCGGGGGGCAGGCTGTTCTCCCTGAACACCGCTAAACACTGGAATGCCCTCCCCATCTCACTTCGATCCAATCCTGACCTCCTCTCATTTCGTAAAAATCTAAAGACACATTTGTTTGCCAAATCCGACCTCTCCTAGACTGTCCTCTAGATCACTCTCTGCTTTTACTCAGCGCTTGGACGCTTTCGGGCAGCAATCGCGCTTAACAAGTGCCTTACAATTACAATTACAATTACAATTCTATGACTCCACCTCTCTGAGTGCCAAGATAGGAAAGAAATGATGGTGTGAGCCCAGTGCCAACCTCTGCAAAGTAAATCCATCTATTTGAGGGTTCTGGTTTCTATCCTCATTATCCTCACGATAATGCGTTTGTATTTAGCCTAGCATTGTTTCTACTTCCACTCAATCGATCAAACATCAACAACAGCCTTGGTACCCATCATTGTCGCTTTCTCCCTCACTCTCTCTCATTCATTTGGATGGTAATTTGATGCTGGTGTAACCTGAAGAAGAGAAAAAGAGAGGTGCAACCAGTGCCATTATCTACAGAGACCCCCAGTCTCCCACTGGCCACATGAGAAGCTGAGCTTGAACATCCACCAAATGTTACAACCCATTAATGGATTTTCATTCAGCCTCCACTTCCCTTCATCCAAGCAAATGCAAGCGGCAGTCATCTTCACTGCCTGCGATTATACGTTAGCCAGATGATGGGAACTGTGATTTGTCCACTTGTATGCCTGGGATGATCAAAATCAACTATCAAGCTTCCCAAAGACTCTGCACCTGAAGGTGTTTAGTATACAGATCTGCTCCTGGTAAATTGAGCATGTCTTAGAGGTTAATTTATCCATTGTCCACCTTCATTAGGTCATACAAACTTAAATAATAACTTAAGGTGCTGGTGCCTTGCAGGGTCGGACTGGCCTGTAGGGAAATCTGGCACTGTCTGATGGGTTGGTCTGACAGATCTGTGTGTGGGTCTTTCTTTTAGAAGTTGCTGGCTGTTTTATGACCAAGTGGGCCTTTTTTCACTGATTTCCTTAGTATTACCATTGCCTGCAGCAAACACAAATGCGTTCAGTCTCCCGTACCTTGCAAAATACCCATGCATGTCTGCACAAGATTAAAACTGGCCCAGTTTGCAAAGGTGGACCACTTCTGTAGCCATCTAGTTCGCTAATGGGGCCACCTTTATTTTTGTGTCCCGGGTCTATATTTTCTCCTAGTCCAGCCCTGGTGCCTGGGAGCTGCAGCCCATCCACAGAGCTGAGGGGCCACGCCCCCTCACCTTTTGCTGCTCAAGAAGAGTGTCTGTCAGGCTGAGGAAAGGTCAGAGTGGCTTGACAGTCACTCTTCATTTTCAGGTCAGGCAGTCAGGAGCCAGACGTGTTAAATGTGCAAGTGCCTGGCAGCCTGAGCTGAACCATGCTGGGCTGAGGATTTCATTCAGCAAAGCTCAGCAAGGGGCCTTGAGGCCCTCCCCCTCATGACGAGGGGGTGCGTCACTCATTGTCTCGGATCTGGGTGCTTTAGTTTTAGGCCCTGAATTGCCCAGGGCCGAGTGTCATTCAGTGACACCTCGTCATAGCGTGGGGTAGGGTCAGCACTCTCACTGACCCTATCCCACTTTGTGATGAGGTTTGGACTGCTGCCTTCCCTCAGTGGCTGAGCCACTGAGGGAAGGCAGCAGTCCCAAACCTCCTGGAACCTCCGAAGCAGAGCTTCAGGTAAGTGCGATTTTTTTTAAATTAATGTTTGGTGCGTGCATGCTTGCATGTTTGAATATTTGGTGATGAGTGTTATGAATGGATGTGTGTGTGCGCAAGTGTGGGTGAACGATTATCTTTCCTGGTTAAGATTCCAACGGATTTGGTCTCCTATTTACTAGGGAAAGAAAATACCGAATGAAACTACAGGCAAGCTCCATAGAGACGTATATTTTTCTAGACCCTTTCTTTAATAGCTAACTGAGTGCCACACCATTCTAATTAACACACACCATCACAACAGTACACACAAACAAAACCCCAAAGTGACACAAATCCACACATGATCTTTCAAGGAACTTCCTGTTGTCTTACTCCTATAAGATCTCACGTCACTTGCAATCACTCCTTCAACTAACAACACGTGCTATGCTATCCGCAACACAAAACTATGATCCTTAGCAGACCAACATCCTACACCATCATCAAAAAAACAAACTAAAATCTAAATCTTGAGCACCTTGTACCTTAGTAATTGGCCAGCAGCAATGATCACATTGTTAAGATGGAAAAAATATTGTGCCAGAACCCAACACCTTAAACCCACACAGCTCTAAATGCCAACCCACAATGCACAGAGCTACCTCAAACCAGCCAGCAATAAGAACAAATCCCTCTTCAACACTGTACTCTCCCTCTTCCAAACTATATTTCATCATAGCTACCTTCTAAAATTACATAGCTAAGCACTTTGTTAGTAAAATTGTGGCCTTTCAACATAAGTCAAATCACCTCTACTACCTCACCCTCTATCTGGGACACTCCATTGAGGCATTGACCACTGAATCTCTAAACAGCATTTACCTACTTTCTGGATCCAAAGCAGATTGTTGTTTGGCTTGCTGAGTCCTAAAGGGCTACTTAACTAACTATGAAGAGGTTGGTGCTTTGGATTGTACATGCTTGCAATATGTCAGCAAGACTCCTGCAGTTCGTGGTCAAACTTCAGCCATTTGAGCTTCTAAGGCACCATGTGGGTGAAAGCCAGAGGTACAATACTCATATAATATTATGGCGACGCATTTGTCATGCAACAAGAGGAATATAGAAGATAAGAGAATGACCTGGTTGAAGCGCCTGATTCTCGCTTATGTTGGCTGGTGGATGCAATTGATGGTAGGAGCACTCAGCAGTCAATAGGCATTTTAAGGCATTCCTTAGATAAGAAAGATGCCTATCTGTATTTTTTCCCTGGGACTCTCATGATTTAAAAAATACTGTCTCATTTGATCCAAGTAAAAGAAAGAAGGGAAGCTAATAAAATTTCCTCAGAGGATTATACCATTTTTAAGTTGTGTGCAAAACTTTCTGCGAAGGATGGAACAAGTGTTGGGTAGTTTTAGGTCTTTCAAACACACTTGAATGGGTATGCACCGTCTTTGATGATTCTCCTATACATTTCCTAGCTATTCTTGGTTAAATTTGAAGGATCTGCACAATGTACTCTTTTTCTTATACACGTAAATGGTTATTTTCCCAGCAGTTTCCACTATGATGGTTTTAGCGAATCTCTGCAGCAACCTGGAGAAAAGGAGTTTCATGGAAAAAAGCTTAGTTTGGTGGAGATTTTAATGTATGTTTCAGTACTGTTGAAGAAACAACGCTCACATATGATCGTCATGAAGTTTAACGTATACATGACTGTCTAGGATAACTACTTGACAGAAGTGAAGTCATTGCACTGAACTCAGTGTGATTTAGATTTTCTGTGGTCTAAGGAGGGTTAAAAGAATACATGTTCTTATGTTTTGTCTGTTGTGCAAAAGCTTTTGTATGTTTGTCTCCCTACAGTGGACTATTCCAGAGATAGCTAAAGCAGAAGCACCCTCATTCTGAGGTGAAATATAATGCATAACAGAAGAGATGAGCGAACGTGTGAGATTTCGAGTCTGGCAGGCCAGATGGGTTTTAGGCAAGGAGTCATACCTTTTTATCTGTACTTGAAGGTACCTTCATTCTGTCAGCTCTTGACGTCATAGACCTGCACAAAGGGGTGTCACTCAGGTTTATCATGAAGGAAGTCCCAGGCTTCTGATGACCAAGTGTATGTTTTTGAGCTAACTTCCTTTCTTAGGGGCCGATTCCAATCTCGCTGGTAAAAGGCTCCACCCGACTCGGATCTGGCGGGTTTTCCAACCGTCTCGGGCTCCAGGGCTCCGAGTGCCCGAGTACGATGCGAACAAGCGCTGACTGACACGGGTCGCTCGTAGCCCCATTGAAGTCAATGGGAGCCTGTTGTACGACGCGTACATAGGCTCTCATTGATGAAAAAGGTATGTTGTGCACAAGTACGCCTCCTGCAGTGGGGACGCGTCTGTGCCACCCGCACCGTACATGCACGTGTTGGGGGGACCCTTGGGTCCCCCCTGTGACCAACTCGTAAGGCTACGGGTGAAGAGGGGTCTGGTGCGGACCCCCGAAGACCACTTCCAGGAGCGTTTATGTGTCAGAGGCTGCGACTGGATCCGGCTGTCCGAATCGTGCATCGTACTGGCTCGGTCGTAAATCGCCTCCATTGCACGGCACGGTTTGCTTACTTACGAGACGTACGGAGCGGTTCGGACCCGGAAATGATTCGGTCGGCGAATTACATGTTGCTCTCATCGTACTTGCTCACTCGTACAGCTGTACGAGTCGGATGGAATACACGCGTATGGCTTTACTTTTTCCGTCTGGATCACGTTCGCAGCCCTTCCGAGTGAGATCGGAATCGGCCCCTTAGTGTCGAGATACAGCTTGAGAGTTGGAGTCTTTGGTAAATTGTACCCAGGTGAACACTCAGCACTCCACATTTAGCAGCACTGAGTAACAGAGGCGCGTCACCTGACAGTGAGCATGAGACATGCAGGAAATACTCAAATAGAGTGAAAAATGACCGAAGTACATGGGATGGTGGGGAAAATAAAAGCGGGTGAGCATTTAGGTATTGAGTACTACACTATGGATGCGTGTTTTTGTTTCAGTCGCACTAATCTGTCCCTGTAGGCCTTAGGGAAATAATATTCTAAGCGAGGAATCCTCAACAAAATGTAACCAATGTTCAGAAGATAAGTCTAGCTTTGTACTGCATCGAGTATGCTTCAGATATGTTGCAGGTGTCATTTAAGTAGAAAGTTGGCTTCGTTTTTGCCCGAACTAGTTCCCAGTTATTAGGAATGGAGAGGACAGATAAGTAATGTACATGACAAAACCCTCTAAATTAAGAGCATAAACTGCCAATTTACATTAAGGTGAGGCTGAATTTATCACCGATCCTATCATACACTTAAGTGATTTGAAACATTTAATAATATAGAATGATTTTCACTCAGAGGAAAAATGAACAGTATTTTATACTCGAAGAATATACAAACGCATTAGCACCAATTCTACATTAGCAATTATAATTATTACGCAAGTACAGTAGAGACACTGGGATTTTAGAAACGAAAATAACTCCAGAAAGAATATACGTTCTGTTTTAAAGGAAGATACAGAGTCCATCTGTACATGTAGGATACTTCTTTATTAGTAGCTTGGTTCCAGTATAGGAGATCAGGACAGTAGGAGAAGATAGATGGCACAAAGACAGCCCCACCAGGAGCAGACTCCCAACTGCTCAGCCTGAGTTGACTAACTGACACCCTAACACAGAGAGGCACTCAGGCATTCTATGATGTCATGGAACTTTCTAGCAGAGCAGTACAGTGGAGAATAGTAGACAAGTAATTTATTACACATCCTCCTTCCCTAGGGAACAACAGCAGAAGTAAAGATAAAGACAAGTAAGATACCTCCAATATATCATTAACAAGAAAGTGCAACAATGAGATGCACATATCCAAAGGTGTATTACATGAGGTATCAAGAATTTCACTGGAATGAACAGAAATGTGTTAAGATGCAAAAATAAGAGAAACATAAAAATTACTTCTACACGCCCCATCCCCCTCCCTTAGTGAAAAAAACAAAGCATGGCTTAGATGAACAAAAAAACAAAGCAACAGAGAAGGGTGGTCACCCACACAACCTCCCCATAAGCGGGTACACCACAGGGTAGACACCCTGTTAAACAAAGGTGGGTGCAGAGACTGACCCTTGGAAGAAAACAACATCCCCAATAGAAAGGTACAAAAGGGGTTAGATTCACAAGTATCGCTGGTAGAAGGCATGCTGACACTTAAAATCCATTAAGAGTAACGGAAGAGGTCTAAACACTGGAGAGAAGCTTCTCACTCAAAGTCGTACAAGCGGGAAACCCTTGGCCACGAGTTCCATGCAGGTGGACTTCGACCGGAGCATAGTGTCAACAAGAAAGGAAAACCCATGGTAACGCTAGGAATTAACCAAACAACCTCCACCAAAAACACAGGGTACTAACCCTTGAGAATAAAACCTCCCCTAGATAGGATAAACCATAGGGTAGACACCCTGGAAAACAACATCACCTCCCCTAAAAAAGGGTACACCACAGAGTAATAACTCTGGAAAACAACACAACCTCCCATAAGTAGGGTACACCGCAGGGTACTCACCCTGGAACACTAAAAACTAAATTAGAGGCATTGACTACCCCCACAACCTCCCCAAAGAAATGGGTACACTCTATGTACGAAGACTAAGAAATTAGAGGCATTGACTACCCCCACAACCTCCCCAAAGAAATGGGTAGACTCTATGTACGAAGACTAAATCAGGCCACACACCGTCTAATGGCACACTACACTTGTGAGCTGTACGGAACGCTCACTGTCTCACAACACACTTAAATTACAACTAAATTAGAGGAGTAAACACACCCACAACTTCCCCAAAGAAATGGGTACATGCTGCGCTAACATAAAAGGGGAACTGAGTGCCACTAAAACCTCCACACGTCAATGCATATTTCATACTGTTGTCTGCGCAGTGCCCACAAATCCAGGAGCGCAGTACTTGCCCCTGCCAGGATAGACTATAAACCAAACAGGACATGCATTATGTGAACTTGCTCTGTGACCTGGTAGAAGAGCTGCGGGTCCATGTATTGTCTGTTCTGCTGTCCGCACAACCACCACAGCTCCAGAAACATTGTTCTTGCCCCTGCTTAGATAGGCAACTCCTCGTGGACTTCGTCAGGAGCCTAGCGAACAACAGCATGCAAGACCAGGAAGGCCAGTCCGAGCACCTCAGCGGATATGAAGTTATCATCAGGGGCATTAATTTCAATTTTTATACTCCTGGTGCTGGTCAAGGAATGCTCTTGCACGTACCATATTGTTGGTCAGCTCGACGGCGTTACTAATCTTCCGGCACTCAGCTGATGAAATATAGGAAGATTGCGCGGCGCGCGTTCACAGCAGCGAGAGTCGCGGTGAATGCAAAACAAAAACATGGCTGGCAGACAGGAAGTGTAAGCAATCCTTATGTACTAAAGCCAAGCACAAGATGGCGGCACGCTTCTAGACGCCGCACAGGATGGCTAACGGCAAGGGCGTGTGCCAAAGCGTAGACCACAGTCAGCAGCTTGAAGAAGATGCGAACGTCATAGGAGTTGGAGGCATGACACAAAGGTAAGTCTGTGCGCGTTGATGTATGCGCGTCGTAAAATGTATTTGAACAGTAGCGGTTCAACTGTCAAAAGGTAACACGATCCCTTCCAAGCAACTAAATGAGCAAAATAAAATTTGTCCACAAACCCCACAACACACGGTTTCTGCACCACCAAACATGGGCATGTGTCACGCTCCTCACAAAACAAGACATTTTCCTCCAAGGTGTAGTGGCAGCGCGTTGAGACTCCACACATTCAAAATTGACTCACACTTCTGGTTCCTCTCCGAGGCTCTAGGTTTCTCTTGAGTAAGCGCCAATTTGCACACGACCACAAGTAGGTTGACACGACGCGTTGGAGGAACTCCCTCAACATGCAACACTGTCAAGACAGTGGGAGACTCACGCATCATTCAGAGTGGATGTAGGCACAACTAGCTGTCAGGCCACGACGCTTCCCACTCAGACTGAGGGCCAGGCAAAGAAGGTAAACACCGCAGGCCTCAGGGAAGTCCGTTGCTGGAGAGACTGCTTCAGACGTCTTCCAGACGGCAGTGGAGTGAGAGCAGATTCACTATTGACAAACGCCCAGGTTGCAGGCTGTCCAAGCTTCGCAGGCAGACCGATACAAAGCGTCTGTCTTGGGGTGTGTCAAAACAGGGAAACTCAGCAAACCTTATAACGCTTGTGGGCAGGGTGTAGCTGGAGAGACAGAACACTGTTGAAGACTCCCAGGTGACAGTGGACAGATGGGTGACTGCAGACTAAACGCCCAGGCTGCAGGCTGTCCAGATGGCACAGGAAGGTGGGTGCAGACACTGACCCTTGGAAGAGAACTTAATAATTTTTATTTGTTTTTAAGTGATGATAAGTGAGGTGAATATGAGTGATCCATGAGGTGTCACGGAAGACACTATGTGTTTTTAAAATACCCCTCACACACTATGAGTCCCATAGTGTCATGCTTCATCATGGGGGTCTTCCCTTCCCTCTACGGGGCAGGGCGTGCTACTACCTACGAATACGTGGGAGCACTGTTGTTATGAATGAATAGGCTATGTGTAGTGAGGGGGTGTGAGTGCTAGGGTTAAGTGTAAGATACAAAAATTATTTTAAAAGAACCCTGGCTAGTAGAAAAAACAATTTTATTCAGTTCTCTAGCTGGGAGCATTACAAATGGGGAAAAGTATAGGAGGTGTCACAAATTTGTGGCTGCCTACTGGGTCAACATGTTTCGTAAGCAGTCCCCACTGCTTTACTCATCAGGACCGACAATTAGTAATCCCTATTGCACTCAATATAGAATTATTAATTTATTTGTATGCCTATTATTCTAATAAACCAGACCTTTCAAAATTTGTAGATCTGTAAACAAGGGTACATTGACCCCAGTGATTCAAAAACCAAATTGGTATCTGTAAGGAAAAAGGGAGAAAAAACAATACAAACGAGTTTATCGCTGTTAGATTGACACATCACCATACTTTGGAACATCTAATTAGAATTCATTGAATTTTTCGTGATATATTTTTCTCAATATATATTTTTCTTTCTATATCAGCGTGGGTGTGGTTACTATAACCCACTACCCATATTTGCTTGTAGAAATGGAAGGAGTATAGTAGTTAGACAAAAGACAAACTGTACACATATTTACAACAAAAATAGATGTCAGGAAACGACACAAAACACTGATGTTATTAATATAGTAAAATAATCAACCATCCGTTGTCTTTAACTAAATTGTAAAGATTTTTGCCCGTTATTCAAGTGCCCAATATCGTTGCTGTGTAAATTCACTGTGTACATACTTTAATTAGGCGTAATGTTCAGGCTTCATGAGCGCGCACTGGAGGGGAGTAAACATCGCATTACCATTACGATGGGACCGCCGTGGGCCGGCGATATAGCGGTCGCGATGGCCTGGTTTAAAGACTTGGCAAAGTCTGAACTTACGATTTGCAGAATCATTCCTCACTTCCATGTACCTCCGTGTTGCTCCGTAAATGTCAACACGGAAGCGTGTGTCGAAGCTTTTAAACGAGTTCTATCGGGAGGAATCAGGCGGGAAAAGGCTTCGATTTTGGAGCTACAGCGCGAAAGACTTGCAAAATGGCCGCCCGGAATGGGCTTGTGAAGTACTAAATAATTTACTTCCTGGTTTTTCCGTAAAAATGGAAATAAACGTTGTAAACAGATCGGTTTTTTTAAAAAAAGGAGATGGTTATCCAAAAATTGAGCGTTGTCTCTTTCACTAGTCAAAAAGATGTATATATGAATGAAGGTTGAAACAAGTGGCGGAATCGGACGAAAAAAGGCATCAGTTTGCAAAGCTAGAACGTGAAAAACTTGCAAAATGGCCGCCCGGAATGGGCCTGTGAAGTACTAAATATTTCACTTCCTGGTTTGTCACAATTAGTGGAAATGAACGTATTGGACAGATCGTTTTGAAAGGAGGAATAGTTATAGATGGTATGTCTCTTAAACTTGACAGTATATTAGATGAAAAAGAGGAAGAAAAAGGTGTTATTCAACTATCGATTACTTTGGATTAAAAAACAGATTATTAGTTTCCAAAAAAGGAGGTGGTTATCTCAAAATTCAATTATAGTGCCATATTAGTTTTGTTATCATTATACTCCCTTTGTCAGGAGTTATAAAAAAAAAAATTAATAGACGAAAAAGATGAAAAATTATATATAAAAAATTATATATAAATTTACAGAATGAGGATTTAAAAAGGAAGGCATTTGTTTCATAGCTTGAAAAAAAGGTTCTTAATGTAATCACAACTGACTCCATGGAATGTCGTCGTTCAGGCCTGTGATATTGGTCTTCAGGCGGTGCACCCATCTTTGTTCTTTTTCAAAGAGATACTTTTCATTTGGAACTTGTTCAATAACTGTCCATGATATGTCTTCTGGTGTGTGGGCAAGATCAATGAAATGTGCTGCCATTTTTGTAGCACCTCTTTTACACCTGATGTTACTTTTGTGTTCTCCAATTCTTGTTTAAACGGATCGTGTTGTCATCCCTATATATTCTAGTTGACAGGGACATGTGATCAAATACACAACATTGTTGCTGTTACAGGTAGTGAATTTTCTTTGCTCTAATTTAGTGCCATCAAGAAAGGTGATGCTTGTACTCTTACTGGTAAGTGAACAAACCTTGCATTTTCCACACGGATGGTGTCCTTGAATTTTGGCCATGGCTGTTGATTGGCCTGTAGGTTCATTTTTACTTGGTCTAGTGTGGAAAAGCATATCGCGAATACTTTTCCCTCTTCTGTGTGAAAAAATCAGTTTTGGGAGGTTCAATCCTCCACTATTCAGGATACGCCAATGTTTATTCACGATCTTTGTAACTTTGTTGGAATTGGTGTTGTATGTGGTAATACAGAATGGTCGGTTTTCATTGAGTTTAGGGGTAGCAGGTTCAAGAAGACTCTCTCTGCAGTTGTTGCGTGCCCTTTTGTATGCTTTGTCTATGATCCGTTTGGGGTATTGTCTTTTCACAAGTTTGGCTTTGAGATCTACCGATTGGATTTTAAAATCATTGACTTCTGTGCAGTTCCGTCTTAAACGCAAAAATTGCAACTGAGTGCTCTTACTAGCCTCCATCAAACTCAAGGCCAACTGTGAAAGGCAAAAAATTAAGAATGAGAACATATGAGACTGCCTCATAGTCATGCTCAAATTCCTGCCCATCTTCGCACAAAGGGCAGTCCAACTTCTACTACTAAATGCCAAGAAGGAATGGACAAGTAAACAAAGTGTTTTTTTGTCTAGGCACTGAGGCTCTGGAACAAATGCCTACAGTATTAATGACTTCACGACGATGAAACACGTAAGAAGGAGCTCAGTAGATGCGATTCAGCTGAGCCCAGGCTTTCCACTCCTCACCTACCTTCCCTGCCAAACCCCGAGTCTGTTTTTACAGTGATTCTTCCTTATTGCTCTCAAAAACTATGCTACTCACATGTGTGGACTTTGACGTATGAGAGCATCATTCTATGTATTTTGTGACCTTAAACCCCTGGCACTAGGCTCCCAGTTATTGGTAAATACCTTAATACCCCATATAAATAAAAGTAATAACTCTGGCTTATATTTACCAAGTTATTACTTCACCTTCGTGCTACGCAAGGTAACGCAAAGGCGACAGAAGGGCGACACAAAACCTAAATGAGATTTACCAAGCCATGCCTTTTTGACCCTGCGTGACTTGGTAAATCTAGAGTAACTCCAGGCAGCACAAGGCGCTACCCTGCATTACTCTGCAGCAGGGAGACATGGCAGTGGTGGAGTGTGGGTGTTCCCATGCATCCACCCATGCATTCTAACATTCCCAGATCTATCAACATTGGTTGACCTGGGACTGTGTCAGAATTGTACGCCTCCCCATCAGAGGCGCAATCCTTTATATGTGTGCAAGCAATGCCCTGTATATTGTTAAATACAGTGCATTCCAGCCCATTCCCTTTAACGCAGGGCAGCAAAGTGGCTTGCTTGTGTGAATATTTGAGATATATGCCCCTAAATGAGATTTACCAAGCCACACAAGGCCACCTTGCGTGGCCCTGCATGGCTTGATAAATCTAGAGTAACTCAAGGCAGTGCAAATCATTGCCTTGCGATACTCTAGGGCTAGGAGGGATGCCATGGGTGGAGCATTGGTGTTCCCACACATCCACTCATGCATTCTGACACATTCCCAGATTTACCAGCACTGATAGACCAGGGAATGCATCAGAATTGTACGTCTCCCCACCAGAGGCGCAACAAAGAGAAATATCTATATTTCTCCTTGTTGTTTCCTCTTTCTAAATGTGCTGCTTTAGCCTTTGATGATTGTTTTTGCACAGGGATGTGCCCCTTCCTGCACAAAAACATTTCTACCTGCAACTCAGGCACCTTTGCACCATGGTGCAAGTGTGCCTCCCTTGGTGCTAGGCAGCAGTCTATGCGCCAGCACAGACAGAGAGCAGGAATGCACTGTATATACTTAAATACGACTTTATTCCTGCCCTCTACCTTTCATACAGTGCATCGCAGAAAGGTAGATTGCTGCGTTGCGTGAATAGTTGATAAATATGCCCCGGTTGTTGGGTCTGGGATGCAGGGAGTTAAAATGCTTTCATGTGCACTTGGTGTGTACTTAACTGGCCATGTGCAACCCTAATACTGATGTACTCAGGAATTGTGCACTTGATAACTTAAGGACTCTTTTAATTAAATAACATGCCTCTCACTGTTTCATGGATTTATTAGGTGTTTTATTCGGACTATTTATAGCAAATGCCTCTTCAAACAGGTAAACACTTCATACCTGTACACGTGGAAGCAGGAGCTTGATTTCCAAAATTTAAGATTATGCATTATATAAGCATAAGTAAAAAAAACTGACATTTAAATTACAAATTTAAGAACAGGCATTTATTTAAAAAAACAAGGTTGCATTGATAGGTCATTTGGAGGCTGGATAAGTAATTGGGACTGAATAGGAGGATCCTAGACTTTTCATTTGAGATATTACTATTTAGGGCCGTTTTAAATGACGGTGTAGATCACTCCAGAGTCTTTGAGCAGACACATAGAGGCCCTGATCATTAAGCCATGCAATGCAATGCAGCAAGGCAACTTTATGTGTTGCATTGCGTGACAGTGAGAGGGCAGGAATGTGCCATATCTATCATGATATGGTGCATTCCTGCCCTCTCCTTTCGCTGGTGCAATCAGTGCAGCCTGGCGCCAATGCAGGCACCCTTGAGCCATGGTGCAAGGGAGCCTGTGTTACAGGCAGGAGTGTTTTTGTGCAAAAAGGGACACCTTCCAGCACAAACACAATCTTTATAGGCATTTTCCTCTTTCTAAATTTGCTGCAGGATGTAGCATACTTAGAAAGAGGAGGTAATGGGGCGTGGTTTCGGCGCCGAGCGAAGATGGCCGCCTGACGAGGACGCTCCGCTTCATCGGGACGCCTCATACCTTATCCTGCCTTCCTACCGAGCCGGCTTTCCTCAATAACCGGTGCAGCGTCAACCGGAACATGCCATCTCCTTTATGCGCGGCTTTCCGCTTTTGAACATGCTGCGGTTTGCCTTAATTTATCCTCCGATTAAGCTCCTGCTACGGCCCGCGAGACCCCCAGCGCTCGTTTTTTTCACAGTACCTGAGGTATTTCTTTTCCCTTCTGCCTGCAGCGTAACCTTCATTTCTGGAAATAAGCATTTTGGCAATACATTCACGCTCTGCATTGCTCTACATTGCCTCGTGTGGCCACTTCATTGCCTGCATTGCCTGATAAATGTTCAGCTAACTCTCCTTTTTCAATGACAGTTTCCCTGATATGGATGCACCTTTATGACTTCTGCTACATTTTTGTTCCAGTTACTTCTGTATCTGCTTACTGTTTTTTGGTGTGATTATATTAATTCCAGCACCTGAGGTGTTTTTTCATTGGTCGCTTGGCCATGACCCAACTGTGCTTTTTCTCCTCACGACTCCTGCTGCCTCGGACAGTCCACTACTTTGCCTCCATTGCCTGCATAGCTGTTTAGCTGCTTCTCTTCAGAGAATTCATGTGTTTCATTTCCGCCATGCTTCTTTCAGTGATGTTTTGACATAGCAGTAATTTTTCTTAGCTCTCAATTGTAATTGCATACACTTGCTGTTTCTTGTGTCAATCTCTTCCTTCTTTGCTATTATTTTCTGCCCGTCATTTTAATAGCATAATTTTTGATTCTTCAACATCTCTACTATTTATTGGCATATGTTTCTTTTTCTTTTGATGTGATTTGCTCCATTACACCAACATATATTTTGTGCTCCTTATGGGAAAACTTCGTACGCCACAATTTGTTTTTGTTCCTAAAGCACGCTCGTTGCATTCATCTCCCCTAAGCCGGCCAGCAGTGCTTCCATCTGTTCCTATTCGAGGGATGGTGGGAGTTACGTCTCCCCGTTCCTCTTCTGCGCAGTCTGTACCTAATAAGCCTGCTCCTTCATCTTTAGCTACTAAACGTCTGAAGAATGACCCTCCTTCTCCAGATAGGTCATCTCCTACTATATCTATGGAACTGTTATTGGAGGAGATTCGCGCTATACGGCCAGTTGTTGAGGAAACAAACAACAGAATGCAATCTTTGGAGGACAAATGGCTCTCAATGGAGAATAGAGTGTCCACAGTCGAGCAGCAAATTTCAGTTGTTCAAGGTGACTCTCAAAGAATTACTTTTTTGGAAACAGAGGTACGCAAGCTCCAGCAACATACTGAGGATTTGGAAAATCGAAATAGGAGAAATAACCTACGTATTTATGGCCTGCCTGAATCTTTGGAAGGAGATGATCCTGTTTCTTTTTTTTCCTCCTTTCTACCAAAGTTGTTGGATATGCCATCTTCAACTTCACTCAGTATTCGGAGAGCTCATAGACTTGGTCCTCGTCCTTCACTTTCTGCCACTTCGACCAAACCCAGAGGTGTTATCATTCTCTTTTTGAAATTTACTGACTTGCTTTCCGTTCTGTCTGCAGCCAGAGCCAAACGTCAACTTTCCTGGCTTGGTCAAAGAGTCTTTCTATCCCAGGATGTTTCTAACGCTACTGCAGCCAGGCGAAAGGAGTTTCTCAATCTTCGTGCCCCTCGCTAAGGGCTTTTTCACCCTTGCATTTTCAAGGTTACTTTCCAGAACAATACATCTTCTTTTGAGGATCCAGCGGAACTCAGGAAATTCATTCATTCCCATACTGCAAACAACATGGACACTGCTGGCCCTTCTTCCGGATGATTAGTTATATCCTCATTTATTTCTCTCTGTAATTCTATATATTGATGCTGGTAGTTCTTTATATGCATTTTTATGTTATTTTATCTTATCTCTTATGTTCTTTCCAGTTCTGTTCTTATCTTTCTTCCTTTCTTCTTTGATCACTTGTATTTGTTGTTTTTATTCTTACTACTTCTCAACTCTTTTCATCTTTTTATTTTTATTTTTTTATTTCTCCTATTTTATGCTTTATTGGACTTCTGTTCAATTGTTCCTTTTTTGTCTGTATGATCTATTTTCCTTTCTACTCTATTTCTTATCTACATTATTAATTCTCTTTCTATCTCTTTCTTATTTCTTCTGAAACCTCTACTGTTTCTCCTCAAGCTGTTTTATCATGTTATATTGTTGCTCTAGATAATTATTCCACCCTACTCTTTCCAGTATAGTTTTATAGTTATCTTCATTGCTATTTTATTTCTCATCTTTCATGTATTGTAGGTTGACATCCCAGTTGTAGTTTTTGACATTCTTAAATGATGCCTGTTTAATCTTCTTTGTATATCCTTACAGGTTACTTGTTGTCTCCTAAGCTGTTTGGTCCACTTTCATGTCTCTTCTTGTCCCGATGTGGACCGGAGTTTCCGGATTGGGTGTTCCATCTTGTTGTGCGTCGACCTCGCCTCTATGTCTTTTTCTTTATCCCCTTCAGGTATGTTCTCTCAGTCATCCTTTTTGGATATGTACTGTCCCTTCTTAACTTCCCTATGTTTCCTTTCGCTTCTTTTTTCCTACTGATCCCTTTCTTTTTCTCTTTTCTCCACATTGACTATCTTTCCCTCTTTCCCTCCCATCTTCCCTTTTTCTTTTCTGCTCCCTTGCTTTCTGCTTTTATTATAGCAAATCCTTTATTCTTCCTTCTTTGTCTTAGGTCTGTTCTCCCCTTTTCTATGTATAATGTTTTCCTTTATTTATCTTCAGTATTCTTTACCCCCTTTTCTTTGCTCTTTCCTTTTTACTATTTTCTTTATTTCTTACTTATAGGCACTCTTTTTTGCTTATTCATCACTGTAGATTTTATTTTCTCTAAACTCTTATTGTTTTTGCATTCAGAGTTATCTCCTTGAATGTAAAAGGTTTCATTAATCCTATTAAACGACAGAGAATCCTTTCCCACCTAGCTTCGTATAATCCTGATATAGTTATTTTACAGGAGACCCATCTTACAGAAGTCGAATCACTTAAATTAAAAAGAAGCTGGGTGGGTATGGTTTTATTCTCACCATCTACTAATAAAAAAAATGGTGTTATCATTCTATGTCATAAGAAATTGAAATGTAAAGGCATCTTGCAAGAAAATGACACTGATGGTCGATGGATATTAGTCAAGTTGTTAATTAATTCTGTACCTTTAACTGTTTTTAATATTTATGCTCCCACACAACCTGATTGTTCTTTTTGGCCTTTGATCACGCAAAAGTGTATTAAATTCCGAGATGATTTGTTTATTCTGGGTGGTGATTGCAACCAGATTGTAGACCCATTTCTTGATCGCAAGTCTACAGTTCGTTTTATTCCCCATAAGACCCACAGACACTTCCTGGACACTATCTCTCAAGCGCATCTCATTGACTCTTGGAGACTTTCTCACCCTGATACTCTTGACTATTCCTTTTTCTCTCCTCCTCATGCTTCTCTTTCCTGCCTCGATTACATCTTTCTCTCTCAATCTTTGTCTCAAAATCTATTGTCTTCTTCTATCGAACCCATAGTTATCTCAGATCACGCCCCAATTGTTACGGATCTTGATTTACTTCTTCCACTCCCAAAGTCTTCCCGCTGGCGTTTTAATAACTCTCTACTCACTGATCCCCTTTTCTCCTCCTCTTTTCGTTCCTTTACTAATGAATTCTTTACTCTCAATTGTGACACCAGTACTTACCCCACATTCTTTGGGATGCTTTTAAAGCAACTGCAAGAGTTTTATTATAGATTTTGTTTCTAAGAAAAACAAGCATTTCCTTCAGAATCGGAAAACTATCTTGGCTCATATTAAGCTTTTGGAACACAAATTTTACATGTCTTCAAAGAAATCCATCTCACCAGAACTCATACGTGCTAAACTTGAGTTTAATAAAACCACCACTGACAATGCAGCACCAATACTCCTTCGTAGTAGTGCTCGTTATTATGGCGGTCGCAATAAAACAGGTAAACTTCTTGCTAACTTCCTCAAACTCGTAAGGAACGTACTCTTATAGATTCCATCTATTTTTCTGATAATTCCCTTCTATATAAGGATCAGGAAATACTTGATGAATTTAAGCTTTTTTATCAAAACCTTTATACGCCAGAATCTCCACCCACTCCTTCTCTCATTCAGTCTTATCTTGATAAACTTCCTACTCCTTCTAATTCCCACCTTAATATTCTCGCTCTTGAAAATGATCTTTCCCTTAATGAACTTTCCAAAGCTTTAAGCACCTTCACTAAAGGGAAATCTCCTGGACCAGATGGTTTTTCTGTTGAATTTTACATGCATTTTTCTGATTTATTACTCCCTAAACTTTTATCGCTTTTTCATTCTTTTTATATGTCTGGTAAGGCAGAGGGTACATTTCAGGAGGCAACTATCTGCCTTATCCCTAAAGAAGGCCGTGATCCTAAATTTCGTAAAAATTATCACCCGATCTCTTTAGTTAATGTAGATTATAAATTATTTGCTAAACTGCTTGCTCTACGTTTAGACCCTCTTATGCCCCATCTTATTGGTAAAGAATAATGTGGTTTTGTTAAGGGCAGACTCACCTCCGATAATTCACGTCTCTTTCTCAATGTTTTAAATAAAGCCTCTTCCCTTTCCGTTCCTT
The DNA here is from genome assembly GCF_964204655.1 of Triturus cristatus. NCBI lineage: Eukaryota > Metazoa > Chordata > Amphibia > Caudata > Salamandridae > Triturus > Triturus cristatus. The sequence continues at coordinate 395,232,095 of NC_140583.1, read as the reverse complement.
TGGTTGCTATCTCTGTTGATGCGGAGAAGGCTTTTGATAGAGTCGGTTGGTCTTTTTTGTTTGCATCGTTACGTTGGAATGGCTTTGGTCCTAAATTCATATCCCTTATTTCATTACTATATTCTGCCCCTAAGGCTTCGGTCCTCGTTAATGGGCGCATCTCTTCTTATTTTCCTCTTCAACGTGGTGTTCGTCAAGGCTGCCCTCTGTCCCCACTTATTTTTGTTTTAGCTCTTGAACCTTTTTTGACTTCTATCCGTAATAATGATTCCATCTCCGGTTTTCCTTATGGGGCCCCCCAGTTGAAACTCTCCGCATATGCAGACGATATTCTTTTATTTATTTCCGCTCCGGATACATCTGTTCCTCCTTAATTACTCGAATTTAACTCGTTTTCGCAGGTTTTAAATAATACTTCGCATGTCACTTCTGAAAATTTTAAACCCCCTTGAACTATATTAACTCTGTCCTTCACATCTTTACTTACCTGTTTTATCCATTATATGTACTTATTTGACAATTTGGAGTGTTTCATTCACAGTGTTTTTCTACAATGCCTTTTTCTGTCTTATTCCTTTATTTCTTTATATCATAATGTTATATTTGCTCTCTTCCTTCTTTCACCCCTCTGCTGTTTCCTTTCCCTTTTCTTCCCCCCTTCTTATATAAAACCTCATATCTCACTGATATCTTTATGTATCATTGTTTTTGCTCAATAAAGCTTTTAAACTTAAAAAAAACAAGAAAGAGGAAGTAATGAGGAGAAATACAAATATTTCAATTAGTTGTGCCTCGATCAAGAAGGTGTACAATTCTGACCCATTCCCAGGTCTACTGGTGTTGGTAAATATGGGAATGTGGCAGAATACCTGAATGGATGCATGGGAACAGCCATGCTCTACCCATGTACTGCCATCCTGGTGCAGTGTAATGTTAAACCAATTTTTACCAAGCCACACAGGGCAAGCCAGGGTGCGTCTGCGTGGCATGGTAAATCTCATTCTAGGTTTTACATCAACCTAAGTCTCCGTGCGTGGCGCAAGGGCGATGCAAAACCTTGTTAAATCTGGGCTAGAATGTTTGCCTTCTCTTTTTCTACTTTCAATATGTTTCGGCCTCTAGTTTCATCAGGTCTATTTTTAGCAGGGTAGGCCATTTTTTGGGTGTAAATGATTCTCCAAGTGATACACAGTAAGAGAACTTGATGAGTATAGGTAGGACAAACTAGAGTCATATATTTGTTCATTCATTGGCTGCTGACCAAACAGATGCTTGTATGAATGGGGACCCTGAAGGGGGACAAAGGTGAAGTCTTGGAACATATAAATATTAAAGAGGATGAAAGTTTGTACATTGATGTAAACATGTTTGATGGAAGGGTCTGATTTGGCATTGAAGACCATGCTGGTAGCAAACAGTGTATTCCCAATCATTAAAAACATCAGACACATTTCCAAGATTGTAAAGTGCCAGGTTACCTTTGTAATGGATTGTGGTGCCTATCTCCCTAAAATCAACGACCTCTCAAACCTTCGAAGATCCTGTCCATAATCCATTCCAGAATTATTTATGTATACATCCATGCCTCTTGCCAGCAGCCCTATTGTAACGGATGTATGTTTTGGGAAGCAAGGCCCTCAGTTATATCAGCAAAGAGGTCTCTTGGAAGGAGAGACAGGAAAAGATTCTCCCTCACGCTCAAGAATACAAAATATTAAAACATGCCCAACCCTTCCCCTGTCCCTTTGACAACTCAAATTGCCAATGAGGCAAATTTAAAAAAAATCCTGACTGCAAGTTAGATGAAAATGGTTTTATGCAATCCCAGGTTGATGTTACCTAATTTAGAGATGGGGTAGACATTGAGCACTCATTCACAAAGCTAAACATACATGAGTAAACCTACACAATATTTATTTTAGTGCACACAATTAGCATAATAATTTTAGAGTATAGAATTAATCGCTGCTGGTAACATTTTGCTGAATAATTCATATGTATCATTATATATGTACATGTTCATTATTAATTATGAAATGTTTCACTTGTAGTCACCCCTGAAGAAGGACTCGTGAAGTCCGAAATGCATTGGGTTTTAATAAAGAACATGCCTGGGATGAATCATGTGTCTATCGTGTTTGTGATAGAAGTCCGGATGGTCTCATCAGAAACACAAGAAACTTGGAAAATTGCATGGCTCTTCAAGTGTGGATTAAATTGAGTTGAGTTGTTTAAAGAAACACGAACGATTATTTGGTAAAACAAGGAGTAAATTGAAGCATTGTGGATTTGTGCATGGAGCTGTGTGGCTGGTTAGGGGCGTAAATGACGCCCCATCCATTTCATTGTATTATAAGTGCCACCAGGGCAAGGCGCTACACCAGTAACGCACGCATTCTTTGAGGACTTTTGGAAAACATCGGATTCAGGATTGAGCAGATGGTGTGCATCCCATTACTTGTACCATTAACCATGATTTATTGCCCCATCTATGGTTTGCACCCATTACAGGAAGTTTGATATTGACTAAACGGTTTTGGAACTTTAATCCACATCAATGGCATTGACATCGTGTTCTTTAGAAATCAGGGAACGAGTGGAAAACAGTCTTTTCGACAATACAGTGAAAGCAGCATTTGTAAATAGCACTGATTTATGTTTGCGCACTAATTGAGGATGGTTCGATTCTTATTAAAAAAATTTTAAAGCACATTTATAATGGCACAGAAATTGGGAGTATGCTAAAAGCAAAGTACCTTGGGAATTGTAGTATTTGCTAGCTATTAAGCGGTGACCCATAGATCAGGTGATTAATTAGCACACGGAAGCTTCGGGGTGGGATTCCAAATTACACGTGAGGTTTAAAAACCGAGCGTTGTTACGGGCGGGTTAACACCTTCTTTTTGAAATGAGGACGTTGAATCTTTGAATTCCCGGGCAGGTACGTGCGTAACCTGTTTTGAATAAGGCGGGTTTTTTGAAGCGGGGAACCAGATAGGAAGTTTAAGCTTAGAAGGGACCCCACGGGAGGAACACTGCATTGGGGAGTGGAGAAATTAATACAATAACCAAACCATTGATGTTTAATAATAGTGTATTATACATAGGGGCTGTATACATCGATTCAACGTGTGTGGTTGTTTAAGAAGTGGGTTTTGATTGTATTTAGTCAGAAAGCTTTACAGCGTAGAAAGGGGTAGTCACTGGGGATAGACAGTAAGGGGGATGTTTTCAATATTTATTTTAGTGCACACAATTAGCATAATAATTTTAGAGTATAGAATTAATCGCTGCTGGTAACATTTTGCTGAATAATTCATATGTATCATTATATATGTACATGTTCATTATTAATTATGAAATGTTTCACTTGTAGTCACCCCTGAAGAAGGACTCGTGAAGTCCGAAATGCATTGGGTTTTAATAAAGAACATGCCTGGGATGAATCATGTGTCTATCGTGTTTGTGATAGAAGTCCGGATGGTCTTATCAGAAACACAAGAAACTTGGAAAATTGCATGGCTCTTCAAGTGTGGATTAAATTGAGTTGAGTTGTTTAAAGAAACATGAACGATTATTTGGTAAAACAAGGAGTAAATTGAAGCATTGTGGATTTGTGCATGGAGCTGTGCGACTGGTTAGGGGCGTAAATGACGCCCCATCCATTTCATTAAACCTACACATGGCCATGTAATATTACACTTTGTAATACATTTTCTACTTTTGGCTATTCATCGTTTGCAAGTTTAATATTACTATAAAGTGTAGACTTTCATGTTTCCATCAACTGATATTTTGTTGAATGTTAAAATAAAAAATCTTGTATTACAATTGATTTAATTTTGCATTAAATATTTAATTAATTTAAATATTTTAAATTAAATTATAAATCTTTCTTTAAAGATTGATTTAAAAAATACCCACCAAAAGTAAAATGTTTTTATTTATTAACTGTGTATTAAAAGTTTTGTATAGAATTAATTTAAATTAATGTAATTCGTTTTGTTAAAAGTTGCATTCGTTTTTACATTTAAAACGGTTAATAAATATTGTTAATATAAAGTAATACATACGTATGAGAAAACTGTTTTCTCTCATGATTTTCTCATAGAGGCTATGGAAGGTGCACCAGAAGCTAAAAGGAGGACATATTGTCTGTACATTCACCCTATCTTCCTCATGTGAGAATAAGTGTAGGAAGGTAGGATCTTTCTGCATTTGTACCCCCACTTTTTGCCTGGTGCTAAGCTGTTTTTTGACTAGCCTGACTGCTAATCAAGACCCCGGTTTATCTGCTTTCTCCCTAAACTGTTATGTCATGTACATAGGTACACTCCAGATTGGATACTGGGGTACCCTTGTCAGTCCCTATGTACGTAGGGAATAGCTACCCCAGAGGCCTCCCATGGGCTGAAGCATGTATTATGCCACCCACGAGAGGCCATGCAAAATGGAACTACAGGTCTGCCATTGCAGCCTGTGTACGTTGGTGCATGAACCACTTACTTTAGATATAGGTTTACTATATCTAAGGGTCACTGCACTTAAAACCTATAAGTCACCCCTCTAGCAGGCCTTTACAATCCTGAGGGCAGGATGCTTGGTTCTAAGTGAGAGGGTGCCACTGCATGAGCAGAACACCCCTGCAGCCTACGGAGTTCATTATCCCGGGTTGTCAGTGTATCAGCCATTTAAGACATATAGAGTGGCATTATGCGACCGAGTAATGACCAACTCTAAAACAGCTGAAAGTAACCCTATCGTGTTTGGTGTCAAACATTGTGGAATCATACCCCCACACCAGTAACCGGTGTGGGAGGCATGGTTCCAGCCCTCAAAAGCGAGCTTCGTTGGGTCCCTGGTGTTCCCGGGACCAGCCTTCTTGTCGCAGTCAGTCCAAGAGACACATTTCTGCCCTTCTGCTGCTGAGCCAAGGTCGAGCAGAGGAAGGTGGAACAGTAGGCATCCTGTCACAGGGAGGTGTGACCACTTCCCAGACAGGATTTAGGGCCAGATATACCAAACAGTTTTATCCAATCTATGTCTATAGGAAAATGTGTTTGTACATCTGGCCCTTAGTGTATTAGGGCTGGGTAGGTGCGCTTGCAAGCGACCGAAAATCTGCAGGAGGAGCACATTTGGTGTCCCTATGCATAGTCCAGTTCAAACCAGTCCTGGGAGCCGTTGGCTACTGCTCTGGTGTGAAACTAGACAAAGGACAGGGGCGTAACCACCCCACTGTCCTGACCCTCCCCTGGGAGGGCCCCCTAAATCTGTCCAACCCTCTCCCATGGGTACAAAGGGCTTACCTGACTGTGGGACCCTAGATTCGACGTGGACAAGATTCTGAACCTGAAACCACTGAACTTCGACCGTCTGGACTTTGCTGGACTTCGTTTAGGCCCGACTTCGTCTACCTCTAAGGTCCAAAAAGCACTGTCTGTGCCCGTGCACCATACAGGCTCTGTGCAGGACCTGTGGAGCATCAAGGACAACTGAAGACATCTACCTTGGAGTGAAGGAGTCACTTCCCTGCAACCACACACCACATCTCGATTGACTGGTCTGCTGCTCCTGAGGTCCTACGGAACCCAAAGGCTCCAGCAACACAGGAGGTGGGTTTCCATGTCCCTTGAAGTCTGAGCTGCCCTCCCACCAAGTTTGAGGTCAGAATCCTTTGTTGGGACTCCAGTGCCCGTACCCCTGTGCACCACATACTTTTGCAAGTGCATATGCTTGTTGGCATTTCAGAAACAAGTGCACTGTGCTCCGAGTAGATCCAACCTCTGGCACCATTTCCTACAAAGAACTCTGGCCTCCTCACACCGAGTGCTCCGTGGGCTGTTGCTTTGTGAAACTGCTTGAGGTCCCCTCGCAACTCCTGTGCCTCCAGCCTGTGGGTCCTCTTGAGGGTCATCACTGCTTTTATTGGGCTTCCCTGGTTGCTCCAGGCCTGCCCTCACTCCCCTGTGTTTAGTAAGTCTCCTGAACCTTGCTGGTCCAAACCGTAACATTTCTTGACCTTCTTTGTGGGTTGACCCTGCCAAGGCTTGTTGGTGCTCCCGCCAGACACCGACCCCTCAGCACTCGACATCCTTTGTGGGACAGCTCGTATTGGTCTCCTGGTCATCCTCGACATCTCCTTCTCCCGGTGGCTTCAGAGTCAAGAACCTCTTCAACGCACCTGAAGCATCCGACATCAGAGGTGATTCGTCTACCGAGCCCCTGGTCACTCCTGAGTGACCCAAACTCTGTCTCCTCTGCTTTCAGGTACTCTTCATCAAGAATCCACCTTTGGATTCCAATGGACACTTTTCTTCTTCCCACCAGTGGCTCTTCTTCGAAGTCCTCCATAGAGATCAACTGCGGTTTCCAACGCCACCTCAGGCCAATGCACCCGGCTTCCCTGTGATAGGTAACTTTGGCACTACGGTATCCACGGGTGGGGTGGCTCTCCAACCTCCTAACCTCCACGGGGTTTCTTCGAAGTTCACTTAGAAGGGTCCTAAAACTTTAAAACTTCAACCACAACTCTCCCATAGAATTGTAAGGAGCACACGGTCATGTTTCCACACTACACCCGTCCTCCGTTGGGTCCCTACTTACTCACGTTCGGGTCCCAGCAATTCTATATCCTGTAGACACTGTCTTGACTCAAGTCGTGGTTCTTAGACCACTATTTTAGTATATGGTTTGGTCTCCCCCTGGAGGCCACTGTGTATTAGTGCTACTTATGATTGTTTCTGTGCTACAGTATTGTGTGCTTTGTGATTATCTGCGTGTAGCAGATACTGTGTGGTACTAGAGAGTGTTATATTAATAAATGCATATTTTTATAGCTACTGTGTGGTTCTACTTTCCTTTAACCAATACTATAAGGTTGCATTTTGGCAAAACACACTGCTTAACATTCCTTCAAGACTAAGCCTGAAGGCTGCTCTCCACAGCTACCACTTGGATAGATTTCTAAGGTTATCTTTGACCTCTTAAATCACCATAAGGGTTGTTTGGACTGGTGCATGGTGCCCATGTTAATTAGTGCACAGCATATACCAGGCCAACTTCTCATATTGGTGTCGGCGGTTGGGATTCAAGCCTGCATTGTTTTACCAGATAAATCTTTGTATTGATTAACTGAAAACCACTAAGTACTATGTACATATAATACTAGCTTAAAATAAGTAAGTTCTACTGAACTTAGGGTTGGGTAAGTCAAGGGTTTAGCACACCGTTTCTTCAACCTCAGAGACCACCTCCCAGACAGGATTTAGTATATTAGGGCTGGGTGGGTGCACTTGCCAGCGACCAAATGTCTGCAGGAGGGGCACATTTGGTGTCCCTGTGCATAGTCCAGTTCAAACCAGTCCTAGGAGCCGTTGGCTCCTGCTCTAGCGTGAAACTGGACAAAGGACAGGGGAGTAACCTCCCCACTGTCCTGACGCCCCCCTGGAAGGGTCCCCTGAATCTGTTCAATTCTCTCCCGTGGGGACAAAAGGGCTTACCTGGCTGTAGGACCCTGGATTCGACGTGGACAAGATTCTGAACCAGAAACCACTAAACTTCAATCGTCTGGACACTCTGGACTTCGCTGGACTTCATTTGGGGCCGACTTCATTCCCTCTCAGTCCAAAGCATCATCTTTGCCCGTGCACCATACAGGCTCCCTGCAGGACCTGTGGAGCATCAAAAAGACAACTGAAGACATCTCCCTTGGAGTGAAGGAGTCACTCCCCTGCAACTGCCGGCACCACATCTCGATTGACCGGTCTGCTGCTCCTGTGCTTCTATGGACTCTGAAGGCTCCAGCAACACAGGAGGTAGGTTTCCAAGTTCGTTGAGGTCTGCGCTGCCCTCTCACCAAGTTTGAGGTCGAAATCCCTCATGGGGGCTGCAATACCCGTACCCCTGTGCACGTGTACTTTTTCAAGTGCATATGCTTGTTGGCATTTCCGAAACAAGTGCACTGGGCTCCGAGTAGCCCCAACCACTGGCTCCATTTCCTACAAAGAACTCTGGCCTCCTCACACTGAGTGCTCCGTGGGCTGTTGCTTTGTGAAACTGCTTGAGGTCCCCTTGCGACTCCTGTGCCTCTGGCCTGTGGGTCCTCTTGAGGGTCAACACTGCTTTTCTTGGGCTTCCCTGGTTGCTCCAGGCCTGCCCTGACTCTTATGTGTTTGGTGAGTCTCCTGAACCTTGCTGGTCCTAACTGTAACATTTCTTGACCTTCTTTGTGGGTTGCCCCTGCCAAGGCTTGTAGGTGCTCCCGCCGGACACCTACTCCTCAGCACTCGACATCCTTTGTGGGACAGCTTGTTTCCAGCTCCTGGTTGTCCTCGACGTCTCCTGGTCCCGGTGGATGCAGAGTCAAGAACCCCCTCAATGCACCTGAAGCACCCGACATCGGTGGGCATTCGTCTACCGAGCCCCTGATCACTCCTGAGTGATCCAGACTCTGTCCTCGCTGCTTCCAGGTTCTCTTCATCAAGAATCCACCTTTGGATTCCAACGGACACTTTTCTTCTTCCCACCAGTGGTTCTTCTTCGAAGTCCTCCATAGAGATCTACGGCGGTTTCCGACGCTTATGCACCCGGCTTCCCTGTGATAGGTAACTCTGGTACTACAGTATCCATGGGTGGGGTGGCTCTCCAACCTCCTAACTTCCATAGAGTTTCTTCGAAGTCCACTTAGAAGGGTCTTAAAACTTTAAAACTTCAACCTCGACTCTCTCATAGTATTATACGGAGCACACGGTCGTGTTTCCACACTGCACCTGTCTTCCCTGAGGTCCCTACTTACTCACCTTGAGTGGTTCCTTGGGTCCCAGCGATTCTACAACCTCTAAACACTGTCTTGACTCAAGTTGTGGTTCTTATACCATTATTTTAGTATATGGTCTGGTCTCCCCATGCCCACTGTGTAGTAGTCCTACTTATGATTCTTTCTGTGCTAGAGTATTGTGTGCTTTGTGATTATCTGTGTGTAGCAGATACTGTGTCGTACTAGAGAGTGTTATATTAATAAATACATATTTTTATAACTACTGTGTGGTTCTCCTTTCATTTAACCAATACTATAAGGTTGAATTCTGGTAAAACAAGCTGCTTAACATTACTTCAAGACTAAGCCTGACGGCTTCTCTCCACAGCTACCTCTTGGATAGCTTTCTAAAGTTATCGTTGACCTCTTAAATCACTATAAGGGTTAGTTGGACTGGTGCAAGGAACGCACTATAATTAGTGGATAGCATATACCAGGCCATCCTCTTGCAATAAGTATAACAGACTGAGTGAAACATGGACTTCCAACAGCAGCAGGAGTCTGTCAGTTGATTCCCCAGTGGACTACTGCTGCCTCCAGCAGTGTTCTAATGAACAACTAGAGCGCTAACATTCTTATTTTAACAAAGTGTGGTACAACTGAATTTATCTTGATTGAATCAAAGCTGTAAATCTGAAAACATTTCCTTTAGAAGTGAACAAAATGAGAGTTTTTTATCATAAATATTGTGGTTAGTGGTGCTGTAGAAGGCAAAAATATACAATACATTTTGTACAAGTTTCCTCATCCATTTCAGTACAACATTCCAACATGCAGACTGAAATATGTACTTTGAATAACAGCAGCAGTCTCCCTGTTAACTCCCTGGTGACCAACTGCAGCTGATCTAATGAGCAATCAGCATTTATGTCAAACGTTTGGCATAGCTGAAAACCTGCTTAATGGATACAAAGCTGTAATAGTGCAACATGTATGGGTTGTGGCTGCTTCCAGGCTAGGGCAATGTCCTGCTTGGCCACAACATGGTCAATCCTATGAAAGCTGTTTGCACCTCAGTCTCCCTGCCTCATCCAGTAGATCTAGTATGGCCACCCGTGGATCCAAATCAATGGGGCTGCCCAGCACCTCAGAGATCTCACGCTCTTCCCTGCTCCAAAAGGATGATAGGGCTGGGCAGGACCAGACCATATGGAAGAAGTCAGCGGTTGGGAGCGAGCATCTCGGGCACCTGGCCCAGACCACACAGCCCATCTGCTGTAATCGATGGGGGGGCTGGGTGGGTCAGATATGTCTAATGTAAGTAGCTGATTTGGACAATTCGAAGCCGCAATGAAATCGCCAGTTCTCTTGGGGCTATGCATGCCTCCCTTCAGTCGTCATCATCCAACTCACCCATCACACCCTCCCACCTGTTCCTTAGATGGAGAAAGTGATTGGGTGTATATGGAAAGAAGGGTTCCCCTAGTTTCTTTTAGGTTCAAGAGGAGGGGAAAGAGCACATGTGAAAAAGAACAACCTCTTGTCTAACCTATTTTAATTGTCAATGAAAGTTATTCATACATTTGGTAATCCCCAGAGCCACAATACATATCCAGGACAACTGACTCTTGAATCTATTTATTAGTTTTTATTTTTATTTTTATGACAGATCATTCATATAATTTCATTTGACACATAGTTTATATACAAAAATAGATATTTCCATACAAATATTTTTCCAATTATATTGGGTGACAACAATTTATAAGAATAAGAAAAACACATAAAGACAAAAACAATTTTTTAGTTCAGATAATTGAATTTGGAAAAACAATTAGAAAGAACTTTAAGAGAGAAGCCCCATGAAAACATACCATCACACTGTCATTCTCACCTGTCACTCTACCCTTACATACTATCAAACATACCACAAAAAGGTTTCTTTTTGTAAAATAAAAAAAAGTGATTGGGTGCATTAATTATCAAGGAGTGATAGATGATGGAGATGGCTACCTTACCCAATCTTCCCACCAACAACTTCGACTCCAGACGACTATATTCAGGGACTTGGGTATCCACTAAGAGGTAGACACACAAGGCATGATGTAACGAAAAAGTTGTGTGTGGGCGAGACAGTGTTTTTCCTGCAGCTCTAGAAAGGACATCACTAACCCTCCTCGGTGAACATCCCCCAAGTAACTCATTTCTATTCTGTCCCACTGGGTGAACCCCTGGAGATCAGACTCCTACCGAAGCCAGGTTCCTTGCCACAACGGTGTCATGCCCGTGATGTGACAATTCCAGTGGATATAGCACAGGGCCGCTCAACAGCAAAGCAACATCACCCAAGTACAGAAGGGAATAGCAGGGCAACTCGGATTGCCATAGAGCAGCCAAGAAGATCATCAAGGCCCATGAGATGCAGTTCAAGATGATACGCAGGATCATCTCCATGTAAACTACTAATTTACCAGGACCATGCGTGCACCAAAACCCGTATATGTCTATAGAATAAGGACTTTCTTGCAGAGGCAAAGGCCACTCAGTGCCACCCCCATGCCCAAAAGAAGGCCGTCATCTTCGAGGTCAGTGACCGAAACCATGTCTGAGGGATCAGATGGGGAATATTTGCTAGAACATAGAGATAGCGAGGAAGACACATCATTTTAAAGACAGCAATGTGCCCCATAGAGTTCAGCGGCAAGTGGCTTCACTTGCGCAGATGCCGATCTAAAGCGGGGTCATAAATTGAGGGACCAGGCCGGATCAGCGAGGCAAGAGATGTGGTTTCCGAGATACTTTAAAGAGTGTCACCTCACTGGCACCCCAGGGCACCAGAGCTGCCCGGCAGCATCTCCAGCAACCGGCACCAAGAGCGATTTGCATATATTGACCTGCCGACCGGAGGCCTCTTCATATTCATATATGTAGAAGATGGCAAGGCATCTGGGGCCTGCAGGCCGGGGGTCGTTGAGAAAAAGTAGGACATCATCTGCATAAAGGGCAATGCGGTGCTCTATGTCACCCTCCCACTTCCATACACAAATTTGAGCTTTGCACCTAATCAGTCATGCCAGAGGCTCTATGGTGAGAGCAAACAGTAAAGGGGACAGAGGACAACCATGATGAGTGCCTCTGCGGATGGAGGACCCAAAGCCAGCCCGTTGGATTATGGCCTCCGAAAACGATCACAAAACTGCATTGAACGTTTTCTGAAAATCAATAAGAAGGAGAGCTATGGGTTCTTCCATGCGGCTGGACTGAGAGAGCCTGCTTCACACTCTGAATGCAATGTCGGGTGCTCCTGCCAGGCATGAAGCAACACATGTCCGGATAAATTCAGTAGGACAGAGTCTGGTCCATAGTAGTCACTAGGACTTTAGTGAAGATCTTGATCTTCTCATTAGGAAGAGATATCAGCCAATAAGAAGAATAGCGGTTTGTGGGCTGGTCTGCCTTTGGTATAACCACAATAGTGTTATTGTCTAGTTCTGGTAGAAAAGATCTTCACTTCAATGCTTCCTTGTAGAGGGCCAACAAGTGGGGTATCAGATGAGTGCAGAAGCGCTTAAAGCATTTGATAGGGAACTCATCAGTGCCAGTCGTCTTGCCCGACTGGAGGCCAGATAGAGCCAAGCTTATTTCCTCCGCTGTGAAAAATAGATCAAGTTACCGGGCTAGGGAGTTAGGAATAGTGGGCAACTGGATATCCCGAATTAGTGGGACTCAACTGCACGCGGGGGCCGGGAGTGCCGCATAGAGGATTTGATAATAGGCTGAAAAACCTGCACAATCGCAGGTAACATCTCACAAAGGGCCCCGGAGGAGTACTATCCTGTTGTCCTCAGGTAGATGTAATTTATAAGATTTATACCTGTTCTCAAATACCTGCTGGGTCGATGCTCTCAATCATGTACTTTAAAAAAAATATATATATCTTTTTATTGCAAACAACACAACGGCAGTACATCAGTGATACCATTGTCTTACATGTAATCTGACCAGTGTGTTACCAGTTGTCTATTTTTCCATCATAGAGGATACAACACCAATAATAAATGACTCACATAGTGTGTCTAATACTCTGTTCACAGCCCTCAGTACATTTGCCAGTGCCTCCAAATCTATTCCCATTTCTTCGGACAGCCTCTGCTTTGGTAAATCGTACGTTGAATCATGTACTCTTTTACTCACTTTTTACATTTATTTTTCAAGTTACACAAGTGCATGTATAACCATGTATTCGAAGTGCACATTCAATGTTTAATTGAATTTAGCAACAGGCCTCAGTTGAAATGCATTTTGCTTTGCCAGCATGCTTTCTTTTCTTGCAGGCTAATCATTTCATTAGTTAGAGAAAGGCTTATTGTTTGTATTAGACTGCTGATAGAGAGTCCTGGTGGAAAACTTGGCAGTGAATGTGAAGACTCTATGGTCCAAAAAGAGGCCTTCCGTTCGTCATGTACCAGGGTGGCAAGATGTTAAAGGTTCAGAATTGCAGTCTCAGCTTGATGAATTGGGAATTCAGAGCTATGTTGCAGATGCACTTAAGCAGTGGTCTGAGTGATCCCTGGTGGTGTAAAAGGAAATAAGGCCTTTCTGAGTCTCCTGTTACTTTAAATTGGTTTTCAGACCTCTCTGCTTGCCCTATTCTTGCAAGTGTGATGCTTTATGCTAAACACCTATTTCCTTTTTCCAAGACCTCTACTGTAGCCAGATTATGCTGACTCCTTCTTCTCTGCTCCTGACTTAGGGACCCTTGACAGATGACCCTAAATCTGACTTATGTTTGGAAGAGAGAAGTGAAGTTTCTTTATGGAACACCAGTTTTCTTTAATTTGTTTCTGTATTGTGGTGGCTATCACAATTCTGTATCTTATTCTGTTGCGCCTTAGCCTACTGAGATATTTCAGCTTACCTATTGTATTGATGTACTTATTAAACTTTATGAAACTTATTTTTGGTCACAAGGGCCTCACAAGTTAGAAATGTATTGTTGATGTTTTCTCTCGTTCAATGCTTAACATCAGCTAACAAAGATCCATATGACCACTGGGGAAAAGTCTTTAACTATTTGATTAAGAGAATATGCTGTAAGGCCTAGTGCTCTTTGAACTCTATCAATATGACTTCAGTTGTGTGACACGTTTGTCATAAATACAGAATGTTAACACTCTAACTGTTCATTAAAACACTGTGGGGAGAGAGGGGTCGAGGGCACAGGCTTGGACAACGGTGGGCAGATGTAGGGATATGGAGCACCAAGCTGACCACGCAGGGGTGGCAGGAGGGATAGTGGCTGCACAACTGACCATGCAGGGCTGGTAGCAGGGGAATTGACTCGGACTAGACGGCAGGTGGGGGGTGGGGCAAGTACAGGGACAACAAGCTAACCACAGCTGGCAAGAGGATGGGGATGTGGTAATACATCTGATAATGCAGGGCAGGAGGAAGGGGGCATGGGCAGGAAATGGGTATGTAGGGGGAGCAAGCTAAGCACAGAGGCAAGTGGGAGGGGCAGTGGCAGCACAAAAGGCAGCCAGGCCATCTCTGCTTTACCAAATCATAATTTGTGATTCCCAAGAAATTGCAATTTGTGATTAGGTAACTGATATGTACTATAGCGTACGTATTCCAAATAGCGATTTCCTGGTATTCACACCCTAAGAATACTAATTTTCTAAAAGCGATTTGTACATGTTCACAAATTACAAATAGCACCCAGACACATACTGATGACATCACAATCAAAAAAATACATTGTCGCACTGATATTTCAGTGAGGCCATGATTGGACTACAAACTACATCCCCTGCTCCCTCAGTACACCCCAATATTTCTTCCTCGGAGCCTACTCGAAAGAAAAACGGAGGTCAACACAGGCAACAAACAAGTTGCCGTTGCTGATGTCCACCATCTTCCATTTGGTTAGCAAAAATCTAAAGGTCTGATCAACAGTGGCCACTTTATCTTGAAAGTGGGTTATCACTTGCCTATCAGCTAACTATCCATTGAGTTTTTTTGAACATTCGTCTGCAAAAGGTTATTTGAGTTGAATCTATCAGACAAATGGGGCGATAGTTCTGTGGCCTGGAACCCTCTTTATGTATGGGAACAATCTCTGTGCCTTTCCAGGTTAGAGAAATGGCAGCACATGCAAGAATGGCGTTCATGATTGTATTGACATACGGGACCCAGGTATCCAAATTTGAAAGGAAGAGATCCACAGAGATCTTATCCAGGCCAGCAGCCTTCCCCTTCTTTTGCATGGTCACAGCCCTCTCAGTATCTATTAAAGAAAAAATAAAAATTGTTCAGGGAGGTGATCACCACACTATACCAAGAGGCTAGGAGGGGAAGCTTTATCTATACATAAGTCACAGATCAGACGGGCACTATTTATGTACAGAAATTTGAAATGGTTCTCCAACACTTCACTCTGAAGATGAATTTCCAGATGCATTGCTGCATGGGAAGAGCCATGTTTGACGATGTGCCAAAATGTATTAACATCCTGATAACTTGCCACACTTAAAAATTTGACCCATATTTTTATTATTCCAGTTTTCTTGGGCTGTCCTGAGTGCAGTTTTATATTGCGCTCTGGCTAATGGAATTGTACTTCTATTCCCTTCTTTAATACCATTCATCAGTGCTCACTTTGCTTCCCGGCATGCAGAATTCAATCAAGAATTGCTTTTAGCTTATTTCCTGGCATACTTGAAGTCCTTCTCAAAAACCTCCTTAAGCTTTGTAAAGCAATTGTTATGACTCGTTAAAAGAAGTTCACTATTATCTAGCTTGTCAAATACTGGACTTAGGGTAGAAAATAGGATATCATAAATGTTTACAATGGCATCTACTGACTTAGCAATAGCGTTCCACTATAGGGCCCTCCTAGATTTAGCGGCTTCAAGCGGAGCACAACCTGGGATGTTTCTTTGCACCTCTTGCCATGCTGCCCCTTGCCCCAGGTCCAAAACAAGAGGAATATGATCGCTTTAAAGTCTACGTGGAATTACCATGTCAATCAAGAACTCCCATGCTCTAATGCCTAGGAGGATATCATCAATTATACTCCTATTATTGAGTCTGTGAAAAGGGAAGATATTGAAACATCTGATTTTGTATGGCCATTACAAGCTCTCAGCCCATGTGAAAAGCTGATACTGCATACTTGTTGGGCTCTGGCAGATAATCGAGTAATAGTTGGCATGCCCCAAGATGTATCCTCTTCAGCTGTTGGTTCTGAGAAGTGTGCACTAGGCTCAAATGTAGTGTTAAAATTACCTTCTATGATGATGATGTGCGACTTAGCATAACTGTTAGTAAGACTGCCCAACATCTCTAAAGTTGGAGAAGGTACTTTAAAAGAAGTGGACCTATTGCAAACGTTAACAAGTTGCCAGGACTTCCAATCAGGCTCAACAAGCTCTAGCCCCAGTATGTCTGGGGACTGTACTGAAAATCTCTCATTTGCCACCTTAACGTAGTTTTGACTAATATTAGCAGGCCACCAGAAGGGCGGCCAGCCAGTGAACGGGTTGTGAATCTACTATAACTTTGAAAGCTGCCCCTATGGTCACTTTCTGTGACTCATGTCTCCTGGAGCCCACAGAGGCCAAATCTGTCAACAAAAGCTGTGTTCCAGGTGAATAGGGAGAGTCTTCCATTGCACTCTTTATTCATGGGCACATAGGTGATCACGATGGTGGGGCCTGCAACAACTCCTTGGATAGAGGCCACCTGTAATCCCTGGTTAGTTCCATTTAAGGCTGAGATGATAATAAGGGAGGGGGCTGTTCACCTGTATCTGTAGAGTAGAGCCATAGCCCAGACGTCACCTGGACCCCTGCCATGGACATAACTACAGCCTCAAATGAATCCCTTTCTTCCTGAGGGAGTCAGTCGATTTCTGGATGTTAGAGAGCATACCGATTATTAGTTGGAATAGCAAAGGCGTATGCTGGCTGCATACTTAGACCCATAGGAAAAACAAGCATTGGCATAGCCAATAGGTCTCGCCTTTGGGACCTTATAAGTGTTTAGCCATGCAACAGTTGCATAACTAAATACTTATAAGGTCCCAAAACCGAGACCTATTGGCTATGCCAAGCGGCCACGCGGCCGCGAAAGTGATCGCGATCAAACATCAAAGCGGCCGCGAAAGTGAAAGTAATCGCGGTAAAGCGCGGCGCGCGCGCGCCCGCGCACTGTGGCTCTAGGCTGGCCTGGTAGCACTTTTTGGAGCCCTCTAAATAAGTCTCGCCAGACCAGCGCATGCGCTGGGTCAGGCGAGACCTAATCATAGGTCTTCCAGGCAGTCGATAATAGCAGCCTAATGGGAGCAATGCCACCCTACCCTTGCTTGTGCAAGTAGATTGTTCTAGCAAAATGAGCAGGAGACCTAAAGTTGACAATGACGCAGTCATCCTCTATGTTTTCCTTGAAGGGGACAACCCAGCTCACTATCAGCCCAGCTATTTTTATGTCATCATAAAAGCATGTGCACGGATCCACATTGCCATGAAGCCAGTGAGTATCTTTGTTACACAGTTCCTCATAGGATTCAACCTTATTCTGCACCTGGAGAGGAATACCTGCTAGAACCATCACATACGGGCATCCTTCAGGGAGTGTGAAAAACAGTAGGGAGCGCAAGAAGGGGCGCCGAGCCCCTCATCTCTTCATTACTTCTCGCTGGGTTTATAATGTGTATTTGTTCCCCTAGACCACATCGCACCAATGATCCCAACGGGACATCCTTAACCTTTCCCCCTGCAACCCTATTCACCTATCCCAATGCAGTTATGGAAGCTGGGGTGAAGCCTGGCAGAGGAGAAGGTAAAGGTGGAGGTAATGAGGAGTGGGTATCCAGATGTGGCTGGGTGGTTAATCTGCTGTCCCTCCTAGCTGCTTTCACTTTCTGCAAGCAGGCTGTAAGTGGGGAGAGGGTGGATTCAACCATTGCTTTGACTTCTGCTGAAATCACATTCAGGAAGCCCCAAGAGTGGGCATTGGCGGCTGAGCCTCAAATATTAAGGAGGGTCCGGCTTATCACCGTGACCTTTTGCTTTCCTAGGAGGGAAAGCTTTCCTTTTCCTCTTATGGAGGGGAGCTGGAGTGAAGGAGATTATCCGAAGCAAAGGAAGATTCTCCACAGGTGCTCATAATAATTGTAAGTTGATCCCCCTCGGGGGAGGGCGAGATCTGCCCACGATACCCTCTGCACCCTGCAGGAGGGGTAAGAGGGGTAGGTGTACTAGAAGGGAGATTGCGAGAGAATGATAGCCGGCGCTCCTCCAGTTTGTTCTCCTTTGTAATCACACTACTGCCCTGGCCAAGAAACCATCCAATGCCGTTTTAACAGGGGGTCCTTTCTTTTGGGTTGAGATTATGGGAGCCTTTGCAGGGCCCAAAAGAGTTTTACACTTACCCATACTACAATTAATTACTATCATTCCCCAGCTGGAAGATACGACAAAAGGTACACCACGAAAACAGATACAAGTACAAATACAATTCTGTACAAGTTACATAAAAAAGGAAAAACGGTATAAACGTTCTAATATGCTATATTATATATAAATAATACACAGGTAAAAAGGTTTTAAACAATTAACAGAAAAGTCCAAAATATTAAGATTCGCCAATGCACCTTGAAAGGAAATACCTTGTGCAACAGATTCTGCTGTTAAATTACACAAGCAGTGCTTGCGCTGCTCAAGAGATCAATTACAACAACATTGCACCCAAAGCCTCCAAAAAAAGGACCCAAAAAAACCAGTCTTTAGAGGCAAATTCCTCTTTCTGTGTGTGGGAAACATTCATAGGCAGAGGAATCAATGAAGAGAAATAAAGGTGTTTCACAACTGTTGGGTAAGTGCACCATTTTGGCCGAAACTCAGGTTTACAAGTCCTTGTAAATCTTAGTTTGCATTAAAATGTATGCGTAAATGCATGGGAACGCCCATGCTACACCCATGTAATGCCTACCTGGTGCAAAGTAATAAAAGGCAGTGCCTTGCTTTTCTTTGTATTTATTAAACCTTCAAAGCCACACAAAGCGGACTTTACATTGCTCAGTATTTCCAGTTACGTACTTGCATTGGCTTGCGATGACTTGCGTCACACAAGCACAACGCAAGTCCTAAGTAAATCCGCCCCTTAGCCTATTGCCATTGATAACGTGGAAAGAGTCCACAATTTACCCTCCAGTACTAGTTCAACCTGTGACTTACAAGAAAGGGCCCCAACTCCGTGCCAAATCTTCTTCTGGGCAACAGATCTTTACCACTGTTTTACAATGGAAGCTAAATCAAATCAAGTCAATCAACTTCACAATTAACAGTTTAAGTTCAGTCAGTGATAAGAGTTTTAAATTGGTTTTCAAAACCTTTATTCTCTTAAAGAGAGATTCTTTATGGTCTTTTTATTCAATTAGTAAGTCAGATAAATCCGTTTACATAAATTATCGAAGAAAATTATGGTTCGAATCTTCGATAATAAAATATAACAAGCGTGTTCCATAAAGCAATTAGTCCCTCTTCTATCTAAATGGAATTAAAGCTGATGGAACTCATAAAGAGTCCAGAGTGAGATCAAAATCGAAATCAAATTAAGTAGTTGAAATCTCCATAAAGAGTAGTTCATAAAACACAGCCACATCTAAATCCTCAAAAAGCATCAGCATGCAGTAGCAATCTGTCTAAAATTTGTCTAAACAGAAAGGTATGGGGAAACAGATGCAACAGTAACTACACCCGTCAGAATGAGGCACTAAAGTAGCGTCCCCTCCAAAGTGACAGGCAACAGTGGTAGCTGTCAGCAGCACCCCACAGCAAAATAGCAGATCCCTGGTCCTAGAGAGAGGAGCTCTGCATGCAAGTCCCAGTGTCTCTGAAACTAACTAGAAACATCCACTAATATAAGAGATAAGAAAACATGCGAACAACATCTCAGTTTAGATCAGTCCAGTCCATGAGAAGAGATCTTTCTATGGAGAGCAACTTCGCTCTTCTTTTTTCACAGAAAATACATGAAGTCCACAATTGACTATCAAATATGTAACAGACAATCAATCAATCAATCAGGGGTTTATAAAGTGCGCTACTCACCCGTGAGGGGGTGGGGGGGAGGTGGACCTCCCGATCAGTCAAAGAGCCAGGTCCTGAGGCTCTCCCTGAAGGTGTCCAGAGTGGGAGAGCTTCTGATGTTGACTGGGAGCTCGTTCCAGGTCTTTGCTGCGACGTAGGAGAAGGCTCTCCCGCCTGCTCTGGTTCTGCGGATGGGTGGGGTCTCTGCCGGGGCGAGGTCGGCGTAGCGGAGGTTCATTTTGTGTACGTGGAAGGAGACTCTTACAGTGAGGTGTTTGGGTCTGATGTTGTAGAGGGATTTGTAGGCGTGGGTGAGTAGTTTGAAGGTTACTCTCTTCTTGATGGGGAGCCAGTGGAGGTCTCGTAGGTGCTAGGTCATGTGCTCTTGTCGTGGGGTTCCGATGAGGAGTCTGGCTGTGGTGATCTGGATGGTTTGGAGCTTGTGTTGCAGGGTTTTGTTGATTCCGGCGTAAAGGGCGTTACCGTAGTCCAGTCTGCCGGTTATGAGTGCGTGGGTGACAGTCTTTCTGCATTTGGGGGGGATCCACTTGAAGGTCTTACGGAGGTTGCGGAGGGAGTTGAAGTAGTTAGAGGTGAAGGCGTTGATCTGGCGAGTCAGGGTGAGTGAGGAGTCTAGAATGATGCCAAGGTTCCGTACGTGGTCCGTCGGGTGGGTGGTTTACCGAGGGCAGGGGGCCACCAGAAGCTGTCCCACGCGGTCGAGGAGGGTCCGAGGACCTCTGTCTTCTCTGAGTTCAGTTTTAGGCAGCTGTCACTCATACAGGCTGCGATGTCTTTCATTCCTTCTTGGAAGCTGAGTCTGGTGTTTTCGGGGTTCTTCGTGAGAGAGAGGATGAGCTGGGTGTCGTCGGCATAGGATACTGTGCTGAGCCCATGCTGTCTGACGATGGCGGCCATTTAGATGTTGAAGAGCGTGGGGCTGAGCGAGGATCCTTGGGGTACTCCAGAGTTGGTCTCTGTAGGTTCGTAGAGGAAGAGAGGGAGTCTGATGCTTTGGGTTCTGCCGGACAGAAAGGAGCGGATCCAGTCGAGGGCGGTTCCTCTTATACCGGCGTTGAGAAGTCTGGCTGCGAGAGTGCAGTGTGAGATGGTGTCGAAGGCTTGTGAGAGGTCTAGTAGGATGAGGGCTGCAGTGTGGCCCTAGTCGAGTAGCATGCGGATGTCTTCGGTGGCGGCGAGGACGGCGGTCTCGGTGCTGTGGTTGCTGCTAAATCCAGAGTCAAGAATGCCATTCTCTTCGATGAAGGTGGTCAGCTGGGCGTTGATGAATCTCTCGGTGACTTTGGCTGCGAAGGGAAGGAGGGAGATGGGCCGGTAGTTTTTCAGGTTCATCGGGTCTTGAGGAGGGGCTTGACCTCTGCCCACTTCCAGTCGTTGGGGAAGATGCCGGATTCGAGGGAGGCGTTGATGGTCCGGCCTAGTTCGCGTGCTATGGCGGCGGCGGCTCGGTGGTAGATTTGCAGTAGGCAGGTTCCAGGTGGTGTCCGGAGTCTGTTTGCTGAAGTTGTCGTAGACACCCCTAAGAATTTGTGTATCTGGAAATGTTTAACCTGGGTTGGCAGGGAAGTTTATTGCAAAGTCTATGCTATCATTTATTCAATGTTTCACTAAGTAACAAATAACTTCACAGAATTTTAGTAATGCTTTTCGTATTTCATATAAGTGAAAGTTGTTGTTAAAATGTGTGATTCTCTATTCAGTATTATGTGAACATGAGATAGATAAGAAGTTCAAGCTTAGTACATTCAAGCTTGGTATATTAAAAATAAGTAGTTAAAGAGAGGAATACATTTTATAAACTCAGAACATTCTGCAGCTATGACTAAACCTAAACAAGACACTTTAAGGTGAAGCTATCAAATGCATCTGTGCCTTGTTCAGCAATTTCTAAAGCTTCTATTTGTTAAAGGGAAATCTAACAGAGGCCTACCAGTCATAATCACTGCCTGATGCGCTTTGCACAATTTGACTATGTGTCATTTTTGTGTGTTTTCACATTAAAACGTAAAGCAAATTACCAGCTTTATTGATGAATTTTTAATTTGGATTTTCTAATCCATCACTATTGTACGTGCAGTTTCAGTACCTATATTTGTTTAACAAAAACATTTTTTATTCTCCTGTTAACTATAGAACGCAAACTGCAAATATTGGTGCACGTTCCAACACTTTTCATTCAATTACGCTTAGTTAATTCAGTTGTATATCAGTGTATATAGGCTATTATATTTGTAATTGAGATATATAAAGATATTCATAAATGGACTTTTGCTAAGTTGTAACGGCACAGGCCGTTCTACCTTCTTCCCTGAGATTCTCAAAGCGGCAGTCCGTTTTTAACTGGACGGACTCTTGTCTAAACAATGTCTTGCACCACTTCTAACCCGGATCCTGCTGATTAACCATAGATTTTTAGGTCTCGCTGAGCCCCAGCGCTTGCGCTGGCTCGGAGAAACATTTTATAGTTGGGATTTTCAAAGTGCTGCCGTGGCCTAAAGCTTCAGTGCACGTGAACGTGCACGCGCGCAGCGCCATGTGTCTTTCCTCCGCAGCACACGATCGCAATCGCGATCACTTTCACTTTCGCGGCGATCGCAATCACGTTCACTTTCGCGGCCGCGGCCGCGTGGCGAAAGCTTGTTTTTCTACTGCTGCCCTTCCCTGCTCTACAAGAAGAGCTTGTGTCTTTGGTGCTTCTGCTCGTCGCTTGTTCTAAATGTTCTTGGAGGCAAATCTCTCCCCGCGCCCTATTAGAAGTCGGGCTCTTGGAATTTGAGCTAGTAGTACCCCCAACCACTTTCAAAACCCACCAGCCACCAATCGTTTCGGGGCTCTATTCCGCACACCTTTCCACATGCCGAACACTACTGAAAATTCGAATTTAAACCATACGTAAAACACAGGTTTATATCTATTTATTTAACACTCCACCCTGCTGCTGTCCTCCTACCGTACTCCAGGCATTTGTTAATAATACGCCACTTCTCATAGCGCTACACAAACATCCGCTAGCCCCAGCAGCCGTCCCTGCGCGCCTCTGATAATTGGCAAATGAAGCACTTCCGAATTGCAGACTGCATGGGCACGCCTCGGTAACCTCATTTGCAAACTCCAAACCTGTTCCGTGTTATTTATAGCCCTCATTTCAATAAACCCACTCATTATGTCGTTGATGTTAATGAGTCAAGCCTGCTAAATATAGCCACTTCCTGCATTACGAAGATCGAGCTTAATTTACCAGGCACCGGGCGTTTTTTGTCCTCCTTGGACCTAGGAAAGGAAGTCAACGCCCACTTATAACTTCAAACCAAATTAGCCCAAATGACCTTACCATGCCGCCAAGTAAATTATTAATAAGAGGTCGGAATTAGTGTCGCTGTTTTCCCCGCTTACGACCTTTGTTGACCTGATCGTAGTAAGCCAATAGTCGATGTAAAAAATGAGTTAGTTGTTCTTTCTGTCTTAGAGTTTTGCAAAGAGGCAAACTGTCACCTTGCAGTCTTTTCCAAGCCTTGAGGACAGCAGGAGAAAAGTGGAGGAGATAAAACGTAAATTTCTGAGCAGTCGAAGTCTGCCCGAATGTGGGCATTCCTATTCAACATTCTTCAGAATTCTTGATTAAAAATAAGCTTGGCTAATTAAAGGATTAACGTGAGTTAATTTTTTTGTGATATTTTGGACTGTGCTGGAGTCAAAGTTTCATTCGAACCCATTCAAATCAGGTAGCAGTGGCCAGACTCAGCTGCAATAATGCCTCCTACTGGCTTATGACAGTACTCGCACATGTACAGCTTCATGTGTTTTTGATGCTTCACAAGTACGTTGGTACTATGAGTATGTAAGGCACATTACATTTAAATTGCACATAATTCTGCTGTGCAATACAAATGAAGGGTCAGATTTATGAGGCCTTTACGCCGCTGTTGCTTCACTTTTTGTGACGCTGCGGCGGTGTAAATAATGCACCACACTGGTGACTCATCCAGGCAGATGCGTCGCTTGGTAAACCCCAGCATTACATTATACCTGCGAAAGGTATAATTTATACAGGGTGGTCGTTCCAGCGCAGAAAAGGCTCGTCAAAGTGTCACAGACACCTCTACGACCTCACTGCGTCAAATCCTTACGCCTGCTTGAAGCAGACGAAAGGGGTGACACAGGCCTTTTCACATGGGGCTTACTTGATTTTTTTAATGTTTGGTGCATGCATGCATGAATATTTGGGAGTGAGTGTTGTGAATGGATATGTGTGTGTGTGTGTGAATGCATGGTTGTGAGTGAGTGAGTATGTGTGCGCGTGTGCCCCTTTCACTCCCCTCCCTGCGAAAATGATCAGTCGCCACTGATCTGGACTCTAGAGCTTACCTCCCTCTGCCCAAGCACCCATCCCTAGGTTTACACTCCTTCCAACACTCTAAAAACAAACAGAAGAGCTCATATATCCTTCCCCCGATCATCAGTATTAGAAGATCATTCTCACAAACAGAATTGCCCTCCGATTTAAAAATAAAAAATTACAACTCTTATGACAATAGTGTCCTTTCTTGCTTACTTTCTCACGCCATTAACACTCAAACAGAAAAAAATAGAAACCCTTTCCCTAGAGATTGGGAGATAAAACATAGAAGTGAAAAACACCAGAGCGGCCATGTTTAGTCTCTCCAAAAAGTTGTAAGTAGCTGCCTGCATAAGCTTCTCTGACCTATTTCCGCTGGAGATCAAGACAACTGTCCCAAGACACCAGAGTAGATGTCCCTTAGAATCCCATCTTCTCTTTTCAAGTTTGAAATGCTTCATGGTGACCAGGAGTCAAACACAAAAGAGAGTAGCCTAATGAAAACTAAACTGAAATGCCTGCTCATCCCAATACAGACAAGACACAAATCATGCTCTTGATAAGTTTCTATACACAAAAAAATGCAAGCAAAATGTATCAAGACCATAACACTCAGCTCTTCCTCAGCAAATTAAAATATATCTGTAATGTCTGCAAAGTCTATCTCAGAATCTTGGTCTTATGCTTCTGAGAGAAACCCGATGAACTGAACAGTACCATAGGATTAGTTGATCATCCACCTTGATAAGAAGGCAAGACAGGGATAGTTTATTTCTGATACATAGCCATTCCATCTGCTGGAAGCCTTTAGAATAAGAATGGTTTTTATGTGTTCCACTTTTTGGCAGTTGAACTTACTTCTGCCTTCCTTTTACCTAGCTATCTCAATATCATATACCACCAACCAGAAAAAGAATTGATTATGGAACACTGTATCAAGCACACGACCCCCACAATCATATGCTTAAACAGTAGCATTTTATTCAGAGATGTCAATCCCTACTAGGAATACCCGAAGATCTAATTTCATTTGCATCTCCTGTGCCTTATCCTCATGTAAAGGGGCAGTTCTAGACCTCATCATAGCAAAAAAAGGCAGTCTTAGGATGGAAGAATCTACACTCGTGGGAAGGCCTGACCATTGCCAACTTCCCCTTTTTCTATTCTTTTTTAAAATGACTACACCTGGCCAAAGGAAACCCATGTGCACTTGGGCTGGCAACACAAAACTGTGGACACTGAAAAGCTCACCTCTTTCATTTCTACTAAGGAAAAGAAAATCCTCACTGAGTCTGGAATGGAATTGGGGGCAAATTGTTTTGTTGCAAAGTTAGAAGGGCTGCATGCAAAGAGAAGCATGTACATAAAAGCATATATTTGAAGCAAAGCTGCTTCCATCATAACACAAATTGATTCGGCCACAAATCGTTTGAATAGATTATTTGATACTGTGAAATACGCTACTTGCCCTTCCATCACTCTTGTAATTGAGGATCCTGACAGAAAAAGCTGGGATTGTGACCATTTTCTGATGGTCTCACGGCTAGACTGCCGAATTTGGAGCTGGGAAACCAAGGTTCGAGCCTCGGGGTCGACTCCACATCCTGTGATTCTGGGTAAATCACTTAATCTCCCCATGCCTACCAAAAAAAAAAAAAAAAACAAGCATTTGCAATGCAATAGGTCTCGCAGTTACGAGAGTTTCAGCTATTGGCATTGTAAATAACAATGCCTTTTATTTATGTTTTTAAAAGAAAAACAAAAATAAAAAGTATTTTTATTTGCAATGTCAATAGCTCAAACTCGCGTAAATGCGAGACCTATTGCATTGCAAATGCTTGTTTTAGCTTGCGGCTCAACTCCGCTTAACAACAGCACCATGAGGCAAAATGTTATGTATTCATTTGAAGAAATAACCAATCTCACGTTGCATTGGTAGACAAAGTACCTTGTGCAGTGCGGGTGCGGAAAAGTTTTCACCTGCATAGCAAACAGTTAGAAAAGTTTCCTCTGCCACCTTTTCTAGCAAAGGAGTAGATAACAGGTTTCCCTCTGTTGCCGGTTCTTCCAATGGCAGGAAGTAAGAGGGCCACTCCCATGAGTGACAGCACCCACAGCTACCCACTGGCTCCCTCCCCCTAGTAGCCCAAGCCCCTTCAAATCCCCAGAAGGTTTTCTGCTTTAAACCTTCCTCCATGCTGCCTAAGCCTCTTTTGTTCGCCCACTTTCTCCATGCCCTCTCGCTGCCCCCATCTGGTGCTTGCTCCCGTCAGCTCTTCCCTCCTTCCCAGAGCACCGACCAGGAAGCTGTAGCCAGCCGTATAAGGGAGAAGAGAGATTGCAATGCCAGAGTGCCCGCTGGGGTTAGAGAGCAGTGCAGGGTAAGTATCATAGAAAATGCTATGTGTGTGTGTGTGTATGTGTGTGTATAAGCTTGTGCATTTATTTGTGTGTGAGTTTGCATCCATCATGTGTGTTGTGGCTACTACCCAGCCTGCGGTAATGCTGTCCCTGGCACACCGATGGAGTTGCACAGCAAATTCTGCACATCCATGGGATGATAGCCATTGCCCCCCCTTACCCCCCCCCCCCCCCAGTAACATGTTGACCACAGCACAGTGGTGGTAATTCTAGGCAACTTTTGTGCATCCAGAGCATTATGTGAATTGACCAGCCTTGGTAAAATACTGGCCCTAGCAGGTTTCTTGCCAACGTGTGGGCATCCATGGCATTTTGCCCACCTCTGGTAAAATGCTGAACCTTCCGCAGTGGCAATTTCTGACACAGTGTGGGTATCCAGGGCACAGTGGTGCTTAACCAAAGCATAGTGGCAAACCTGTCAATATGGTGGTCATTTGTGAAAGATTGTAGGCATCCATTACACATGGTGTCCAAACCAGGAACAATGTTAAGAGCTATGGAAACTCCTGGTATATTGAGAGCATCTTGGTCCCGGAGTTGATTCTGGCAGTAGGATGGTAATTGTTGAGATACTGTGGAGACCCATGGGCCACACCCCTGCCATAAGGCTGCATTACAGTGATAATTCATGACACGTTATGAGCACGCAAGGCATGATGGCCCCCGCCCTAGCATGATGCGGTCCCAGGCTGAATGGTGATGATTCCTGGTGCACTGAGTCTAGTTCCAGAATGCTGGGCCAAGGCATAAATGTAGATGATTTTGACTACATGATGTTTAAGCAGACTTCGAGAAGTATACCAGTGCATATGTATGCTAACACACCACTTTGGCCAAACCTCTCTCCATAACCTAGGACAACTACAGCTTTGTCAATGCCTGGAGTTTGAGAGAAAGTTAAACAGGGTCAAACCTTTTGTATTTGTAAATGCTTGTTTTAGTTAGCATTTACAGCTCAGACCCTCTACGTGCCGTAATCACGAATCTAATTACCCTCCATCATACATATTTCATTGAACATTATTGAACTTTATAAAAATTATAAATGTGACACTCAGTAACCTCTACCAAGATTCAATCACCCGACCCGAAGACTATAAGAAGAATTTTCTAGATAGTGCATTAACCATATGAGCTATATTCTACGTGTTCTCTGTTGATGGCTGTTTGGTAAGGAAGTCTTTGCTAAATGTCTCTGCTATAGGCAGGGCAGTTGACTGGTGAACTGAGGCATGCGATAATACTGTGTGGCATCTCAGCCAACGTGCTACAAGTTTCACAGTCTTTAGGTTATACTCGCCTGCCACCTGCTGGCAAATACTCAAAACTGCAGAAGCTATAGTGACAATTAGACATCGACCTCCTAAATGTAAAATTAGCCAGTACCAGTGGCGGCTATTCGCGGGATTACTGCGGAGCGAGGTGGGGAGGGGCAGGGTGGGGTGTAATAAACTACGGCATAAAAATAAATAAATAAAACTAATTATATTGCGCGTGCTGCATCGCCAAATGGCCACTGATACTGGTACCCATTATATTTTTTAGGTCGGGCCGCAGTCAGTGCGCATGCGCTGCTCTGGCGAGTATGGAAGAGAAGCCCCGCCCACTCCCCCGCCCAAATTTCTTATTGGCTCTGTCTTTGTCCTTTGTAAATGCATGCTTCTGATTCATTAATCGGTTTGTTAGTCCCTCCTTAGTACTGCCTTTTCTTCATTTGTAACCTCCCATGGCTAATGGCCCCTTTACTTCTGTTGTTACACAGTACGTGTTTATTAGCCTGTAAACACTATTTTCTTTTTTCCTACTGGTCTGCCACCACAAGACGAAACAAAAGCGATTCCCTCCTATACGCACACATGCCAGCCATGCCAACCCTGCCCCTCCTCTGACACCCAGAGGTAGGGCTTGGCGCTCTGGAAGGGAGTCTTGGGGGGCAGCCGAGCATAGGGAGGTCTGCCCCCCAGGATCTTTGGGCTCTTTGGGCTTGTTGGGCTTTATAGTCCAAGGGATATTATATGTCACCCTTTTGTTCAGCCAGCCATCATTTTGTGGTATTCATGGTGGCTGGCCGTAGGCTGAACAGAGTTTTTTCTATCTTAGTTAGTGAGAGCTTTTCCCTTTCATGTCCTGGCTCCCTCACGTTGGCCGTGCTTGTCTGCCACTGCATAGGTTACATTAGAGCGTCCTGGCATTGGCCGGGTGTCAGTGAAGATGGGGAACTCCACAGGGAGGAGAGCCTCGTCGCTGTGGTGGCTTGCGTGTGAAGTGAGAGAACTCCATAGGGAGTCGAGCCTCGTCGCTGCGACGGCTTGCGTGTGACCCTCATCGGTACTTGACCGCAGGTGAGAATTGGGTTGCTCCCGTCTTCGGAGTGCGAACCTGAGGGGGGTATTTTGGCGCAGGCCCCCCCCCATTGCCCACACGCCCCTTATTAGGAGTGTATGACTGCGTTTTAGGCCACGAGGTATGGGGGAGGAGAGAGAATTTCCCGTGCGGGGTTAGAAGGGGAGCAGCCTGTGTCGGGCTCCCAGAGGCGCATCGGGAGCCAAATTTTGTGCGGGCTACAAACATTTCAGGGGGCGGGGCTTATTCTGCCATCAACCTACTGAGTTTTAATGCAGGGGTTTTTAGAAGGGGTGAAAAGCAACAATGCCTCTTTACAAGTAGATGGTCTTTTTTAGGACCAGGGCAGTATTTGGGTGCAGCTGTGCGTGCGTCCGGGCAGCTGCCCCTGCCTGGGCTGACACACTCGATGGAGGGGGGGGCTGGACCCCCTTGGAGCCCAACGGGCGTTTAGCACTTGATTCGACCCACACTGTCCCTTTTGAGATCGGATCTCGGTGAGCTACAGCAAGCGGAGGTTGGGGCTGTTCGGGGTGGGGGGCTGAAGGTTCTCTGTCCCTTTTTCTTTAATTTTCTGGCTGGCAGAGCTACGGCCACGGTGATTTGTTGGCATTTCACACTTATCACATTACTCTGGGCATTACATCATATCATGTAGGGGGCTCAGCTCCTTATCTTTTCCTCAGAGCAGAGCAGCTTTTCCTCTCCCACTCCCGGGGCTCTTACCTGGTTGCCCCTTTTGGAGGGTTAGTTAGGTAGGTGTAGGCACCGGGTACATTGGGATAGCAGATTGGGATACAGGCAGGGACCAGCACACCGGACCATATATGTGCAGGGGGATCACTTCTGCTGCTTTCCTGACACGGAAGGGCACTGTACGTCTCCATTACCCCGTGGTGAAGAGAAGGCTGGGCCCAGTACAGCCAGGCTGGAGAGCGTCGGGCGACCGCAAGATCACTGCACCATGTAGGCCCCGTATGGCTTTGGCGGTGCACCAGGCCAAGGGGAACAGTACTCCCCCTGGCGGAAATCGTCTCCAGGCCAAGGGGGGCAAGACTCCACCTGGAAGCACTCGACTCGAAAAGCAGCTTTTAGGGTACGGTACGGCTGGAAGCTTATGGACCACAAGGTCACTGCCTCACGTAGGCCCCATACGGCTTTGGCGGTGCACCAGGCCAAGGGGGACAGTACTCCCCCTGGCAGCAATCTACTAGAAAAGCACCTTTTAGGGTACGGTATGGCTGGAAGGTTATGGACCACAAGATCACTGCCTCACATAGGCCCCGTACAGCTTTGGCGGTGCACCGGGCCAAGGGGGACAGTACTCCCCCTGGCGGAAATTGACGCAAAAAGCAATTTTTAGGATTTGTATGGCTGGAAGGTTATGGTATGGTTTTCAATGTAGGCATGAGGGTATACGGATAAAGGTGGAGCTCTTTTGGAGGGAGCTATGGTCCAAATGGTAAGTGGTGTGCCGTTTTGGGTCACAGGTCCAAAGGATAAGACTTTGGTTCCTGTCGATGCTGTCAAAGTATGATGAGGATGTGCAGCTAAGCACGAGGGTAGGCGGGAAATTCTGAAGCGCATGGGGCAGACACATGGAATATCACGATCTGGACTACGAGGGAGTGCTTAGTGGAAGATAATTCACAGGAGGCACTGAGGCGGGCGTGGGGGATTTCACCATTTTGTTAATTACATTTTCCAGGTTCATTCAGCAGACAAGCGGTGACTGAAAAGACAGTGGTATCAGGACAGTCGTGGAGAACCCGACAGGAGGAGAACAAAAGGGGACAAAGGGCGGGCTCCAGAATGAACACCGGTTCTAGCACCAGGTAAAGTGCAGCAGCATAATCGGGGTGTCGGGTGTAATTGAGGAAGGAGCTTCGGCACGAGAGTTCAAGATGGGGTTAAGCTATAAAGGAAGGAGAATGCTTTGCTGGGGACAATAGGGTTAAACTACGGGAAGGGCCCGTAGCTGTGGGTATACGGAGTAAGCTGGCAATTAAAGAGAAAAGCTGCTACTATTGGGGCTGGCGGTAGCTTTCATACAGCAACTTCTGATACACCTAGTTACTTGGTCCTTTTAATACTTTGGATTGCGGAGGTATAGTATCAAAAAATGACGTCAATGACCAGGGGGCCAAGGGAAATGGCTCACGCATGGTTGAGGGAGTCTCAAGAATGGAAGAGTCAGCAATGGTTTTCCATCCAAGGGTATTAAGCAGGGGGTAGCTCGCTTGGACGTGACGCACTGAAGGAAGAGGCCTGTGTGGCTTAAGTTTTCAAAGTGGAATGTCATGGAGGACAGGGCATTTTGAGGTAATATGCCACTGGGGACAAGTGGTCATTGTGGGTGACCAGTTTCTGCGGGATTCCTGGATATTGTGGGGCATTCGGGTGGGTCTTGGGGGGTATCCTTTGGCATCAGAGCTATTACGATGGATTTGGTGCCCAGTGAAGCCTGTTAACATATTGATACGGCCAACATGATTGGGGATCAGGGGTGATTGGGGTACATGGGAGCACAAGAGCAGACAACTGGACACGTTTTGGGGCTATCATCATAGGACTTTGAGATCTATCCTGTGACAATGGAGGCCTGGTTATGGTGGTGATAAAGCAAACACAAATGGGGATCATAGGTGATTTGGTGTGCGTTGGGCACTAGAGCAGACAGCTGGACTCAGGTCGAGGGCTGTCAATACAGGCCGGTGAGATGGAGCCTGAGGCCATGGCGGCCTGGTTACTAATGATGAGGGAGCTAACATGTTTAGTTTAAGTGGCCCAGTACGGCACTAACATATGCTCGAGTAGCTCAGAGTTGACCTTTGGGGTACCATTGGCAACCTAAAAGATACGTGGCCAAGATCGGCACTGGCACATACTTGAGGAGCTCAGAGTTGATCTTTGGGGTACCATTGGGAACCTAAAAGATACGAGGCCCAGAACGGCCATAGCACAGGCTTGAGGAGCTCGGAGTTGACCTTTGCGGTACCATTGACAACTTTGTAGATACATGGCCCAGAACGGCTTTAGCACTGGTTCCAAGGGCTGCCAGAGGTTACTGGGCAGGCTTGAGGAGCTCAGAGAGAACCTTTGGAGTACCATTGGCAAAACAGCAGAGAGGTGGCCCAGAATGGAAATTAGCACATGCTGGAAGAGTTTGTGTTGATATTTAGGGTACCCTTGGCAACATATAAGTCAAGTGGTTCAGAACGGCACAGGCATTCAGGGGCATCAACAATGATACTGTGGCCTTGGAGGCACGGCTGGTTGAGGGTGCTTAGAGCTGATAAGCCTGTTACGCGGTGCCAGAGGAGGCTTGACAGTTGTGGGAGGCATGGGTGAACCTCGGGAAGCGTTGATAGCTTGGAAGACAGCCTGATCAGCACGGCACACTCATTACTAGGGTATGACATTGAGGTCTGTGACCATGGAGGTCCTGTGTTCGGGTAGGGTTTAGAGAGGATAAAACCGGTTCCACGAACTGCCAGAGGAGGCTGGACAGTGCTGGGAGCTCAGGGGCACACTCAGAGGACTGTCGACAACAAGGGAAGCAGGCAGACCTAGTACGGTGCTGCCACTCAGGGGCATTGTACTTGATACCGTGGCCGAGGGGGCATACTTAGCAAGGGGATAGAGCTACCAAGCTCGTTTCTATGGGCTGCAGAAGTTGCGGAACAGTGTTTAGGAAGGCTAGGGCCTGGCTTAGGGGCCCGTTACAAATAGGGCAGACAGTGGGTCCCTGTACGGATTTGAATTTGTTGCGGGGTTAGTATGCGCAGGGCGGAATTCGAGGGCATGCTATCAGCGTGTCATGTGACGGGGAGGGCTCAGACATCGCAGATACGTTCTACGGCTCACAGTGGAGTGAGTTCCTGTAAGATGTACACGGTTACAAGGCTTGCGGTGCGGTCCTGCTTAGCAGAGAGCCAGGGAGATGAAAAGATTAGAGTGAGGATTGAAGATGGGTATGGTTTCTTTGGCATCCGTTTGCACAGGGATAGTCGATAGTACATGGGACGGCAGATAGGTCCACAGCCGAGGGAGGTTTTTTGGCAGGGATACTTCCAGTTTGCAGACAAGTGGGATTACAGGTTTTTGGGGGATGGGGTGAGTTGTTTTTTAGGAGTGGGTTACCCCCTTTGTCGCCGGAGACTGGGGCATATGTGCAGAGGTTATTCAGTAAGTTACGCGTGTGTGGCTCTGGAGAACACTATAGTTGTTTTTCTTGTCTCGCCCATCTGGGAGGTTTTGGAGGGCTATTTTTAGGATATGAATTGGTATGGTTAAAAGCGGTAAGTTTAGGGGAAGCCGCCCGAGGACAGCATATATTCAGAGTTTTACAAGTCTACGACAGATCGAAAGGTCTTGACAGGGCTATAGGGCGTAGGTATTTAGTTTTTATGTTGCCCTGGATTGTGTGGCACTGCCCTGTATGAAGGTGGCACCGGGAAGAGGCTTGTTCTGTCACAATGGTGGGCAAAGGAGCATCTTTTCCACTGTTCTCCGTGTTGCTGGGGAGCTGGGGTCATGCAAGGTCTTGGGAGGCTTGCCATGGGGTCAGAGCATGGCGGACGTGAGGTCTTGGGGAGAAGGACATGTAATGCAGTTAGCAATGTGTACAGGGCGGGGAAGAAGCGTTGCTAAGATATTTCGTTTTCTGAAATGTTATTGTTGTTTTTCAGGTTCAGCTCTAGTTGGAGGTTTCCGGTAGGTTGGTTTCGATACTGGAGGATTCATTGGTAATATGGGAAGACCAGCAAGAAAAGAGAGGCAGACTCTGGGTCTCTTGGGATCCGCTCCGTATCATTTGCACATATGATCGTATAGGAGAAGGAGGTCTTGGGGGGCAGAGGTAGCTGCTACCCTCTTAAGATAGGCTAGTGGTGGCGGGGGGGGGGGTAGGGGTTAGGAATTTACATACAGGTGAGTTACCCCAATGGTCAAGCGGTGCTAGGTGGGTTGAGTTCTGGCCATTCGTGGTGTGGCATGGGGGCTGTGCACATGGAAAGGGTCTATGGTGTCAGGACGTATTTTCTCGAAGTTCATGTGGCTGGCTTTATCTATGACTCGGAGGCATTTTTAAAGGGTTTTCGTGGTTCCCCTTTTTCTCATGGGTCGGATTGTGTCAGGTGCAGGTTTCCCTTGCGGAGGCTCTGACGGTTCCCAGGTTTTTGGGGGGCAGAAAAAGGGGTAGTCCCCACCCCCTTTTTTATGGGTGGCAGTTGGCAGTCAAGTTGGCATGTTTTAGCCAAGTTTATTCATTATTGACAATACAGGCTGAAAGGGAACGGGTAGACAAGTTCACGAGGTAGGATCTTCAAGGTGCTTTAGGAAGTTACGTTAGTTACAGGTTAATAGTCATAAAGGTTATGGGGAAAGGTCAAAGCTGAAAGGGTAAAGTTCAAAGGTCAAAGTTCAAAGGTTAAAAGATCACAGCAGGGGTGTAAGGGTAAAGTTCAAAGGTCAAAGTTCAAAGGTTAAAAGGTCACAGAATGGGTACTGAATTGCAGGTTTAAAATGTTGTGTGGGGGAACCTTAGTGGTGGGGGTAGTGTAACATGGGTAACAGTTTGTATAGTGAGGTGGTAGTTTTGTAAGGCATCAGGCCAAGGGCCTTTTAATTGTGATGTGCACCTGTTTCCATAAAAGCGGCCTTTTTCACACCCATCTGCAAGCATGCCAACCCTGCCCCACTCAGACATCCAAAGGTGGGGCTTGGTGCTCGGGAATATTGCTCAGATCGCCGCAGTTGTGGGAGGAGGTGGTAGGGAGAAGTGTTGTTTGCGTCGCAGCCTTCGACGGAACAACAGCTGCTGCCCACTGGGTGCAGCTACCCTCCTGACGCATTTTACTATGGCAACACCCATAACGATCACACAGGACTTCACCTCATGAAATCCACTGCTGCTGCCCCCCATGTGACCGCATACACCCTGTGGCACATCCGAACTGAGGTAACCATTTGTTTGGGATTGGGTGTGGATGCCCTGAGAGGTGTGGGTGTAATTCAGTACAGTTGATCCGGGGGTGGGTGAGTTGGGGGTGGGAGGGTGACTGAGGTTGTTGTTCAGAGTTGGTTGATATTATACGAAGCGCTGGGTGTGTTCCTGCTCCGCAACCCTTTCCCTATGCTGACATCCCCACTGTCAGACTGGCAGCGTGCACGACATTGTGAATTTCAAAAAAGTATTTTTGTTCAACCGCAAAGTAGGTGATTTTTGCTCCTGAGAATAATACAGTATTGATGTTTCATGTACGCCTGCACAGTGCTTTGGCACACATATTGTAAGCCCAACTGTCAGTGTCTGTCACAACCTTTCAAAAGCCAACCGAAGCGTTTCCTAAAGAAAATATTCAGGAACTATCCACTCACTAAGGATATGAGTTTCCATTCTCTTTCTTGATTAACTTCTACCAAGATTAAATAAAATGTGTAAGAAGACCGCCGCTGTAAAACGTATATTTTTACATGAATAGCGTGTGGGGCGGGGCCAATCCCAGAGGATTTCAAGTAGTATGTAAGATATCCGCCTTCATTGGTGCTGAAAAAGCAGCCACGATTCCATGATGGCCGCATGCTTGCATCTCTCCTTTCACAAACGTCATCTGGAAGAGATGGAGCGGCCTGGAAGAGATCCCATTCCAATATGTCTGCAAAGGTCCGTGCATCCCAGAAGTACTGCAGTTCTGCGGTTCCCAGGGAAGGCACTGGCTGCTCCAGGTTTCCACTGTTGCATCCTCCTTGGCCAGGTAACCTGAATGTTAGTTGTTTGTTTGGTTAACAGCAAAACGTTTTACATAGGGTACAAAGAGTAATGAGAACCTGGACATTGAGTGTCTTCTCAACCATGCAGCAAAAATAATTATTCCGAAAGTCAAAACAACCATTAGGGTTATAATGCAATTTCTATTATAATGGTAGTCCTTCTAATGGTTTTATCTGGGATTTTTGTATAACCAGAAAGATTGGCGCTCAGATTAGTGCGCGTTTTGTGTGAATAATGCTTTGAGTATGTACGGTTATGCCAGGACAGGGGAACTACCCAATAACCCCTGTTGGTTTGTGGGTCAGGAACCCACAACAGTCTTGTAAGCACAGTCCCGGGCACACGTGGTAGGGATGCAATAATGGTATGGCAGTCTCTTTTAGATCAAAATTGCTGTGGTCGACACCAGTATAATCTTTAGAGTTATTTAATTAAGAAATGACAAAATGAAATCAAACAACCAGCCGACACGTGTTTCGTCACAAGGCAATTGGCCTGTGACTCTTCAGGGCTAGGGAGGATACAAAACATGGGGTGAGGGAAGTTCGAAAAACAAATGGAACAAGCATTGGCATAGCCAATAGGTCTCGCTTTTGGGACCTTATAAGTGTTTAGCCATGCAACAGTTGATGTTGTTGCACCAAGGATATTGTGCTGCATAACTAAATACTTAAAAGGTCCCAAAAGCGAGACCTATTGGCTATGCCAATGCTTGTTTTTTTTGGCTGTAACGCTGGGGTGCACTAGGTATGGCAGGGACCTACAGCTAGGGAGGTAGTGCTTATGCTAACCCAGCCGCTTGGTGGCAGATGCACTCAGGGCTAATCACCTAACACAATTTGGATGTTTTGAGGAAGGCAGTAGTACACATTGCTATATTGTAATGTCTTGCACTTATGCAAAAAAGTGGTGCAAACACACTTTGCAAAATGTGTTCTGTTTCTGTGTTAGCATATAAGCCTATAGCATTTGGACCACATACATTTGCACTAGGGGAGAACACAGCAAACCGAGTTGACCTATTACTGTATCGAAACAATAAAAAACAGGAAATACATTTTCTATATGTGAGTTGGGCCCAGGTTTGAGGCAAAATCAGCGTGCTCCTTTTCTGAGCAAACAAATATTCCATTCCCAGTGTAAAAATCGCTCACATGCAAAAGATGCATAAATTATTTTACAATGATTTCACAATCCATTACCTAAATGTCTGTTCCGATGCAGAAACAATGATGTAATATGGACAGAGCACACTGAGCAGGAATTTAAACTTTCTGGTACATACTGCAGAAACGGCGGGCCCTGGATTAACATTAATGCCAACCATTTGTGCAATATTTCGAACGTGGCCATAGTGTCTAGGGAATAGCTGCACGCAATATTGTCTGTCGTTCATCACCGCGAAAACGCCTTTTGGAGCAAAAAGGTGCTAGAGAAGCCGGAAACACATAATGTGTATTTGTAAAGCGCCAGTTCACCGCGCCGGGTATCTTGGCGCTGAATGACATATGTTTATTCTAGAAATGAACGGAGTTGCGTACTACAGGGACTCTTCCTAGTAATTTACAGAAATGTTTGTAATGCTATCGAAGGAAAACATGCAATAAACTAATTACCTGATATTTAATCCTTTATGAAGCAATTCAGTATGTTCTGTATACGGCCGTTAGCAGGGCACAAGTTATAAAAAAAAAAAAAAAGAAGTAGGGGAGACTACGGCTAGAGCTGCCGATTTTGCGTTTTATTTATGTTTTAAAAACAAAAATAATAGCCATTGTTATTGGCAATGTCAATATCTCAAACTCGCATAAATGCGAGATCTATTGCATTGCAAATGCTTGTGTATGTATATGAAGCCACTTCCAATAAACATGCAACACGGAGTCCAACCCTGTGTCGGCAACAAGACAATATTCATTCCATTCCGAAGAAACAGGCAGAAACTACAGTTTTAAAGAACAACTTCCGCGCAACCAAACTTGGATGCCCAGAACAGGCTGACCCGTTATTACAGCAAACAAAACCAATGTTGGATGCAATAAGACCAGCTACAAAAAAACAGGAAAAGTAAAACTACTGATCACAGGTGAATGCACGAGTGAAAAATCGAAAAAAAACGTTATATTTGCAGACCATGATCCACCATATGGTGAAAATGTGGCAAATACATCAAAACACTAACTATACACTGACTACATATAAACTTAACTGAATCTTATATTTCCAGTTGCCTTAGCTCGCATCAATATGTTGCAGTCTTTTACATAGGAGGATGTGAGAATCATGCCATGACAATATCTTTGACATAAAAGGAGGCTTTGATGTAACATCACCAATGTTTTTTTTCAAAACACCACATTTGTCTTTTACGTTTCACAGCACTTCAGCTGCTTTTAACGTGT
This sequence comes from Triturus cristatus, assembly GCF_964204655.1. Classification (NCBI taxonomy): domain Eukaryota; kingdom Metazoa; phylum Chordata; class Amphibia; order Caudata; family Salamandridae; genus Triturus; species Triturus cristatus. Next base: position 395,193,943 of record NC_140583.1, on the reverse strand, counting down.
GCCTTAACAAGCAGGCTACAGCGCATCAAGAAACCAGGTAGTCCTTAAAAGCAACACCTGCTCATTGCTTGAGGCCATCAAAGGCAAACAGGGTGAGCAAACGTCTGGTCTAGATAACAAAGAGGACCAGGGGGATCTGTTGATTTCCTTTTAATGTGATTACTTGTATAGGACAATAGTAGTTTTAAAGCAGGGAAGGTAGGAAGGAGTATGCAGGAAATGGGTTTCTGCAGGAGTAGAGTCTGACATGGGTGTCTAAATTAACTATGACAAGGAGGTGATGTCAATGACTAGAGAGCTCCTTGTACACCTTAATGAGGAAACCTAGGACAGGGTAGAAGAGTGCAACATTAAGGGCTTTGTGGAGACCAGTACAAACGTACCGTTTGAGTGAGGTAGGATATAGTCAAGGGAGGGGAAGGTACGAGTAAGAAGACTTCTCAAGGAACGGAAAGGATGAAAGCAATTCCACATCCCTTTTGATGGTGCACCTCCCCTTTGAAGGCCATGCTGTCTGTGTGGCATCCCACACCCACAACAGTGTTGTGAGTAGGATCGCATTTATATCATGGTACTAAAATTGCGGCCAGGTGAGCGGGATTAAAAAAAAAGTGGTTCATGATGGGAGAGGGCTACACTGACAATCCCTCATCGCGATCACTGTAAAAGCGAAAGTGATCGCAATGACGCACGCTAGGGATGTGCGCCCAGCAGCGGGGGGAGGGGTATGGTGCAAAGACCGTAGAGAAAGAGGCAGACACATGAAAGGGGAGAAGAGGAGAGAGAAGGATAGTGGCAGGCAGACCGGGGACTGTAAGAGCATAGAGACAAGGTAGGGAGACGGGCAATGAGATGGGAAAACAAGAAGTCAATCTGAGTTATCGAAAGGCAGACAGAGTAGTAGAACGAAGATGTAGTACCCCTTACACACTGCCAATCCCTCATCGCGATCACTGTAAAAGCGAAAGTGATCGCGATCGCGATGACGCACGCTAGGGATGCGCACGCAGCAGCGGGGGGAGGGGTATGGTGCTAAATGCTGGCACAGGAAAGGCAGATGGCTGGGCGAGAAGGCAGGGGGGAATGCGGGGAGCAGCTGTGCGTGTGCACGCCATCGTGCACTGTAGCTTGTCGCCAGAACAAAAATGTGGGTAGCACTTTCGAAACCCACCTACTAAATGTCTCACCAGACCAGCGCATGCGCTGGGTCAGGCGAGACCTTCAAACGAGTATGGACAATATAATAACCCCTGATGAGACATAGGAAAGGGATCACCCTAAGTGTGAGCCGAGCTTGTGTTTAAAGAACAAACATGAGCGAAATGTGACTTGAGTGCGCTTGCCACTTTCATGGTGTGATCACCATGAAAAAGGCGCGGGAAAAGCATTATTCATGAGTGGTGTGAAATGGTAAAAACAACTGCAAGTGGGTGCACGTGATATTGTGTCACATAGTGGGTGTCCAATAACTCTAAAGATTACACTGGTGTCGACCACAGCAATTTTGATCTACTAGAGACT